>NC_138926.1:6258218-6976509 GCF_965231255.1 Vanellus vanellus | reverse complement strand
AAAAGCAGCAGTATTATAGTATACTTTTCTGCATAATTAAGGTCAGTATCTCAGAAAAGAAAAATACAGCATAATGTCAAATTCAGGTATTCTCCGCTAATTTAGACTTTGAGTGATTTTCCAGAGTAATAAGATCTAAAAGGCTAGTCCACTGTGTAGTAACATCAGCTGTTTTAATTCAGTGGAGGGAAGCTTTGGTACCTGGAGCCTGTGTTGCAAGTACTGTGTTTCTAAGCTCTGCCGTCTGGATAATAATGGGGGATGAGCACCATTGGGGAAAGCAGATGCAACTTCCTGCTGCTGCTGAGATGCTTCCTCCTGCAGAGAGAAGAGGAACAAGTTTTGTCCCCAGAAAAGGCTTTTCTGACTCAGCCCTTTCTTTAAGGATTTCCCCTGACAGAGGATTCATAGTTGCCATATGGACTGGTCTCTGGTGTCACTCACCACTTTCACTGCACAGTGAGGAACCTAAATTGCAAAACTTTGAACGATCCGTACTGCAAAATGGTGAGGGCTTACATCTGTAACTAAAATAATATTATATAAAACATATTTTCTGACTTGCCCTCTGAAATAGTATATGTACAGGGTTAGAAGACTGTCCAAACTCTGAATATGCTTTCATGCAGCTCACTTCACAGCTTCAGAACAGAAGATGAAAAGCTTTCAGTAGTGGTAGAGAGAGACACACAGAGTAGGCATCTCTAGCAAGCTGGAGAGTGCTGACATGGTGGGGGAGTGACTTGTTGTCATGAAAATACCGTGAGTTTACATCAACTGAGAGATTCTTGTGAAAACATTACAACTTTGTGGTTGTCAGAACTGAAGTTTTCCAGCAGTGAGAAAGTAACAGCTGGAGCTTTAAGAATAGCAGACTTCATCTGGACCACTAGGTTCTTACAGTGGCTGTGTACATCTTACCCATTTTATTTTTAGGGTTTAACAGAAGCTTATTATTCCTGTTTGCTGTGACCTGTTCCATTTGAAACAGGTAACTAGGGAGCTGGTAGAAGCTATTTAGCATTTCACTATGCAAATTGGGATAACCGTTACCACTCAGCTTTTGCAGTTCTTAAAATTATACCAGACCAACTCCAACAGGGAAAGATGTTATTGGCCTTTGTTAAATCCAAATCATCCTTCAGATTAAAAGCAATAATAAAATGTTGGATTCCAAAAGCTAACAAGGCCATCTCGCTGACACCATGAGGATGGTAAAGGCTAGCCTGCAAATGCTCATTCTCTGTTCTGCAGAACACAGAAAGGAGAAGAGGGAACCTGATTTGTAAATTCTCTCTTGTCAGATCTCCAGAACACCTTATCCTCTCCTTATCAGTCCCAAAGCAGATGGAGCTTGATTTCTGGTTTAAGTACCTGCGGAGGACTATTAATGAGGTCCTGCAACTGGGTGGCAGTTGATGTCAGAGAAGGTTCTTCTTCTGATCCCATCTGTTCATACAGCAACTGGACTTTATTCAGTTCCAGTATTCCTTTGGTTCTTGCCAGATTCTGGAGGTGCTGTCTAAATGCTACAATTCCTGGAGAAGAGTTGAGCAAAACCCTTGTCAGAAAATCAGTTAATTTGTATCTGGTTAGCACGGCAAATGTGAGATAAGCTGAGTAACAACCAAGTCGCTAGGTGGCTCGGTGCTTCTGTGTCAGGAGTACATTTACTACCATATCTAGGTAAAACGTGTCATGACAATAGTTAGAATTACCTTGTGTGAGGGATGTGTCAGAAGCTCTGCGCCCCTCTCGAAAACTGACAGGAGAGCGGTTGTGGGTCTCTCGCTTTTGGGAGGCAAGTGCTTGCATGGCTGGATTGGCAGGTCTCAGACCTATGAAAGGTGTCATTCTGGGTGCTTGTTGGTTAGTTAGCACCATTTCTTTCAAGGAAGGGGTGTCTTCCAGGAATTTAATATCTCTCTGAATGGATCCCATGTCATACTCTGAATCAATACTGCCCAGAGATGAGTTTTCATCCAATGAGTAGACTTTACCTGTGACAAAACCCAAAAGTCAGAAAAGGAAAGTGAAGCAGTAATTTAACAAAGCAAAGAAAGCGCCACAGGCTGAAGCTACTTCTTCCAACACTGACTGTCTTAGAGGAAACGAAATAAAAATCAAGATTCATAAAGTAAGTGTAATTTAATGCTTGCAGTACCAGAATGGGGTTTTGCTACTGGTTTTTACATTATTGCAGTGATAAGATGCTATGCAAGTGATGTTCACCAGCATGTTTGGGAAGTGTGCAGGTTTTGTTGCTTCCCTCCACCCCAACCCCCTGTAGATAATCCTGAGAAGATTGTAGCCTGAGCTGAAAGGCGTGGTTATCTTGCTCGTTTGGAATATCTGAGAATCCAGAGGGGGGTTTGCCCCACTGTCCTCTGTCAGCACATCTTTAGGGGATGAATGATTTGGGGACTTCTAGTTATGTGAAAAATAACAAGACAACTTGCCAGACTTTACCAGTTGCTATTTGGGTTGTACATGACTGTAGCCAGCTGTATATTTGCTGCGTTGGTTTTATACTGTTTGTGTTTTGTTATGTTTTCTTTTTTTCCCTTTGGCCTTTATAGCAAATACTAAGTAACAAAACCAAGAAACTCTGTCTTGTGCTTGTCACTCTTAAAACCTAGTGTTTTTCATCCTGGGTTTATTAGATTGAGCGCTGAGAGCAGGAAATAAGCTTTGAGATGCCTGTGCTAACTTCTGTACCTGTGCCTGGCATCATCACCAGCTGGTTGGTAACTTCTGCCAGAGTGTGACGTCGCTTCCCACAGCGAGCTGCTTGGAGGGCTGCAAATGCCTGTGCAGGGTCATCTTCTGACTCGCCTTCTGTCTCTATTCCTTCATCAATAGAAGTTTCCATCATGCTGGTAGGCAGTGATTGGCATCCTTTTCTAATCACCGCAGGAGGTACAGGATCTAGCAGGCAGCCATTTACCTAAATAGCACAAGGAGAAGATGGACAGCTTTCAATTATGTGCACAGAGCATCACCCCAAAGTGCAAGAAATGTCTGTCTATCATGTAGACTGAAAGCAGCTTGGATATTTAAATTGCATGCACCTCCCTATACTCTACTGAGATAAGTAAGACTTGTTAAGAATTGTACGTGACAAACAAATCCCTCCAGGTAGGATCACCACTGACATTCTTTTAGTACTCAACTCCCTAAATCTAAATACTCTTATTTCCCCAGTACTATGTTCTCCAGGGCTGCTTCTTTTTTTTTTTTTTTTTGTTATTAAAAACCTCTGCCAGCTTAGTCACAAATATAAAGTATTTATGGAATGCATAATATTATTGTTTCCCCTTATTATACCTACTGTGCTCATTTATCATGCTCAGATAAGCATGGTGAATAAAATAGTCTTGTATTTAATTCTGCAGCATTCTTGCAGAGCTACGTTCAAGAATAATACAATAAATGCACCCTTTCCAGCAAAAGTCCATTCAATTCCTGGTGCTCCTAGAATTGAGGACAAAGGCTGCCTAGAGATGCTGTGGAATCCCCCTCCTTGGAATCACTCAACTTGATAAAGCTCTGAGCAACCTCATCCAGCTTTGAAGTTAGACGTGCTTTTAGCAGGAGGTTGGACTAGAGGGCCTTTAGAGGTACCTTTCCAACCTAAAATACTCCTAGGACTTCAATTCTGTTTTTATTCTCCAAATCAGTTTGTACCTTCTGTACCTTAACTAATTCTTTGCCATATGCAACTACTTGGGTTTTGAGGACTAGAGCTTGCATGTCATGCAGTTTTGCGGTGGGTATGCCTTAGAAGCTCTAACTAGTGTCTGGTTGCACAAGTCACTCTTACTATTTGGAAGGATCAGGTTGGGTAAAATATGAATGAAACAACACACTCATTTAGCATAAAACCTGGCACTGCTACAGGTGATTTTATGTAAAACTGTTGATGAACCATTCCTGAATTTTCGTCAAGGTTCTTTGGTATTTTGAAAGCAAGTGTGTTTGGAAAAGAAGCTTCACTGCATATTAACAGTAGCTTTTAACAAATGGTCTTGCAAGCAGACTATATGCTAGTACTCTAGGAAAATATTTACAGTGGTATCAAGAAATAGCGATAAATATTTTGAGCATCAGTAAAATGATGATGCTTGCACAGGAAAATTTTGGATCTGCTGCCTCTATTTTAATTTAATGGGTTATATCCTTAAGCTTAATTTCTTGCACACATTACTTTCCATTTGTGACTTTCCCATTTAAATGCCTTCTACTGATCTGGCGGCAAAAGTACTGGAAAGACTATTTAGTGAACTGCCTGAAAGAAAAAAAAGAACCAATAGCATGTGGGCAGTTGGCCCTCTGAAATTTACCATGGCACATGGATCAGAACTTGGAAGCCTTTAGTGGACAGGTTCTATAATATTTGAGACACCGAATATTCCCAAATCAAGTGTGATTTGACACCTCACTGAAGTAACCACTTGTTGATCTACTCTGGCCAAACTGCACCTATAAAAGCAAAGGGGGATGCAAAATAAAGCTTGAAATGTTGATCTCCAAATGTCTTTGAACTGCTTTTTGCTTTCCAGCTGTAAGGACAAACACACAAGGAGTTACTTAAAACGGTGATGAGAACCAAGGCCACACTCTTAGTGTTGATAACTAACCAGTAAGTGAGCAATAAAAGCTTCAAAACTGCAAGCATGGAATCAAAACCCTAGCTAGCACCAGACAAAATATAACTTTAATTTCAGCATATTGTAAAGCAATGTGATATGTCAGAGAACAAAAGTTTCATGAGAATAACAATAATACACTTCTTCAACATAGAATGGTTTAGGTTGGAAAGGACGTTGAAGACCATCGAGTTCCAACCCCCCTGCCATAGGCAGGGACACCTCCCACTAGACCAGGTTGCCCAAGGCCACGTCCAGCCTGGCCTTGAACACCTCCAGGGATGGGGCCTCAACAACCTCTCTGGGCAATCTGTTCCAGTGCCTTACCACCCTCACAGTGAAAAACTTCATAATTCTTTTAAGCTTTTTCCCCTTCCTCACAAAAGCTCTAACTGCCAACTCCCATGTATTTCACTTATGCTTTACTACCCTGCAGAGTATTGTCAAAGTTGTGTGGCAAAATAGATCAGACTGTAGCTCGCTTGAGAGAGTTAAGCTGTAACCATACATTTGTAAGGCTGTGGAGCCATCACATCCTATTAGTTGAGTTCAGTTAAGTCCGTTACCTGTGGAAGTGTGGAAAGCTTACACTAAGTCTTCCAGTCTGATTACAGGAAACAAAACCCATTAGATGGAGCTGCAATTTTACATGGTCTCCAGTGAAGATTTTACAGACATTCCTAGTTACAGAAATGGCCTAGCTGAGAACTGCTACAACCTATCTGAGGTGCTGCAGTTCTAATAGTTTTTGACCGTCAGAAGCTCCTGCTGGCTATTTACCATTCAACAACAACAAAAAAAACAACAAAAATGTAACTGTTTTGGCTGGCTTATTACGAAATTGGCAGAGATATGGGATTTTAAGTGCATGGTATTTTAATCGCTTTAGCTGGCAATGGAAGCTTATGGTTAAGGTTCCATGTTACCTTCCTGTTCTCTGTCTGCATTTTTAGAAGAGTAACTGAATAGGCTACTCTGGATACTCAGCAGTGTATTAGAAGCTGTACATGATAAGTCTTCAGGGCTCTTAAAAATATATTTGAGAAGAAGAAAAAAAACACCCCCGCTTTTGTAGGTTGATTTTTCTTTTGCAAATGACTGTGTGGTAAGATTGAATGTAAGCAAAGAACACTAGAGGCAGATTAGCGATCAAAGACAGACAGGACTGTTCAAAATTATATGCAAGAGAGAAGTAGAAAAAGAATCTGGAAAACTCTGATGCTCAGAGAATACTTAAATTTAGAGAAAAAGGCACACTGTATTTTGTCCAGCTAGTAGAAGAAATGTACAAATCAAGCATTTAGATACTAAAGGTCTCTGTATTTGACTTGCTGTCTATCCTGAGAGGTTATCCAGGAATGAGAACTTGCTGGAGACCACAGTTTTGGGGACAGCATATGCTAAAGAGTAAGTGCCTGGGAGCAGGTTGAGAACATCAGGTCTTTGAGGAAAACGCTACTGAAAGCGGAGCGAAGCAGCAGGGTTCTCTGGCTCAGCAAGCATGAAGACACAGGAGGCATGCTAAGGTCAATGAAGTGACATTAGTTTGGATTAGAAAATGCCCTGGCCCTGACCCCACAGTGCTTTGCGCTAGGATGATGAACTCTATCCTGTCAGGAGGAACTGATCTTCAATTCCTTATTGAAGAGTTACAGCTACTGCCACTAGCTGTGCTTTTACTAGGCAGTAATTGAAACGGCAACAATCGCTTTTAGCCTTAAGTATTTTTGACAAAACAGTAGGGTGATTTTTAGCTGTACCTTTGGTGTCTCAACTCTTTCTTCCTCCATAAATGCTGTCTCTCCCTGGCAGTTGGATGGAGGGAATGAAAAGGCTTCTGCTCCTGAAGCTGAGGAAAGACCTGGAGACTGCAACAACCTTGCATTTTGTGAATGCAAGTTAACTGAGGGTACCACAGCTTGTGCCTAAAAAAGATTTTAAGAACACCAAAACCAGAAAAATTTTAGGGAGAAAACAACATTCAAAGTCACAAATTAAAAAGAAACAATACCTAGCTCATTTCAAAGCAGGAGAAGTATAAGATTTATTTCCTCATTCTTGGTGAATTACAGAGTCTTTAGATTTTAAAAAAAAGCACCACCCCCCAAAACACACAAACACACACCAAACCCCAAACATCATTAAGCTAGCTACTTATTGAAGCTGAGCGCTTACTACTCAAGACAGTGTTTGGGACTCTTCGGTGCCCTCCATCTTCTGACATGCTAGAATTCCTTTTTATATTCCGTATACAACCCCTTAATATTACCATGAGGCACAGGGCTAGTTTCAATGACTTTTCTAACATGCACTGATTCCTGTAGGAAAAAGCATGAGAAAGAACAGAGCAGGCTGGATCTGAAATAAGGTATTTTAACAGAGGGAGCACTGTTGGAGAGAGAGGTGTGCCTCAGGGAAGGCAAGCATGGCACAATTAGTAAAATGGTGGTTTTCACTGTTTCTTAACCTTAATTTCCTGAAGTGCAGTATCCACACAACTTGCCTGTCCAAAAGGAAAGAAGCAGCCTTATACAGGAGCCTGTGGTGCCACCATGTGTGAAAACAAATTATCTTGTTACTTAGGATAACTGCAAGATTGCTTACAGTCCTGAGGGAAAAAATGGTAATCTGGCTATAAAGTACAAAAGTTGATTACAATAAGGAACTACCTTCTATGAGATTTTTTTCTTCCTCTGTCTCCACCTGCTATTAATACATCTTATAATTAATAATCTGCTTTTGAATACTGCATCTTTCTATCATTAGAACTACTGTCTAAGAAGATAGCTGGTTTTAATCTTTGTCAGCCATATTGTGCCCGGACCTATGTTTTCATAGCTGAAGCGATCTGGCTTTCATTTCAACAGAATCAAAAACCAAATAGTGTCTTGCTGCCTCAAGCACAAAAGGAGCAGTGTGGTTGTGATTCCTCCTGGAAGTGAAGTCTGGGCCCTTGTTCCGTACAGCATCAATACAGTACCTAGAAGGCTGTGAACTTGAGAGAATATTTACTTGAGACCACAATAAACGTAAGTCATCTTAGGCCGAGTCTTTCATGTTTCCAGTTATGCGTTAATAGAAATCAAAAGCTGTGCAACAGCTGTGTATCTTAATGAAACAAAAGAACATGTAAAAAAAAATCTGATAATTATTGGAGTAAGACATGATAAACTGTACATGACCTTCTTGAAGAAAATTACTAGGGAAGAAGCAGACTGAATAGCCTTAGAGCCTGTGCTGAATCAGTCAGTGTAATTAGAGAGGATACTAAACGGACAGCCTTCCGCAATGGAAGGGCTGGCACCAGATGTAAGGAGCACCCAGAATTGCCCTTGAAAAAATATACGTGACATCCTTAAGACTTAAATTAATTAGTCAGTCATCACATTGGCTCTATGCACAAAGGTTTTGCAGCTGTCCTGCAAAGTCTTCCATGAAATTGGACTCTTGCTGGGTCACAGGAGGAAAAAGTGCTGCAAATCTTGAAAGAAATTACATTATTTAGGAACAAATCTCTGAGTCTTGAGCCATTAAGAGTCTCGTGACAATGATATTTTTATCAGGTACTTAAGATACCACAATGAATTGGCATCTTAACCTGATAGGTTGATCCTAATATTTTCTTTTGGGTCCCTCTTTACTATTCTTTGCCATGCTTTGTTTCATGGGAGACAGAAAGTGTATCTAGAGAACAGCAGGGGAGAAAGTAATTTTATTTTCAACAGGTCCCTTTAGAGTGACTATGTCTAAAACACTTAAGTAGCGTCTGCATGCTTTTAGCCTCCATGCTAGCACAGCTCTCCATAAATTCACCAGCTTGTTTGTCACATTGAAGATACTTCAAGTGTTGCACAGTCTCCAGAAATGGTACATCTCTAACATTTTAACCCATGACTTCCCAGCAAAAGTTTTAAAAGTCTAAAAAATGGAAGTGTTCCAATTAGAAGCACAAGCACAGTACGTTCCCTTTAACTGGGCAATAAACTGGGAGTTAAGGTAAAACCATGCAGATATTCATTAAAGCCAAAACCATTGTTTGCATTTTGGGCTTTAGAATGCAGTCAACTTCCCTTTCTCATTTAAAACTTATCTAGTCCCCTCCAAACTTCTCTTTCTTTTTCTTTTTCTCCCCCCACCCTCCCCTCCCCACCCCACCCCAGGGGTCAGGAGGAGGTAGCAGGAGCAGTTGTAGGAGGCATGCCAGACAACTAATTTGTCATCACACAGTTCTGACAGGAAGTAAATCCAAAAAAGTCTTTCCAAAATGATGCTGCAAGTCTACATACTGTACAAGTCAGAAAATAGCAATCGATTCCAAGTGAATCTATGTAGAAACACCATTTTGAAAGAGAAGAATGTCTTGAACAGCCTTAAGCCCAGCTCTGCTAGGAATGAGACCTTACCTTGGCTACTGTCTGCTCAGCAATGGTACTTGGCCGACGCTGACGAGCATCAACTCTCTGTTCCACAGGGAAGCTACTCCGATGTGATTTGAGTCTTTCCACTAACAAGTAATAAATAGCAGCAAAGTGATTATAACTCTTGTCCTGCAGAGACTGAAAAAGAGAAGCACAAAAGTGCCAAATATGCATTATGCTTTATGTTCTATGAGACCAGGAAGTGGCAGAAGAAAGAATTGCCACTGGGGGTGTGTGCGTGGGATTAAGAGTCAGTGGGGTAGGCAAACATTGTTCTGAACTGAAAAAGTTTCAAACCAGAGTGCCAAGCAAAGAAAAGCATCAACCTTAGTTAGTGGCAAGCTCACAAGAGCTTGCTATGTTCTGGGATGCAACGTTACTTGTAGCTAACATTCAGATGCTACTCTGAACCCTCAAAGATTTGAATCTGGAGAAGGGACTGAACTCCGGGAGCTCCAGAATATATTGTCTGTTCCAAGGCACTAGAAACAACGGGGAACTAAGCCTCGGCAAAGTAGAGAACCTAGCCTCTTCTAGCAGAAAGTACGCAAACTGCCAACCTCCACAATGGTTTAAGGTATCAACCATCCTAAAGGAAATAATTGTGTTAACTCCATAGGGAGTCTTAGCGTTTAGTTTGATAAGAAGCATGATTTGGGATTGGACAGACATTCAAGTGCTTACTGCCCTTATGCTCCTTTTTGAATTTCATTTTCCACCCTCTTAGAAGTTCCAAATTTTACTTTCAATTCTCATTTCCCCTCCTCTCTCTCCATTTGAGAAGTAATGACTTATCCAACCCTACCCAAGAAATGTAACATTGTGGAATCTAATAACACTCCTTTATTTTACTTCTGTGCTTAAGAATCAACTTAGCTAACAAACAAATCTCTAGAAATGACCAATTGTAAGCAGCAGCAAGTATCACCATTTTAACAGGCAGCCCTAATGGGCTACCATTTTCTACATTGTGCACACTATATTTTTACTTGCCATATAGCTTAAAGCAATTGTAACAAAATCTTGTTAAATGTGTGCTTGTTTAAATTAAAGTACCTAGTTAATACACTGAAAGAACAGTACCTACTCCTGGGACACGTAAGCAGAACATATTATTCTTTTCCATGGGTTCTAATTTGGATTTCTGACACATAGGAGTATCCTTTCTCTCATGGTGCTGCCCTTTCATTGATGTGTTTTCCTCTATAGGCAAAGGATGCCTTGGACTGGAATAGCTGGGTGTGGCCGGTCAGCATAAGGCACATGTGAAGTTGTCTGTGGGTGTACTGCACAATAATTTCCCTGCAGTTTGCATAACGGACACCTTCTCTCCACCAGGATGATCCTTAGGAAACTTTCTAGAGGGATGTCCCTCCTTTTCCTGGATCAATCTGCTGGCACAGACTGAGACATCAGTAGGACAAGGAAGCAGCAGCACAGCTTGTTTAATGTGTTTATACTTGCTGGGGTCTGACCAGGTACAATATACCACCAGTTTGTTGTTTTTTTTTTTCCCCCTAATGGTTGAAATAAAGAATGCTGCAAGCAACTCGGGGAATAAGTTCTAGTCATCAAAACAGGATACCCTCCCCCCAGGGACAAATACCTGTTTGAGTCTATTTTACCTCAATAGTTTTCTGTTGGTCTATTCCAAGGCTGTGCATTAGCCGTAAGACCTGCTCATTATATTCTCCAATGGAAGGCTCATTCTCTTCTCCTGGTGGATAAAGAATAGGTCTCTGTGCAGGAACTTCTATAAGCATCCATTTGTGCTCCTTAATCTGAGCAATAGTTAAACGTTTGGATGGGTCTAGGACCAACATTCTTCTAATCAGATGTTCACACTCTGTTGAGGGGGAAAAATAGTAAAATTACCAACCTGCCAAGTGGTACTTGCATATATTCACCTGACCCCCACTAACACAGAGCATGGAAACTGCCTTATTTCTACCTAACTTCTGTGCTAAATACATTTCCTGAAGGCTAAAATAATCTCTCAAAGCAAGATTAAAAGGTCACATTAAGAAGGACAAAACCCCACCTTCTTTAAACTCATGGTATGGCTCAACAGTGCCGTTCCTTCTACACAGCTCCCACATTAGGGTAATAGCTTCAAACAAGCTCTGTGAAGTATGGTGGGGAGTAAAATTAGCATCCTTCTCCAGCGCAGTTTGAAAGAGCTTGTCCAGGGTCATAAAACAAGGGATTGGCAAAACTAGGGTTAGTGTCTGGATATTATTTTTTTTTTATTTCCACCCCAGTGGTCATAAAAACAAAGGTAAAAATAACGTCTCTGTGGTTGTGAATAGCAGCCAGTGGATGTGCAGGGTTATCTGTTTTAATTCCAGGACCAAATCACAATCAGCAGCTTTAGGTGCCAGAATAATTCTGAACATGCCAAACCATTGCTGCTTTCTGACTACTGTGTGCTGGACAGCATTAAAACTGTCACATTTTTCTTCAGATCTCAGTTGGTTTTTGGAAGAGGGCATGAGAGATGAACGTGCAGTTTTTATATGCTAGGAAATAAATGTGAGTTCCTTTAAAGGAGCTTATCAATCCCCCATGCATTTTCTAGCTGACCACGATATGGCTACAGTACAGTTCTTATGAGTCAGTCCGTTCAGGTAGTGATGACAAATACTTTAGAGAGATTTCTGTCTATTTATTCCTATTTATCTCTCTTCTTTTCACAGTTTTATTAAGAGGCACACCCTTTCCCATTCCCTGCATCACCATGTGAACAGCAAGCAGAGCAGCAAACAGCCTGTGAAACAGCCAATCTATACTGCAATCACAGCAATGATCGCAACTCACACAAAAGTACCTGGATCAAGCTTGTGTACCTATGTAAGCAAAGTCACAGAAACACAATGCAGTTCAGCACCGCCCACAAAATATGCCCAGGAAGCTGAGGGTTGCCGTAGTGCCATAACTGCATTGCTAAACACAACCAAGTGCAGTGTAGCTACACTGTAGCAGCTATTTTCAGAGGTGGTGAGCAGGAGTACTTGCCACCAGAAAAAAAGAAGGGGAAGACCAGAATGTTTTACACCACAGAACCCTTAACAACAGGGCTGAAAAACATATTTTTAATTCCCTTTTAAAAAAAAAAAAAAGGACAGAAAGTAGCATGATGAAAGAGGACTTGATTCAGGAAGGCTGTGTTGGAAGTAACCTGGTTTAGAGACCCTTTAATATAGGGAAGCTGAAGGACACCATCAAACCCTGCGTAAAAACAGGCCCACTCGTTCTGGTCTGAAGAGGAATGAGGGAGAGTGAAACCCAACAGATGGGGCAATTCAGCGAGGAAGACATCTCTCCGTCACATGTGGGGAGTGCCAGATACGTGACGATGAGTACCTGGCATATGAACTGGCTGTGCACTTTGTTGCTTTTGTTTAGCAGATGCTGTCAAAAAATCAGGAAACACCCAATCCACAACTTTGGTTTGACAGTGATTTTGCTCTCACCATATTTTCTTTCCACATAAAAACCTATGTGGCCTTGCAGGACAAAAGCTAATTGCTACACAAAAGTGCCTTTTCCCCTGCATCCCCATATTTCTGTTCTGATGAGAGAACCTTCAGCTTCCATTTTGACTCTCTCTCTGCCCATGGGCACAGCCACACTGCAATCTCCACACACTGCACAGGGAAAAATGAGTTGGTTTGCCTAGCAGCAGTGTAACTGCAAAGGCACACAGCTTACCTAGGCTTATTTGTGTTTCTTTGCAAAATGAATAGCCTGCCATACCATAATCTCGTGTGCAGATGCACCACCCTTTGCTGTATTGCAACAGAGATTATTCTAGAATTTACTCAACGTTTACCACACATAAGAGGACACCGTGTTACCTTCTGACATAAAATAAGGGATCCTGAACCTTCCTTCAAGAACTCGTTGTCTCAGTATGGGGAGTGTTGGACCATCAAAAGGTAACGCTCCACAGACCAAAACGTAAAGAACTACACCCATGCTCTGAAAAGAAAGAGAATATTCATTTCATTTTTCAAGCTACAAGCAAAGTTGGCTAGCCAAATCCTGTCACTGAAAAAAGTCAAGTTATGTTCTGCAGAAACAGGAAATTTATACAAGAAGGAGTTAGATTTCTGAAGATCCCTAGACATTGAGAACACTCAGCTAACCCAAAATGGCTAGGCTTGCAGTACCTTGTGCTGATAAGCAGGGAAACTGAAGTGTAATGGGTTAGAGACTCTGGCTGCTAGCAGGAAGCACCATGCAGATGACTGAATGATACCTGAAAAGTGAGCCCCAACTACAGGTAAGAATTAGAGATACTTTTTATTAATCTCAGTGTTGTTCAAACAAAAACAAACCTTAAACAGCAGCCGCTCAAAATAAGAAACTGTAACCTTTTACATTTTCCAATTTGCAAAAGCCAGGGTAAGAGGCACACTGGTAACTTCATGAACAGTCAGCTTCGGGCAACACCAACTAGTAATTCTGCACTGCTGTGCGCAGAGCTGAGCATGAGGGATTCTTTAATATAAGCAAAAGGAGACAATCTGGGCAAGAGCTCTTCTCTAACTGCCAGTCTCATTTTTGAAAGTATGCAAGTTAATTGGCGCTGCAAGTGGAAATAGTCTTGCAGTATATGCCAAGAAAACATTAGCGCCACACTAGATGAAATAACCACACCAGACCCTCATGCCAATCAGTTGGCGTAGATAGCCACAGCACTGGATTTCTCAAGGGGAAAAAGCAGGCCTTCAACATTCACTTTAGAACTTTGCAAGTACACAGATTTTAAAATTAAATATATTTTTTTTTAAAGTAGTTTGCTTCCTTCCATAACCTGCCAGAAACTGAACTGTGTGCGGACTGTTGCCTTCCCTCTGCAAGCTTAGCACTTTCAGCAGACCGATTCTGTGATTCTGCGATTCTGCCTATGGCAGGGGGGTTGGAACTTGATGTTCTTCAAGGTCCTTTCCAACCTAAACCATTCTATGATTGGATGTTGCAAAGAGATACAGAATCCTTAACTCATGTCAGAAGATAAGTGAAGATGATGATGATTTTTTCTTAAATATAAACACACCTACACTTCTCTTTGTGGGCAGGCAGATTCTGTGTTATTTAGGATGAAATTATTCTGTGTGATTTAGGATGAAAGAACATTTACCAAAGTTCAGAGATTCACTTCTGACATTCAAACAGTGCCTGTGCTACTTGAAACAGTAAGCATAGCTGCCGTCTGCTGTATGTTTATTTGTCAGTTACCAAAGTTTCAGAAAGGCTATAGCCTTTTTTTTTTTTTAAATTCTAGCTGGTTACATGTATATATGTGTATGTTATACAGAGAGACACATGCATGCATACAGATATATGTATCTAAAAGCACAGCTTTTATTTGTTAATGCAATTAGATTAATTTAAATTAGGTTAGACGCTGAAAGGTGACTTTCCATGAACTGCTCTGTTTGTGTAACAGGCTCTAACCAAAATGTCAGTGCCCGTGTTGTTATGCTATGTGCAATATTATCACTTGCAATCCTCTGCCAGAGCAGAAACTGCCAAATTGTACTGTTGCTGGTTGCTTTAGGATACAAATCCATCACGGTAAGTAGCAGAATACTAAAATTAAAAAACAAACAAAAAAACCCAAAGAAAACCAAATGAGGAATGAAAAGCAGTCTCTGACAACGTGTGAAAGGTGCGTAGAACTTCTTCAGTTCATTGTAGTCCCTTTTCCATTGCATGAGAATGTGGGATGTGCTCTCTGTCCTCTTCCGTTAGAGCAGTATGCATGAAGACACACCAATTCAAAAACATGCAGCTGCTTGCAGTAGAAATGTTCGTGGCACAAATGTGCTTGTTTCCAGCTCAAAGAGCAAAGCAGTCATCACCTCTCCTGTGTTACAGTGGCTCAGAATCCCTTTAACCTCATCAAGAACTTACAGCCTTACAAGTTCAATTCTCACTTAACACAGAAGATACTAAATGCACTGAAAAAAAGCAAAGGTCACGCATTCAGTCAGGAGAGCTTTTGGAAGAGCTACAGTTTTCCTTCTAGTGGGCTAACATACACCTACAAGTATACATTTAATAGCCACCTGGGTAGGTAACTTCAATTCTATTCAATGTTAAGAGGCATTTTATGACACTCAAGAAAAAGAGGAACAGCTTGTCTGCAGCTTAAGAGAAATCAAAGATGATTCTTTTGTTCCAGCTTCCTAAAAACTGACATAATCCAGTTGAAAAAAGAATAATGATACCCAGATATCCAGCTGGGGTCCCTCATATTGCTGTCCTTCAAAGACTTCTGGGGCTGCATATGGCGGGCTTCCACACCATGTCGTCAGAGGTTCACCACTCTTATAGAAATTTCCAAATCCAAAATCTGTTGAGAAATTAAGGGGAAAGTCACTCCCAACTCCAGTTGCATGACAAAGAATAATTATATGCATGGACTAGGCGTGAAAGCTCACTTTCATTCATGAAAGGCTCTATCAAAAATCCTTTTATCAGTACTCCCACTGATAGTATTTACTGGGGTGCTGAATGTCTTATACTGCTGTTTTCATGACAACTACATAATTATTAAAACACTCTGCAAAACTTCACAACCTGTAGGAGTTTTGAGTAAACTTCTACCAGTTTGCTAAATCCAAGTTTATAAACAGCTATCACTAAAATTCAACAAACTGACAATCATGCATACATATGCCCTTATTTACTTGCCAAGAGCTAGGAGACTCAGTACTGGATCTGAGATTTCCCGAGTTTTCTTTAGGTGCTCTCTAGCCTTGAATACACAACAAATTTTGACACAAAAGCATCAACTTTGGAGACGGGAGGAAGGAACTCTACCAAAAGCAACAAGCATGGGAAAACAAAGCCTTTTGCTAGGAAGGAAGGTCTGCTACCAGGATAGTCTACAGCCCTTTCAATCTACAACTGAAAGTTACCATTCCACAACTAAGCAGTTCTTTTAAATGTTTCTTTTTCTGGCTTAACATGGGACCAGACAAGGGTCCCATGGGACATCAGCATTAGTCACCATTTTTAATAATCCAATAGTGAAAAGGAAAACTACAGCCACTATTGCATGGAGACATGAAGTCAGATAGAATCTGATGCTTTTTTTTTTTTTTTTAGCTTCCTCTGTTGCTGCTCTGCCAGGTTGCATTTTTATTTGTTACTAGAACAATACAGCAAGCACCATTAATACTGAGGAAGTTGGCTTAATGACCGAACTGAAACCAATTATTTTTCGAATGCAGAATTTCAGGTAGCTGCTACCCGACTCCCTGGTGCTCTGATCTGTACCTCTCTTGCCTTCCACTCCACTCTTACCAGTGTCTTTGGAGCTCTTCACAGCCCAGATCCTCCAGTTCCTCTTATATCCTGCCATCGCTCTCACTCTTTGCTTAGTTCATACGTCATTTGCTTTAGCATTCTGTATTCTTCCTGCCAGGATCCTTAAAGCCCCTCCTCAATCTACTGCAGATACCCATTCTGAATACACTCCTCAGTATTAATACACACAGCTTTTATTCACAAGGCTTTTAATAAAAGCCACTGGAGCACAGTGTTTGGATACACCTATTCACACCATAAATTAAAATACTTGCTCCACTGAAGTCTAGTGGAGTTTTCTCATGGAATTCAATGAAGCCAACATTTCTCCCTGTTGCTCTCAGCATTGTTGCTCTGTACTGCTTAGTCCTCTATTCCACTTGCATTGTAGGCCACCCTGTATGTTCTCTGACAACAAATGCTGTTTAGTATTACTAAAGCAAAGAAGGAAAAGTTCTCAAGGAGAGAGATCTGATAACAGGGACAAATATTCTTTGGATTTAAGACTTTCAGGCAAACTGGCTTCAATTCTCTAACTGGTCAGCTGTATCTCCAAAAGAAACAGAGAATGGAGCATTGGCAAGTGACATGCAAATACTGTCAGGCACAACAACATTGTTTATGCTCATCACTGGTCTACTCCTATATGAACAATGATTTAACTGTTCCCTGCCACTTTTTCCACATGGGAGCAAACTATGCAGTAGGTTACAGAAGGTGTTTCTTTTCTTAAGGTGATCATGCTTTTACCCTTGTAGCTATACGGGCTCCTGCAGCGTAATACTGCATGCTGGTGTGACTCGAGGAATCCTGTGAAAGTCAACAGTGCTGATAAACAGTAATCAGGCTGTTGATTTAGTACTATCAAGCACTGAATACCTCAGAGGTATGTTAATACAATGTGGCGCTGATCAGCAGATAGCAAAACTGATAAACACTGTGGTTAGCAGACACAGTACAGGCACAACTGGTACCACTTCATTTACTTCTATTTGTATAGGTTGTGTTACTCAGAGGAAAGAGCCTGGTGCTCTTGTCACACATCATGACCTATAAAATCATGAGAGAACCCTCAGTATCAAAGCAATACAGAGATATTAAACAAAAACTTACCAAGCTTAGGTAAAGCTAACCTGGAGTTGTTCTAGAGAAGCGGTATGGAAATTGACACTGAGCTTAACAGTGAAGGTATTTGGTTGCTTTCCTAACAGAAGGACACAGGAGCTCCAGCAGTTCTTTTAATAGAACTCTTCCTGCAACATACATCAAAAATGAACATAGGCCGAAGAAGCTGTTTTGGGAACATCAGAACTGAAGAGGCTTTTAGAGTATTTTTTTCTTCTGTCTTTCAAGATTTTCCTTAGCAATTAATAAGTTATATAATCAGAGAATAGTTTGGGTTGAGGACCTTTAAAGGTCATCTAGTCCAACCCCCCCTGCAATGAGCAGGGACATCTTCCACTAGGTCAGGTTGCTCAGAGCCCCCTCCATCCCGACTTCCCATGTCTCCAGGCATGGGGCATCTACCAACTCTCTGGGCAACCTGGGCCAGTGTTTCACCACCCTCATTGTAAAACATTTCTTCCTAATATCCAGTCTAAATCTACCCTCTTACCCCTTGTCCTGTTGCAGTAGGCCCTGCAAAATGTTTGTCCCCATCTTTCTTGTAAGCCCCCTTTAAGTATTGAAAGGCCACAATAAGGTCTCCCCGGAGCCTTCTCCTCTCCAGTTTGAACAACCCCAACTCTCTCAGCCTGTCCTCATATGAGAAGTGTTCCAGCCCTCTGATCATTTTTTGTGGCTCCTTCTGCAACTGTTTCCATGGGTAAGACATACCACCCACTGCTTTAACACCTATACATGAACCTGCAGGAATGTTTTTGCCTTTTGAGGTTCCTGCTCTCTGTCAAATCTGGTTAGGGGCAAGCAACAGGTTCAAAATTTATCTGGGAAACATACACAAACAGCATGATCTCAAAGGCCTTTGGCTGTTTTCATTAATCCTTTTAACTATGAGGTCACTAAAGAGTTCAGTAAGAAATCTACAAGACTTAGAGATTCCAAGTCTTTGTGTACCACAGGTTAATTCTTATTACAATGACTACCTCTTTAATACCTTCCTCACCTCTGCTTCCTTACTGCATTGCACTGCTGAGACTACATCGTGTTAAACAGTAGCACTAATACAAGCAGATATTATTATTTGTCTCTAATGAAATGCACTAATTAGGAATAATAGGGAGTCAAGACTATGCAACCATCCCGCTCTTAGTATGGAAATCTCTACATTGGGTAACATGCACTGTAAGGTAATAAAAACACTCACTATTCCATTTAGCTCCAGTATTACTGGGGGGCATTCATAATATAAACTGGCCTTTTTTACATACCTTGTTTTGGTGGTCCATTTGATTTGGGTAACCAACTGGTAACTGTAGATCAGCCAGAGTTATACACACACAATCAGTGTCATTCTATCCTCATTTTAGCCTTCCTTTTTCTAAAGCTCACTTGTGGTAATCTTGAAGGAACAGCTGGATAGAGCAATATAAATGTCTAACCTCACTTAGACCAGCTCTCAGCAGTGTTCTTCCACAAAAAAATATTTTACAACTCGCATAAAGCAGCTCTTTGTATTTAGGAATTTCAAGGTATTGATTATGGAATTTGTCTCTCTCTTATCAGGGGTTTTAGGGTGTGAAACAGCATACCAGTATTACAGATGAGGACATTTTAACAGAGAAGTTAGGCCAGCCCAAATTCAATTTACAAATCAGTGACTGACACAGGCCAGGGCCAAGCATAACTGAAGCACTTGGTCATTCTCTAAACAGCAAATGGAAACCAGTCACTGTGCTGAAAACTTTTGCCTCAACATTTCAACAGCCTGAAATACGATGCTGTAATTCTGCTGTAAACTTTCTGCCACCTTTAATGTACATCATGTGCTCAGGGCATATCTCAGTCCAGTGACCAAAATACATCAGGGTATAGGGGGAAGCACTAAGTCTCATTTCCTTTTGTAAACATTGGCTTTACACATTTTTCCCTCAATTGTAACTATACAGTCCAAAACTCTGCACATACTTCATCACTGTCTCAATGACTGATCAGAAATTGCCTTTTCTTGTAAATAAACTAGTCATTATCTGAAAACTTATTACAGAGATTTCTGAATTTGCTACCATAAGAGATCAAGTCTAAAAATAAGCAGGATACCCCCATCAGGCTAGTTCACGATTGGATGATAAAGATACTGGCTTAATTATAAGGTTGTGTTGAAAACATAGGAAAGTGGGCTGCATCTACTTTCAACTACCCAACCACACACCTGAAACTTCTATCACACCTGAAAGTCTAACCCAAAGCTGCGAGAAGACTGCTCTTTATTTGTCTAGACCCCTTAAAGAAACTAGGCCAGGGGTTGAGCCCATTACTGATAATTCCATACTGGGCCACCAAAAACGTCTCCCAGGTTGCACTAACCCTGCAATTATTCACCCAGGAAAACCTCTAATTTGGATCTGCAGGTACTCAGAAACCTCAGTCTTGCTTCACAGACAGATGGGTGGGTAACTGCTCTGGCTCCTTGTACCCTCCAGGTTATGTCCAGTAACTCTGCTGCAATGACAAGAGCTAAATCTCTCCAGTGCCAATAAACCCCAAGCCATTCTTGTAATTCCTCTTGCAGAAAAAAAAGTATCTGATCTTTATCTGTCCTGAAAGTGATCCCAAAGTGCCTCAGTGCAGCTACACAGGACATATTCCCAGAGACAGATGACAATTGCATAAACACTAACTGCACCATTTGCAGGCACCTTTGTGTGCAGATAAAGCCTAACCATGGGAATAATTTTGGGATGCCCGCTTCCAATATGCAGCAGAGAGAGTATGGAATAGAATATTCCTCCTCTATTCCGTAAAGTTCAAAATACCCGTGGGCTGGGGTTTGCAAGGTCATTATAAAGGGCTAACAATAATAGCAACCTGTTGAAGTCAGTAGAAGCTTGGCATCCCAATTCCTCTAAAATAAAAATTCTGCAAAGATTCAGCTCCTTACATTAATTCAATCCATGGAGCTCTTCAGCATCACCCACAGTTGTAGGATTAATCCTTTTCACGTCTCATCTCAAACTAACCATACCCGCTATTTGCATTCACACAAAGCAGGATTAGATACATCTCTTATATCCTTGCAGTTTTATCTTTTTTTCTTCCTCCCCAAAGTGCTTTTGTTCTGAACAAACAGGTCTCTGTTCTAGGAAAGCTGATTTGGTCATTAGATAGCCTTGTCATACTCCCTTCAAGACTAGAACTATAGGGCTCATCTGACATCAGATCTGCTAAAGTGATCCTAGTGACAAATAAGGAGCTGCAGCCCATGGCTTCAGTTTGGAAGAAACAATTAATGAGAATCTACTGAAGAAAGATGATGATCAGAGCCTTTGGACTTAAGCAAACTGCTTGGTAAAGGGGCTCAGGGGCATAAATAACGTTCAAACTGTTATATTTCATGATTTATCTGAACAGATTTGATTCAGAATCATCTTCTAGGGCAGCATAGTAGTATTTGGTGAATTGATTACTCTAAAAATCTGACTAAAAATTTTGGAACTTTTAAAAAGATATCTAGTTCAAATATGAATGATTGAGTTTGCTGGAAACAGGCATTGATTAAATCAGATCTACAGTCACTCTAGATCCGTAGAGATTTATGTATCTCTGTGCTGACTGCTAATAATGAGCTGTCATTTTTGTGATGACACGTGATACTCTTATCCCTCATCTAGTTTTGCATTGTCAACAATCAGATGGGAAACTTAAAAGACAAATATTTAAGCTTCATTCTACCCTTTTAACCCGATGTCCCTAAATTAATATTGTACTCCAGATAATTAAGATAATTTGCTACAAGAGAACATCTTACACTGTAAATATCTGGTACAGGTGGAACCCTCAAGAGGTTAAATCTCCAACAGCAGTCCAAGATCCTCGTATTAGCTCAAAGCCAGAAAATCAGATACCCAGTCTCACAGCAATGAACTTTTGGGACTTGACCGTAATCAAAGAAGAGCCCCACTGCCTATCAGTAAGGAGGCTATCACGCGAGACCTGTAACAGTGTCATGCTCGACAAGCACACAGAATGCCAGACAGTTGCATGAACAGTTATGCAATGGCATCCTGGCACATCACCATACTCTGGAGGTGCAAACGGCCAAGGTCAGCTCAGATTCCAAATCTACATAGGAAACACTGCATGTAACATTCATGCTATGCTTCTTTTTACATCCACCTTCAGCTCTGAAACAACTAAAACTTCAGCCAGAGGGGGAAACAACAAAACCTTCTACAAAAAAAAAAAAAAAATACTCCCCCAATTGCTGAATGTCACCTGCCTTTTTCCTATCACAGCTAGACTTTTGTTGTGATTTTTTTTATTCTCTTCGAGGAGCCTTTTTTTCCCCCACATAATTGGCTTGGCAACCTTGACAATACTTCAGGAGACATGAAGCAATTTCTTCTCTCAGAAGCATTTTGCCATCTGTGTAGGTGTCATTAAATCTGATTTCTCCCTTCACTTATCTTGAATTTGTCAGAGTTTCAACATCCTCTTAGTACTGCAGATAAATATCAATCTTTATCTCTGAACTGCTGCTCCTACTCAGGTGCCAACCTCATAAATCTTTATATCAGATTCACACCAGTACATGCACGTATATTTGTAAGCACAGCTATAGAAAGCATGACCTGCTTCAAAATACACAGGATTTCAATTCCTAAGTGAAACTCTGCCTACCCAGACTGGATTTAAAGTTAGCTATTTGGTGAATGTGAACATGTGGAAGCCACTTCAAAAGAAACGTGAACAAATCTGAACAGCAAAAGACAGAACAGAGTCTTTAAGTATGACTGATCAATATAAGAGAAGTTTCCGGTTTATGTTACAATTAGGATTTTAATTTTTTTTACTATTATCTTTACACGCTTAATTTCATAACACATAACAGCTTTATTTATGGTTACCAAAAGTAGCTCAAGAGCAAGGATATCTTAGAACTGAATAGCCTGATCCTTGTGAGGCTGTTACCTTTGGTCCTTATCTGAGCAATAGAATTACAGAACTTAATGCTGTCAAGACAGTGCTTGACTGGGTGGAACAGCAGCAATTGACTTGCATCTGATACACATGTGACAGCACAGATGATTAAGTTTTATTAGGCAAATCCATGAATGAAGTGTCTATACACTTATACTAGAAGGAGCAGCCAAGGATGTACTCTGTATGAGTACTAATACAACAATACTGGCTGCTGGGATTTGGGCGTAGGGATGAGCACTGGGGGAATAGGCTGCAGAAAACTGCCACCCTAGTACACTCTCCCTGTCACTGATAGGTGGATCTGACCCAGTACGGAACTCCTCATGAGTATGTGTGCCTTGTCTAGGAGT
Source organism: Vanellus vanellus (assembly GCF_965231255.1). NCBI lineage: Eukaryota > Metazoa > Chordata > Aves > Charadriiformes > Charadriidae > Vanellus > Vanellus vanellus. Next base: position 6,953,667 of record NC_138926.1, on the reverse strand, counting down.
ATGTGGTATGTGACTTATAAACCTGGAAAATGGTTCCTTCATTCTGTCTTTGATCTGCAGTTCCAAAACGTCAATTTCTTCCCCTTTTCCTTGGCAATGAACATCAGTATTCTTCAGTTATGAATTTCTGCTGAAAAAATAGCATGCATTGACAGTACAAAGCACGGTAAAAGGCAGATACCTACTAATGCATACTGGACTTTCATGTAACATAGGATTTAAAAAGTGTTGTATATTTCAGCAATCTCCTCTTATCTTTAGAAATCCAATTATATTCTATTGTTGGAGAAAATTACCTGTGCAGGGAGATCAGCATTATTTGTTAGGGTACATAAATTACTGCGGTTACCTCTTTTTGCTTCCATATGCTTTCTACACTTATGCCTTCAAATGATGTTAAAGCATGTCTTAAGAACTCCAGAATTAATAGCATCCATGAAAACCATTTCAAAGAGTAAGTTCAGGATTTAGGTAGGATACCGGATGCTTGGTCCATTGGGCTTCCTCAGGTTTTAATTATTACACTATCAGTTTAGTTGTCCCACTTTTTAGAGAGTTAGAATGGCCAGAATTCAATTAAGCACAAAACAATCACTAATCTCTCATTCTCTCTCTTCCCCCCTCCACCTTATTTCTACTTTGTGATTGCTGATCTACCAGAATCATTCTGGACCAAAGGTAATAGTTTTTAACCTAAGAACACTGTTAAGATTTCTCATTCCAGAGAAATGGATTTTACGAACATTACTGATGTTTAAGAGGAAAATGTACCAGCCCTCAAAAAAAAAAAAAAAAAAACAAACCAACAAAACCCAGCCACAGAATTATAAGAGGACTGAAATTGGACTCGTTACCAGAGGACTGAGATTATAGAATGGAGTGATCTTTATCTTCTTAACATTTGCCTGAATCTGCACGTTAAAAAATACGATCATTTGCAGCATTGTGTTCGGTTGAATAAACACTGTGTTTGTGCAATCTGCAAATATTGGCTCTCAACATTTGCGGTATTTTGTTTCTCAATCTCATTACCCCCTTTAGAATAATCTTGAATTTAGAAGGTATAATTTTTTGAACATACATCATTTAAATGGAATCTGTTTTCCTGTTAAAAATGGAAACAGACTAAGATTTCAGACCTGTTTGCAATTTGAGAAATGGAAGCTCCCTGCCAGAGCCGCTGCAACTTCTGCTGTGCATCTAACAATATGAGGTAGTCTCTAATCTGTACCTCAAAAAATCCTTTAGAAGGGATACCAGCCTCAGAGCTATAATTAATCCATTCTTCTAAAATTACCAAGAGAATTCAACCTGCCTGGCTTCATAGAGCCACATGGATCTTTTGTTATAATAGCAATATGAGCAAAGGAGATTATCAGGAGAGAGGTACTGATAAAGGAAAGGTATGAGTGTGTTAGAAACAAACCTGACCCACTTCATGAACTGAATGCTGATCAGCCAGTTCTGACGTCAATGCATATTTTACTGTCCACCAGCAAGACAAACCAGCGTTACAGCCTACTTCAAAATAACAGTCTCTCCTACCTGATCTGGTTCAAACACAGTAGCTTTACCATCAAGATGGCATGATTTCTATAAGGCATCTTAACTTGGCAGTTTTGTGGGGCTGGAAGTATACAGAGAGAAGCTCACTATCCCATCCTCAATTCCAAACTGTATTTAATTTTCACAAATGCACAGATGGTTCACCATACAGACAACAAGCAAGTTTTATTTGATGACAGCATAGTGCATCAGTGATCAGTAACTGAAATCCAGTCTCTATGATCCCTTCAAAAAACAGCAAAATGTAAAGGGCACACAAACAACCCAGCTATCTACAGGCAGTAACTTTAAGAACAAAGGTTTACTTTGCTAGTGCTAAAAACAAATTCCGTGTCAAACCTGATGGAGACTGCTTGGTTCAGTATTCTTGAACCACAACCTTCTCAGTGGACATTTTAGCTGATGAATACTTTCTCTTATGTTACTTATGCTGAAATTGAAGTTTGAGGCTTTTGCTCCCAACTACCTAGTATCTTTTAGAAAATAACAGTTTACCAAAGCTCTTGCCTCAAGATCTTTACGCATCCTCTGTTTCTTGACTAGTTACTAAGACTGAAAGATCCTCTGAATTTTATCTATCCTCTCCTTGTAGAGCAATATTAACACAAAACTATTACATTTCACTCCAGCCGCCTTATTTAAGCATAAAAGGTGGCAGTCTCATCAACTCAGTTTTAGGAAGACTTGTTTTTGAATCTTAGTTTATTCTTCTGGTATCTGAAATACAGAGGTAACCTTATGCACATTTCTGTACTTGACTAAAAAAAATGTTGTATTCCTAAAGAGTAAAAGCTTCAATAAGTCTTAGAAGCATCAGAATGAATCATGAGGTCTGCTGGAAGTTAGGAAGAGTCTGGAATGGCCATGAGTATCTGTATGTATTTCATAGCTGCTTGGAGTGATGAGCAAGGTACAGCCCTGCACGCAGTGCTGGGGCCCAATGCAAACATTGACCATGCAGAGCTTTCTATCAAAATAATTCATCAGTTACTGTGTTTTTTTCAATTGCTAGATTAATTCAAATTAGAGAGTAATTCTAGCTATAAGAGCTGGGATCCTGGCTGCCCTTTGTTCTTCCACAGTTTGATAAATGAACCATCAAGAACATCAAACCGCTGGAAGAGACTGTTCTCATGGATCTGCACAGCACCAGATAACTCCAAAATCAAAGATAAACCATTCTGTGGAATTCATCATCTATCTCCTTTACAGAGAAAAATAAAACAACTGACTCAGCACACATCACTACAAAGTTTCTAGCAGTCGTAACTTTCCTCCAGCTACTTTATCACCAAAGCTGGACATGGGAATTGATAGCAATCTGATAAAGATACATTAAAGAATCAGACCATATGAATCAACTGCCAGTAAATGTGATCATTTACATACAGACCACCTGTAATTTCTGTAATAGAGAGGCAGAGCACAAGAGCAGCTAAAAGGAGGAAAGAGACAGCAGCAGCTGACGGAATCTAGTAACTACCATTTATCAGTGCTTTTATTTGAGTCCCTGGAGAACATATGTATTGAAACTCCCTACGACAGAACAGTTCATGTTTCTAAGCTTTCTTCAGTTAACGGGACTCCTGAGATGCCTCTGAAGTAGTGTTTTTGTAAGCCTGTGTCATGCTCGCACTGCAGTGTTCAGGGAGGCAGAGAACTTGCATCCCTGCAGTGCTAAGGACATCCACGAAAGGAATACCTCTGAATACGGCCCCACTCCACCACACTTGAGGCCCCTGAGGAGCTCTGAAAAACTATGTCAGGCTGAACGTCACAGGCTACAGTGCAGAACACTGATGTGGAGGAAAAGAAATTAGATGGGATAGAACGTGGTGTTGAAAATGGGGAGAAGAGCAGCAGATCCAGAAGGCAAGGAAAGAAAGCATAGGTGAACAATAGCACAAAAATTCCCTTATATTTAGTTCAGTTACTCATGGTACATGGGGTCCATGTGACTTGCAGCCCTTAGATACAGTACTTACTGAAGCCATACATTGTCCTGGTAAGTACAGTTGTATGTCACTCATAAATCTGCAGGTGCTATGATTGTCAGTAGCTGCTAGCAATAAATGCAAGTTTGAAATCAGAACTGAGAAAAGTAAAAATACTTTCCAAATGGTAGTGCTGATGAACCCACTAGATTAAAGCTCAACACATTGTAATAGAGAGTATCAAACCCTTTCACTGTCAAATTCACAGCATTATTATCAACAGCTGTGAGCAAACAGAGCTGATGGCCCAATTAGCTTTCACAATTTTGAGACATCATCACGAATTCAATCTCAATGTTATTGGTTATTATACTCGGGCCCCTTCATTACAGAGTCCAGACACCATCTCCATCCCAACTGTTTCTTTAGCTTCCTTCAGTTATCAAATGCCCTAAATAAGAACTTATACCAGAACTGCATCTTCCTGCTACAACAGTTGCAAAACCCTTTTACTTTATCTGATGGTAGCTTTTACTGTTTCTACAGTTTAACATTAATATGAAAGCCCACAATGGAGTATAGATAAAATTAAAAGATAACCATAAACTGTTTAACATCAAATGAAATGAAAAAGAGGCTACTGCAAAGACTGCTATTAATTTATATAAAGCGTTAAATAATAATCTTTACAGCTTTTATGAACCTGCTGTAAAATTCCCACTCCGAGATGCTAAAGAGCCATGAAATACAGAGAATGTGCCGAAGAGCAAATTAATAGCCTTCTCTCTCTAGCTTCAGAGAATCTGTTTTCCACATTGTTCCTTCTGCCCAAAACCTCCGCCTTACATTCAGATTTGATAACAAACAGTAGACTAATACTTTATGAAAATCATGGTTCTGGAACTCACATAGCTGTATTTTCCTTTCCCTCAGTTTTAATTTGTCATTACTTAACCCTTCTGTAAACTCTTAAACCATGTGAAAAAGGTGGAAAGGTGGTGGGTAAAGGAATGAGGAAATAAATGTTTTAGACGTACAGACAAAATCAAAAGTCAATAAAAAAGCAACAAACATATCCAGGATCTGGGAAAGCTACTCCATTAATACACATATTGATAAGAAATCCTTCTTAGTCCATCAGTAAAATCCCGTTTCATAGGCAAAGAAAACCTATGTTGTTTTGGGTTGTTTGTTTAAAGAGGATAAAATTCTTGCTCAACAAATAGTTTTCATCTCAAAGGTGTGTGCTCATTTTACAAGACTGGGTAGATTTCTTGTTCCAATAAAGATTACTTTAAAGGATTTAAAACATTTTTGCTGAGGGTGAAGTTAATCCCCAGAATTAATTGCCTAGTCTTCCCAATGTTTGCTGTAGAACTGCAGAGAAAGGGGTGAAACTTTGTGACACAGATGCTAACCAGATAAACAGGTGCTAACTTTTCCTTTAAAATCTTTAAGGAGACTGTCTTTATACTCCATAGACAAAAAGGAGCGGATCTTTTGGAGAGCTGCTGGCATATTCAATGCTTTTCTGCAATTTTATCCTTACAGAAAGCATTAGAGATCAAGATACTTTTCCAGTTCTTCCATTTCAGAAATGCCAGAGAGGATATTCAAGGGTAAAATAATCCAGCAGTGATCTACAACTCAGAAATGTTTTATCACTTTGCACTTCCTTCTCAGAACTAGCAAGCTTACTCCTTCCTATACAAACCAGCTTCTTACAGCAGTTAGCCTTCCTTTCCTGCTCCCATATTGATGACTGAAGTTCAACACTCCTCCAAATCAAGATGTTATCTAGCTTTCCCATTTCAAGTGTCGCTGGGCTAAAGTCAGTATGGAAGGATTTGTGGAATTGCAATGAGTTGACAACTGACAAAATGATTTCCATTGCTAGCAACATCTGCTGTGTCTAAATTTATAATTAAAACAAAATCATGCATGCAAATAGAAAAAAACCAGTAAGCTTCCATTTTGAGTTTTTCTAATGTTGAAAGAAGTTATTTGATTAACTGTGTTTTAACCTGAACATCTGGCAGCATTGGAGACATGTTATAACACCCACAAAAAATGCCTATAACTCTAAAAATTATTTCCTTTTTCCTGAAAGTATAATAGAGCTAATCTAGGAAGTACTTCAGCTACATGTATTGATATCCATAATGCAAAAATATTACATGTATTACCACTCTGATTTTCTGTACATCAAGCACACCAGGATATCTTGGGCAGCAGCAATTGAATTACTGGAACAGCGTCCATAAAAGAAGGTGTTACTGTATATCATCTACATTCTGAGTACCTGCGATTTTGATGTTCATGTTGTTGTCGAGCAAAAGATTTTCAGCCTTCAGGTCACGGTGAACAATCTTTCGACCATGGCAATACTCCACTGCTGAGAGGATCTGCCAGAATTTGCGCCTGGCCTCAGACTCGCTTAGACGGCCATGGCTGGCGAGGTAATCTGTTAAAATAAAGCGGGTTTAAATGGATTAGACAGCAAGCAACAACCCTGAAACTAAATGATTTCGCTAAAATAATTAGCACTAGGAAACTCAAACAGTATTTCAGCCAATCCCAGTTTCCAACCCATTATTCATTCTCGCACCTTCCCCTCCAAAAGAATGGAAAAAAGTAGGAAAAAGCTGCTGCGTAATGAAACTCTACTCTCTGCTTCTTCTGTTATAGTTAGCTGACTATTCTGATAAATATTTTCATATTACACAACTCCTGTGGAATGGGGAATACTTGGAATAACTGGCTTCACCATCCTGAGGTACCTTTAAGCTCTTATCAATTCATGCAAGCTTCATGCCACAATTCTCGCTCTGAAGCCTCACAGAGGCTGCGCAGTAGCTAAAAGTATTTTTTCCTCTGGAAATAAAACAAGTACTCATAAGGTACCCATCCTGACCTCCCTCTCGTCTTCATTGCATCACAGGCAGAAAGAACATTTTGTTTTCATATTTGATTATGTTGTAAAAACTAATGTTATCCCTGAAACAAATGATAGCTCTGAAACCGAAGACTTCATTTATCCTCAGGAACAAAAACAAGTGAAGCAGCAGCTGTGTGTGTCTTGACAGAAACAGCTTCTATCGCCAATTCTATTCTTTCTCTTATGAGGCATAAAATCAAAGAATCAACTGTTCGGATGGTTTTAGAATAGCCTTCAAGATCCTACAAAGAATGCAGTTAATAGCCAAGGTGCAGCGAACACATACAGATATTGCACCCAGTGACCACAGGCAAGGGCTGAGCATACACACACGTAGCAATCTCTAGTCACTTGCTGCATCACAACTAGTACTTAAGTTAAACAAAAACCAACTAACCAAACTGCTGGAGCTGCCGCTGGCCCCTTCTAATTATCATTTATAGAGAAAGTCCCATGAACAGGAATCATCATTTACAGACCAGCTGACACAAACATTTCTGTCTGAATTCAGTTAACACGTTAAAACAGCTGCTTCTGCAAGTTGAAAAGTGAAGGTGATGTAATGGAGGTTTTAAGCCTACTTCTGTTTACTTATAAGAATCTCTACCAAAATCCTTAAGTAAAATGATTAATCATATCTTCTCAACTAGTTATGTAATCTCAGTGATTCAAAAAGGATCATCTTGCCCAGCATAATGCCAAAGCAGAATACTTCGCTTTGTTAGGCTGTGGGGTTTTGTTGTTGGCTTGTGGGTTGTTTTTTTTTTTAAATATATTGTTTATGGGCTTTATAGGTGCTTGCTTTTCTGCTTTCTTTATGATAAGCAGAGAAGGCCTGAGCAGCTCACATCAAGCACACTCTAAAACTTGAAAATACATTTCCAGTAAAACTTCACTGCTGGTGCACTTCTCCTTCATTGTTACTACAGATTAGGACAAAGAAATAACTTGCTCAGGAGGAGTGGGCACAGACCCACCCATAAACCATAAGCATTTTTGCAAATATTCAGAAAAACATGAAAAAGAAATTATTTGTTGTTGGATCATATAAAACCAACCCCTTCACTGATCTTGCATTCTTATACATCACACGTTCTCCACTGCCACTTGGGTCACTAGGGTACACTGCCATTACAAGTACAAGTGCTCCAAACAGCAGCACATGGATTATCAAAGTGACTTCTGAACTATGTTTTCGCTCATATGGTTTAAATAAACAAATGCAATCATTAATACACCATCTTCTTAATATGCTCAGTAAAACAGGCTTATTTCAAAGATATTTTACAGAGGGATCATTTAGGAAAAAGTTCTATACCCCATTACCAAGGTAACTTTGTTTTACTTGTTGGGGGGTTGAAAAGATTTCATGCACTGCTGCTGCTACCTCCCAAGCACATTCTGCAAGCACAGAGGTGGCTGCTCCTGAACCATCTGAAGCAGCAGACTAGTCACCTCAGTTGCAGTATACTCATTTCAGCATCCTTAAAAAAAAACATTTTAAAGCACATTAGGTCTGATCTCTGGAACCTGCAGATCTGAAAACTCTCCTCAGAGCTTCTAACTTACCTTAATGCACCCAGTCTTAATGCACTTTCAGCTCGTTTAACTTGGCAAAGCACAAGAACAAACAAAAGCCTGGCAGTAAGGGGAGATTTTACTATTTGCAAGCTAAATATCATTCAGTCACAAAGTGACTGACAAATCATATGATATCAATGTGAAGTCAGATATCAAAGGCACAAACTAAATTATGTTGAGTGCAAGCCAACCCTTTAAGCTGTTAATCCATCATTTGATAGCAATGCAGCAAACAAGTTAATGAATCCAAGCTGTCATTTGCTGTTACGGCTCTACCCTGTCAGGACTTTTAAAGATGCCAAACCACCTTGGCCTGAAGTATTCCACCAAGTCTAGTAGTCTGCATGGAATAGGTCATTTATTCTGAAATACGCCACTTTCTCTACTGGAGAAGCAGAGCATACCACACTCTATCTAAACAGGGGATGGTACATGCAAGGATACCTTGCAAATAGGAAAGGCTGGGATATAGGCAGTGTGCCAGCCCCTGGGTTACAGAAACCACTTTAAGACAGCTGAAACTTTCTAGAGACATTCTACTACAATAGCTAGAATCTGGACACTGTTAGAATATGCACCTATATGCCTGTGGAGCTAAGAACCGTGACTCTCTGGTTTTTACTGCAGATACCTACAGCAAAGCATCCTGTTGTACCTTGCAAAGACTGATATAGCAAAACTACCTATGCTTTCACAAACATATCCTTTGACAAATCTTACCCTCATGTTATACCTTCTGGCTACATGTTTCTATAGTAGGTTTTTTTTTTTTCGTTTTTCTATAATAAAACAGAAACCAGAAGCTATCATAGACTCAGCTGGATCCACAGCAGAAAGCAAGGTTACAAGGCGGCTTCCTGTTCAGCCTTTTTAGTAGTCCAAAGTATCCTTGTTTACTGGACAACTGAAAGATTAAGATGGTATTTACTTCAAAACATATGACTCTCAGACATTGTCTGGCAAACGCAGTGGTCAGTGCTTTTCATTTACAATACGATTCTTCATTTAGGTGGGCAGTTGTACACATTTTTTATTTGGTATGTTAAGGCTCTGTTAAAGAGGCACACACATCTGAAAGGGAGTACAGAGAAGGATAACGAAGATGATTAAGGGACTGTAGTGCTTGTCATACAGCGGGAGGCTGAGAGATCTGTGTGTATGTCCAGTCTAGGGAAGACAAGGTGCAGAGGGAAATCTTAGCATGTGTATAAATACTTGACAGGAAGAAGATGACAAAGCCAGACTCTTCTCAGCAAAAGAACCCAGCAAAGGGACAAAAGCAACTAACTGAAACACAGGAAATCCAATTTAAACCTAAGAAAAAGTTGTTTGTTTGGTTGGTTTTTGTGCAGGTGGTCAAATGCTGGAACAGGGTGGCTAGAGATTGTGGTCTCCATCCACAGCCTGAGCGACCTGCTCTGGTTGACCCTGCCCTGAGCTGCAGGGCTGCACTAGGCATTCTCTACAAATGCCTTCCAACTTCAGCTCTTCTCTGATCTGGGTTCAGCGTAAGGCAGTCAAGACATCACTCATCTGGTTCAAGCTTAGTAAGGAACAAATAATCCCATATTAGGGGAGACATCGTATTTCTAAGTCTTACCAATGTCTATTAACAGAAGCGATCAGAATTTCAGCTAAGGAAATCAACATTAAACATTAGAAACAATCTTTATAATTAAAAAAACTCAGATCCTGAATAGCTTTGTCTAGGAAGGTTACTGAACCTCTCTCAGGACATTTTCAAGAATCGTCCGGCTGATCCTGTGCCAAGGCTGAGACACAGCAGATAGCTGCTCAAGTCCACTCTAGTCCAGCTTTCTGCATCTCTGCTCAAAACACGCGTGTAATTTTCCAGGACAAACTGCTAGGCAAAATGAGGCCTTTACAGGTATAAATATAATTAAATATTGATACTCTAAGAGACCAAAGAGATGTCTGAATGTCTCCTTCACATGGAAGCAGTTCTGGAGATACCTCGAGTTTATTCTTCATTCAAACAGGCGCAAGGTGTTGAGCAACTGACGTTGTAAGCAGAGGCTTATGCTATCAAACATGTCTCCTTAAAGCTTAGTATTTGCGCTGAAATACTCCAAAAACCTTGTAAGACTGTCTTCTATATCAACTGAGCTGGGATACTGCAATATTGCAAAGGACTAGTTAAGAAAGGAATTTTGTTCTCAGCAAAATTTGGTTTGAGGAGAGAAGAATACTACTTTGACTTCCCTAATGAGTAGAACAAAATCCAGAAGAGAATTTAGGTTACTTTGCTTAAACCGTCTATCAGTTACTGCATGTTTCCAAGAGAAACACTCAGAAAAGCGTCAGTAAAACTGTAATAGCACTGTTACTTTTTCATTTGCACAACCATAGCACACTTTGCATGACCAGTTACTGTACGTATTTAATGTAGGAGTGTTTTCACATGTAGATGCTCTTTCGTGTAAGAAATGTTTCTCCAAATATTTACCAGCCTCTCTGCAAGTTCAGTGCTTTGCTATTCCACAATCAGATTTACTTTGAGATCTACTTCTCAGGGATGTTTGATTTTGCATGTGTAGATGAGACCCACCATACTGTCTGGGTTGATCTATTTTCCTATACAACCTTTGGGCACACAAGAGCCTCTTGCAAAGACAGGCTTAAATCCCAAGGAACCCTTTGGGACAAGAGAGACAGAGCATAAATCATAAACAGGACTGGCTAAAGGAGCTTATTTTTTTTATTTCTGTACATTACTATAATTTCACAAAAGTAATTTTTTTAATGGGGTGGTGGATGGCTTGACTGACATTTGGCAAGACTAAGAAATAAACATTTTGTTTCCATTGTGAACGCTTTTGAAAATCTCAGCATACTCTTATGGTTTTTCACAGTAAAGCAGAGAGATGCCTCTGTGAGAGTAGGAGTATTAGCATGATAATATAGCCTGACAGTATCCCATTATTTTGTGTAGGTTCTTTAAAAGGCAGCAAGGTCCTTGCAACCCACTGTCCAATTCCAAAACAGACTGAAGGTTGTAAGGGACACCTAAACAATCAGGAAAGTCAACTATGGGATGTAAGATAAAGTGAGTATGCAAATGCAGTTAAGGAGTTCTTCCCAGGCACCATGTCTGGCAGTTGAAACGTTTCCCTCTTAACTACTCCTTTGGCTTTCTCTCCTTCACATTTCTTGCATGAAGTAGAAAAAGGAAGTACTAGAAAAGTACATACATAGGTACAGTCACCCTGTCGTGTCAAATGCTGTACTGGAGCTCTAGATGAAGTTGTGCTATTATCACTTGTTTGGTAGTTTCATGCTAAAACACAGCAGGAGGCTGCATGAGGAAATTGAAGGGCAAGATCAAAATAACTGCTCCTAAACTTCAGCCAGAAGCAGCACATTCCTTTAAATAGTTACAATTCTTAAGTTAGACACAAGCTGGTAGTTCGGTCATGTTTACTGCTTGTAAAATGCATGCGTAGTATGTCAGATAGCAAGCAAGAGGGGGTAGAAACAGCCATAACCTAAAGCTTGGATATCCCCTTTCCTCTTGCTGAACAATTACATTGGGTTTGGGCTTAACAGACAGGTTCCCACTCCGCAGTCTGGATTCTTGTAATCTAAACAAACAGTCACTGATGAGAAGCTAGAGAATTAGTCCTTCAGAACAGGTTCACTGTAGTTAGTTTAGCTAACAGATAAGCCGCATGTCAGCTGTTTGAGTCCTCTGGTGAGCGATGCTGAAGGTTACAAGATGGTGGCTGTAAAGATACTTCCAAAAACATAGCAGAAACAGCTAGTTAAAATCTTTGTAGATTTGCAAAATATTAAGCACAACTGAAACCTTTTTGATTAGAATGTTTTACCAAGTCTAAAGACCTTTTTAAAAAACAGGCCTAAAACGTTAACAGCATTTGAAGTGTCTAGGCTAAACACATTATTTACTGCAATGACATTAACTGGCAAAAGTCAAATTCAAAACTACTGTTGAGTATAGAAAATTTCACTGAAGCTATGAGGACAGTGAAGAATGTTAGTACAGGGGTTAAAAATGATCCTATCCATGAACTACCTCAATGAGGTTTAATACCAGGCTACTCAGTGAACTTGAAAGCCTGAGAAGGTATTAAGAGAACATTTACCAGTTATCAACGACTAACAACCATCTTGAAAAGCATGCTATGTTCTTTAAAGTATCTTATTCTAGAGGAAGATAGAAAAGGGGCCTCCATAAACTCTCACAAACTTTGTACATAACTGTATAGCATAGTTAGTCAGAAGAGCAATCACAAAGGCTAATTTCAATTTAGGGAGTCTAATCTGCCTCCTGTACCCAGAGGAGAAAAAAAGAGGCTCCTCTGGAGGGCGAGTCAAACCTCTGAACCAGCCCCCTGAGAGGCCTCTCATTCCTCACTGATTACAGAGGGAACAGAAGAAGATCAGCCCCAATTGACTGAAGTTTGTCTTATTATACTTCTCCCACCTCACTAGCTTTTGAGTCAAAATTTAAATAAGGTGCTCTTGCCACAAACCTAGAGCTCGTTTTTAGTTGTTTTGTTGTTTTTAAGCCCCCCCCTTCAAGTGCAATCAAAGGTTAGTCAAAGAACAAAATGGAGCACAATACTTAAATGCTGTAAGGAGACTGATTAACTAAAGAAATCGCAGGTTCCACAGGTTTCTGTCTGTCTTACTTTACAAGACAAAACAAAGTAAAATCCCCCCAAAAGCAGGATCATGCATAGCAAAGTGTTAGATACTTTGAAGACACTTGGGTACAGGACTCCAGAAGAGCATCCCGCTATTTGTGCTGTTTGAAAACTAATGTTATAAAAGGAGACTTTATTTCACACACTGTTAGACTTGACATGGCAAATTCCATAAACCCAAAGAAGGATCAGGACATGAAGGAGCGAAAACTGATATAGTTCGAGTCTTCTTTCTACTTTTTTTTTTTTGTTTAAGTACTACCCTGTTTTTCTCTATTTCCGAGTTTATATTGCAGCTGTCCTGGACATGATATCCTGTATTAAACAAGTAGTCCAATGATAAGGACTTCAAGGCGAGGGAGATAACCCAGACAATGAGAAGGGACTTTGAATATTTGAGTTCTGTTTCCATGAAATCCATACCCCCGCCCCCCAGTGTAAAAAAATAAAGATCAGCCAGGCTCCACCTCTTCTGCACTCCAGTCACCAGGGCCCTCTACATGCTGACTTCTATGCCATTGCCCTTGGAGTTCTTTCTGCCAGCTGTTGTTGACTGACAGTTTCAGAGAGCAACTTTCTCAGCAACTCCAGTTTTGTTACTGCAACGAAAATGCATGTGAAAACTCTAAATGCCTGGGTATCAAGCATAAACCCCATGAAATTAGCTTTTATTAAGCAAGAAAGGTGGTTACTTTAACACCTCAGTCCAATACCTAAACAAAGCAACAGTATGTATGAAACTATGTATGAAATATTCCAGATAAAATGATTTTCTTTACCTTGAGAATATTTCAGCTCCTCTGCTATTTTTCACAGAATCACAGAATGGTCAGGGTTGGAAGGGACCTCTGGAGATTTACTATTCCTTTCTCCTCTTACTCTGTTAGCACATGCTAGAATCATTCATGGAAAATAAACCCACTGTCCTTTGTACCATTCAAACTTAAACGAAAGTTGTTAGTACGTATGGCTAGACAGTGACCACTTGCTCTTCACCTAGCACTTACTGCTATAGTGCAATTTCTGTCTGTGAGCCTGCAGAAACAACAGAAGAGACTTTCTTCCCCCCTCTGAAAATCTAACACATTTCTACTATTACCTCATTTCTGCTTCCTACTCCAAAAACATATATAACAGTGACACATTCAATGGCAGAATAGCCCATCCTTAATTACAAAAGCCACTCTGATAAATCATTCAAAAAAAAAATCAGAAAAACGATTAATTTACAAAAAAACTGTACAGAAATAGTAAGTCTCTAATAATGGACCCAGAAAGATTCCTTAATTATTTTAATGAGAAAAGAAGGTCTATGAGAATTAGCTAAACTGTGCCTGAAACATACATTAAAGGATCTGCAAACAGGGAAAGTCTTGGAGCCCAGGAGGCTTTGCTTCTTCAGAATGAACTAAGAGTTTAAGTCACAGTTTTACAGAAAATGATACACATTAAAGCCAAGACAAATAAGAAGGCAAAAAGTCACCATCCAAGTTACTTCTAGAATCTTTAGCGACTGAAGTTTTATAATTTCTGCCTTCTGTTAATCTGTTTTTCCTTACGACCTCCTCACTTTAATCACATAAAGCAGCAGCAAAAAAACCTTCTGGTCATGTAAATGCAAATTAATAGTTATAGAATACTCACCGAGTACTGAGAATGTTTCATATATGAAACCCTAAAACTACACAAAATACACAAGTTTAACCTGATGTAGGTAACAAATGTAATTTTTAAGATAGATTTTGGCTTATGCTAATTACTTACACAAGCCTGCATACAAATCTTGGAAGATAAACAACCTCCAATGTTGCAGCTCCCAAGGCAAGTAATAAGATGAATGGAAAGATTTCAGAAGGAAAAAACAAACAAACAAACAGAGTTGTAGGCCAGCCTGCAACTCATGGCTGGACTTCAAGATTAGCACTGGTTTGAGAACAGCAGCATAGAAGGTGAGAAAAACAGAGTCCCTTTTCTTCTTATTCAGTGTTTCCAGATGGTAATCAGCGTAAAGCAAATCATGCTGTTCCTTCAGAGAAAAAACACAACACAATAACCAAACCAAAACAACCGAACCCACATTCCTGAGGAATGCACAAGATATTCAAAGATTACCAGACCCCAAAACATACCTATGCTAACACGCTGCATACAGAAATGGGAGTAACATTCCCGGTATTTTATCATCCTAGCCTTATTAGAACATTGTCTTGCTATTCTGCAGGTTGTGAACCATTTCAAACAAATTTATGAATACCAAGCTTATCTTTGGTCAGAAGAACACAGACTCACCCAAATTTTCTGTCACACATGCAGGAGCTGAAAAAAGCGTATTTACTTTGATCCCAAACATGCGCTATCAAGTTAAAGGCACTAATACGGGTCAAAATGTAGTCCGTTTAACTACTTAGTGTCACATTTCATATGTTTCCTCTTTACAGCCTAAAAAAGGATCACTGCTATATATAGCTAGTTCTGGGAGAAAAAAAAAAAAAATAATCAGCCTGTCCCTCCTTGAGAGGACTTCACTGCTACCCTGGCCTCAGTATCTTAGAAAAATCCCAAACAATAACTTGGGACACATGCACAGTACAATCACAGAAGACAAAATGCCTTAGAGATAATCAATAATGGCATAACAAATGCCATAAGCCAGACTTTTTAGAGTTATGACAGGTATTCAAGCTACACGGGAGGAGAGTTCAAAGGCTACAACCTGGCTGCCATAAGCAAGTCTGCATTACATATACGTACAAGATGTTTTTATTGTGCCAGTTACCACAATCAAGAAGGGAATCGCCTTCAATACTAGAATGCAAGCCTCAGAAGCATGATATCACTTTTACTATTCAGTCCATAGCCCTTGGGAATAGTAAAGACTGATGTGCAGCCACTTCAGAAATTCCCTTTAAAATCTTCAGCTGCTGATTATGTAAAAGTTTAGCAAGCTTCCTTGATTCTTCTGGTCCTTAAAAACAAAGAACGTTCTCTACTGTTCTGCACTTCGAACAATCATGTACACTAAAGGAAGACTGAGCAAGTGTGAAGAGCTATCTGCTCAGAATATTTATATACTACAATTGTCCTGCACTGATTTAAGTAACAACTTTTTCCAAAGAAATAAAATGACATCTCTATTGTAGTCCAAGCTGAGCATTACAAAGCAAACAAGTTGCACTGCAAAGTATTACAACTGAAAAAAAATTTACTGTATTTCATATAAATTTAACACTGAAGTCCTGCTTGAGTGATGAGTTTGAGACAACAAGAATTAATGTTAATTTGACCACGCAGGTCAACACAGACAAACTAAAATTTTTATTATGAATGTTACTCCAAGTCACCCTGACACCCCCTCCTGCCCACCATGTTCTTCCTGAAAACGTATTAAAAATTATGTCTGATAAATCAGTACATAACTGTAGGATAAACACATTATTCAGTTTACCTGAAATACCGTATGGGGCCACTGTTCATTATCAGGCTAAACATTTCAATTTTTTTTTTTTCATCTCAACTCAATGCTGAAAACCTGGTAATTACGTTGCTCAGATGACAGTTTAAGCCTGCACTGTTCTGTTTAACAAGCTATGTCTTCTGCTAAAGGAATTCAGTAATTTTAAACTTTTTTCTTATGCTAGTGTACACTGTAATAGTTTTCCCTAAAGTTCTTAGTTCTAAAATGAGAAACAGTGACAGTTACCACACATTTATTGACATACTACAGTAAAGGGATCCTTGGGCAAGATAACTACAATTGACAAACTTCAGAAGTTAACATTAATATGTTGAACATGAAAATATTCTCTTGCTTACCGAAAATTTCTCCATTTTTGGCAAATTCTGTCACAAGGTACAACATGCTTTTGGTCTCCATCACCTGTTGATGGAGAAATTGCACATGAGATTGTTTGAGGGAAGAGCAAAATGCAAACACACACCCAAATGGATACTTATTGTCACCGTTCTCTCCTGGTAAAGATGTGAAGGTCTTTGCCTTGCACATACAGTTATCACCGTCTTTCACTTTGTTTTTTCAAGTTACCTCAACAATTTCAAGGGGAGCATTTGCATGCTAAGCACAAGGATAAGCTTTAAATACTTCATAAAGCCAGTGTACAGAGGAGCAGGTAGATAGGATTCTCAGCCACAAGTGACTAACACAAAATGATAGTATTGTCAGCAGCTAGTTTAACAACTTTCCTTTAAGGGATCAGCCTAAAGTAACTCCCTTGCTCAACTTTTCTAACACGCTGATGGCTGGTGCTTGAGAAAGACTGGGGATAACACTGACCTCTGTTACCAAGTTCTCTAGTTATAGAAAGGGAAAAAAAAAAAAAAAAGAAAAAAAAACACAGATGGGCATGAGTGTTAAAAGCTGGCAAAATTCAGGTAGAAGCACCACATCACAGTATCCTATTGCACAATCAGACAGTACAGCTACAGAACTATCACATCCTCAATATTTTCTCTGGTGAGGGGAAGTAAAAAAAAACAACGTATCAAACTTCTACTTTCTCTTCTGCTAAGTTCCAGCCTTCCTATTACAAGAACAGACTACTCACAATTCAAAAACACGGGATGCTGGAAAGAATAGAGGTAGACAAACAGGAAAAAAGAAAGAGGGCAAGGGGAAGACTTCAGAATTTTTCCATGCACAGTTGTTCATGGCCTTGAACAGAAAGACTTCACCTAACAATTCAAAATTCAATACTTCCATGATATAAGTTGGGAAAAGGCAGCCCTGTCAGTTATCTTGCAGTGTTCTTCCTAATGATCTATTCCTCAATTGCTTAAATGCTACTCAGGAATGTATTGTACAAATAGCATAATCTAAAGATACACTGAAAGTGAAAAATCCTCTACTTCAAAACAAAAAAGTTATTTAGGACTTCCCTTCAGTACAACTCAATAATTTCAACACACAACACATTTTGTACCTGTTTCAATTACCACAGTAAAATAGTTCAGCCTGAGATGTCTGCGGACTAGACTACCTTGAATTTGATTTTTTGCATTTTATTTACGCACAGGCTTGAAAGTACTAAAAGACTGCTCAAATAAATTCTTTTTAGAGAATTTTTTAAATAACAAAAAAGGCAAACCCTGAAAGATACATAGTTATAACAACAGCAGAAGTACCAAAAGACTGACAAGCCAACAGACAGAGCAAGATGGCAGTTCTTCAGTCTCTCCTGCACCCTTGGTTAACTCTACAACAGCTGAGCGTGTTATGACTTAAATGTCTGTATCTGGAAGGCAAAACAGTTTGGAAACACTGTTTTAAACCAACGTTTGGAGACAGAAAGCTGCAACAGCCTGTGGATTACATATACATGGCACCATTCCTAATGAAGCCAAGACTGCTAGCTTCATTACCTAACTTTGATAGTCCTCAGTAGTTCCTTGACATGAGACAATTCAGAAACTTGTAGTGTGGACATAGTACAGTGATGGGCACATTATACAAGCAAACTAGTGAGACAATTTCATTGAAGGCTATTGTAAAAATAAACTCACCTATCTACCAAATGCATTTCTAACAGTCCAATCCCTTAATAGTGAAGGGGTAAGCACTACATAACAATTACCCTCCTCTTCAAGTGACCTTGCTGATCTCCAGACTTAAATTAACTATTCTTGACTTAAACTGTTCTCAGACTCTCCTCCCTACCACAATTCCTCTCTAGTTTACCAATTTTGTGTTTTGTCATTCATTCAGAAGGAACTGTGGTAGACATTACTCAAGCTAGTTAGAAATTTAACTCCTTAAGGTACACCTCTACTTGGTGAATCAATATTTTTAAAAGGAAGTGCCAGTCTCTTTCCTGTAAGATGAAATTAAAGTTAAACAAGTCTAAACCAGGATCTTCATCATTATTCAGTAAAAGAACTCCAACACCATAGGTCCAGCTCCTTGTGCTCACATTGCCTTTATAGACTTAGCCAGATGAACTTTAATTCAAAGTTTGGTTTTAGCATGCACAAATCTTCATTTGTTTGCTGAGCTAGGTTTATTTGAAACAAGCAAGAGAGCATCTCAGAAGAACTATGTAATTTGTTAAACAGAACACTAACAGACCCCGAAGGGAATATTCTCAGGAAAGCCTTAAAAGCAAGACCTAACCGAAGCAGAAATGCCAGCAGCCTCAAACATTTTACCATATGCTAGCAGGAAGAGAAAATGAAGCAGAAAAACAATGTAAAACAAACCTATATTTTACTGTGCAAACTACGTGCACTATAACAAGTCACAAGTAAAAGCCTTCTAAAGTTTTAATTGTCTGCAATTGTATGCATTTCACAAATGCAGGTTTATCTCTTATGTAAATACACATTGCTGTGCCATAATTCATCATCCTTATGTTATAAAGGGATGCATTTAAGTCCACAACATACGTAATACACTTCAGGATAAATATAAAATTCTCCATATCCACAACAGAAGTGAAATGCAAGATTCCAAAAAAATAAATCCAAAGAACTAGTTTTCCATTCCCTAGTAAATGCACTTCAAGATAAAGTGTTTAGGAAGCTCTTGCTTGGTGTGTGCATTTACATTACAAGCACACCTGCAGAATCTGGATTTACGTATCTTATCATCTTCGGATAAGAAAAAAAGGCTGCAAGTACTCCTCCATCTGCACTTGAGCCAAGACTTGAATAAAGAAACCCACTATATCCACGTAGATCGTCCCAGCTAGTACTCACACATTATGCTGAATATTCCTACCCTGCTCTAGGTTACATAGTACCTTGTCTACTAACAGACAGCAAAGTCTCATCACCAGGTATTTCCAATTCAGCTCTTCCACTAACAGAATCACAGAATGGTTTAGGTTGGAAGGAACCTTGAAGATCATCGAGTTCCAACCCCCCTGCCATGGGCAGGGACACCTCCCACTAGACTAGGTTGCTCAAAGCAGCCTGGCCTTGAACACCTCCAGCGATGGCACTTCCACAACTTCTCTGGGCAACCTAGGCCAGTGTCTTACACCCTCACAGGGAAAAATTTCTTCCTACTATCTAATCTAAATCTACCTTCTTCCAGTTTGAAGCCATTCCCTCTCATCCTATCACTACATGCCCTTGTAAACAGTCCCTTCCCAGCTCTCCTGCAGGCCCCCTTTAGGGTCTAGAAGACCGCAATAAGGTCTCCCCAGAGCCTTCTCCAGGCTGAACAACCCCAACTCTCTCAGCCTGTCCTCAGAGGAGAGGTGCTCCATGTAACATGATGTTCTGTTACAATGTTCTGTGTATTTTAAATGGATTACCATAGAACAAAAAAGGCCACAACTGATGTACTTTCAAGAACGTTAAACACTTATCCAAAGCAAATCAATTCCAGAAAAGCAGAGTTTGTCACAGACTAGTGATCTGCCAGAAGTCACTGGTGAAGAGCAAACTCTTCATACAGGAACAAGAGAGAGGAGAGAAGGTAAAAAAAAAAACAAAAACAAAAAACCCCCACAACACTAACCATACCTGGTAGAGCTTTATAATGTGTGGGTGATCAAGCATTTTCATTATCTGCACTTCTCGGTAAATCTTCTCCAGATTCACAGCATCCAGCTGAGACTTATCAATGATTTTTATTGCCACCTGCAGACAAACAGCAAAAGTGAGATTAAAACTCCCCAATATTTCCCTCAGTAGTTTATCCTCATTATAAAGGGAGTAACACAAGCCCAGATAACTGGGGGCTTTCTTCTAGCTCAGAAATATACACCCCACACTTATAAATACAGCAGCACAACATTAAACATGTCAGTAGTCCTACTAAGTGGCTGCAGGAATACCACCTACATCAGCATGTCAGAAAAAAAGTTTTACAAGAAACAGGAAACGCAGAACAGGCCAGTGCTCCAATAAGCCGAGGTGCAGAATGCTCTTATATCAGTAGCAGGTGGGAACAATTGAGGACCCTCCGTGTAAGACAAAAATCTTCTTAAAAAGCCTAATCTTATCAATTTCTGGAGTCAAGCTAGCCAATTTCAACCCCACAAATGCAATAGGATATGTTAAAAGAAAGACTGTTGGCTCAACACAAATTATCAAAACATGGTGGATCCATGTAGTTTCAACTGTTATTTTAACTGTTAAGTTGTTTTAACTGTAATTAATATGCTACTACATAAGGAATCTGCAATTCATCAGTTCAGGGAAAAAACCCTATTTAACCATGTTTGTAACTCAAACCTTGTAGACAGATCTCAATTAGTTTAGAAAACAGATCTTGGTCCTATAGACCTTGCTTTTAGCCAATACCTGGCAAAGTGAATTACAGAGAACTACACGTGCCAAGGAGACTAAAAATTTCAAACAGAAGACATTTAAAAAAAATAATTTAAACCAATAAGAAAGAAAAATATAGCTACTATAAAAAATCATGCAAAGGATAACAATACTAAAGAATATTGAATATATAAATGGTGTTTATTGACCCTGCATATCACATTATTAATGCTGAAGCATGAGCAAACAATGCAAGTCGCACAAATGCCTCCAATTGCAAATGCATTTCATAAACTATTGAACTATAAGAGTCAGCTGCTACACAGGAGACAAAAATCCACAGGAGGTGAACTTCATTATCTCCAGTAAGGCTGATTATGGATGCACCTGAATTCTGAATTAACTATTTATTGACTTCCTTTCAGTATGCTTTTGCTTGATAACCTCTTCAGAAGTCACCTGTCTTCCCCAACCACCAGAACAATAAGATTCTGCTATGAGAGAATAAACAGATCTAGCCTTGTAATCAGTGAAAAGCTTTTTTAAGATGCAGGATGCAGTCTTACGTAGCTGAAGCAGAACAAGACTATTTTCCAAAGCAAACAAACAAATTTAAAACTTTTTACAAAAGACAGGTGTGGCTTTTTTTTTTTTTAAAAAAAAACGATGTCTGATTAATGTAGAACTCACTGAAATAGATATATCAAAAAACAATACATGTTTATAAGAATAATGATATATACAGCCATTAGACAGAAAACAAGAAAAACGGTTCACATCCCACAACATTTTCACCATTAATCATGAGCTCCCTCTTCAAAACAGAACAGTGGACACTTTGGGAAGAAATGGCACCTAGAACAGTATTCAACCACTCCGCACTGCTGCCCTCCTCCCCAGCAATCTGCAATGTTCTTCCATCCTAGTATAACATATAGCAATTTAGGGGATCCTGATGCCTGATCTTTTCAAAACATGCTTGCCCCTGTTGTCTTCTGCTAGCTATTTGTATTTACAGCAATATCCATAATGCATCTATTCTGCCCTCTTTCGTATTACATTACATTCCCACTGAGCAACATACAGGAACAGCAATGATCAAGAGGGTCTTAAAAGATTACAGATCTCCCTTTGAAAGTTTCTCTCTTTTGACTATGAAGACGTTATCTTTAACCATGCAAATAAAACATACGTATTACCTTCTTCTGCTCCTTTTGCTTACCCTCACCCTATTACCATTCCTTCGAATTACAATATTAATTTTCTGTCTTACATTTGGTATACGCATAAAACTTGATAATAAAGGCCTGGCTTCACACATGCAAGGAATCTGGGGCAGCCAAAGACGAACAGTAACACGCGTGGAACCGGACTTTCCAAATGCATACTTCCCACTTGGTTTTGCCAGATTTGCACTCCCTTTGACTACTCCCTACAGCAATTGCTCATTCTCTCAGCAGGTCCCCTTTCGCTTGGTTATAAAGGCAGAACAGCAAGCTGCTTCCTTACTTGGTCTGATTATATGCCATGTGGCAGCACAGGAATCATTCATGCAGCCTAAGAAAAAACACCACACAAAACCCATACCTTTAAGTCTCCACGGCCTAATTTAAGATCACACCTAATAAAATGACTTCTGGTTATTGTTTATTTTTGCAGGCACAGTTTACTAGCCTAAGAAGAAATCACTTCACTGCAAAGTTATAAAATGTCAAAGTAATCAAACCAAACCACTAAAGCCAGACCAAATTCTTAAACATACATCAGGCAACATTTATTAAAAACAACCCATGTGTCACTTTTCTCCAGTTCCTCTAATTTATTTTACACTGTCTCTCTGGAATTGAGCAGAGACACAAGCTGGTTTCTTCTTCATTCTCCACATCTATCCCAGCTTATACCCAATATTTCTGTGACCTCCAGATTTAAGAGGAATGGAGCCTGTTTCTTATTTGCAAACCAAGGAAAAGATTAATCTGTAGCTGTCTTAATGTCCCCATCACAAAATGGTAATACATCATTCAGTCAAGCAACAAGGTACCTCCAATCTTGGAGAGATCAGGTGTTCAGGAAGGTCTAAATGCCTCCTTCATCGATCCAGAGTAATGCAAAAAAAAAAATCCTGCTGCATTTTTTTTGTATTTAAAGTTTAATGGCAATCTAATTAGAATAGCAATTTACACAGACCGCATCAGCCTCTGAGTAGCTTGAGGTATTTACAGAAACTTCTTTCTTCACGTAGACAACGCAGTATAGAAGCTTTAGGTAAAGCTTGCATCACTTGTAACTTTTAAGACTGCCTCCTTTCCCTGGCTCTGGTTCATTTAATTTCACCTTACATTCACTGTGCATTTTCTCCCCATATAGTTAGGTGTTTTACTAAGCTCTCTTCAAATACAAGCAAAAAAAAAAAACCCAGTAACTTTTTCCCATTTACTCTTCTTGCACATAGGGAACGTGTGCAGTACAGAAAAACTAATAAAAGCAAAGCTATACAGGACTTCGAAGAAAAGAGGTTAGGTCAGGCATAGAAAAGGGAAAAAAAACACCCAAATAAGTGTAACTGCAGCAAAGCAATAAATAAGGGGGGGTTTGGACAATTTTAAAAAAAAAAACAACAAACAAACCAAAAAAACAAAAACAAACAACCAAACCAAAACACAACAAACAAACCAAAACCCCACAAACCCGAAACAAACCAAAAAACCCAGCCACAGCCTGCTCTCTGGGCTCATGTCTAACCTTTGTTTATCTATCCGTCACACTATCATCAGTTTGATTAGCACAAATATTTATACTTCCTTCTTCTATACTTCTCACCCCTTCCTAGTGGGGAGGGGGAGAATTCTGCAACTGTATGGCTTGCTAGTGCTATTTTTCCAACGAAGCTTGGCTCCCATCTCCTTATCCTAGTGAAAAATCTAGCCTTACAAGTACACTGACTCGGTGTTTTTTCCAGTATAGTTTGGCACTTCCAGAGTTTGCTCTTAATATTGAGTATTCCTTTTACTTAAAGAACAAATATTTCAAATACAGCCTGTTACCGCTTCCAAACCTACCTAAAAGTATCTGTGTTGCCAACTTTATCCAGAGATAGCAGGCATTATTCTGAATACTGCAGTTCCTAGCTTCTAACATCTGCCAAGAGCTCCAACAACAACAAAAAATATCAGTTTTTAACTTTTGTTTTCCTAGATAACAGAAGTATCCACTTCCCTAGAAAAATCTAGATAACTCATTTGTCCTTCTTCAGTTTTAAAGATCAAATACTTCAATTTCCACTTCAATTTCCTAATAATCAGTGCCTACTGTAGTTTTGTTTTCCAAGGCTAATAAGCCTTCAGTTATTAAAAATTAAGTAATTCTATATAAAATAAAAACATGCAGAATATATTTTTAACCTTTACATGGTTAAAATCCTTGAACAGATCTTACTTCCTGAGCAACAACCAGTAAAATTTCATTAGAGGAAAGAAGCATTTAAAAAAAAAAAAAAAGAATGGGTCATATAAATTACGGAAGCACAGCTACAAATCCTGCTACAACCTTCACTACACTTTCTGTCCAAGAACAGTGCTTCATGTTCCAATGTTTCCTACTTTCTTCCTTTTCCAGAACTTTGCTATCCTATCTCCTTGCTGCACACACTTAGAACTACAATTCCCAAAGATCACTGAAAGACTGAAACCAAATTCTGCTTCTGAAAGTGTGCGAGCAAGAAAACAAGTCTTCAGGTCACACACTTCTTGAAGCAGAATAGCTACAGAAAAATCCTCTTTCAATAGTTTTGAAACAGTTCCTTACTTCCCCGTACCACAAGTAAAAAGTGATCATAGATTCAGAACAAATCACAGAAGGTTAATGCTCCACAGAAGCACACAGTAACATTCTATATTGTATATACAATCACCCACCTACTCTCAAAATTGTAACACTAGCATGTATCACTGATGAAAATATTCTGCATTTATAGCTTTTGAGCCTGAAAAGATCTGTTTTGTTTACACACTGGGCATTCAGGTACAACAACACACCAAGGACTTGGATGAATACTTCCACAAAAATGTTTTTATTAAGAGATTGATGGATAGTAATGACAGCATTAATAAAATGCTCTTTATTAAGTCAGTTAATACCGAACTCCTGTGGAGCTGGAAAATTTATGTTATATGCGACTTTGCAAACATTGGAAAACAGTTTGGGAGTACTACAGAATGAGCTGCTGTCTCAGCAGGCTACTCGCTACCTCTGTCATCATTTTAAGAGATGCATTTTGTGCAGCTACATCCGTAATCTGTTAAAAAAAAAAAACCAAACCAAACAAGACTTCTTTAGTTAGATCATTCAGTTGACAGCTATCACTAATATATTCATAAAAGTGTGTGTTGTGTAACCACATTAGTTCGGTCTCTCAGATATCTGAAATAATTCTAAGCACAGCTCTCTACTAATTATCTTATTTGAGATGCAAACTAATGAAGAACAAGCTGTATTTCCAGTTTAAATGGGTTTTTAGTTTAAAAAACCCCACCACATTACATCAAACCATATTTTGTCTCACAATGTGGAGTTATTTGCTAATATTAAGTGGTTGTTTTTGAACACAGAGTAAAAGCGTGTGCCTACTTAAAGGAAAAAATTTTGCTATTTGCAATCCTTGTACACCTCTCAATGTGTATATTATACATGTGCACACAGTGGCAGGCTTCTTTAGGAGAAGCAGCATAGTAGCAGCTGGCACCACTGCTTCTACAATCAAATGCAGATTAGATATCTCAGTCTATTCTGAATCTTCAGTTTTCATGCATCCTGCCAGGGCCATAGAACATTTAGGAAAAAAAAACACTTGGAAATACTTAAAACCCAGCAACTTCTTCATAACAATGTGAGAAGGAACAGGGCATTCAACAGCAACAGCTCACTTTTGTCCATAATCTCAGCTGTGTCATGATGGCAGGAAAAAGGGAAGTAATTCTTAGAGGTGGAGAAGCTGCTTCAAGATGGGGAACAGTTTCCTATTTGAAAAGTGTGTTTTGTTCCTGAATATACAGGTTGCTAACAACTACTAGCATCTTGCAGAGATGTTGGAACATCGCTTCAATCTTTTGAAGACAGTGCAGAGAGACTGACTGCACACAGAAATGAATTCTCATTTCTCTAGTATGGTCAATCATTGCGACAGCACAAGCAAACTGACTCTAATTTGACACATGTCAAATTAAGGACAATTACACAAATTTTGCAACTCTAGTTTTGGCTTTTTTATTTATTTAATAGTTATCACTTCTACGGAAGATAAAAGACAATAAACCAAAAAATCCCAACCAAACATCAATATATAGCATTAGTACATACTTCAAATTACAAAAATAAAAAAAAGGGAATCCTTTTCCTTCCCTTATCTTCCTTCCCCTATAACCAGTTTTTGCTGCTTAAAGACTTATATTCCAAAATATCTTTGCAACTTGCATGATTTGGTTAAATTAAAAGATATTAGGAATAGCACACATTTCCTTCCCTCTCTTACTAAAGGCCTAGAGAGAACTGGAGTTTGCTCAGTCCTCATCTGACATCTGGGAATCGAAACTGTCAAGCAGTGAAGGTGAAATGCTTGTCAAAAGTGGAAAACTCTTCTACTCTTCAGCTACTCCAGCTTCCAATTTTCATTGGTTTTTGTATTATTCATTTAATTCTCTGACTAGTCTTTCAAAAAAACCCACAAAACCCAAACCACAACACAGACCCCCAAAATGGCCTAACATGTTAACATACAAAAAGAGGTTTGTCCACATCAGTGCAAGAATTAAGGTTCCATGCAGCTCACAGAAATTCAGTTTGTTAATCCAATAGATCCCCAAAATAGATAAACTGCATGAAAATTAACAAACACGACTTTCTGCAATCTAGAGCAACTCCAATTTGCAACAGCAAAGTGTTTAGATGTCACAGATTTATAAAAGCATTAACCTCCCTTAGGGTGCAGCACATTATGCTCAACCTGATCTACCTGTGAGCTTCCACTCTCTGCCTCCAGATGTGTTCCTCCTCTCCCACTTGCAACAGATCTAGAGAGCCTACAGCCGCAAACAGTTAAATGAGCACCCTGCATTTGGGGGATTTTTTTTGGCAATAGTGTCATTTTCCCACTGAATTACTCCACTAACTCGAACTGTGTGCTACGTAGCACAAGGAGCTGCTGTCTCTGCTTCTATCTTTGCACGTACCTAAGCATGTTCAATCAGACACTTGCATGTAAACTGGTATAACGTCTCGTATCAGGAGCTGGTAATTTTCAGAGAAAAGTGCAAAGCAACTGTAACATACCAGACAGCTAAAAGCATAACTGTGAACCATAAGGACATAGTAGTCAGCAGGGTTCCATTTTCAGCTGAGGAGCAATGGCTAGTATTCTTCCGCAGATGACTAAACCTTAGGGGATATTAGTTACAGAGTTTTGGGGGTGGGTGGGGAACATGACTCTCTCACATACAGCCTATTCACAAAGGCTTTCCTTCATCCTTAAAGTGCATTACTTTTTTCCAAGTAGTACCTTCATCTATGCTGAGACCTTTTCATTACTGTTTCATATGTCATCATATTTCACTAGACACAAACATCCATCTTGAGATTTATGCTTCCAATTACTTTTGTTCTCTTTTCTTAGCCTCCTCTTCTGAGGAAAAATTCTGCTTATTTGTGTATGCCTCATTAACAAAAGTTACCCTGAGATCACAGGATTTCTCAGCAACAGGATAAATTAGCATGGCAGGAAAGCACATGTCATCAACTTAAATGGCAAACAACACACAAACAACAAGCAAAGCAAAGGTCACGTTAAACCATGTAGCCCCCGCTCTGGATCACCCTCTGTGGACTGTCATTAGCGAGGGTCATTCATGCACTATCTCCATTACCACAAATACATATCAACCCGCCCATTTTTCTTAACTTTCACACTCATAATCATAGAATAGTTAGAGTTGGAAGGGACCTTAAAGATCATCTCGTTCCAGCCCCCCTGCCCTGGGCAGGGACACCTCCCACTAGACCAGGTTGCTCAAAGCCCTGTCCAACCTGGCTTTGAATACCTCTCCAGGGATGAGGCATCCCCAACTTCTCTGGGCAACCTGTGCCAGTATCTTACCACCCTCACAGTAAAGAATTTCTTCCTGATATCTCATCTAAATCTCCCCTCTTCCAGTGTAAAACCATTCCCCCTCGTCCCATTGCTTCCTTCCCTGGTCAAGACTCCCTCCCCAGCTCTCCTGGAACCTCTTTAGGGCCTGGAAGGGGCTTCTCTTCTCCAGGCTGAACCTCAACTCGCTCAGCCTGTCCTTGCAGCACGGGGGCTCCAGCCCTCAGAGCATCTTTGTGGCCCTCTAGACTCACTCCAAACTTCCTCCTCATTGACTGTTTTGTCATGCAATTTTAGCGTGGCATTAATATAGGATTCAAGTTATGATTTCTGAGTTTGTTTGCATACACCATCTACTACCTTGCCTTATGCGGATCTTCTGCTTCATGCCTGATTTCATTTTATTTTCACCTATACTTTGCTAACAATTTATGGCAACTATATTTACTATTTTCAGTTCCAATTACAATTTTATAGTCTGATATGTAGGTTTTCCTTAAGAAGGTTGGATTCTGTACATAATCTATAAGTGCTGACGTTTCAAGGTAGTAAGATCTGACCCTTTTTTTATTTGACAGTTATTAGCTAGTCAGTATTATGTAATAAAGCAGGCAAATATTTTTATAGGCAAGTGTCATATAAAATACAATTTCAAAGTACCGATGCTAAAAAAGCCCAACAACATACTGGTTCTGAACCTAAAGGGTTCAAATAGGGAGATTCAGGAGAAAGACAATGAAATAGTCCTTTTTAAAAGCGCTTTCTGCGCAAGTCTCAACAGCAACACAGTGCAGATATTCCTGCAGTACAGTCCCGATGGTACACAGGTGCAGCCTTTCCTAAGAACCTAATACACTGAATATTCTTCCACGGGAAGTTTAATAAAGGCACAGATGAATGTGAGAAATTAGCAACTCAAGAAATTTAAGCAACATAAATAAAATGTATACGACCTTACATCTAGAAACATTAACAAGCAGGACTTCCACTTTATGTGCATAGTGAACTAACACTAGATCAAGTGAGGTGGTCCAAACTTGAAATGCTTATTCAAAGTAGTATCTGGCTAGAATTAATTTCCCCTGACACCACGAGAAGTGATCTTAATAAGGTTCCTCTTCGTCAAAGACCACGTAAATACTTCCAGCAACTAACTCAGCAATTAAGTTCCAGATAAACGGTCTTGCGTCTCTTCCTGCAGAAAGTCAGTGTAGCTGTACTGAAAAATGAAAGACCATGAGACAAGTCTCCAACACAGGCAGATCTGCTGTAAAAATCACACAGAAGATAAAAAGGCTTCAGACTGGACACAAGGCTCCTCAGAAAAGGAAAGCTGGTTGAAAAGATTCAAGACTATATTAGAATACAGTCAGATTCAGCAATTTCTTAAGACATAGATGGAAAAATCACACCCAACTTGGGGTTAAGCTCTTACATTTTCTGTAACCTTTGTTATTTTGAACAATAATAAACAAATACACTTTCTAAAATGACAAATGAAAATAAAGATAAAAGTTTTCATCCCCATCACAAAGTCTGCCAAAGGAATGAGAACTAAGAAGTAAACGACAACTGACTGTACTCAAGAGAAGCGTTCAGAAGTTTGGCATATGGCATCAAACTTAGGAACAGAACACTAACATTGCAAGGTCCTTGCTTGGCTCTTCAGTAATAGCAAGTAAGGATTTAGAAGTAATTAAGTTTATTATGAAACCTGAGAAATAAGACAACAAGAGAAGTTTCTTTCAATATTTAGGATGCAAAGCTCATCTATCACTGCACAGCCAGAACAATGTTAGAACTGCCGGTTTGTTTTCCTTAACTGTTGTCCAAACTAAGGGCATTTTACATTCCTGTAAGGAATGATTTTACCACACAAGACCACAGTAACTGAATAATTGTAGGTTTTTTCAGTTTTTTACCTTGTACTACAGATGGTATTTTATTTATTTTGTCTGATACAGAGCAGCACAGTATGCTCTTCTTCAGTAAACAATGAAAGCAACCATAACGGAGCCTTACGGAAATCTTACCTCTAGGTGCAGTGCCTAAAACTACCTAAGAAGAAAATATAAGAGCAAGCTGATCTTTCAAAGCCATTATTCTCACCAGATACCTGTTTTTAAAAAGTTAACATGACTACATTTTAGCCACACAGACTTACAATTGGTTTTGTTTTAGGTAAAGTATAAGATATTAACAATTTACAGGCTAGTAATCACCGGGTAACATACATGGGGGAATAGGGGGCAGTTAAACAAAGAGACTAAAAATGGTTGAATTTGGTTACCTAGCAGAATGATGTATTGAAGAATTCAGGAGACGCACACTGAAGTTCCCTTGCTAAAACAGATTACCGAAGTAGAAGGACTGCTCATCTGCAAGTATTGGCCAGGTCAGGAAACCATAAAATATTCAGGGCATTAAAGAAGGCACAACACAAGATTTGAACCTTCCCTATTAACAGAAAGTTATCACTATATGATGGCTGCACTCACGAACTAAGCCAACAGCTGCCCGCCCCCTGCACCCTCCCAACCCAAGCATCCTCACGGTGACAGCAACACGCCGGCCGTGGCCTGAGCCACAGGGGCAGCCCGCTACAGCCTGACCAGGAGGCATCAGCACTGCCCTTGCCAGGAAGATGGAAGCGAGAAAACCAACAAGAACGGCGGCTAGGGCTCCTTCTTCAAAGCCTACCCGCAGCCGAACACCTCAAGTAAATAAAATATCCCCCGCCTCCCCTACAGCAGGAGGCTCCAGAGCCGGAGGGGACAAAAGGAGCAAGCAGCCTGCAAGGGTGCTGCTGCACGCCCCCACCGAGCGACCCAGGCCACCCCCCAGGAACCCCCCAGCTCCCCAGTAGAGCCCCGAGACCAACTGCCCGCCCTCCGGCTCCACAGCCTAGAGTGGGGCCCGGTAACCCCAGCGCCAGCCGACCCCCCCCCCCCCCGCCCCGCTGACGGGAGCCCCGACGGCCAGCTCCCCCCAAAGCCTGCAGCAGCCCTACGGCCGCCGCCCCCCCGCCCCGCGAACACCTCCAGACCCCGAGAGCTCCCGAGCCCTGCCGCCCAGCGCCCGGCCGGGCGAGGCCCAAGGCCGGCGAGAGGGGCCCGGCGGCGCGGCTGGGCTAGGCCGGGGCAGGGGGCGACCGCGGCCCCCTTCGCTGCGCCGCGCCTCACCTCGCTGCGCGTGATGCGGTGCCGCGCCAGCTTGACCACGGCGAAGTTGCCTTTGCCCAGCGTGCCTTCGATGTCGTAGAAGCCGACGCGGACAGGCGCGAGCCCGCGGGGCAGCAGCGGGGGGGGCCGCCGGGGCTCGGCCATTACCATGCTGGGCGCGGGGGGCGGCGGCAGCGACGGCTCCGGCGGCGGCTCGACTGTGTCTGCGGCGCCCTGGAGCCGCGCCGCCCCGCCCCCTCCGCCCTCCTCCACCAACCGCGCGTCACAGCGCGCGTCAGCGGGGGCGGGGCCTCGCCATGGTAACCGCAGCCACCGCGGCGAGGCAGCCGCTCCGGGTTCCCGCCTCTCCGCTCCCCGGCGGCCCCCGCGGCACGACCGATCCGATCCGATCCGGGCCGAACCCGGGCCGGCGTGCGCTGCTCTGGGCCCCTCCGCGTCGTTGCGGGGATGTCCTCCCCAGCTCCGCCTCCGCACCGCGGCCGGGGAAAAGCTCCCCCTCCCGCTCCGTCGCCCCTCGCCCCTGCGCGCGCAGCGTGGCTGTGGGAGAGGGGCTGGGGCCACCGGGAGCTGCTCCTGAGCAGGAGGAGGGAAGCAACGAGGGACCCCCAGGTGTCTCTCCAGCCCCCAAAAAGCACCTCCGCAGTCCCGGGCTCAGAGTCTCTGGTTGTACTCTGCATATTTTCCTGACAGAAATACCCTCTCCCTAGCAGTGAGCAGCCTTTCCAGTGGGCCAAGACATTCCGCATCAGAAAGATGCCTGTTCTCAGTACGTCAGCCTCCAAAATCCCGACCACCCTTATGCAATACTCACCTTCAATACCATGTGCAGGTCTGGCCCCACCATTTAAGGAGGATGTGAAGGTCCCTGAATGCATCCAGAGGAAGGCAATAAAGCTGGTGAAAGGGTTGGAGTGAATGTCCTACAAGGAGTGGCTGAGGTCTTCAGGTTCATCTAGTTTGGAGAGAAGGAGGCTGAGGGGGAACCCCATGGGTCTCTACAGCTTCCTGAGGAGGGGATGTGGAGAGGGAGGTGCTGAGCTCTTCTCCCTGGGATCTGGTGACAGGATACATGGCAATGGTTCAAAGCTGTGCCAGGGGAGGTTCAGACTAGACATGAAGAAGCATTTCTTTACCGAGAGGATGGTCAAACATTCAAATGGGCTTCCTAGAGAGGTGGTCGATGCCCCAGGCCTGTCTAAGAGGCATTTAGACGTTACCCTTAACATTCTCTTTTATCCCTGAAGTAGTCAGGCAGTTGGACAAGGCGATTGTTGTAGATCCCTTCCAGCTGAACCATATTATTCTATTCTATTCTATTCTATTCTATTCTATTCTATTCTATTCTATTCTATTCTATTCTATTCTATTCTATTCCCTACACACCTGGAAAGACAGATTTGGAAGCTTTGTTAGATCCTTTGGTGTAAAATGGTTAGAGGCCCTGCAGAGTTTACAATGGAAGTATGAAAAAAGTTAAGGCCTTTTATGCTTAATTTCCTTTCCAGTACTAAGTCCACCTAGTCTGCTTTATGTTTGCGCTTACACATCAGCTTGCTTTCATTTAAAAAATGCCACGCTTATTTCAACTCTACAGCCATCTTTCTTCTCTCAGTTCATGCCTGCTCCTCTCTGATCGCCTCCTCTCCCCTGTCTCATCTCACACTGGAAGACTGGTACCTTCTGACATTTGGATACCAGGAATCACCCCTGGAAGCTTTGCTCAGTTCCACTGACTTAAACAAGGCATGTCCAAAAGCTGATGGTACAAAACCACACGTGTCTGTTGAATCATCTGCACGTTCAGCAATAGTCACAGACCTTTTATGAACACAGACTGCAGTGGATACAAACACAGCTCTAAACAGAGTGTGGCCACAAAAACTGTGTGGAAGACCGCAAGAAGTAAACTTCTGTCTCTTGCTTTCCCTTTGTATACATGTCTTAAACATAAAGCTGCCTTATACTTGTGGAAAGTTGGTTAAATTTTTTACCTGTCAAACAGCAATGACTGTTCTGAAAAGGGAACTGAAGACCTCCATGAAAAGTTAATGCTTGTGCTTCACTGCACTTGCAGTTCATGAGATTCCTCTAAGGAAAGACATTTTGAGATGACGCTGCTGCCTTAGTCTGCTATGGATAATAACCATGCTGTTACTGTTCTATTTATCCCCTTAAGAAGTTCTGGCAATGACTAACTGATGACTCGAGTTAGTCAGACAACCACCCTTTTAAATGATTGATAGGTGCGTGAGCCATCAGCTGAATGACACAAACTGTAGAACACACATGCCCTC
Source organism: Vanellus vanellus (assembly GCF_965231255.1). NCBI lineage: Eukaryota > Metazoa > Chordata > Aves > Charadriiformes > Charadriidae > Vanellus > Vanellus vanellus. Next base: position 6,920,117 of record NC_138926.1, on the reverse strand, counting down.
TTGTGGTCAATGTCAACCTACAGACTACTACAAGCTGATGCTCCACTAAACGGAGACGTCAAAGAGATTATAAAATTACCTCGCCTTCTAATAACTTCCAGAGATGCTGAGCACACGCAGCTGACTTTGCCTGAGTTCAATAAGCCATCAGCTCAAAAGACCAAGGCATACACTTAGTTGCCAAAATATGGCTTTAAATGTTTACACAACTAAGCTCCAACATCTGGCTTGAACTTTTCCCTCTAATTTCCTGTTTTTCAATGCCTAAAAGATGCTTAGTGCCTGCCAAAGAAAAAAAAAAAAAGAAAAGAGACCAAGGATATAAGAGTAAAAGTGGATAGACACACAATTGCTTGATTAAAGATGACTAATTACTGCATTAGAAACCCTGGGCATTGCAAGCACCCAGCAATGACCACTCTCCTATGCCAGGATTTTGCTTTTCAGAAGTGGTTGCTAACTGGGTGTCACTTTCAAAGCCGGCAGAAGATTTTTTTTTTTTTTTTTTTTTTTTTTTAGGGCATTATGTCTTTCAGGGTGTCATCTTGCACCAGTGTCTGCTGGAAGAACAGTACGAGATTGGCAGACACTCTGATACTGCAGACAGAACAGAGCCATCGTACACATCAACCTCACCTATAGCATTCAGAAAGTGAGAGAAGCAGCTGTGGCAACTGACTGAAATATTTCCATGTTTGCAATAGACAGCAATAGCACACGGATCTGGAAACATCTTCTTGCATATTTACATTGGCAGAGCACACTCATGGCCACGTCGTACACTCATTTCTGTTGTTGTTTCAGTCCCACATAAAACACCTTCTGCCAAAGGCTTTGGCACACCCTTGTTTCCTGGTGGCTTATGCAAATTGGCTTTGCATCCTTTTCCTATTTTATTATTTCCATGCAATTGAGAACCCAGTTAAGAGCGAGTCATTTCTGATGCTTCATAGACAGACCTGTTTAGCAGCAAAATGTTGCTCTCCCAGAGCTGGAAATACTCACCTGCAGAGCAATAGGTGAGTAATATTTTTGTTCCTGCTTGCTTGGCATGCTTTATTTGCTTGGTCATTCTCCCTCCATTACCTGGTCTCTGACTGAAGAAGAAAAACAAACCCAAAAACCAGATGGATCCAAAACCTGGAGTTTAGCAAATCCCTGGAATTTCCTAGTGTAAAACCAGACAAAGCAGACATAATTCTTTGTGCTTTTAACAATGTATTCTGAAGAGTTCTGGCTTCAGTAAGCATTTCACAGTGACAAGATTGCCTCAACCTGCAACTTTCTTTTAGCTCTGCATGACATCTTGTATGCCTTCAGGCAAAATTCATCCAGCAGAAGACTGGCTTCACTACCAGATCACATTTCTGTCCATCACAGCATACACAAGGCATTCTAAAAGGAAATACTCTTAATGAAAACATTCAACCAGCGAAAGGAGATGAACAGCAATCTTTCCTTGCCACAATACTGCAGGCTATTAAATAGGGGTGTTTAGCTGAGAAATGACTGGGACTTACATGGCAAACTTCAAGATTGCTTAAGACCACTAAGTAACTCTGAACTAAGGATTGAAGAAGCCTAGACAGGGCTATAAAGCTTTAAAGATTCCCTTGGCTGTTTAAATCGTAACACTGAGGACTGACTGCAGTGACCAGCAGCTCTTGTCTTATTGCAGTAAGTACTCCTGTGTTTAGAAGTCCTGTGCTTGACTGAGATCTATGGACAAAAGCTTTGTTGAAAGGTTGAACATGATCCAACAAAGTAAAGAAGATTACTCATTATACACAGGGCCAGATACCAGAACTGCTCAAACAAACCATATATTTAATCAAATTCTTATTCATAATGACTTTGTCTAGACATGCTTGAAAATTGCCGCACAGAAAATTAAAATTTTATCAATTACAAGGCCTCATTATTGTAGACTCAAAATCACTTCAGAGTCACTCATTTTTTAGATTCCAAGCATCCCCAGAAGCTTGTGAAATGCTGTTATTTCTGTTTTTCACATGGGACTGAGACACTCACTAGTTAAGATCAGACTGAGACAGAATACAGAGCTGCATCCAAATAGCCCCAAACACATGATAATCTCCTAAATATTTTCTTTTCTTCAGTGCCAATGTCCAGCTTCCCAACATTCAATGTACTTGGTTCTTTACGTGGCACTCCCACTTCTTTCTCAGTCCAATGGGATACAATCAAATAAACCTCCAGTTTTAAGGAGCTGCTCCATTACTGGAATAATTGAAAACAGAGTAAATGCAGACAAAGCAAAATGTGCTGCTTTTCTCAAAGCTGAACGTATTTGCCTTGAGAATACATAAACCAATGTATGAAACAGCTGAGATAACACATCAGACAGGACAGATAAATCTTAATGGCTTAACTTTGCAGTGTTGTTCACATATACACAGCTACAAACATACAAAGATCGCTAGCAAGAAGCTGTACAGCTCTGAATGCAAACCTCTAAGCATATTCGTGACTTCAGTATTAACAGCTGGACTCAATTCACGTAAGCAACTCAGACTAGCTCTGTACTGACAAAATTCCAGAGGCCATGCTGCTGCTGTCAGTACTTCATGGCCACTGACTTTGCCTTAAAATCTACCACTTGCTGCAGAACTTGTGCCTCAGACTCCACATGTCCATTTAGCACCAATGTGTTCAGGTAGGGACAAACATCGTTAAAAAAGCAAAAAGTGCAAAACTATGCTGTGTGGTCCATCTACAGCCTGAAACAGTTGGGGAGTGCAGGAATGGTGCCTGTTCATTTCAGTGGGGGGAATCTTATATTTGTAAACATATTTTCAGTTTTGTACATCTCAGTACTAACATCAAGCATTTTGCAGAAAGTAGTCCTTTATGTAACCAGATCATGTGCTTATTTGGTAAATACGAATTCCCTTCCTACTCTTTTCTTAAAGCCGTGGCAATTGCAAGTACCTCCAACTTCCTGCAAAGTAACTTTCACAATGGATTTCAGCTAAAGCAAGCCCATATCCAGCAGCACATGGGATTTTGCCCTGAGCATATTCAAATCAATATGAATCTCAGTTGTCATCCAAATGCCCGTTACACTTAGCTGCACCGACAAATGCAACAGTGCAGAGACCTTGCCACAGGAGTTAGCTCCAAGCTCCTATGAAGGTCACTGAGTCCTTATAACTGTGAGACAAACATTGATCTGATCGTGTCTCATGAACAAGACATGTATCAGAAAGCCCTAGCAAAAACCAAGTTATCCACTATCCCAGGATGTCAGCACTGCTCCGAAGTCTCCTTTGCTGTGTTTCTTCTCAGCAAACATATATAGTGATGCTCTCTGTACTACATGGCATAGAAAATTACAAGCTTATATGGGAGAAGCTGGAACGTCCTCTGTGGAATGCACAGAAGATGAAAATTTGTCCCATGAGATGAGTTCAAAATCAAAGACAACTCATTGCTTAAGAATCCATGCTTATGGGCAAATTCTGTACCTTCTTGATTCCAAGTAAAGTTGTGTGGTATTCAACTTGCTGTGGATAACTCTAGGTATCTCTTCACCAAACCACAGCTAGGCAAGCACAGTTTAAAGAAAATGCTGGGCACTCAACTTTTCATTTAGCTGCCTTTCTGCATTTTCAGTGATAAACAACATCTCCTCCCACGCAGAAGAGACAGCGCTGTGAAGAAGGATGCTTGGGACCACCCTTCTCTCTTTTCCAAAACACATTCCTTATTCTTGTGATGCAAGTGATCTCTTGAAGTGTTTAATTCAGTTTATCTTGGAACAGTTCATCACAGCCATTTTTACCTTCCTACACCAGGAATCTCATAATTATGCACAGTTGGCTAAAATAACTATACATTCTCCGTTCAATAAAAGAGAAATTAAACTCAGTGCAACTCTTCAAATATCCTGTTAGCCTGCTCTGGCTATCCTCAAAGAGGATAAAACTCCAGCTTCTGCAGACATTTAGACAGGTCCTTCATACCGCTTCCATGGCAAATGCATACTCTTGATTTCTCCTAGCTCCTTAACAACTTGATTAAGTGTGCTGCAAACAACATAGAAACAGAGATGATCTGAAAAAAAAAACAAACCCATAATGCAAAGGACCATCTCTTGTTGTTTTTTCTTAGAAGTCAAGCAGTGAACTACAGACCATGAATCCTTTCAAGGGTAAATGGTGTTGCTTCATATTCTTGCTTGTTCCCCATACCTAGTAGGAAAATTCTAATTTCGCCTGCATTTACATTCAGTTGTGTGGCAGTTGCTATGCCCTGCTGCCATTAATTTCTGCACCTTCAGAGGAGTAGGAGAATGGGAGGTACTAATATTGGCTTCAAAACGACGCCTTAAAAACTATGGTAAAATAAGATATCATTCCCTCACACTGTCAGAGAGGAAATTCCATGAACTCACCTTAATACTTATTTAACCTATGTACTGGAATATGTGACATCCCTGTACATAGACAACAAATAATTCATTATAACTGATTAGCACAACATTTCCATTTACCTGTTGAAATGCTGGGTTTAATCCAACTCCTTCCGTTCTACCTACCTCTCCATAAATTCTATCTGTATGGAGATTAACATCAGTATGTCAGTCTTCATGGAATTCACTACACATCACAGGCCCAAGGGGGTAAAAATCTAGAATAAAACTGCAACTGGCTATTCGTTCTACAAGAAAGGAATTGATACTCCATTTGTCATTTAGGCCAAATTAGCACATCTCTGCACAGCTAACTAGGCTGCTGTAATTCCCGAGACCAATCAGAATGCTTTGGAGTACCCCATTCTCTTCCTTTAGCATTGCTTAAGTCCCTTGTTCCTTGCTTTACAATTCCTTTTGCCAGCAGATAACTGAAGAAACACAGTTAGCCTTATGACACCAAAGCACTTACTGGGATCCTTTAAACCCCAACCTAATGGCATAAGTAACACACAGTTAAGTGCTGTGACTCACGTACACTGCCCTGGCAGCAAGAACTAGGAGGGAGGGAAAGAAGCAGAAACCATGCTTGCGAAGGGTCTGTCAGTGTCACAGGCAGATGGTGATGGAAGCTAACACAGCTGGGATATGGGCTGACATGGAAACAATGAACAACCTACAACCATGGCAGCTTTCCTGGGGACACCCGTGAGAAACCAAGTGTGATCAGTGATTGACTTCTGACTTTCAGCACCTTTGAAGATAAGTAGGTCAGTTATTAAATAAATAGGGATTTTGGACTGTCCTTTAGTTTCAAAGACATATCTTTGGAGTACAAAAAAGAATCAAGACTATTAACAAGCCATTCCTGCTGCAAAAGGGGGCTCAATGCAAAGCAAAATATATACATTCTTTTCAGTTTGGATCTTTAAAAACCCATATTCTTTCAAAAAAGAGAAGAATATAGGGACAATGCAAAACCAGGATAAACATCACAGATACTATTATTAAAACAACTGCATAGGGAGGGCAGGTTAACTTGCATCAGTATTCACTTTGTCATCCATATTCCAGGCTTTTTTGGTCAATTTCTTTAATATCCATAAATCTCATTCTCCACCCAGGCTGATTCCTTGCTCCTCCCCACACGATCTCCACACAGCTCATAAATATCATTGGTCACAAAGCCACTTTCAGTACTGGCCAATGTCACAAAGCCACTTGTTGATGTATTCATTGCTGCATCATCATAATCCCTGGAGAGGCTGTCAAGCACCTTATCTTCCTGTGTACGGAAGGAAGAATTCTTAGTGTGAGGCCTGGTTCCAGCCAGATCTGCTTCTGATTGCTTCTTGATTACTTTGTAAATATCCAGATTTGGACTGTTCCTCCTGGGATTAGACAGCCATGCATCTTCCTCCTTTGGGCTTGAACCTCTTTGCTCCTGTCTCCTTAGGGATGGAGGAAAGAAGACAAGTCATAATATGTTTTTTTTACAGCAGCAAACACAAAACAATACACCTCTCACAGTAATTTAATGATGACCCTGGAGCAAAGCTGACACTCAGAGGCTGGACTCGGGATGACATTTGTTATTACTTGCTGCTCCAAGTGTGTGACAGCAGGCTGCACACCTGGGGTAGTCCCATGGCAGGACTGCTGAGGTACCCCTGCACCCTGCTGCTGGCTGAGATGCTGATGCAGCAAAACTCAACACTGACACTCCCAAAACCACAGCCAGCATCCCTATCAGAAGTACTGTGCACACAGGGAAAGCAAGGAGAGGAAATTGGTGTTACTTGCTCCAAATGTATATCCTTTTGTTTCTATTTAATGTTTTTCTCTTTTGAAGAGGATCTTCTGATAATTCAAATCTTTTCTTTAGTAAGAAAACTTGAGTGCTAACACTTCAAAATCATCACCTTGTTTTACACTATCCCCTAACTACTGTATGTTTGTGAACATACTAAAAATGGCATCATGTGATTTACTTAAAATTTTACTTCGCAAGTAACTCAGCCTGGAGCATCCACGCCAAATTTTAAACATTCATTTGGCTGCAAGCAGTGCTCTCCAGAGCATGTTACCGGATCCTGATGCTAGATGTGAAATGATTGCCAGGACAAGATATCACAGGTTCACTCGTTACACAAAAGTGTCACATACCTCTTCAGAAAAAGCCAAAACCAGAAGATGGTTGTAACGATCATCATCAGAAGCAGCACAGGAATGCTGGGAATGAGGATGTAGGCAAGACTCTGAACAGGTTCTAGGGGTAAAAATGAGATTGCAGCTTTTATTCACTTCCAATTGCATTTGACACGCACAGAACCTCACAGAAAAACTAACAGTTGCAAAAGGCAGCATCATCACACCTCAGTGGCTGCCTAGTCTTGTTCATCATCTAGCAGTACCTACTTCTTCTCAAAGGCAGCAAGTCTAACAGAGACCGATCATCTAGGTAAGTAGGTTAAAGTAAAATAAGCTCAAATCTTCAAGACGAGGAACCAACAAGCCTGGCTGCCTAACTGTAAGAAGGCAACAATAGTACAAGTTAACGAGACCTGCTATCTTTTAAAAGCTTAGGAATCCCCAGCCAAAAGATTTCAGAGAGCAAAATGTCTTTTATGATCTGTTAATTTGGAAGGGGGGGGGAGGGGGCAGTCAGTGTCATCAGAAGAAACTGAAAGCTTTTCATAGTTAATAATAGACTTACTAACAAAACATTAACAATCTAGACATTAAAAAGTCATTTAATAAATACCCTTTTCAGACCCAAGAGACTTTGCACAGCTTTAGATTTAGAAGATTTTGGTAGCCAAAGCAATCAGTTTAGGTTTGTACTGGAAAAGATGAAGGAAGTTTTTTTTGTTGTTGTTGTTTTTTTGTTTTTTTTTTTTTTTTTCCAGCTGCAGTTGTCTAAATTCAGTCTTCTATATTTAGAGTCAAACAGTTCAAACTGAAAGGTGGACTGTTTGCAGTCACATGTGAGAAATGTGTGCCTGCATAGTTAGAGAACAGGCCAGCTGTTGAATGCATAACATACCTTTGGCATCTACAACTGTTACATTAGCATCTTTCTTACGGTGTTCTCCTGGGAATACTGGGTTCAAGGGCTCTGTTTCAACATCTGGAAAGAAGCAGCTTAATTAATATTGCAGATATTATTTGAAAGAGTTTAAGAATCATAAAAAGTGAGGGTGAGAGGATATTGAAGAGACTGCCAGCTGCAAAGGTGTGTAAGGTGTACTGGTACTCTTTTGCTTAAATTTCTGCAGTACGACCAGCAGTCCCACATACTGTATCAACAACAGCAGGACGGTGTTCCTGCAGAATGGATTACAGAATAGCATGAGAAAAGTGCAGACTGCAGGGAAGCTTCTTGCTCAGTGAGCGTTCAGTATGCGAGCGTCCTTGACAATGAACGTTAACAGAGAGTATTTCTACTGAAAGTTAGCATGTAAGTAAAATAGGTCCCAAACAAATATCTGTAACTTACCTCTTTGAGAATTCTCTATTGGAGCATTCGTTGGCTTCTCTAAAAAAAAAAAAAAAAAAAAAGACAATATGCAAAATTTCCTCATAAGCCTTAGTAGGGAGGCCAAGTGTACTGAATATAGTCTAATAACATAAGCACCCTTCTTCAGCGTTCTCTCTCCCTCAGGCCCCATTTGAGATCTCAAGTACTTTATAAAAATCCTCTGAGAAAGCATAAGCCACAAGGCAAGTAACTACAGATATTAGATCCTGCGATTGTTTTCCCCACAACTTGCATAAATTTAAAGATATCTGTCTCCCATCAGATCCTTCCAGTGAAGATAAGAAAGGGATTCCCTATCTGTTACTGCAATTTCCTTTTCCCAGTCCCCAGAAGGAGATATAAGGTTGGTTTTTAAAGCTACATAATAACTCATTACCAAGAGAATATTTGCAAATGAAGTTATTTTTCATGTTGCATCTGTCATCATTCCATTGAAACATGTAAGGACCTCCAACACCTGATGGGGCAGATGGCTGGTGGTACATCACAACACATATTTCACTCCCACAGGATGGCTCATCTACATACCAGTTCCTGAGACAATACAACAAACATGTCATGAAAGATTTGACATCACTTTCCATGGTACTGCAGAAGCTCGGATGGGAATACAGCATAGATAGCACCACCAAGGGCAGAATTAAAGACAATTACAACTGATTACAGCTCAGCATACCCCACCCTCACACCTGCCTCCACTGTGTAAAAAGTAAGAACAATAGCAATACTATTACTTGCAGCACATCTTCTGGTTTTGGAATTCTTAATTTTCAGAGAAAACTCAGCAAGCAAGGTGTTCAACAAGTATTAGGGAGTGAAGGACTGAGTACCTCACTGCCTGAAACTCTTCTGTGAGGCTAAGTAAAAGCTCAGGAGAACTTGGACTTTCTCCACATAATTTTAGACCCGTGCAAAAGCATCTAGCAAAATTATTTTTGCTCTCTGGCCTCAGTACCCAATGCCTGCAAAATTCTGACACCTATTTAATATGAAAATGAAAAACATAAACCAGGATCTGTTTTTCTCTGTCTAGAAAAACACTACCATGAAAAAAGCCCTGTCTTGCGGATAATTTCTTTTTTGTAATAACAAACCTCACCACTGAAAAACAAGTGACACAAAAGAAGTATGCTTTACTCTTTAACACTCTGTAATACAATCATTACTGAAGAGGCATCTGATGCTTCTCAGAGAGCCACTTCTAAGACCGTGTCCTGATTTTGAAAAGTGTTCAATATACATTAATTTTGGAACAAGCAATACTCTGCATGTCAGGCACTTTCTGAAAGCTGATCCATACAATATAAAGAATTCCAGATATATCAGGGTATTCAACATGGGAAAACCCACACATGTTAAAGCAGTAATTTTTCAGTCATTACAATGCTGTATTCCTCCCTCACTTCCTTCCTCTACTAGTGTCTGTCCCTCCCCGCCCCCCTTTATCTTTTCCTTGGCTTTATCATTTAGCATAAATAAGCTGTGTCTCACCAATGAAAGGCAATAAACCGATGTCTGTTTCATAGCAGCAGCAGATCTGGTTCTAACTTTGTAGCACGTACCCCCAATATCCAAACCACAGCGGAAACTTTAAAATATTGAACAGGACTCAAAGCAGTTGTGTTTTATTGATTCCAGCACAGGGCAACTAAAATTTCTTATGGGTTCCCAATGCATAAAATCCACAATAACAAGGTATTTTTACACATGTCCAATAAGAAGAATGCAAAGGCAGTCTTGTCATACATATGATGTGTTGTCATACAGTATTTAAGAACATTTGGGTTATTTCATGAAATTCACAGTTCAATCACTGTAAACGCAGCAAGAAGTTCAGGATGAGTGAACGTTGTATATTTTGATTTTTTTTAAATGACTTAAATCACAGGTTCAATAGTAAATATCTACAAGGCAAAGCTCTCTTGAACCTGAAGTTCACTGCAGAGCTAGCACCTCACTGCTAAGGCTTTCATTAACCTGGCAATGTTTAGAGCAGATTTTCTACTTTTATACCACAGAAAGGCAGACCTTGTAGGCCTGGATCTAAGAATATCTTTTGTCTAGAAAACTGTGACTCCTGACTGAAATCCAATAATAATTTCACAGAACTTTTGAGTCTAAACACATTTTGATTCTATGCTGAACAGAAAAGTGAAAGTAGTGAAAACAACCCTAGCAAACTTGTATTTGTTGTAAATGTTGCTGCCTTTATATTTTAATGACAGCAAATGCTGTGGTTCCACTTGCCTTAAGACAAGAGGTAGAAATCTAATAACTGTTGTGAAAATTTTAATTGTTCACGCCTACAATAAATACTGCAAGTCTCTAATTTTACTGTCTCACAGGAAAAAAAACGCTGTTCCCTCAGCAAGTAGAAGAAGGGCCCATTGCTCAGGACATCAGGGACAAAACTTCAGGGGATCTGAAGTGCAGGAACCTTCAGATCAAAGCACGTATTTTGTACATGCTCAGAGATTTTTAAGACCAGATGGCTTGTTCTTGCACCCCCTTTTAGCAATCAAAAATTATCAATCTAGCCCAAGCTCGACACTCTAGGTGTCTTATATAGAGCAACAGAGAGAGCAGGGTCTCTAGAGGGTAATTTGTCTACCCCTTACATCTGGATGGGACAAATGACTCTCTGGAGATACTACCACTCTTCAGTGACTGCAGAAGGAACACAGATGACAGCTGGGATGACACTGCTTGATTCTTTTGAAAGAATCCTCTCCAATTGCTGTGAGGAGGTGACAGTCCCTGGCCAGGTTGCTTCCCAATCTCACTCACAAGTACCTACCGAAACTTGGATGAGCTGCCATCTGACCAGGAGTAGAGGTTCTGACACTCTGTACTATTGTCTACCTCCTCCTTTTTCCTCCTAAGCCCTATCCAAAAATCTCCATCAGAAGCTAAGAGACTCTCAATAAATTTTTCAATCAGTCTTTGCTCTGCTTCTGTTTCAATACTGACTAAATGTCCGCCATCAGCTCTGCAGGCAAGGTGTGCTTCTTCATAGCTGATCCTGCGTGAAGCATCATGAAAATAAACTATTTTGTAGCATGGTCGCTGTGTTCCACCCCGGCAAACTGTCTGTCCTGCAGAAATGGGAAGAAACTTGTTACACAGGAAGAAACCATGTCTGTTAGTACCAAAAGGGAATGCTAATACTGCCATTTGCTCGAGTTTCGCGCTGTACGATAGTTTATATGGAAAATACAACACAAGTAAAAAGCCTCTTGTATTACTGAACTTGCAAATGACATCTCCAAACTTTTCTTACCGCATCTAAGAATTTAGGTTGAACTGCACAGCGCTGTTCTTTCATGTCCTGCACAGCTAAGCTCCCTCATGAATGTTCAGCAGTTGGAAGACCATAGGAACTCCTTACAAAGAAGCAGTGGTGTGCCAGAGAGCAAGCTAACATGTGCAACCTTTTAAAAGGGAGCTCCTTTACAAGGGTTCAAGTAAGCTTTTTTTTTTCCCCTCCCTTCTTCTTCTAAAGGAATTTAAATGGGTAAAATTAGAGATACACTTACACAAGCAGAGATAACAATCATTTATCTTCTGGGGTATATGCAAGAGTTTTCTGCAGTATATACTGTAGTGTACCACAACATGTTCACACAGTCCAACTGTAAGCGCTGCTCTGCACTGTAATGTCACTGACTGCCCAGGAAGTAAACAATGTCTGTTTTCAGACTATCATAAGCCAAGGACTTTCTCATGCATGCAGCAGCATGGCTTATTTTGACTACAAGGAAAGTAAAGATCAAAGTGAAAAGATACATAATCTAAAATCATGCATTTGTATATTTCTCAGCAGAAGAGTCCCAATATTTAGACTGTGGAAACAAACAGTTTTGTTTCACTCGGTAAATATTTCTTTCCAAACACAGCACAGACACAATCTGTTAACCTACAGAAGAAAACCATTTAGCAACATTTGCAATGTGCTCAGAACAAATGGGACATGAGGACAGGTCATTATAAACCTCTCTATGGGATATATGCTGGATTTTCTTTACCCTTGTGTGTTCCTGCACGGCCACTCTAAGAGCAGGGATTTAAACGCCTTGGATTTTTGAACAGTTAAGTACACAGAATCAGAGTCTGCTAACATTTTACACAGAAATTAAAACCAGCTGTACTGCAAAGGCAGTATTTAAAAATGCATCTCTAGGCATAACCTGTGTTTCTCTTGGTAACGTAACACTCATGTAGGCTTGGTGAAAAGGCCAAAAAACCTTACCTCTTCTGGGGTATATGTCCGCTGCTATTGTGAAAGACATAAGAAAAACACAGACAGCACATTGTTATTAAAAAACTTCAGCAACTGTCTAGAAGTAGTGTCACGAACTGCACTCGGGTTCTTTTCCGATACACAAATATCAGGGTTTTTTTCCCCATTAACTGGCAGAAAACCTCCATCTTGACAGCCAAACTTGCCATTGCTTTCAGCTAAGGAAAAATTTATTGCAGTTGATTACTGTCTAGACTTCACTGCTGGTTAGGTTCCCAAATACAGTTTAGGTAACAGAACAATTGTATATGTAGTTCTAACCACTGCTGAAGGGGTTCCTTGTATTCTCCCCTTATCTCATCATTGCCTACATGGGATCTGCCGCAAAGCCTGCTGACTTCAGTGAGCCTTGGTAATGCAAGACTCCGGATGAGCCAGTTATACTGAGAAGTAAAAAATTCATGAAAAGAAATACTCCTCCAGCCCCACAGCTGCCAGCTGAGCCCTCTAACTCACTCCCACAGAAGTCCTACTGCAGACAAGAGCACGGCAGGATTAAAAAAGTATTTATAGGCATAATAAGACTATTTGCCTTATGTTGCAACAACATGAACATTTCAAGAGTAACAAAGTTGAGGCCTTCTGCTGAATTTATCAACCTATCAAGCCAGGCAGAAACTTCTCCCAGACCGGCTATTCTGTGCCCAAAAATCAGACTAGACTACCTAGTTTGGTTACAACATCCAAAAATACTACTGGTCCAACCTTGAGCTGACACATATCTATTCCTACAAAAGGCGACTAAATAGGCGAGATTCCTTTGCACAAACCCAGGAGGACAGACTGATAAGCAAAAGAGACTTTGTAGATGAAGAGCAAGACAACCTAGTATTGCCTGGAAACTCCGCCAGGCTGGTAATTACCGCTGACAAGAGCGGTTCTATTAGCCAGGACAGCGTTTAAAATTCCTAGAACCGAGGCAGAAAGGCAGCAGGGAGAGCAGAAGGCTTTCTCACGGGAAGAGGCAAACGAACCCGGGCTATCGGCGCGCCCTCTCCGTCACCGGGATCGCAGGGGTGCTCCCACCGCAGGCGGGGGCTGCTCCCCCCCCGGGCAGGGCTGGCTCCGGCCGGGGAGCCCGAAGGGGAGAATCCCGGGACAAAGCACTCGCTCCGCACACACCCTCGCCTGTGTCGCAGCGGCTGTCCCAGCAGCCGAACCCCTCCGGCGCGGGGGGGAAGGGGGAGAAGCGGCCGGCGGAGCTGGCACGCCCGCCGCGGGACGGCTCTGGACCGCGCTGCGAGCCCCGCGGCCGCCGCCCCGCGCTCCGCGGCGCCGGGCAAGCGGAGGGACCGCCACCCCGCCCCGGCCCGGCCCGCCTTACCGCTGAGCAGCCGAGCCCCCGCAGCCCAGCCCAGCGCGGCGGCGCACAGGGCCGCGGCCAACAGCATCCTGCCCGGCTCCCTCGGCCTGCGCGCGGCGCCCGGCGCGCTGCACCGCCCGGCCCCATGCGAGTGGCCCGCGGCCCGGCCGCCGGCGGGAGGGGAGGCAGCGGGGAGGAGCCGGGGGCTCCTCCCGCCCCGGGCTCCGGGCCAGCGGGCCGGGCCGGGCCCGGCTCAGCCCCCGGGCGGCAAGACCCCCAGCCAAGGCCCGCCGACGGGACCCGCCTCCCTCGCTGCGCATCTCTGACTCCGGGGGTGTCTGCCTCTTCCGCTGCGGGGCTCGAGCTCCGCCCGCCCCTCTCCCCGCCAGCCCCGCTCAGCAGCCCGCCCTGTCCACGCTGCGGGCCGCCCACCGCTCCTGCGCGCTCCCCCCGCTCAGCTTTATAACTGCCCTGGCCCACGCATAAACAAGGCGCGGGCACGGGAGACACCTCCATCCACCGCAGCGTACGAGTGATAGAAAACACACCTGCAGCCCCTGAAACCACAGGCTGACCCTCCCCACGCTGATGTGCAGCTTCCTCTGAGAAACCGCTTCGAGACTGAAACCAGAACACGGTAACTTAGTTTCAAACGTTAATAGATGCTGAGCCTGCTTCCTGATGGCTGGGAAGCTGGTTTGCACCTGTTTCCGGGATCACTCGCTCTCCACCTAAGATTTTAGTGGCTTTAGCCTCTCAGAGCTTTTCGCAGGTTGCAGAAAGGGGCACAGCACCAAAATAAACAAATACAGGAGCTTTAAGAGCTACAGTTTCTGCTCAGACAGATACTAGCTGGGCTCGATGTTTTAAAATAGGAGATTAATGATTTTATGAGACTTCAACCCTAGACCAACTCTTGGGACTCCAGTTGGCAAAACTATTTCTGAAATCAGGATCTTAAATAGAGAAAGATCCTTTAAAATATCATGAAGAGATTCCACTCCAGGTCACCAGAAGTCAGGAATCCCAGAGTTAGTTGTTGGAGCTAAACTAAGGCTATGGCTTTGCAGCATGTGTCATATCTGTGAAACACACACATCAATGGTGTTCTAGAACTAAACCTTTATATTTCCTAAGTCCTTGGTGATCAAGGTTTGGATTTAGTAAATGACTGGGCACTTGAGCAACTTTACAGATATGAGCAATTTAACTGGTTTCATGAACTTGAATGCAGACTAATATTTTAGTGAGATGGTTTTGCATTTAATTTTGTGTATTTTAGAAGACTAAACAACTCAAAGTGAAGTATGTCTGTGAAAGTGACATACACATTTAACTACTTCCAAACTGTTGGGTGATATAACTGGAAATGCCTCAAATACAGGGAAGAACCAAGCTCTGAACTGGCTAGCCTGTTATAAGACTGAAGGCAAGACTTTATTAAGCCAGTTTTCATTATCTTGAAGCTCCACAATTGTTCTTTGGAGAACTTCTGAGAAAGGAAATCCTGTTTTGGAAGGTTGGTTTGGGTTTCTTTTTTTTGTTGTTGTTGTTTTCTTTTGTTTTGCAGACCAGAGTAACCGAAATAATTACAGTGTCTCTAGAAATTAAACAAAACCTCACCTTCTGTAGGTATTTTTGTAATACAGCTTAATGCCCCCCCTTAATCATTTTAGCAGACTATCCTTTTTTCAATATGTTTGTATTCTAAATCCATTGGAAAGCATGTCTGTAATGGCTCAGAAGGAAAAAAAAAAAAGAGTATATCCATGGCAGCATTCTCAACATGCTTTCCTGAATTACTGGTGAATAAATATTCTGCCACTTGCGAATCAAAAGCACAACTGAGGAATACACTGTCACACGACAGCAGCAAAGTGATTAGCGAAGATTTTGCTAACTGCAACAGGAAAATAGCAGTAGCTGACAAAAGCCTTTGTTGATCTATTTGAAACAAAGGTCAACTCCAAGCATTCAAACACTATGTATAACTTGATAACACTTGATAACAAAACTTAGTGTCTTTATTGTGCAACCTCAATATTACTAGCCCCAGACTCTTTCATTTGACGTTGTTTCTACTTTTGTAAAGAAATTTCCTAACATAGGCAAAGCAGTTCCTCTACATTTATAATTTTGGTAAATTTAGCACACATGAAATACATATATTCAATTTAACAGCCCCTTCAGATCATAGAAGTGTGCCATTTGAAAGCTGTCTAGTAAGTTCAGATTTCAAACCCTGCAAGTAAAAAATCCCAGGACCACAGATGTGCACAGAATACAAGTCTACAACTGCCCAGGTACATATTTTGGCTCCCAAATATTTTAGCATTAATATTTCAAAAGCTTACTTTGATGATAAAGGTTTCTGTCAATGTTAGCCAAGCAAAACTGGTACTTTAATTGAGGTAGCCGGGTGCACGTGTATGAGAGAGCACATGAGAGCACCGGAACAGAAAATGTGTTTTCCTGAAGCAAATTATATCGATAGATGATATCTGGCACAAACACAAAGAAAATGTATAGTCTACCTTCTTGTAGAAAGATGTAAGCATATGTCTTTCCAGTTCTAGAATTCCTAGCATACCAAATGCTTCATTGGCACTGTTGCACCTTATTGCCCTTTTCACAGAATCACAGAATGGTCAGGGTTGGAAGGGACCTCTGGAGATCATCTAGTCCAACCCCCCTGCCAGAGCAGGGTCACCTACAGCAGTGGCACAGGACGGTGTGCAGGCGGGTTTTGAATGTCTCCAGCGTGAGAGACTCCACAACCTCTCTGGGCAGCCTGTGCCAGTGCTCTGCCACCCTCACAGTAAAGAAGTTCCTCCTCATGTTAAGATGGAACTTCCTATGCTCAAGTTTGTGCCTGTTACCTCTTGTCCTATCACTGAGCACCACTGAAAAAAGACTGTTCCCATCCCCCTGGCACCCTCTCTTTAAGTATTTGTAAGCATTAATAAGATCCCCCCTCGATCTTCTTTTCTCTAGACAAAAAAGGCTTTTAGACTTCAGACTTTCTAGACTTTTTATTTCATGCTGACAACTTCAAAAAAACCCATAAATGAAGCAAGCATTTTGACATCCTGCGCACTGAGAAGACACTAACCTGAGCCCTCCAGTTTGTCTCGCAGTACGTTGGTGTAAGATGCCAAGAAAGAATAGAATTCAGAGTGATTTTGAGGTTCGATAAGCAGCTATTGGCATATGTTGTTCACTGCTGTAGTGCCAAGACAACAGGAAAGTAAGAGGACAATGAAAATCTTAGTGTTTCTAAGATCAACAACAACACATTAGGAACTAACAGTTTATTAAGTAAATAAATTAAATAATTTAAAATGTTTCTGAATTAAGCATTTGTTTCAATTTTAGCAAAACCAAGAAATTTATGGATAAGTTGACAAATTGCTGCAAGCCTATCCACAGCCTTTGTCACATTCATGCCATGTGTCAGTAGGAGCAACTAGATATGTAGTCAAATGGGGAATGTAGACGGCTTGAAGTCCAAAGCAGAATGGTTCTGATAGCAGGATATTCCTTTCTGGGGAAAAGAAACACTGTATTCTCTCCATCAGACAATGTAGCTGAACTATTTAAGGGCCTTTACTGCTTCTTGATCCGTCAGGTCAGCTTCAGATATCTCCTGCCTGCTGGAAATAACAGGACTATATCAGATAAAGTAAATTGTTGATGGGACAGCTGCAGCTAGTCTACATGAAACATCATCCGGTTACAGGCACACTGATGTCCTGAAAATGATGTGCGTTTTGACTTTTTGGCCAGTTCTACAGATAAGAGTCAGTGTGAAACAGCTGCCAGGGTGCAGAGTTAGCCTAGTCTGTGTCATCATGTCAGGTACTTATATGTGTATCTAAACACACAGGTGCCTTGTAAATGTCGATCTATGTGTAGAAAGCAAAAATCACAGAACACTAGTTCAGAGAATCTACACAACAGAATGCCCATATAAGTATCAGAACTTACAGAAATGTTCACTGAGAAAAACTTCAAAGGCAACATACAACCTAACAGAAAAGTCACATTTCATCAGGTGAAGTGCTGCACAGGATTCATATTCCAAACCTCTTAGTAAGTTCTACGCTCAGGCACAAGGTAGTTGGATTAAATCCTTTCAACAAGCACATGTTGCATTCATGTAATTACATTGCTAAAGGTACGTAGTTTATTGGCAGATTTTTTGGAAAGCTATTCCAATATAATTAACAATAGGGAAGTAATTATGTATCAGTATAGAATTGCTTTATACTAGCTTAATGCCTTTCTCTAAGGAAATGTTTTTTTTTTCTTTTTATCAGTACACACAACTTTACATTGGTAGATCTGTATCAATTTGTAGATGTAAAGCAAGACAAATTCATTACAAACCCCCCAAGCTGCTAGTTAAACAAGGCTAAAAAACCCAAAGCACTGAACAATTTAAGCCATTTCCCCTGAATACTGGTAAGGAAGAAATCATTATTTCTATTTTTAAACACTTGGAAATTGAAGGCCTATGAAAATACATACACAATCATGAGTTTGCTGAAATCAGGAAAAAGATGAGCAACAAGTAAAAAGAGGACCTACTAAAGGAAAAAAAGATTTAGGAAGAGAGTGTATTCTGTCCATGGAAAATATTTTGACAATTGTAGCTCTTCTCAAAATATGAAATATTTTCTCAGCTGTTCATCTGACTTGCCACTGGAAACAGGAATCATCTTGGTCAATACAGACTATAAATATTTTATGAGACATTAGTAAAATTGGAATGATCATATTTCCTAGTAACAAGTGCTAACAGACCATTACAAAAATACAATTGTTCTAATTAAATACAGCAGTAATCAATACCCTGTGCTCTGGGTGAGTTTGCTTCAGTAAATACAGCGATGCATATTTTTCTGTTTAAAATGTTTAAAAGACAAAATGTAATAGTTTAATAAACTGGACTACAGTTTTCTTCACAGGCCATAAGCTGCTACATAAAGCATGAACCTTAACTCTCCCCATGCAATTATTATTTCAGGTAAAGAGCTCCACCAGTTGTCCTTGGCACAGCTTCAAGACAGCTTAAGCTTTCCTTCTGTAAGTATCTGATGATGGAAGGAAGGATTCTGCAGGTTCTTCCTACTCCTGCAGCTGCTCACCTCAGCAGGCATTATACCTTCAGCCTTTCCACTTGTTCCAGATACTTCTGTTTTTCTTTTATAGCTAACTTCAGAGGTAATAGTCATACTAGAAATTAATTCCACCTAATGCCCAGTACTTTCTTGAGCTATTTGCTTTCATAATGAATTGTTGTCAGTAATTTCTCAGCTTTCATATCCATATGTTAAGTTGGAAGAAAGATGTAAGCTGCAGATTCATTGCTCAGTCTTTAAGTTGTGGATATTCAATGATACCAACTTGCTTAAACTGGTGGCGGTGTGGGAAAAACGGCCTCCCTTAAATATTTTAAATGGCATTCATTAAAAGGAAGAAATTGCTTCATCAAGGGCTGTGAGGTACCTTGTCAGCATTTTCAAAGATGAGGAGTTTTTTAGGAATAAAGAACAACTTCCTAGGAAGTGTAGCTGTTCTCTTTAACTCTTCATGCTGTAGCTTAGCCCATGGCCCAAACACATCTTTAGGACTGCTCCCATCTGACTGACACAACTGTGTTTGGGAAAGGAGATTAAGATTTTGGGATAGACAGGGCAGTGCTGATGTACTTTAAGGGCAAAAGCGACTGCCTCAACTTCCCAGTACAGAGCAGAAAGTATTAGCAGTAAATGTGAAAAGAATCAGCTACACACTAGTTAAAAATAATAATCCTGTCTCTCCTGAATTGAGAAATGACTTACATAGACAAGGCCGGTTAAATAAACTGCCTTTTAATCTAAATAAAGGGAGAACCCCTTTGGCAAAGACGCCATAAAGGGAAAACAAGTGCAGCACAGCACGTAGCCAACACATGCTGTTGTAGTTCTGGCGGGGTGGTTTTCCAATTCTTCTAATCCCAGACTGACAGTAAGAGTGGATGACCTTACAGCTGTGTTTCTGCTTGCACAGTCCCTACCTGAGAGCTGTTTATTTTAATAGATACTTACTGACACTGGAAAATAACAGCATTTGCATCATTCAGGAGGCCACAGCCAAATGGCAGGAAGGAAACTGTCTGACATAACATAACCAGATTGTCAGCACTTTCAGGCCTGATGTTTGTTACAAATTAAGGAGTCCTTCACCGCCTGGTTCAGTAACCATTGCACCTATGTCACTGGCCTAAACTTAAGAGAAGTCTACTTCAGGTCATTTCGTCCCACATATTTCCAAAGTCTTCAGGTATTCCTAAAGGCTTAGTCTACCCGCAATATCTTACAGACATGTGTGTGATGACAGACACAATTTCAACAGGGCTCCACAAGCATGCTGCAGTGCATCCAGGCAGAATAATTTTCAGGATCAAACCCTCACTCTGGCTTTGTGCGTCAGTATTTGTAAGGCTGACTTTCCAAAGAATTTGAATGAGTCATCTCACGCAACATGACATGATGATGTAATATGCTATTTTGGTAATCTATTTTTGGATCTACAGCAGCGCAATAAACATGGAAACTTCTTAAAATTTGGAAAATATAACCAAAGAAAGCATCCATACAGTGTGATACTACTGACAAGGTCACACTGGTGCTTCTGCCCTCATTCAGCCGAGACACATGTTGGAAAGGAACAGGCTTTCTGATATTTCCTGGCCCTTTCAGAAATATGGGAACACTTTGACAACTGGTCTTTTTCCTGACTTTCTGAGTTCCAACCAGAGTAGCAAATTAAAGTGTTCATAACTTTACAAAAATGTCTAAGTTTCCACTTCCTTCCCATAACCTCGATATGGAAATAAAAGGAACATACATAGAAAGTAAAGGAGTAAAGTACAGACAAATAGCAGCAGATTTTCAGCCTTTTAATGTCTAAATTTCATAATAATAGATATTAATATAGGATAAAACTGAATAGTTCTTGTCAAAATAACAACAAAAACCCAACCAAAACTGACAACAACAAACAGAACGTCTTTCCCCCCAAAATAGGGCCTGACTATTTAGAAAGAGGAAAAAAAACCCAACCCAAACTTATTTTAAGTATTTTCTTTACCTTATTTGATCAGTTTTGATCTTTGGTTTATGTGGATGAGAAATCAGCTCTTTCTAAAAAGAGAGAAAGACATTAATTATCACTAGTTCATTCTAATCTTACTGTTTGTCCTGGGGGACAGCTTTATACCAACACTGAAACAAAAGACTACACTAGTAATAGTAAATAGTTTGGGGGTTTTTAATGTGCTAATATGGTACCTGAGTAGTTCAGAGTATAAAACTCATAGGAGTTACTGTGTCAGAAGGAAGGAGACTCATGTTTTGTTCCAGGCCTAGCTTTAATGCATAGAATTTGGACAAAGCAGACCTACTTGATGCATTACTTTAATGAACTTTGAGAAGAGGAAGTACTTAATATGAACCAACTTAAAAGCTTAAATAAGGAGGAAGAAAAAAGGAGGCTTTTATGTCTAAAATGAATACATCATTTCTGAAAGTATCTTTTGAAATCTCATTTTCCAAGTTATTTCTCAAATCACTACACTTATCAGCTTTAAAATTTCAGTTCTACTCTCTACCATTGAGTAATGAAATTGTATTAATTAGGATATGTAGTTCTTCAGAAGGACAGATGTTTAACCTTATATGGAGTAAAAACTCATCTATCTCTGCTTTGTGTCTTGTGAATTACAACTGAGATCACAAGGAGTGCCTTAATATAATACAGACCTCTTATTCTTGAATTTTCTTCTCCTGATAAACATCCGTCCAGGCAAGCAAAACCATTATAAATCAGTAAATCTAGAGTTCACTACTGATAATAACAAAAATCCCTAAATGGAGTTCTTCCTTTTATTGCTCAAATTTAGTTTATGAGAACTTTTCAGGGAGCAGAG
The DNA here is from genome assembly GCF_965231255.1 of Vanellus vanellus. Lineage (NCBI taxonomy): Eukaryota > Metazoa > Chordata > Aves > Charadriiformes > Charadriidae > Vanellus > Vanellus vanellus. Next base: position 6,898,563 of record NC_138926.1, on the reverse strand, counting down.
CATGTGAAACCTGCAGCCAGTTTAATAACTTTGTTATAAACTGAGTTTTAGTGTTTCGGTGGAAAAAACCCTGGAGACAACAATGAAAAAAATCAAAGCAACTAACAACAGACAGGCTGTAAAGATTTCTTTGGCATATTAAACTGAGAAATTTAGGCACTTACACATAGTTGTATTAAAATTGGTTTAATTTAAATAACTGAGGTCCTTTCGTTATGTGTTTCTTTATAGAACCCAGGGCCTTCAGCACAGTGCTGCCACAGCCCTCCCCGCTGTTCTGACAGCACTGTAGTCACTCCTTCTGCTGTATTTCCCTTCTCAGTCCCAAGTTCTTCCAGTTTTCAGGATTCCACACTGTCTTGTATTTGCCCCATTCTCCATCTGCCTCCACCAGTCAGGTCTGCTTCAGTTCCTGTCTGCTCCTCCCACAAGCACCTCCACATTTTCTGTGCAAATTTTGATGTACTAAGTCATCCTTTTGAGAGAGTTTGCAAGAAGACACGCAATCCATTCTCAATGACTCTTCTATGCTGTTGTCCTGGAGAAAGTAATCAAGGCCAGCGTGTTGTAGCTGGCTAAATTATAGATATACCCACATAAAAAGAAAATGTAGCATCAAGAAACAGTCAGTCATAACTTCAAACACTTTGAGGTATTTATAATATCACTCAACTCCTTGTGGTTTTCAGACTGGAAATGGTCCAATAATCATATTTAGCTCGCTTGAACTTCATTTAGCTTCTATGCCTATTGCTTCCTACTGTCTGGCCTGAGACTTTCACAATCACACAGCCTACAGGATCCTCTTTGCTTTGGGAATTTGTTTAATAATGCCAACTTTTCTGCATGCTTACTCAGGTCAAACTGAGGTGCTTTTGCTATGCAAGACTGGTTCCATGGTATGGTTTGCAACACCCCATGAACTCTCATACACTGGACTATGGTCCTTTGACTGCTGTCTGTATTGTAAGCATGCACAAACCTTGAGATGCATCCATAGTAAAAAGGAATCGGACTTACTGCAATCCTTTCTTCTCTCTGTTTCCTCAGGAAAGCTAGTATTTCTTCTCTTCTCCTGGCCTGAAAAGAAATTTATTTACCACAATAAATGTAGAAAACTGAATTAAACGCATGTAATACTTGACTTGATTGTAAACTTTAAATTCCTCGTTGAAGCTGAGGACTAGAGTGAACATACAACAGAAACAGGCATAAGAGGTTACTGGATAAAGTACTTTGATTTCTCTTTCTTCCAGAGGTCTAGCAAACACACCACTTGGGAGAGCAACCTTCTCTTGCTAGGTTTACATGAGGTTTGAAATAATCCTTCTTTCTTCAAAGCAGAAGGAATCATTCCAAATGTCAAGATGAATATACATACTAAAGTTAGCAAATACTATTTTGCAGTGTCTTGAGATTATAAAATTGGGGTAGTTCAAGACTCACATATCCATGATGACTCATTACAAAAACCTTTTTATCTGAGAGGTGCAACCAGAGGTAGCTTTTGCCTTCAGTATGCATCTTTGGATTAAGCCAGTCTCTGCTACGCTGTAGAAGTGATTTAAAACTGTGATGATTTCAAAGGTGATAGAATTTAGTCCAGTTTTGAACTTTGGAACATTTAATGACTCTTTTCAACCAATGGTTCAGGTTCTTCTCTCTACAAGAAGAGAAGTACACATCCTAGAACTTGTTAAAGCTCCTCACTTTATACAGTTGGAAGAAAACATAATTTCCTAGGGAGAATAAATTCCTACTGAGAATTTTTTAGTACTGTGATTCTCAGACGTCTGAGCACATCTGTATGTTTTTGCCTTATGGAAATGAATAGCTTCCAGCTACAGTGAGACATCATTGTTTAAGCTGAGTAAAAGCATATTAAATTGTTTTCACAAATTCCTAGCAATTTGTTATGAAACAGACATTCCAGGAAGTATTTTGGGAAAAACCCTCAACTAATACCAGAAAGGAGCACATCTCAGCATATGACCAATAAAAAAAGAAAAGTAAAAAAGCTTCTAATTTGTTCTTTTCCATCCAGAAGTGGTTAAGAAAAGATGATGTAAAATTGATGGGGAAAACTCCTGTTTTTTAGTGCAGCGAATTCTTTTGTCTGATGACTATTTCTTCCGTGCAAGTTAATTTTAGAAATTAAGCAATCTTCATAATTTCAAGTGGTTTCTTCAACAACCCTTTCCAAGTTTTAATCAGCTTTAAGCCTAATAAAAAAAATTGTCAACTTCTTTTTCCCCAAGAGATTAATGTAAATGACAACATGAAAGACAAAGCCCAAGCTCTAGATGTTTGGGAGTCCTGATATTGAAAAATAACACCCACTCAATATTACAGAATTTGAATTCTTTTCCTTTACTGTTACTCCTCTTTCACAAAAGGGAAGTTGATAAAAAGAAAAACAAAGCTGAGCCACATCTTAGATCACAATAGGAAGCAGTATTTCTATTCAAGAGTGTGGGGAGTTAATGTAACCACAATACCGAAGTAAGGCAAGCAGCGCATGCTTGGGAGTGGGAACCAGGTTCAACCAAGAGCCAGATCATCGGGCAAGTTGGTGGTGAAGTGGCAGTACAAGTTCTAGTGAGGAAGGCAGTCCACAGATCAGGCTCAGTGATGGAACCTTAGAACTTACTAACTAAAGATAGCCAAATAAGACCAAGATCAAGAGAAAAAAGTGGCCAGATCGGAAAAATGTCGAGCAATACAAAGATTTATTCAGACAAGTCTTGCATTCCTCTTTTAGATGCATTAAACTGATTACTCAGATTTGCAGTGTTTATAATTTTGAGATTTCTTTGTTAATCATAAAATATCCTGTAAAGCCTGTGGGACTTGATGAATTACGGAATAGTCCAGTGAAATAAACATCCAGAAGACAACAGATTTTTCTGCCATGTGCCTCACTGCTATTTCATATGAAATTAGCTAACTAATTAAAATAAGCATTTCTAATAAATGTTTAATTAAAAATTAATTAAAAAAATCTAATAAACACTGTCAGTTTCTGAAATAGCAGTGTTAGTGCGGCTAAACTTTCTTTCTAAAAAACCCTGTCCCTGTCCTGCTGTGGAAACAACATTCACTTCCCAGATCTACACAACAGAGCTTCCAGGTTTTGCTCTCCCAGGGGATGTGCTGCAGGAACAGAAGGTCTAAATCAAGTCTGAAATCTGGATTTGAACAGGAGATGACACCTATGACTGATAATAACGTGAACATTATTCCTATTTCATTCAGTGCATTAATTTTAATTTTCTTATACTTATGTGAGGCTTATAGCATGTCCTGTAGTTGTATGAAGTAGTTTACTCATTGAAATTAATCAGTCATCTTTATGGCTGCCAGATGCCCAAAGCTGCAAAACCTTGCTATCCGTTATTGTTACTGAATTTTAAAAAAGTGAACGGAAGATTTAGGAAACTGCTGCTAGCTTTAGCCAGAATTCAGAAAGAAGGCTAATTCATGATAATGGATGAGATGCATTTTGGAATTATTAATTGGAAAGGAGGATTGCTGACTTGCAGGAAAGACTTGCAGACCTCAGCACCTTTCTGCACCTCTTGCAGATTGCTCGCATCTGGCCTGCTTCCCAAATAGAGGCTAGAGGCTTTTCAGTAAAAATTTGGAACGTTTTACTAAAATGAGAAAAAAAAAAAAGTATAATTACAGAGTCAGGCTGAAAATCATATTACAATATTTAATACTAGTTGTCTTAGTTTCCATTACTTGTGTGAATTGTATTCATGGTATATATGTGGAACACTAATTTACCAGGTAAATTAATAGGGGCTTCAGTAAAAGTTTATATCAGTGTCTCAATGGCAAGCACTACTGTTGTCTGCATCTTCTTTTTCTCGGCATAGTAGGAGAAACCCCAAGCTCTATGTACTTGGTCCAAACCCACTGTTTTGCAGGAGGTGGCCCTCAGTGATCTGCATACCATGTCACATTCACGGCTAATTTAATGCTTGAGTCACTGCGTAATCATGAGTACATATACCTCATAGCATACCAAATTTTATTGATCCTATCCACCAATTACAGACTACAGGAACCATTAACTAAAGTGCTGAGTGGGCAGCTGCTAGATTGATGTTAGCTTTTGTAAAACTCCACTAAGTCAGAAGGCTCTGTGCAGTCCAGAAGGATCCAGCCTGAAAGGCGCTACAATATCCCAGTCATACCTTCCTTTGGAAAGACAGCATCATCTATAAGCTCGGTTTTGATGTTGTTTGCTAAAATCTACAGTTTCTTCTGCAGCTAAGCAGTTTCTACAAAATTTGAAATGGCTTGGTCTAGCAGTTCTTGAATTATACCTCTCTAAAAATATCACCTAAACCTGTCCCTGAGTGACAAGCTAAGGCAGAAGCATTTCTATGGAAACTGATTTAATAACCACCCACTACCAAGTTCCCTGCATCTCTCACTCAATGAACTCTTGGCACTAGCTGGTTCTGGGCACAAGCTAATGGAGAAGATCTACTAATAACTAAGACAACTAAGAAATAAACTTATGCTTTGAGCTGTGCTTCAGTGTCTCTATGCCAGGATTTTGTGTGTGAAAGTGCATGCAGCACTGGTGGGATTTTTCCCCACAAAATGATCCATTTTTTAATCTGGGCGCTCTCAGGTGGCTACTTTTGCATACAAAATCAGAACAAACATTATATTCTTACTATGAAGAAAATAAGTACACAGCCTACTACTTTTCAGCCCTGCCCCAAGCCAGCATGACCCAATTAGGAATAAGTTTACGCTAACCATCAAGAAATGGGCTGCATTATGGAGACCACACAGTGGGCCATGTCCAGGTGATTTTCATTACTGTTTATAGTGTCATTTCCAAAGTTGCAGTATTCCACCAAATGACATACAGTGAATGGAAATATTTATGAAGTAAAAGAGTCGGGATCAGTGGTTCTTACCTGCTGAAGATATTTTTCTTTTATTTTAGTTTTCTCCATGCTTTGAGCTTCCGAGAGTCTCTCTTTCTCACTGCTTTTCTCACTTTCTAAATAAGACAAATGAGAGGCAATGACCAAGTGGTCCTACTACCACTGTCCTTCACAGGGGGCAATTGAACCATAGTCTACTTTGGGTCAATTCAGAAAGTTAGTGATCCCAGTGTCTGGATCCCAAGACAGTATCCATTGAAATATCTCAGTCGTGCACACTAGGGGCTGTGGCTCTTCTGTCATCCAGCTCATTGGCATGAATCATTGTTCATTACTGGGAATTAGTTCCTCCCAGAAACCTAAGCAACAAGGATTTAGCAAGCTGGAGGCACACAGTATTTCATACTTACTTCTAGAAAGTTGTGGGCCCTGGAGAGTAGTACTTCTCTCTGGAAAGAAAACTCACATTAAGGGCACCTGGGAAGGTGGCAGGGGGGTAAGTGCAGGGAGGACATGAGGCCCTGGAGAGGTGTGGGGGGTCTAGAGAGGGTGCAGGGCTCAGGCAAAAGGTGTGGAGACCCCAGGAGAGGTGTGAGACTCTGGAAGGGGGCCCCAGGGGGAGCATGAGGCCCCAGGGAAGGTGCAGGATGCTGCAGAGAGGTGTGTGGCCCCAGAGACAGCGTAGGCCTGTGGGCAGGGTCTCCTCATGGGGCAGGGTCCCCTCATGGGCCATGGTCCCCTCACAGGGCAGGGTCTCGCAATAGGGTGGTGTCCCTTCCCAGGCAGGGTCCCCTCACGTTGCAGGGTGGCAGGGCCTATACGGGACTCGAATGGTGGTGGGAGCATGGCTGAGTTCCAGAAGGTGCGGGCAAAGCCCATGTCGGCTGAGCTTGAGCCAGCGAAGACAAGGGGCCCATCAGGTGCCATTGGGTGCTGTCCTGGCTCTGTTCCCATTGCATGGCATGGGACTGCATCCTGGTGTCCTTTCTCCATGAGGTGGACCTGCCCAGCTCAGCCAGTCTGCTCCTGGCTTGTGGCCATGAGGAAGCAAGAGGACGGCAGGACCCTGCTGCTGCCCATGCCTGTCACTGCCACCTGCTATGGTAGGTACCTGTGACTGCTCTGCTAGGACCCTTCCCTTTTCCCTGCCATCTGCATGCCAGGAAGGAGGACTGTAGTGAAAGTGTGGAGCCATCTCAGAGGGGACACAGCAGCACAGACATGCCTAGGGAGCCTGGACCCAGCTGCATGGTAAGGGACTCACTGCCTGTCCCAGTAAACACGGAAGACCAGAAAGATGGCCACATTGTACACCTCATTTCAAGTGTCTTTAGGCCATTTTCACTCAGGTCTAGCTTTGAGCCTCTCTATGAACAGGAAGTAGCTGCCACCACAGGCCACTATTTTATTTACTCAGCAAGAGTAAATGGAGGTAAATGTGAAAACAGTGGCCTTAGACAAGTGTAAGGCTGAGATCAGCACAATCAGAACTGGAGCTGATGTCTACAAATTTTGGGAAGAAAAAGCCTTTCAATTTGTTCTCATGTTTTTTAGTGTCCTGTGTGCAAAACAGTTGTGAATGGAGTGTATCACACAGTAAGGTACAGTTAAACTGGCTTGACAAATGCACTGATGTCTCTTGCACGTGTGACAGGCAATCCGGTATGTTTCGCTTGTTTTATTTCACTGTCTTGCCTGTCTATTAGATGCTTCTGCTTCTGCCTTCTGTTGTTGAAATTCCTCTGCATCTGATTTCCATTGAGATATCTTCCAAACCTTTTTACCTGGCTGTGTGGCTAGTGATTGTTACTTTTGGCAATCAGCTAACTACACTGCCTAGTAACTAGGCTGATGTAAGAGACAGTTCCCTTTCAACTCCTACTTTGATGCAGACTGGGGTTTTGTTAAAAAAAAAAAACAGAGCAGGTTCTAGTGCTATGAAGTATTTTCTCCATTATTAAAATTCTTGAATGTTAAGCAAAGTGGTCAGAGTAAAAACCATTTCTAGCATATGGTGAGTATAATATTTAATCATTGCTCAAAACCCCCTTCAATGAGTAGTTTGTTAAATAAGACATGAAAGCTAAATGAAAATTATTTTCCTAACACCTGACAGATAAACTGAAGGGTATAACCAAAAAAATTCTTGGTCCAATCTTGGTGCATAAACAATTAAGTATACAATAAGTCTTCATGTGGCTAAACAATTTAAACACAACAGACAGCATTCTTGCTCCAGGCAAGTTCCTAAGGATTTTAGCACAATGTCAAGAAATCTAAGATTTCACTTGCTATTGCCAACATATACCATACTCTTCTGTTGGACAGCTGAACTTCTGGAAATAAAGCTGTAAATGAACAAATATTATTAATATTTTTGCACTAGGAATAAGGATGTTGTAAGGAAGTTTTGTAGTGCAGTTTTCTGTACTGAGGTTGTAGCAGGGACTCCTGTGCCTTGTTTTGATGGCAGTGAAGTTAGTGATTGTGAAGCAGTGAACACAATCAGCTAACTACACTGCCTACAAACCAGGCACTACTCTTGTGATGGTGTCATGGCATTCAGACCTAGACAAAAAGAAAGCACTTCCAAGAATTGTATTAACGTACTCTATCTCAAATGCTCTTATAACAACAAGCAATTGACAATAATGGAAAACATTGCTCATATCACCCTTAGTGTTAGTCTACTAAATCCAAAGTCTTTATATCACAAATTAATTGTTCTTGATAATTAAAACCTGCAGTGGAGTCATCATAAAGGTCATTTCAGCAGTGCAAAGACAAAGCAATGAAGTACTAAAATTTAAATGATTATAATGTACCACAATGGAAATGGGAAAAGAGAAAAGCCTTGGCATGTAGTCCTTGCTGCATGAATGCAGAATAAGTGGTAGCTGTGTTCAGAGCTGGATGTGCAAATGCAGCTGCAAATTTGGGCCAAGACTAAATGTTCATCATGACTAACATTCTACCTGGTTTAGAGCATGTCAGCTGTTAGTGCTTATGTCACAGTGATCCTACTTATCCTTGTTGTCTAGTTGGGGCATTCGAGTTAATGTCCTAACAGCACCCACTTTGTGCAATTTCCATTTAAAGGTTTTCGGAAGAAACTGCATGTAACTCCAGCAGCTGTAAGAGTGATAGAATTCCACTAGTTCCCTGAACTTCAGAAAGCCTTTTTCTTCCAGAAAAGTGTAGGAACACAGATAGTGCTGGTAGTCAGATGTCAGGCTGCTCAAACCTTTTACACTAATTTGTGGTAGCTAAAGAAATTAGCGAATGTGTTCTGCAGAAAAGAACTGAATGTGTGTAAGTAGTTGTAATCAATTATGCTTTGTGTCTAGTATATGTGTATGCAATTAATAATGTGATAAAAATATTTTATATACATTTATCAGGCCATTTCCAAATCAGGACTGAGACAGAGTCTGTGAGGTTACAGGGTAAGTTTGTCTGGAAATGAAACAATTTTGCTAGCTTTCACCCATGAATGCCTTATTGTTAAAATGCATAAAAAGAATCCAGGACTTACCCTCAAGAAGCTTACCTTGTAATAATCCTAAAAAAGACTGAATTTATAATAAAATGCTTAAAAAGATGTAATGGAAAGGGAAAAATAGCTGGCTTCTTCACTCTTCATTTCCTTCCCTTTTCCATGGCTGGCACAGCAAGCTATTCCCTGAGCACTCAGCAGTCTTTCACTGGCAGACTTGCCTCTGGGCACCGTTCCTTAGGTGGCCCCTGGGTGTCCCATCTCTTCCCCTGGGACTCCTGGGCTGGAGTGTCCCCAGTCTGGGCTGTGGGTCAGCCCCATGCCTGTAACCTTTGTGTACGCTCTGTCGTCATGGTCACTCAGCTGCGGCTTGTGCATGGAGACCGGACTGTTGCTTTGAAACGTGCAGATGGCTCTTGCCATAGGAAGCTTTGTTTCAAAAGAGGTTTCTATGGGCAAAGTCAATATGGAGCACACACGGAGTTTCCGCCCTGGTCCTGTGGACAAATGGCTACAGGTTGTGTCACAGATGCCGAAGGTGATCCAGGCTTAGTGAGACTAAGTCACGTGTGGCACTTTAGGCACACGCTTCTAGGCTGATAGCTGGATACTGGGGCTTCAGCCTGGTTTTATTCATGCCAGGAGTCTAGCTGCCTTAGGAGGAGGCTGCAAAAAAGACAGACTAGCAGCCCAAAAGAAGGAATGTCTTGTGCTCCTGGCACTGCGCTGCAGTGGGAGGCACATGCTGCACATCTTCACCCATCGGTGACCCGCAACACCTCTGTACCTATTTCTTGGGGGCCTAGCCAGCCATTTGTGTGTGCTTGCTCTTGACCTGGTCAGCTCACTGCTCTTTTCCTCACAATCAGCACCAACACAACCCCATCCTGCTGCCACTTATGTTTGGAGGTGCAGAAGGCAGATAGATAAGCCTGTATGGATTGGTACAATGCTGATGGTCCGCACTTTAGGCTGTTCTTTGCTCCATGTTAGCCAGATTGGTAATTGAGGCAGAGCAGGTGAAAGGACGTTTTATGCCCTGCATTGTCCCCTTTTTGTGTGGGAGGAAGAATGGCAAGAGAAAGACAACATGCTCCTCCCTGCCATGTTAGCAACAGTGGGAAGATGTGATTCTTAGCTGGTGAAGTGATCCATGAGCACTGTAAGAATAAGACTTTCAAGACTGTCTAGTGATTTGGGGTATCTAATTGACCTGAGAGGCTTTTGAAGGTTGTGTCCTTTAGAAATTTCTGGGCATCCCACCCTCTGTGAACTGCATACCTCTATAAGGTCCATGTAAACTGTGTCCAGCAGGATGGCTCAGGTCTCTTGTAATTTCTGAAAATCATGGCATGCACATGGGGAGAAAGAACGAACTGATGAAAGTAATCAACACTTGATTACATTAGCAGAAAAATTTACAAGGCTACTGCAATAGCTTTAAACTGCATAAAATAAGCCCAGATAGCTTTGCAGTCTTTCCTTTGCTATTTAATTTTAGAACATGGTAGACCAGCGCCTGTCTTTTTATTTTATAGTTTATTTTATTGCTTAAGTTGGAAGACAAATTAAATTCTAGCACTATGTGGTACTCAAACACTTAAGATCCTCTTCAAGTAAATTTAAGCTTTTCCCAATTCCTATATTGTAATATGAATTGAATAAAAGGTATTAGAAGCCCCATGAATGGCAAAGTTTTTCTCTTCTGCGAAGGAAGATGACAGGTCAGAGAATGAGGGTAAAAGCAGGTCCTGAAATCAACTGTCACAGATGGAGTTGAGAGCCAGAACATCTTCTATAGTTGTGGAATATATGTCCTTAGCAGTTACAACTTATCTCCTGCATCTGCCCTGTATGACACTGTTTTGTCATACCATCGTGGTTTGCCTGCTTACCTGCATAATATGGGTGTCCTCACAGACCTTGCTTCAAAGACCTTTTACACCAGTGAGTGTTTTCCTTGGGCTGGAGGCTCTTCCTGGTCAGTGTAATTAGCATGGTCATACTGTCATGTGTGCTTTGTGTAATAAAATACAGTATTTATGGTAAAATCTTTAATGAGAAAAAATATTTGTAAGTACCTATCACTTAGGTTTTTACAGAATGCCTATTGAGTAACTAAGTAATCAAGTAAAGATGAAAACCTTAATCGGAACATGGTTCACTTCTGAAATGCCTTTTATTAAGATTTTTCATCAGGCCCAGAAATTGTCTACTTATATAAGCTGAAAGGGAAAAAATTGTGAGCAATCAACATATAAAAATTTTAGTTTGTGGCTTTGATTGGAATCAATTTCTATCTTGGTTCAGTCAAAAATAATTCTTTGCATAGAGAATGCATGATTTAAATAAAGGTCCAAGTTTTTAGCATCCAGATACAAGGTTTCTTCTGCCCTCTGACAAAATGGCATAGTCGATTGAATTGGTGCTGTGTTCAGGCAGCACTACCATTTTTTGTATGTTGCTCTTATATGATACCTCTGAATGCGATCAAGGACAGTATATAGTCTGACAAAGCAAATGCAAAGTGCTCTTCTCTAAGAAGATTGTCACCTAGGATGTTTTCCCATATGGAAATAACTCAGGCTTATTGATTTTTATATCAATAGTTACGAACTTCAGCTGCTTACCTGGAGAAATTGTCTGTCATCCATCATCCACAAAAATCAAAGGGCTTGTAGAAGGAAGATTACTACTAGCAAGCTGCACTTTGTTTTGTTAGTTCCATGTACTCAATCCTTTAAACCAAGAAAACTGCAAAAAATTCTGCTGGGGTGACTCTTGCCAGTAGTGTGCTTAGGGAACCAGTGTTTGCTCTTGGTTTGACCTGCAGTTACTAGAGAAACTGTGTCTGACTCTTTCCCTTTGTAGTTCATGCCTAGGCTTGCCTGGTGACCCAGGAGACCCATAATTTAATCGGGCTAAGAATGCTTGTGCTGAGTTAGGGGCCTGATCTGAATCCCACTGAAGTCTTTGGACAGATTTCCATGGATTTCAGCGAGCTCTGGATCAGCCCCATGAATGTCCAGGCACTGCAACATGGTGGTTTTTAGCGGTTTGGTTTTTTTTTCTCTAGCTAATAAGGAATAAGAAACAACATCACCATTTAACAAAAGCTGCAAATGTTTACTCATTTATCTCATGCATGATGTCAGTCAGAACACTTGGCTATTCATCATGGTTTTGCAAAACCTGCTGGGATGCTAACAGTTTCTGTTTGGATGCAACTGGGAAGAAGTGGGAGCACAATTTGTTGACTGTTACATAACAGAGCTCACATTGGTATGGACTGTTCAAATTTTGGTTGTGGCATTTTGTTTCTTAGATGCTTATTATCCAAACAGAGTACCCAGGGCTACATTTTCTTCAAGTCGGTGACAACTGACTGTATAATGAAGGATTTGAGTTCAATGAATCTACCTAATTAAAAGAGCCAGATTTTCTTGTCACTGAAATGGTAAGTCAGAAATACTCGCTCTTAGTCTGGTTTCTGTGCCATTAACAGAAACACTTTTGAACTCCTGCATGTTGGTATTAAAAATACGAAGACAAAATGTTCTCAGAACCTTACTTCTGTATCAACGACAACCTTAATAATTAGAGCCATGTGGATGAATTGCCAAGAACATTGCTTACATTTTCCTGTGTATGTTGCTATAAATATGTGCAGTTTGGCCTGGGTTTTGCCTCCTAACATCCAAGAAATAGCACCTCATTGCATGACTGATTTGCACTGCTGTAATCTGGTTTCTCAGGTGAAGAGTTTGTTTACTGCTGACTTGCAGTTAATATGTTAACTATGGGAACAAGTAACTCAACAAAAGGAGGTGTTGTAGGGATTCAAACTTCTCTTTGATTGTCCTTTGTGGAATCTACTCACTTCACTCTTTTGTCACAGAATTTTCTAACTCACAAGGCTTGTCTGGACAAGTTGAAGAAGTCCCATCAACTGATGTGTCCCACTGATCCAAACCAGCTTGGCATTTGTTGAGGATAATTCCTGAGACTGAACTGTGTCAGAGTCAGATCCCACATGGAAATTAAGGACTCCATATGGACTCCAGGACACTGTTTTGCAGTAGGAATGTTATTTTAGCCTTGATAGTTCAAGAATAAAAGATAACCAAGGTTTATAGGAAGAAGTCATATCTTTTATTAGATTATAATATGATACTGTGAAAAAATTAGATGAAGGCAAAGAAGCCAAACTAAACAGCAACTTCCTAAGCTTTGGCAAGAAAGATAGCGTCATCCCTAGAGGATTCACAATCTGTATGTCTGCGATTGTGCATGTAACCCTGAGTGGGCTAAACTGTTATTGAAAACTTCAAAAACTGTGAGTATATGCATTCTCCATCATTTTTAGGTGGCAAATCTTGCTCTCATTTGATATTTTCCTGGACACCGATTTTATCAGAAGAGTTAAAAAAAAACAGATCTGTGGTAGTTGCTCCCAGCTGCATTTTCTTGGAAATAAAGACACAAGAAAAGGGATCAGTTCATTGCATTTGCCTCATAATTTACATGTATCCTAGCTTTTTCCTCTGCAAAGCCTTGGGATATTTGTTTATAATTCCAGTATAAAATTCTTAGACATTTAAGATACTTCATGAAGCAAGTTTCATCTCTTGGGGAAATAATATATGGGGACCTCAGGGTTGGCTAGATGAGAATGCTGGAATGCTTTTCAGGAATGTATAGCTCTGGCAGAGCTAAGAATAAATCCTGCAGGGTTAGCATGTTACAAGACATTGCCTCTCAGGATTGAAGATTGTTCCGGTGCTGTTCAGAGAGCTGACAATCCATCATAAGGCATACAGTGAGTCAAGAACGAGTCTGTGAAGACCTACTTAGATGAGATCTGTATCTAGCTGTATCTGTTAGTCTAACCCCCTTCGCTAATGGATTCACTCTTAAAATGAGAAACAAAAGCCCTTTTTTTGTAACGCCCATTTCTTATACAATTCAGAAACACTCTGTAGCAAAATCTATATGATCAAAAGTTTCAAGTCACTTGGGACTTTTTTTTTGTTCTTTTGACATGTTGCCATGCAACAGACATTTAAAAACAAGGAAAAAATGATGTGGCTAGAGACATAGTCTTCAGTGTTTACAAGGGAATCCATTCGGATCAGAAAAAGGTCCATCAATTACCTGACATTTTTAAAGCAAGTTTAATCTCTGGAATAAAATTCAGGCCTCAGGCATGAAAATCCAGTTCGCCTGTTCAAGAATGGTCCTCTGCTGCCCAGAGCTGATTTTGGTGTACTGGATTCAGACAGTCAGCAGCGAGTAAAAATCTTCACGAACTGCATAGAAAGAGGCTAACCAACTCCTAAAAAATGTTGTGTGGAAATTCTTCCTGACAATGCATAGCAGTGGTTTTCTGTGGTCCTACATCACTCTCTAGAAAGCATAGAACAGGCTACCATTGCTCTCTTATGTTATATGTGAAAGGTATGGAATGACTCATGGCTTGTGTATGGAACAAAATCCTTGTGCACAAAATCCATGCACAAGCAATGCAGTGCAGAGCACATGGTAAGGATACTTTTGTGGTCAAATCACTGGTGTACTATTTTAAAGCTCAACTTCTGGCACTGCTGAATGCTTTTTCTGAAGATTCATTATCTATCTCAGATTTTGATTTCTTTTCCATTTGAGTGCTTATTGAAAAGTCCCCATTAGTTTCGGAAGTATTTTGATATGTGAGAAGAAGGAAGAGAAGACATCTCTTTTTTTTTTTTTTGTCATTTATTACTCATTCCTTAAAAACAGAGTTTCTACTAAATGCCTTGGTAAGTCTTTTTTTTTTTTTTTTTTTTGGTGATGCGGAAAGAAACTGTGAAAAGCAAGGAATTAATTGTGTAAGTGGAGTAGAAAAGAAATCTAGAAATAGCCAGAAATTCATGGTATAGGGTACACTTCTGCAAAGATGTGTAGTTCTGTAAATTTGTGCCTTCATGCTTTATTTTTCTTATCCCCTGTCTTGTATCACAATCTATACACGAGACTGAAATGTAAGCACTTGAATTGCTTGGCTGCAACATCTACAGACAAATTAAGAACCAGTTTAAATACTCAGCTCTTTTTACCTTAATTTGTTCTTCTGTTTTGACAGGTCCTGATATCTGACGCTGGTGGCACAACTTCCTGAGACAGCAAAGGGAAAAAAGAACACATCAGCTGTTCTCTGAATGTGCCCCAGCTAATTATTGCCTGAAGTTTTAAACAATGAGGCACTCACATTTGAGAAAATGCTTGTATATGAACTCTTTAACAAAGCCGTTCACGCTCTGCATGAAATGCCTCAAAAATAAAATAAAGCTATACTAATAATGTGAACATTTATATAGTTCACTAGGAAGATTAATCTTATGAGGAATACAGAGTCATGCAATTTTCAAAATAAAGAATACCAAATGTGAGGGCTTCATAAGGAAAATAACTGTATTGTGTAAAGTCTGCTAGAACAGTCAAGTGCAATTTTAATAATTAATTAATAAGCTTGGTACTAATTTTTCTCATGGTGAATATTTCACTTAAATATTTCACAGATGTTTACAGACAAAGTGATGGACACAACAGAATACAGTTCTGAATCAATTAAATATACCCTAAAAGAAGGAGCTGATGGAAGAAACCAAAGTAGATTGGAAATGGCTTAGAAACCAGCAGCATGTTAGTTAGTCTAATGGTGCACACCTGAATATTGTTACATTCCTAAGAGCCCCATGATTAAGTGTTCTATATAAACCCTAAGCAAGCTATAATAGAAGAGTGGGGGAGGATGTTGGTTTTTTTTTTTTTTTTTTTTTTTAAATCCTTGTGTAAGTGCTAGAGGTTCTTGTAGCATTAGATCTGGTTCTGTGGTGACTATTTGAAGCTGTTTGTAAAGCATCTCTCAGGTTTTCAACAACTCTGGTCTGAGAAGGTAATATTTGTGGTCTTCATTTTATGTGGAAGAACTATGTAATTCTAAGAACTGGTGCTTGTTGACAGTAATATGTAAATGATAAGGAGTTCTGTCTCAAACTCTTTTTTTCATACTCTAATAATTTGCTTGGTCTGAGCGTCTTCTTGAAATGCATTAAATTGGTTTCACTACCCAGAACTGAACTTATCAGTTGTTTGGTAATTTGGCTTATCCAGGCTCTATCTGTCTTGGCTTATGCAGGTTTTGCAGTATCTGTTCTTGGAACCTGATAGTACCTTAATGTTATTAAATCTCTCTAGTGTAGTGTCTCATCACTACTGATGACTATTCAACAGCTAAAGCACTCTGTGTGCTTCAATTTAAGATGAAAGATGAAATTGCTGCCACAGTCTTCTTCATCACAAGGCTAGTGAAAAGAGAAGACAAGCTGAGCAAGCATAAAATTGAGAAATTTGCAGCTAAGCTGACAACAATACTGTTTGAGAAGTATAAGAATCACTGGTACTTGGACAACCCATCCAGAGGACAAGCCTTCAGGTAAGAGGACCCTCAGTAAAAAGGGAGGGGGAATGGAGCCTTTGCATGACACTCAAGATGCAGTGAGTACCCTTTCACTGCCTGGAGCCCTTAAATTGGAAACAAATGACACAATTGAAAGAACTACTTAGCTATCCCTTAAGTTTCCCTTAAGGAAAGAAGTGTTATTAACTGGTAGAGATGCATGTATTTTGAAAATGGTTTCATAGCATCTGGCTGTGTAGGTATGACTAGAGAGCTGAGGTGGGAATTTTAAGACTATATGTGCAAGATGTCCTAAGTAGCCCTCTGACTTCTTGAATGCAGAATTTACATGTGGAATTGTTGTAATTGCTTTTAATTCCCTTAAGAATTGCCCATTAAGCGAGTTGCTGCATTATGTGTTTAAAACAACAACAAAAAGCTTGCTTGGGTTTATAAACCAGCTGGTTAGGCTAACTTGCTGGTTGGGGCTATAAGTGAGAACTTGCATCAACAGGCTAAATGTGTTGAGAAAATAAATAGTGAACTTGAGTGTACTTCTTTAGGAGCAAAACTTGCAGTGAAATCTTAAATCCACCTGCACTCTATTCTTACCTAGATGTATAAGGATAAACAAACATCAGACAAGAGATCCACTGCTGGAGCAAGCTTGTGTGGAGAGTAATGTGGACTTTAATAAGCTTGGTTTGCCAAAAGAGATGACACTATGGGTTGATCCATTTGAGGTATGCTGCAGGTGAGTTGAGAAGCTGTGACTAACATGTCAAGTGCCCCCCTGTACAAACTTGATCAACTCCAAGCCTGTTACTAGAGACTCTTTGTCTGAGGGTGTGCAAGGGTATGCATACTAGCATCAGCTAACTACGAACAGATGTCCATACTGCTAGTGCATAGCTGCATTATACAAATGCAGTCACTTTCAGGTATGGTGAGAAGAACCGGCCCTTCACAATTGCACACTTTGAAGGAGTTGAGAACCCAGAGCTTCCTCAGCAGATCAGCTATGCTGTTGACAGAGCAGCACTAGACTATCATTCTGGCACCTCTTCAGATGAGGAGAGCTTCAACAAGGAGCCGAAAGCTATCCCTACTGTCAGCAATCCCAACAGTGTCTACCAGGTAAGCATGTGGAAATGGCATGTGACTTTTGGTAAGAGCTATCATTTGCTCTCTGGGTTCCCTCATGAAGGAATGCAAAACACCTGATGGCCGGACTTATCTCCCCTCTTTCCCAAACACATTTTAATGTTATCTTATTTCTTGCTGTTTAGTTCAATGACTACTGCAAGGCACCCATACAACCCTGGTCTCAGTATCTTCATAGGAAGACCTATATGACTGATGGCTCATACTATGCCCAGCACAGGGGTTACAAAGTCTACAGGCCAATAGCTGCTTTCACAGGACCGCGTGTTGATAGATACCACTGGATCAATACCAAGCGGTAGATCTGTGGCTGCACCTGTTATAGGCTGTTGAAACACTGAGCTATGGGATGAGATGAAGGCTGGCACTACGAAGTTTCATAAAACCAGAGAGTGCTTATTGTCTAATCCCTATGTCTGTCTTTGTACATCTGAAACTTTGGGGTTTTATTATATAACCTTTTAAATGTTTTATTAATGTTAACATAAGATTGAAAATTAATGTGCGACTCTACTTGTAAGTTAAAAAGCAAATGCATATATCAATAAATCTACTCATGTTTTTTTTTTTTTTTAAAAGCTGTCTGATCTGCTATCGGTGCCCTGAAGGGAGTTAAAAGCTTTTTGGTGAAAACACAAGCCAGTCAAGGAAGATAAAAACATCCTCCAAGTTGCTTTGAGTGATAGCCTGCTTCTTTCTGGCTAAGGTAGCAAGGGCAGCTGCATTGTGATCAAAACACATGATGAGCACAATCGCCTCCATGCTCCCCCTTGAGTGAAGCTTTAGTATATGCAGCTGTGAAAGACTGCCTTGGGGCTTCAGATAGACTTTTGCCTCTAGAATATAGTCAACCTGTCAGAAGAACACAGCCTCATGGGCAGGAGAGGGGTGAATATGTGGTAGTGTAGTTTTCTACAGCTGTAAGATAACACATCACCCTGTAGAATGATGGAACTATTATCTCTAAGGATGTCTAGCCTAGCAGTTTGCAATACTGTGGCCCATAGGAAGGTTTTCTCATAGCTCTGGGCAACTTCAGTCAAACTGTCTTCCAGCTAGCCCAGAACTTCAGACAGATGGAGACTCCTCTTTTGGTGGAAATGGACTCACTGGAATACTACTGGGCTTCAAAACTGCTCTGGGATATTATTTCCAGTACTGAGTCAAAAATGTGGTCTCAAACAATCAGAATCAACATAACTTTGTTCTGTTGACTTTCAGTCTATCTTCCTACTGACTATGCGTCACCTACTCCATCATAGCCTGCTTATTAAACTGTGGGGCATAAGGGTTACAGAAGTGATGTCAATAGCTTCTGTCTTGCTGGTTAATCTCATCAAAATGCTAAACAAACAAGTTCATCAAAACTTAATAGCTCATGTAAAATGCCTATGGCTATCACTTACTGCTGCCACTTCTGCTTGTTGCAGTCCTACTATTATTACCTAATAAGCAATGATGGGGGGAAAAAACTGCTAATAAATAGCCTTGAAGAGCTGTTTGTCCTGTAAAAGCGAACAACTAGGTGCCTGTCCAAGACTGGTGGCCTACTTGTAAAAGTGAATCCACAGAAAAAGAATTAAATCTGTAGTATAGATTTTAGCTTTTCACACCTAATGTGAGATTTTAGCTAACACTTGCTGTGTCAACCTATAGTTGCTTAATAAACTGTACCCTAGCTTATCTTTCGAATATGATGTGGATGGGAATAATTGGAAGGAGGCCAAGGGCTGTAGTCAACTATTCTCACAGTTATGTCTCGGTAAGGCTTCACAGTGACTTGGTCCCTATTTCTTCAGAACAAACCCACACCAGTAACATGTACTTTTGCACAGGAATTTTGCAATGAAGTTGGTATTAACAGGGTTTGGTAGATCACATGGAAAATGTAAAAATCCTACATTTCCTATAACTAGAGATAACTTCCTTGTTAGAAGGCTCCATTTTAAAGTCTGTTTTTTATATGTGAATATTGCAATCTGTGGGGTTGTGATTAAACTGACTAAGTAAGATATGAGGAGAGGCTTCTTCATTACTGTAAGTCAGAAGCAGTGTTTCCAACTAATTCTTGCAGCTTTGATAATAGGACTTGCACTCTAGCAGCTTAATCCCTTTCTTGTAATTGGTAGTAGTTTTTTTTCCTAGCAAGATCAAAATAAGCACGTGTGTATGGGGTGAAGGTGTGAACAATTGATTTGGCAGTTCTGAGAGAATGGAATGAATACATAATTTGTGAAGTTATAATAATCCAACCACTTCTCAGTGTTGAATGTTTCATATATAATGAGGTAGCAACATGAGCGTTGAGGGTATTCAGCAACTCATGAAATAATCTGAATGTTGTCCTGTGCCTCAGTGAATTCTTGTACTGGCAGGGAAGGAAGGTTCTTAAGTGACTCTGCTCTTTTCCTATTTGCTTTTTACCTAAACCAGAGGTTGTGGTGCGCAGAGAAGATGTGAGATTTCATTGACGAGTGAATAATGTTTTGTGTGTTTCAGTGTTTGGCTCTTGATTTTGGGAGGAGGAAAGATTGTCTATCTTGGCTTAAGAGCAGGGCAAGTCTTTGCCAGTGCAGGACCTGCATAACTGTGTAGGCGGTACTACAGAGCAGCTGAAATATGGTGACTTCAGAACAAATAAAGGTTGTCTGGGCTGGGCAAGTTGCTTTCAGTGGTGGAGATAATACCTCTTGTTCTTAATGTGTAATTGTGTAGATACAGTTACTTGGGTTCACTATATCTACGGCTTTCACTGTCTCAAAGTCAGGAGAAAAGCATAACTATCAGCTGATGTCTGCAGAGGCTTCCGAACATGTAATGGAGTGATACGTTAGTTTAAAAAAAAAAAAAAATAATCTATTTTGCTTCTGTTCCTGGAAACTCTGAGCCTGAGCTTTTGCAACAATGTTTGTCTCTTCACCACTTGGATATAGCCAGAAATGTCAGTCACTTAGGCTAAAGTCTTGTGACTTAAATTACTGCATTGCTTTCACTCCTAATTTAATGAGCCTTTAGTATGAATGGGAAAAATACACTACAATAAAAACAAAAGTACAAGATTTGCTTTGCCTTAAAGCCTCAGGGCAAATGCAGAGGACCAAGTTAGAACCAAACCACCAAGTCTTCTTCTGAGTACCATTTACAATTTTCTGCCTAGGGCTATTTTATCTTCTAATGCATCTATTTGTTTTACCAAACAGTCTTTCTCCAAACTAATTATTTCAAGGTAGTGAAAAAGCAGGTCTTCATTGCCTTTACTGTTTACAAACTGGTGTTCATCCTCAATGATATCCACTAGCTCTTCAGTTAATACATCCACTCTATCCTCAAGTTCTGAAGGGGACAGGCAAGCGCAGGTTTCTTCTTCAAAGCTAAGAAAATGGAAAGGAATGCTTAAAATCAGACAGTAGAAATGCCACTGTTAAAAGTTATATCTGTAAACTTTTCACCAGAGCAAACCAGAAAGATA
The DNA here is from genome assembly GCF_965231255.1 of Vanellus vanellus. Lineage (NCBI taxonomy): Eukaryota > Metazoa > Chordata > Aves > Charadriiformes > Charadriidae > Vanellus > Vanellus vanellus. Next base: position 6,878,083 of record NC_138926.1, on the reverse strand, counting down.
AAATTCACTGGAACTTAACTTCTTTGTTACTGAGAAAGTGATGGTAGCGTACAGAGAAGGAATCAGTCTTTCTGTGACGTAACCTGGCATCAAGTCTGATCTGTCCTTTATACAACATGCCTAGATAGAGAAGGTTACGGACATTGGCTTTGTAGTATAAAGTGAGGTCATAATTCATGACTTGCTTTGTATCACACCCCCCCCCACCCAATTGTTCAGTTGTTGCTGTCTGATAGAACAGTTAATAATACCTCTTGTGAAATCATTCTTACCATGTCCTCCATCCAAAGCTGCCCTTTTCATGGCTGCTCGAGGCATGAAGGAAACGTTTTTTTTTCTTCAAAAGCAACTTGTCATTTAGTGGTTCCTCAAATTTCATCTGGAGCAAGAGATTGTTCTTCATGTGTTATGCAATAAGCACCGAAGTGGAGAAAGCAGATAAGCATGAATTTTAAAAGCCTTTTTATGGACTCTTTAACTATATTTTTTGTGGTACTGCTCTTTTATGCTTAATTATTTGCATGAAACAAAATAGTTTTTCCTGATATGAGTTTTTTTTTCAGATGAAAATGACAGCTGCTTGTGTAGCTCTTACATTTGAACTCAGTTAATTTGGATATCTACAGCTGAAGATATGGGACCTCACTTCAACCCTTGCACACTTGTCTCTTCAGGACGTGTGCTCTTAAAATACTAAAGCAAGCAAAATGTTTCTTAGCACTGCAGTTAAAATGGGCTACGCTCTCCCACAGAACGGTTGAGGGTGGAGACACTTCTGGAGGTTATTTTGTCCAACCCTCCTGCTTAAGCAGACCTGCCTAAAGTCTGTTGCCCAGGACCATGTCCAGATGGCTTTTGAATGTCTCTGTGGAGTGCGGCTCGGCAACCTGGTCCAGTGTGTACTCACCCACACAGTAAAAAAAGAGCATTCAGACTGAATGTCCTGTGTTTCAGTTTGTGTCCATTGCCTCTTGTCCTGTCAGTGGGGACTACTGAAAAGAGCATAGCTCCATCTTCTTTACACTCGCCCTGCAGATTTTTGTATACATTGATAGGATTCCCCCTGAGTTTTCTCGAGTTTAAACAATCCCAGCTCTCTCAGCCTTTCCTCATAGGGAAGATGCTCTAGTCCCTTAATGATCTTTGTGGCACTTTGTTGGACTCCCTCCAGTATGTCCATTTTTCTTTTGTACTAGGGAGCCCAGCGCTGGACACAGTACTCTAGGTGCGACTTCACCAGTGCTGAGTAAAGTCAAAAAAAGAAGGATCACCTCACTGGGGGTAGTTTGCCTAATGCAGCCCAGGATACCACTAGTCACGTTTTCAGCAAGGGCCCATTGTTGGCTCACACTCAACTTTGCGTCCACCAGACCCTCAGATCCTTTCCTGCAAATCTGCTTTCCAGCTGGCTGGCCTCTGGCATTTATTGATACACGGGGTTGTTCCTTCTCAGGTGCAGGACTTCGTACTTCCCCTTGTTGAACTTTGAGACTGCTGTCAGCCCATTTCTCCACCTTGTTGAGGTCCCCTTAGATAGCAGCAGTCTCCCTTCTGGATCCCACCTGGGGTGGCTTATATGCAAATAGCTCAAACTGATTGTGCTTATCCAAATCCCTGAGGATATTTAAGCATACACATGTTTCTGATGGTACAAACGGCCCTTCTCTTCACCAGCTCTAGTTTCAGTCACAATAGTTTTACCATCATTGTGCAGATGGTATGGTTAATCCTAGATCTGAGTACTCAAGGAATGGCTGAACAGGTTTTTGGCTACATGGCTTATGAACATCTCTTTGCAGAAAGCCAGCGTTGTGCCTTTCCAGTACAGTAGGAGTTCCTGTAAGCTCAAGAGTTTAAATGATGTATAGAGCTTCTACTGACATCCCACAGGAGCCTGACCTTACCAAGCAACGATTTTGAGAGGCAGGTATCTATATGCCAGTTTAAATTGCCATTTTGTAAGAAAATAGGGATGGTGAGCTTTCAACCAGACCGGGTCTCAGGATCTTTATTACCTTCTCAAAGGCTTCCATATCTGTGAGGCTTTTCACTTTCACCTCAAAAAGTTGGGAGATGAGGTTTATTTCTTCCTTGAAGAATGGTTCTTCCTTTAGTAACATCTGGCTTATCCCATAAGATTTATCACCCTGAAGAACTGCTGACAGCTGGAGTCTGAGAGAGAATGTTTCACTAAGACAAGCCTTTAGAGCCTAGAAAAAAAAAATGTTTTGAAAACCTGGAAGCAGTTGGACACAATTCCCTACAGCTAACCGCTGAATAGAGATATTAATAAGGGCTGGGGAGGGGGGGAAGTTGGATCAAACAACAGTAGGGTATCAAAACAGATTTTCCCTTCTGGAAACCTCTTTCATCTGAAAAAACCTTCATTTGTTTCATGGGGATTTGACACAGACTACAAATATACTGCATAATGTGGTTAGTATGCAGCTGTTAAAAACAGGATTAGGGTGAGAACATGGTGCCATGCAGAGGGGAATCCTGTTTGGTATATCTGTGTTACGTTGGTTTCTAGACAATGCTGGCAGCCCGTATCGTTCATAAGGGGTAGATTTCAGTAGAGGACTAAAATCACTGTGTGTACATTAGGAATACCTTTGGGGAAAATGGGATGATAATGGGCATCTCCTGCAATACAAAAGTGCACTTTATTGAAGGTTGAATGGAAAGGATCGCATCGTTTCAGGGTGTTATGGGAAGAACACTGCAGTTCCATTTTTTGTTCTCAATAAATCCACGTCTGGTATAACTATGTTCTTTGAGTCAGGACTACAATTATGAAAGAGCATTCTCTGCTTGATTCTCTCATATACTGGCCAGCTGATGCTTACAATGTAGTTGTCTGGTTTTCTCTCCTTAGCTGTCAGTATAACAAACAGGTATTTCTGAGTTAGTGTTGTTTGTATGCAGGCAGGATGTTAAGACATGATACAGTGGATTTTTCTGCTGTCTCGCTGCCTTCACCCGAGGTGAAGCAGTGGTCTTTGAATGTTGAATATTAATCTTTCTGTGAAAAGCCACTGTGGCAGTTTGGGTAATGGTTAACTATCTTATTTCATCTCTTCTTTTGATTTTTATTATAGGAAGTTGTACAAAGGTGTTAAACCCTCCCCTCTTAAAATGGATTATTTTTTTTTTTTACGATCATTGCTATAATGTAATTACAGTTGGAACTTATTGATCTACCTGATAAAAAAGCTTCAGAAAGAGTGGATTGGCATCGTGGTTGAAGTCAGCAGCAGTGATATGAGCTAAGCAGTGCACGAGGAGGAGAAGGAAACTTCCTACAGAACTCAGGCAATCCCTTAGAACGAATAGTTTGTTCTTTGAATTCTGAGAAAGAAAGAAAGAATATCTAGAGCTGAGACAAGGGCACAGCAGTAGTCAGCTCAGCTGATGCAACTCTTCTGATGATTTGCCTCAATGTTAGGGAAATTAAAAGATTCACATTAGAGTGCTGGGTAATATTGAGATACACAAGACAGCACCATTGTCATAAGACTTCACCTAATACTCTATGATGTGAATCTAAAGCTCTCTTGCATTCTCTGTTTTGAGTCAGTTTTAGATCTATATAACACGAATCTTAGAAAACTTCTCTCTCAACATCAGAGTTTTAGAAATAAATAATACTAAATATCCAGATTCTGTAATTTAATTACATCAAGTAAAATGCTGATACGCTGCTGGCTTCTATAAAGCTGACCTACAGAGAATTTGGTAGAAATGGAAGTGGTAGAAGTTGGACGTGAGAAACAGTAATCAGAGCTGATTTAATAGACATACTTTGGGTAGGACCCTCACATTAGACATGTATTTAAACTCAGTATCCTAGAGTGCTCTGTTAAGTTTGTGTTCTGATATATCTGGAGCATGCCATTACCATTTGAGGATTTCTTATATCAATATTTTTTCCTAGAAAGCGTCAAGCATACTATGACTTGAAAAGTATGAAACATTTTTGCATTTTACTTCCTAGTCTTGGAACTTAATGGATATGAAAGTATTGCATAGGTTGGTTAGATGTGAAGTTGACAAACCTGATAAAAGAAAGAGTTTCTGAAGGCATTGCCTGTGGCATTACTAAAAGGTATGCTGGAGGCAACACACAGGTTAATTTCTGGACCCTGCAAAGAGAAGGAAAAATGCTTCTGTAAAAAGTGCGTATGCACATCAGATCTGCAAAATAAGAGGGATTAATGGAATATAAGTTCATTTAAATGTCAGCTTTGATTTGCAGAGGGTACACAGAGCTAACAAATACCCCTTGAAAATGGAGCCTGTTTGAAAAAAACCCTAACAAATCATAGTAGTTCATCTTGCCAGTTTTCTAATGAAGTAAATGAAAGTGTACTCCAGCCCTGGAGCTCTGGCTTTAGTCACCATGATTTTTATTATTATTTATTTGATACTGTTATGAAAGACCCTGGAGAGTTTACCTATACTAAAGCCGTAGTGTGTTAAGAACGGTACAAAGAAAATGAGAGAGCCCTTGCTCCATATTAGAAAGGAAATATGTTTTATCACAATATTATGCAGTATGTAGGGATTAGGTAATGCAAGAATTAAGTGATGTGCTCAAGAAAGTTGCCACAACAAATATAAGACCTGACTGTGGATCTTGTGGGACAGAGGTTTGACTTCAAGACAGTCCTACACCATTGTGGAGAGAACATAAATAGAATTCCTGATGTTTGCACACTGGTCATCCTCTACCTGATCTTACCTTATAATTGGTAGACGCTTTGCAGCCTGTTGGCTGAAGAATTTTTTGTTAACTAGCTTCTTTTGGAAGCACTGATTATTAAGTATCAGTATCTTAAAAACTTACATCAATGTGAAATCTGAGAAACTGTAGGATGGAGATGCCATACTGATATATGACAAACTCTCTTGTAGACAGGGTTGCAGGATCAACTACTGTTATTTCTTCTTGAGTCATCAAGGCATCCTGTATATCCTGAGAAGTATTTGCTGTTTCTGCAAGAACAGTAGCGTTTCATTAGACTAATTGGTCTCTAGTTTCTTTTGGTCATCCAAGAAGTAACACTGCAATAGAAGTGTATAATACACTGCATTTCTCACCTCATGATATAATATTATTGTTCAATATAAAATGAAGCCCTTCTGATTATGAATTCTTTTAAAAGTTGTGAAGCGCTCGATACCCTTAAGCAATGCCCAAAACTTCACTCTTCCTACTGAAATTTCCAATAACTAAGGCCTAGAAAAGTGATGTTACTTATGTGTGCCTCAGAGCACATCAGCAGCGAAGTCGGGGGTGATTCTGTGTTCTGAGTCTTTCTCCTTCACTGGTAGAGCACTTCCTCCAAAGAGGAGAGTAACTTTATGACATTTGTCAGCAAAATCTTATTACAATAAACACAACCAACAGCTAACTGAATGTTGAAACAGAAATCTTCACATTACGCTGAAATTCTAACATTCATATAAGAAAGAACAGAGGTGAGATTTACTTTTGTCCAGCCTTTGCGTTTCTAGTAGGCCAGCTGCCATTGCATGACTTCGGAGCCCATCGTTCACATCTTTCAGAAGACCAAGAAGAAAAGAGGTCTTTATACACTTAGTTTTGTCACCACCTGTGTAAACAAATATGGAAATATTACTTTCCTAAACAATCCATCTCTTACCCTATTTTTTGGAGCAAACATTTAACACGTTGGAATTATGTAGGCAAGTAAGATGAAACAGGTGAATAATTCTGCTGTTTGGAGCATAACATTGAATTCTGGGCAAAGATGTCAATGTTGCAGAGAAAATATCATTCTTTCCAAAACTCTTTACATTATTCAATTCACTAGTTTTCTCCTTTTTCATATATCTCAAATATTACATGGAAGTCTCTTAGAACAGACTGGACTGTTTACAGAATACTCCTCTCAATTTTTCCTGACAAAGTTGTCTTTGTCACCGCTGCATTTTTATTGATGAGAAAAAAAATTCTATCTGCCCTTAACTCTATAAATAGTGACTTCCGATCAAAGCGTCAAATTCCATATATCATCAGAATTGACAGGATTTTGTTTTCCAGCTAATGAATACAACATTTACCTGTTTAAGTGCTCTAAGCCCAGAATTTGCTTTATTATAAGGACTACATCACTGCTAATTCACAGCTGTAGGCAAGTTACTTGTGCAGGTATCATGTGGCTTATGTACTTTTTTGTTAAGCAGACAAAAAGGAGGTAGTTGGCATAAAAAGAAGCCTCTTCTGAGATCATTTTGTGCAGATCTGTCGGTGGGGCAGTAGTCAATAAAATGACTTAAGGTTTTTACCATACAGAGAAGGTGTTGTGAACTGTGGATTCAGAAGAATGATTCTGGATACCATCAGGTGTTCCGCCTGCTTCAGCACCTTGATATCTGTGAGAATAGTATATACTAGTTAATGACTACAAACAGTTCCAGAGAGGTTTGTGTCCATTCCTCTCGTTCCATAAGCTAACCTTGACTTTTCTACGTAGTATTTGGGCCTAAGACATCAGTTTAAAAATCAACTGTTAGTACAACAGAAGTTGTACTTCTGACTAAATGTCTCATTTTTGGAGGAGGTTTAAAAATGCAGAAGTGTATTGGAATCTCTCCAAGGGGCTAGATAAGGAAATCTTTCTCCTGCATGCTAATAATTGCATGTCTTGCACTGTTCGCTGTTCAGGAAGCTCTGGGAATTGCTTACAGCGTCATAAAAGAGCAACAAGGCCAACTGGACTGCTTGATGAACTTGGCGTGTGCTCTCTTTAATTCCTATTTTGTTGCATGAAGGAATTCTTTTTCATCTGTTTCAGATAGCACTGTTTCAAATTAAGTTTTCTTTTGCATTATTTCCTTGTGTTTAGTTGAATTCCAGGATTGTGCTATCCCACTTCATCAAGCTAATGAGTAAATAAACAGCTGTTTACTTTGTCGAGAAGGTGTTGAAAAAGACTCCAGAATGTTAAGCAATTGACCACATGTGATCGTTCACCTGATCCCTATAAAATCTTGTCAGTCCGAAGAAGAGGAAATCCAGCTACTTATCAAGTAGCTGCTGATGTTTCAAGAATACTCTTACAGACCTGCTAACCCTAAGGATGGAATAAGCTCAGCTCTGCAGATGCACTAAATGTCATCTAGGTAAGACATTTAATTTGATTTGTGTCCTAGAAATGGCAAGCACCCATGTAAGTTTCCAGTTTTACATCTGAATTTTTGTAATATCCTTTAATTGGAAGGGTAGAAAACTGCTACTTTCTGAGCTGAAAAATGCACTTTTAACCTAAAATCATGGAATCACGGAATCTTCAGAGTTGGAAGGGACCTCTAGAGATCATCTAGTCCAACTGCCCTGCCAAAGCAGGATTGCCTAGAGCATGTTACTCAGGACTGCATCCAGGCGGGTCTTAAATCTCCAGAGAAGGGGACCCCCCAACCTCCCTGGGCAGCCTGTGCCAGTGCTCTGTCACCCGAACCGTAAAGAAGTGTTTCCGTGTATTTGAACAGAACTTCCTGTGTTCTAACTTGTGCCCATTACCCCTCGTCCTGTCACTGGGAACCATTGAAAAGAGCCTGGCTCCATCCTCCTTCAACCCACCCTTTAGATGCTTATAAGCAATAATAAGGTCTCCCCTCAGCCTTCTCTTCTCCAGGCTAAAGAGTCCCAGCTCTCTCAGCCTTCCCTCATAAGGCAGATGCTCCAATCCCTCAGTCATCTTAGTTGCCCTATGCTGGACTCTCTCCAGCAGTTCCTTGTCTCTTTTGAACTGGGAAGCCCAGAACTGGACACACTATTGCAGTTGTGGTCTCCCCAGTGCAGAGTAGAGGGGGAGAATGACCTCCCTCGACCTACTGGCCACCCTCTTCCCTATGCAGCCCAGGATTCCGTTGGCCGTTCTCTCAACAAGGGCACATGGCTGGCTCATCTTCCTGCTTGTTTGCTCAGTTTCTAGGAGTGTTTAATTGTTCTGCTGATGACTAGTTGGGAGAATGTGACTGACTCTTTTTTTTCTCTTCAGAATCACATCATTCTTCCTCATCTTGTACTCTAACTGTGGTCTGAGTTCCATCCCACCTTTTCCCAGTTCATTACATTTCTGAAGCATTAATGCCCCCAGACAGGACATCAGTACCAAAAAGGAACCATAGGTCCCTTGAGTTTCCTATGACAAACCAGACCTACTCTTAGTCAAGAACAGCAGGAGCTGGTCATCTGCCTTGTAATGTATCCCTGGAACACAGAAGGACTTGGTGATGGATGATAGAGGACTGTTGTTTTGCTGCATCTCTTTTTCTCTTTTTTCTTCTTCTGATCTCATTATCAACTTCTGTAATTCTGGATGAAAATCCTTTCCTAAGAAAGCTTTTGTTTCACTACATTCTTTCATCGAATTCTACAAGGAAAAGTAAGGACATGTAAAAGTAAGTACCTATAAAAAGCACAATGAAAATTTCATATTTGGTTCTATGTCACCTTTTCTTTCCTCCTCCCCTTGCATAAACTTGGAGTCTGTATTTGAGAAACTTCTGCTTCCTTGCGTTACTCAATTGTCAGAAAAAATATTAAGCAACAAATACAGAGAACTCCAGCAGACTGTCACCTTGTGGAGTGAAATTTTTTTTCCCTTTGTTCAGGGCAGACACTAGCTGCTTAGCGTGCTTTCTGCTGTTAAATTTCTCAAACTCTATAATGATTAGCACTCTGTACTAGATATGGCACTTCTGGAGTACCAGTCCTCAAAATCTTTCAGTAATTCTGAAAATTGCAAAATAGGAAAAAAAAAACACCAACAAACCCAAAAAATGGCAGGGGGGTTGTGTGAACTATGGTCACACAGTACCCTGTCATGCTGCTCAGTGTATGCTGTAGAACCAAACCCTGCGGTCTTAATGGTGCTCTCTTGTTCTCCACAGAGCAGATGATCCTCCAGCTTTACTCTTTCATCTGATATTTGCCATATGTAAGATTCTTTGGTGTCCAGATGATTCTCTTGAAAAGACTGCATTAGGTCTTTTTTTTTTCCTGTTGTTTCTTCTGTTTTCAAGGTGGTGTTATTGTTCTGTAAAGAAGAAAACTCAAGCTCCTATTCTTTGTTCCCTTGTACTTTCACTTGTGGGATAGCCTAATTTTGAAAGCTGTGCTTCTCCTGTCCCTTTCCAGCTTCTTAAATGATTGCATTCTTAATTGCTACATTCAACCATTTTCTTCATGTATCTGTTGTGAATCTCATAGTACAGGACATAATCCACGCAACATAGCTGCAGTTATAGTCTCATTAGCATGATACCATTAATCTTATGTATTGTGTGTATGATGCAGCCTGTTCAATTAGAAAACATTTGGGACTTGCTGTTTTCTAACCTGTAATGGATCAAAATTACTTGAAATATTCTTCTTTGTTCTTTTATTTTCCAGGAAGAGTTTCAGCTGTTCCTCCAGCCTTCTCATTTTCTGCTCTCTGAATTTTTTCAGTTCATCGGCTATGATGTTAGCTTCATCCATAAACTGCAAATTGTATATAAGAAAAAAAACAACACAAAACAACAAACCACATGATCCTGCTACTGCTCTGGAAAGAGTTGTACTTGGAGAACAAAATCCTTTGCACAGTAACAATAGCAATGCAAATTATTTACCATTTTCTGAATAAAATTACTAGGTAATATATTTTTAGTTTTACCTTCTCCTGGAGGTGACCTTTTAGGCTTCTGACTACTTCCTTAAACTGTACCTCCCTCAGTTGTAATAATTTTACACTTTGTATGAATTCCAGCACTAAAAATGTGTACTCTGTGCTGTCCTTCAGGAGATGTGAAATGTCCCTGGTGTCGTCATCAGTCGATAACTCCTGAAAGATAAGATGGTCACGTGAAACATAACCAAAGAAGGTTCATGCATTCCATGTTATCTTACTTTCCATGCAATACTTTGAGAATGGATTTAAGAGTCAGAGTTTTTGAAAATGCCATCAAAGGTAGTGGAAGTTAAGTAATGGTACATCCTTTGTTGTTGTTATTAATAAATACCCAAATAACAAAAACACAACTATCAAAAATAAATTCAAGATTGTCAAAGGAGCCTTAAGTAAATCTATGTTATGAAATTGATCTGAAGTGTCTGATCTTTAGTGTCTAAGCCGGAAATATTTTCAGTTCTTTTTGGCATAAAAGAATATACAGTATAATATAGTGTAATCGGAAAGTAGCCATCCCACTGCTATAGACAGACACAATTCCTGAGAAGTTTGTAAACTTTAAAGTTTTGTAATAACACACTGGAGGAGTTCAAGATTCCAAACCACACTAGCCAGAGAATTTTACTTCTACAACAAGCTGTTCCAGGCCTGTGCCCTCCTTTTGGGACCTCAAGGCAATCTTCTTGAGCTTGTAGCAATCTTGTAGCATAATGACTGTTTGCCGCAGGTGTCTCTGAGATAGAATGAAATATGCCACAAGATTCACTAACTTCTCTCCTTCAGTCTCCTGGATCACTTGCATTTCTTTGGCTTGCATCTGGGAAGAAAACATTACAAAGTCTTACAGATTACTAGCAGACTTAAAGCGTGGAAATGTTCTAATTCTCGCTGCAGGACTGAAAACAGGAATTCAGAGGGGAAAAAATGAACTACCCTGGAAAACAATGGAATCCACCAATTTAACAAGGAACTTCTGAATGTTTTCCTTGACAGCACAAGTCAAACAGTTGTGAACCATATAAAACATTGCCAAACCTAATATAACATGGCCAGAGATTTTACTAAAGTCTCATCCCTCTGGAGATCTGCTAGCAAATGACAATACCAATGCTTTAGCTGATGTACCTTTTCTTCTGTCTGTGTTTGAAGTTCCAGTCTGAATCGTGCCTGCATGTTTCTCAGCTCAGCTTCTGACTCTTCCTTTAAACCTTTAAGCAAATCCCCTTCCTGATGGTGCTTCTGGAGAAAAGCCACTGCCCTTGCTACTTGCTGTTTCTCTCTAGTCTGAGCGACCTCTTGAGCTACTTTTTCACCATTGCTTTTGTAGTCAAAACTGTCTAGGATCCTTGTCACACCTTCTGGGCAAGTCAGAATCTGAAAAAGGTAAGCATATGAGCAAACGAATTTTGTTTATAGAAATGAACTTGCTTCCAGCATTGGGTTTGCAGTGGCCATAATTAACAGGGCTCTTAATAGCAGGGATCTGCCAGGTTGACTTGTGTAGGAGGTTACCGTAACTGCACTTTGCCATGTGCCTGCACATATGCCCCAGCCTGTGTGCCCTGCACATCCTGAGGGTGTCAGTCAGGATGGATGTCTGTGCTCTTGCAGGTTTTGTGAATTACTGTGAGGCTCATGCAGGGAAGGGTGAGGCATGAAAAGCATTAAATGTCTCTACCTGAAGGTTGCAGTAGAGATCCAGGACTCTGTACAGACAGACGTGGCTCAGAGCTTCCAGCTTTACTATCTTCACTGCTGAGACTTCTAGGATTTGAGTTAGAGAGTCTGGTGAATGCTTGACTTCCCAAGAATGTAGTTTCTATTCAGCAAAAGAGAATAAAGGGTAGGGATTTTCTACACCAACAGATAGCACTGTGGTCACCAGAACTAGCAAAGTCCTATTTCCTACATGACTGTGGTGGGGAGTGTGAGTCAGTACCACTACTGGTTAGCAAAATCCAGGATATGCTAGAGGAAAAACAGCACATTATAGTTGTAGATCCATCCTATGTAACAAAATCCTAAGATACTGGAGGATAGAATGAGGATCATTAAAGCACCAAAATCCAAAAGACAGGTTGAGAAGAAAAAAGAAAAACTACATTTAAGCACGTGAGCAAAAGAAATAAACATGGGCAGCAAACAGGCTTTTAAAAATAAATAATAATAAAAAAGATTCACAGTAGTAATTTCACTTACTATTTTTTCTTGTGTAATAATAGTTTAAAACTTAAGTGTTGTTTTTCCTCTGATAAAGAAAGTGCTTTGCCACCTGTACTGAGGCAGTAAAACATATAGTCCGGTAGAGGGAGACCTGGAACATTTAAGGTATGCCTGTAGCTGCTCTGATAATACAGCCACCCATGTACTGCCTAAAGCTAGCATGTAACTTTGCATCATACAATGAAGATTACATTCATTCTTGCAAAGCTGTGAGGTGACAATAGCAGAAGTAGCATAAAGAAAGTGTCTTAAACTCACTTGCTGCTCAGTGAAGTTAGCATCCGGGATTTTTAAGTCAAGATGACAAATTGACAACTGATGTTGAATTTCTTCCAGAAAATGTAGGGTCAGTTTGGGCACTGTTAAGTCTTGGCTGAGACCTGAATGCTTGGTTTCTTCCAATTGTTTCTGACGGAGGGCTTGTTCAGTGTGTTGGTGATGTTCTGACAGTTCTTTCAGAAGTGAATCCTTTGGGTCAGTTGCCTCTGTTCCTTTATTGGTCTTCATCCCCTGAAACTATAGACATCCCAGCTGAAACATCTTCGTGATCAGGAGCATCAAAGGAACAAGAATTGAGTCCTCCTGACCTCGAGATCTAAAAAACACAGCTAGAAACTAGATGCCCATGTTCATTTAAGTAACATAGTAGCCTGATTTACTGTGAGATTAAGCACCCAGGTTACTGAAAATAATGCCACTGCTTCTTGTGCCTTAATATTAAGAAAGGAAAACTAATTTAGTTTCTGTTTTGCTTTGCAGTAGTCAGAACAGAAGATTTCTTTCTTCTTTAATAAGTTCCTTTTTGCTTCAATTTCCTTTTCTGAAGTGGTGTGGGAAAACTGAAAGGAATTCAAAAAGGAAATGCAAAACTCTCCTGTGCATCAGCTGAGAACTCTAAGCTGACACACTGGCAACCTTACCCAATTTCCTTTATGGTGTTCCTTTTCCTTAGCCTTGGATGATTCATAAAAGGAAAAGATAGTCCTCATTTCTTCCATCAATAAGGACAGTTCCAGATGTGCCAGTTCACAAGCGTGCTTCTCAAAGAAAAACCTACAACCAGATATGCATGAGACAGCACTGACCCTAGATAATTACTTCTTATACAGTCATTGCTATGAGGCACTTGTGTCATTCGTACATACATTGCCCGGAGAACAAGCAGTATACTGTAAGAGATATCTTCTGTTAAGCCACACACAACACCCAAATATAAGCTTTCTGGGGAGACAACCTTCCAAATTTGCATTTTTGTAACTGAAAATATAGAGGCAATTAAACAAGGCAGAACAAATATTTCTTACCTAGTCTGGATTTCTTGTTGTACACGGCTGATCCTTTCAGAATGGGAAGTGGGCAGAGCAGGTGATACTATGGAAGCCAAAGCAGTTTCCTGACTTGCTTCAGCCCTTAATGCCTCTGAATGAGCAGCAGATGCTTTTAAAGTGCTCCTTGATGAGTAGCCTGTAGAAGACACGTGGGACAATATATTTGCTGCTGAACGAATATTTTGGTTACAGTCAAAACCTATAGCATACTTCTTAGGATTTTATTTTTGTTCCTTTAACTCTACAGTATTTGATAGTTAAAGTAGCAGTGTTCCTGGCTGGAAGGAAACCAAGTTTCCTTTCAAAAAGTCATTTATCTGTCCATTCTTGTTACAAAAGAGTGTTTTACCAGAACAGATTTATATTTTCAACAAAAAAGCATGTTTTATGAATAATTCCTTGAGAGTTGTCTTGATCTGGATATGAAAACCCAGTCTGTTTATATTGCTTATTGAGAAAGGAAACCTGGTTTATACCACTTGTTCCTTTCTAACTGCAAATAAACCTCAACGGCAGTTAAATTTTAACTCAGTAGAATCTTCTTGCTCCTTATCCAGACAAACATTTCGAGTGTAGAATCTGTCCCAAGCATAAATGAGTAGATGGAGAAAAAATGAAGGGCGTACCCATCAATTAATGTTTGACCACAGACAGATAAACTAAGAGGTGCCTGCAGTTGATGTAGGAATTCTACAGGGGATTATTCTAGAGGAAAAGAGGTTGGAAGTGATCATCTCTTTACTCTGGTTCATTTAATTTTTGTTAGTAACCACCAATGCTAGTCTACTGGAGTTAAAATAAAACTGATTATTTCCTCCATCTTCTTCTACTGGAAATATTATAATGATAATCCCACCCTTAGTTATGCTGGAAATAGTCTTTGCATGAGCTGAAATACTGTTACTGAAATGAAAATCAATACTGCCTCAAAAAGCCCCAGGCTATTTAATTCTGTCTATCAAATATTGTAATGCAGTTCTGATGTTTAAATAGTTGAAAGGTTCTAACAATATTGTTTTCAAGGCCAGAATAAAATAAGGTAACTTGACAGTACCTTTATCTTCTCTTTTACCTGATGTCTCAGGTGATCCAGTACTTTTGCTATTTTTCTCCAGCATCTGAACGGTAGACTTGAGCAGTGGGATCAGGTTTTGTTGGATGCCCTCGTACGTACTCTGTGAGATCGCACTAATGCCATAAAATCTGGTTGTCTGATAGTTTTCAAAACACTGTTGTGACCCAGAGAAAAGTGCCTGAAATAGCACAAAGTAGACAAAGGCCATTTCATGCCTGTCAAAAATATCATTGAAAAAAAGTATCCTGTCATTCTTTGCCTTCTCATGGAAACCTTATATTGTCAGTTCATAGCCATCCTATGCAAATTGTCCAGTGACTATTCACTAAGATGCTACAGCACTTTGCCTTGGCAGCTTAAAAGCCTTTTGCAATGCTTATGGTCCCACAGCTACCAACTCTCAGATTTTTCCACTTCCTTAAAGCTGATGTAAAAGTTGTAAGATACGATCTGAACTGCATTACTTTTATATAATGCCCTCAGTTTCTCTGGAATCCATTTGTAAGTTGCATACGCGTGATAAAATGCTTTCTGTTCAACATTGTGGTCTAATAATCCTGTCTCATTTGGACTAATAAACTGAAATTTAGTTAAGAGTGATGCTTTCATGCGAATGGAAGAGCAGAAGAGGACAGAGAAACCTCCCAGGGAACTTTAAAGAAAGGACTCTGAAAAGAGGGGAAGAGGATTAGGGGAGTGCATTAATTTTAATCTTCTTATTGTAAGTAGTCCAAAATGGGCACGTGGAAACCTGTTAATACAAAGAGTAAGTATCAGATCCTGAGACTGTTGAATTAATGGAAGGATTCACTGACTCTCTTGTCAAAAGGATTTGGGTCTATGGTTCTCGAGACATTATAGGTTATGGGATTTGAAAGGTCCCTTTAAGAGAGGGGAACTTGTGATCCTCTGTACTCAAGCATTTTTGAAAATCACTTTGCATCCAGAAAAAACGTTCACAGAAGTTGTGAAATGTCTAATATCTTGCTTTTTCCCAAGGAAGTACAGAACTTCAGGTGTCCAGCTGTTTAAAATATCTCTGCAAACAGACAAAATGATGACTTGGCAGTTGGACTAGATGATCATTGTAGGTCCTTTCCAAGTGAACTATTCTATTCTATTCTGTTCTGTTCTGTTCTATTCTATTCTAACTTTTTTCTAAACCTGCTGTTTAAAACCTGCCTTTCGAAGTGAAATTTGATTGAATTTCCAAGTGCCAAAGTCTTTGATGTGTACTTTAGAAATCAACTTTTGCAATTCTCATTTAAGATTTTTGTTATTTTACAGGGCTTTGATTTCTTGCAGCAGTATTCTTTGATGGATATTCTCAGAACAGGGCAACTGCTTGTGCTTTTGTTAGAAAGTAACACGAGTGCTTTTTATTTGCCTTAAGTTGAAGTCAGTACCTTTGCTTGCTGCATTTGGATATTTGACAAGTCCCTCAAATATTCCAGTTTGGTGTATGCAGTCTCCACACTAGCTTGTTGTTTCCGTATACGTTCCTGAGACTCAGAGGCTAGGGCAAGTATGACCTGGAAGAAATGATACATAATATAAGCCTGCTTCAAGTGGGCTGCAAATCCTGGCTTTCATTTACATGTAATCTGGCAAGTCACTAGCTACAAAGCTGGTGTAACTGTAACAACTCTAGAGCAGAAGCAACTGGGTAGCCTTTGAGGAACTGTCACAGAAACTGAAGATGATGCAAAGAAGGGCCCAAAAAAGCTTCCTGACAATATATTTCAATAAAGTCTTTTTGATATCTGTTCAATCAGTAAAAGGCTTTGTGTTTACTTCAGCTGTTACTGCTTGGAGAGAAATAGATTAATTCTCTGTAGTACTAGGTAATGCTTATTTGGAGAATCACTGATGATGTTTTCAAGGGCTGAATATGGATTTGCCTGTGTGGAAGTCTTATAAGTCTATAGACATTTCTTGGCATTCCCTGCAAGAAAGAAGAGTGTAGGAAGAGGAGATCAGCTATGCAAATTCTCTATCTGATTTGCACCTGGATTCAGCCCTACGGGGAGCATGCACTGCTTTTTGGCAGAGTGGTACTTCCTGATCTCCTAGATCTGTTCCAGCTTTAGCGGCTGTGATTTTATATGGTAGGTTACATTTATTCTCTCAGAGACTGCTCGGCTCCTGACATAAGGAGAACCTTCTCCACGCAGGAAACTAAAGGAAAGCATAGCATTTTTGTCAGGTCTTCTAACTCCGAAGTCCAGCCTGTGTCCACTCCTAGCTCAGCCACCACTGTTCTACAGTTCTGATGGATTTATTTCCTTAATGAAATCCAGCTTCAATTACACAGTTCAATTAGACATTGCTGTTGCCAAAAGTCTATTATTAAATATCTGAGTGACGGGTGTCCTCAAACCAGGACAGGTGACTGGGCTTTTCACCATTTATTTTTGTTGTTGTTGATGTCTGTCTTTTCGGGTTTTTTTGGTTGTTGTTGTTTTTTTTTTTTTTTTCTTTTGTTTCTTTTTTTCTGATTGGGATTGAGAGAAGGCCAGGTGGGAAAGGAGAAACTCTTTATAAATAGCAGTTAATGGAACTGGAAATATCCCAGTATACTGGCTTCAGAGCTCTCATTTTAGGGTGCCTCTCAAAGGTAGACCTGAGTGTTCTGTGAACCGAGACTGGAGATGTTCAGCCCAACCCAGCAGTGACCTCACCTTTCTGAGCTTCAGGTTTGTTACTGTCTCAGTACTTGAGACGTGGCTCCGCCTGTGCTTTTCTCTCTCTATCAGTTGCATGTATATTCGTTCTTCTTCTAGTTGCATCTTTTTAATGAACTCCATCAGCTTCTTCAGTGCCTTTCTGATCTCCGACAGAACCTGTATTTCCTGTTCTTTTTCATCTCTGTCAGCTATAAACAGCAAATATTAGCAGTAGTACCCATCCAACTAATCTACTGTAAATTCACAGAGCAAATCTGAAGTAATATGCCTTCTCAATGTGCTACACCATACCTACATTCTTTATCTTTAAAACATCCCAATTTTCAGATCCTACCTTTGTATTGTCTTGCTCCAGGAGGATGTAAGTAGTTTGTAAAGCTTGAGCTAACCTGTCAGAGGGAGCAAACATCACACAAAATGACGTACGACCCTGCCACTCTCTTTTCTCATTGTACCTTTGAATAGCAAGGATAGTTCGGTGGCCAGCCGGCTACTAAAATATTTTGAGGTTCGTCTCTCAGCTTCCTGCAGAGAGGACCCTTTAAGAAAATCACATACTTCCTCAATGTCTTTCACTGTCTCCTTGCATTTTATCTGTAAGAAATGGGAGAGGAGAGGAAGTTTTAGATAATGTTGCAAACTTGAGAAATACCACCCTGTTGTGATACTCTTTCCTCTGACAGATGAGAGCAAGAGGTTGCCTACTTTGCATATTGCTTTTTCCTAGCCTTTTAATTATTCTGATTGGTAGAAACTGATTGCAAATCCCCTGTTTCTGATATCACTACAAATTGTGTTGTCCTTGCTGTGTATAGACACATCCTGAATTTGAACTGTTTGTTATTCTGTTAGGACACCTGACACCATTCCCTTATGCTGAGAACGGTTGCACTGGAGTAACAACATCTCCATTTGTATTTTTGGTTTGCACTGTACTGGGGATTGGATTCAGAACACCACCATCCTGGGTGCAGCATCAGTGAAATTTGAATTTGATACATGTGAACAAGACTTCCTTAAAGAATTTTTAAAGAACTTTCCTGAAGCCAGCTGCAAAAACAATGCACCATACCTTCTGTGCCTTTCCCTCTTTTGCAACATCAAGGACATGAAGAAATAGAGAGTTCAGCTTTTGAAGAAGCCCTTCTTCCTGTTTTCTTCTGCAATGCCAATATATATGCCTTGAATTTATTTCCTTGTTTAGAAAGTCCAGCTGTAAAGCAATGACAGACATAATAGCTTGGATTTGCAGGAAGCTGAAGGAAGATTATAAACTTAATTGGAGCTAGTGATGAAATCTCCATTCAATGCCTTTGACAGCATATATCCAACTTTGCTGCCACAGGGGATGAATGCTTTGCAGTCCAAAGTCCGTGCATGTTATAATTCATGTCTGAATGCAATGTGTATTTCGGGGTAGGAGAAGGATACATGTTAGAAGATACAAAGATCAGCAGAAGATACAGATAGAAGGGAGAGAAAAAGCAGATAGTGACAAGAGGAGAGGTAAGTAAAATGACACATACATATATTTCAGTTCACCTTGTACTATAAGAAAATACTACTTGTGGGGCATAGAAAGAAGTGAAATTTCCACTCAGTAGTGGAAAAGCATCAGCAAAGAATTTTCCGCAGATACCAAACCTGTAAGTAAAGAGAGTTTGCTGGAGCTGTAATTACCAGATCTGGATCTGAAGCTCTTCTTGGTAAAGCTCCAAGAGACTGAACAGTAGGAATGATGTTGTGCGTCCAGGGGTCCATATGAGCACCTATAACAGGCCCAATTTCACCCGTAATTGGACTTATAGTTCTGGCACCAATAGTGATGGGGACAAGGCCTGTGGATAAAGAAAAACTAAGTATAATGCTTAGAATATGGATCACAAATTCCAGCTGCAGCCCTGGTGAGCAGCTTTTAGTAAAGTTCAAAAGGAACTCACAATGATTTCAAATCGCTTAATGAAAAACAAACTGAATTTTCCTGAGCTGTAAATGCTATGTACCAAGTGTTGGACCAAGGCACTGCAGACCATCACCTTCAGATAGCATCTATTTGCGGCCCTATCACAGAACATCAGAATAGTTCTCCTAAAGAGTACGGTAGTTTTTTGAAAGGCTGAAAGCCACAGCGTGATTTACTCTCAGTTCTAGCTCTCCTTCACTGTTATTCTGGTGGTGTTTGTTTTGACTCTACACACTATGAAAATTGGTATTTTCCATTTAGTGTTGAGGTAGAAACTGATGTGTTTTGGCAGGGTGATTTCCTCGCTCTGAAAATAACACCTCCTTGTCTCTTATTGTTTACATCATCCAAGTCAATTTCCTGCTCTACCTTTTCCGTTTCTCTCTTCCATAGTTCCTGCGAGTGGGCAAGGCTGCCTCGTATTCCAGTCCCAGTCTATTCCCAGAATTGGCACCATCAAACCGGACCCACTGGGATCTGGGATTTTCATTCCAAACACTGCAGGGATCCACATCTCTGTGCCAGGATATTTGATCATACCTAGTTTGTTCAAAAAAGATGAGAAATATGAACCATTCAGTAGTCTTCTGATGAAAAGCACTGCTTTCTCTTTCAGAGGCTTACAATGCTGTTATTTTTGCCACAGCTTCCAAATAATACCTGGCTGAGTTTATCATAAGATTTACTAGAGTGGCTATTTTGACAAAAAACTTCCTAGAAGCTTGAAATGCTGATGTCTTGGCCAAATCCTGTGATCGAAATGGGTGCCTTGCTGTAGTCTTCAATGTAATGACACCTGTTTACTCCTCAAAACAGGCTGGTTGTTTTATACTTACCCAGTTCACCGCCATTACTCTTGAGACTTGAAGCTATTTCATGCTTTCTCTCCAGGCTTTGCAAGCAATGTATTGCATAATAAAACCCGGTGGTGAAAGACTTCTTCATATCTTTTACTGAAGCCTTTAGTGCTGCTAGTCTGTTTGCTGCTAGACGGGCATCTTCCAAAACTGATGCCCTAAACTGCTTTAGAGCATTCACTACGTGGGTTTGTGATACCAGCCAGTCAGCTTCCAACACTGCTTGGTAACTTCCACTGTGTGGCAGCGCCTCATCTTGCCAGAGGTGAGCTCCACGTACTCGGGTGATTTTCCCACTCAGAGGTTCGGTGAAGGAATCTCCAAGAAGCATTAGGTTTCCAGAAGCACCCACCAGCCCGCCTAGAGGTATAACTTCTCCTGCAATCGAGGAATGGGAAATGAGAGTCAGAACATCAACTGGCAACTCGTCATTATGGTCCAGTCCTTCCCATTCAGAAAAAGGCACAATGATGATTTACTTCAATGGAAGAAGAAACAGGTCTAATGGGACACAGGGGTGGGGAAGTTTGAGGTTGTTTATAAAACAATTTGGCTCACAAAATGTTTTAAATGGGTCTCCTTTAGAAGAAGATTAAGGTCCCCCTCCTTTTTTTGGGTCTAGTGTATCTTCTAACCTGTGTCATAGGTAGAATAGGTATGTGTAGGTGGAATATAGGTATGTGAAAATACTTTAAAAAAATCTAGAACTTCGACCTCCCCAAGCCCCTAAGTAATGCATTTCATGCTGCTTTTAATATTTTAATAGAGCAATTGGACCATTTTTAAGAGTCAAATCAATTTTAGTGTTTTGTGTCATATTTAATGAATGATGACCTCAGAGGTCTCTTACAGTTTTGCTACATAGTTCTATTGACATTTAAAGTGATAAATTGTAAAATAAAACTATAGAACAGAGAAGGATTACTATCTGTACAAGCTAAGTGGCACAACTGTTCCACAGTTGGCTCGACAGGAGAAGGCAAAGTTGTGAGGTGAACATAAAGACTTTTTTTAGGCTCATTCCGGTCTGTGCCTTGAATCAATCTGTTGGGGGCAGGTTAAATGAACACTGCATACCACACTTACTGAATCATAAAGAACATTCACCTACCAGTGTTACTATCCAAACCGACTCCAAGTATTGGAACAATCTTGCCGCCTTCTGGCTCAGTCATAGGACCCCCTATCTCCAGAGGCGTCAGCATGCCAGTAAGGGGGTTAACGTATGTCCCACCAACAGTCAGCTTTTGCCCAGTGTGAGGATGGATCGTAATCCCGAGCACCGGAACCTCTATTTCTGTCACTGGATCTAGCATGAGTCCTCCCATACCAAACATTTTTTCAGGACACAGGACTGGAAGTTTTGTCTTCACGGGTAGGCCAGTGTTGGGACAAAGTGGGTAAGGAATGTAGGGAAATATGGGCACTTCAGGCTTATGACGCTTACCTACGTGTAGAACCAGAAATTTAACATGGTTATGTGAACAAATGCTAACATCATTAGAGCGCAGAATAGAAACTATGGAGCTTTCAGAGGATGCTGATAGTAAAGGTTTGTTGTCTTTAGGTCCAGAATTAAATGAATGAACGTAAGCCCTTTCTGAGAATTGTATAGGGTTTTTTTTAGTTTTAATTTTCGCTTTGGCCATTCCCTTAAAGTTGTAAGTTTCTCAGCACTCAATGTTTCTTATAGTTTAATAAACACAGGGGCTGAAATCTTTCAGAAATGAGGAACACCTCAACACTTCCTTGTATAAAAGGGTTGTAACATCTAGTACATGTTATTCACAGTAAGTCTGATATCTAGCTGAACACCACTTTATTCTAGTGCCAAGCTAATGAGAAACTTTCTCACGTTTTCTTTAGGTTTTGTTATGGGAAAAGTACATGTGAGTATAGCAAGCTGGGGTGTGGGGGGGGCTGGCTTGGTTTTTGGTTTGTTGTTTCAACCAGTACCTCCACTAGAACTGTACTCCACAAATAGGCATTTGGATCAATTGTTTATTGCAGTGTGGCACTTACCTGAAGCAGAATCAACAGCACAGACCAGCCTAGATCTGATGGGATCATAACCAACGTTACCAGCTACGTGAAGTACCTTTCCAGTCTCGGGATGCAGAAAATGGTTGCGAGGTATGGGCCCAGGGCACTGACTGGTCAGCAGCATAGTGCAGTGGGGGTATGGAGTTAACAGTCCTGTGACGGGATCCACGTAGACAACATCAGGTGCTCGGACAGTGCCATTTGAGTCTAAAAGCAGTTTACAATAGCCGGGGAAGGGGGGAGAAGAAACAGCCTGTACGCCTTGCAGAGGGTGGGGGACGAAATCCTATGCAAGGGCAGAGATGGGGTGAGAATAAAGGAAGTGATCTTTCTACTGCCTTTTACAGAAGATGTTTCTGGGGAAAAGTCTATAGTGCATGGCAATTCGATTCTCTCTCTAGTGTGTCTGCGTGAGTTTCATAACAGTGAGGACACTTATTTTTCATGAATGTCCTTTCAGGATTTTAGATTTCATTGCCTGTCTGCAACATTCATTTAAACATCCAAGGTCAGTTTGTCCTTTTTTACTTCTGTTCCTTTTAGAAGGGTGAAAGAAAGAGGTGTCTTGGTGTCAGGTCACCTTTTACATTTTGTCATACCAAAACACGTGCAACAATATTAGAAAGCAGACACATAGGAGCAAATTAACTGAACTTACTGGGACTTGCCTACAGAATAGTTCATTTCCCTCTCTGTTGCTGGGGATAGTTAGCAAGTACCCAGTCAAAGATCTTGATGAATGCAAATCTGACATTCTTCCTAAGAAAAAATGTAGAAGAGTTCTACTGATGACTTTGCTTTCGTAACAACCCTTTAATTCACAAGTTGCTAGTGGGAGCTCAATGAGGACATCGTTTTCTAAATACAGCCTCTTTTGACTTTGCTATTGGTTCTTTTGTGACCTAGCTATATTTTGTGACCTATATTTTGTGACCTGTGCTACACCAGCCTGCCTACACTCCCTTACACATTAACATAACTTTCAAATGAATTTCTAGAGGTGGTAGTTACCCACTAGCTCCTCCTTGGTAAGTATCCTGGTTTTAGCTTTGTTAAGAAGATGAGCTCCCACTCCTTCATCCAGCACTCCCCATGCTTTGAGGCGGCGACTCTCCTTTATTACCATGCTTGACATCTTGCTGCTTGCAGCCTCTATCTGAGCTAACAGGCTGGAAATCAAGAGATAAAGATGGTTACTTGTCATCAGAAAACAAGGTAAAACAATTTAAAGGCAGCAGTAAAGGAAGAATTTTGATGGACGTGCAATTGATGTCTGCACTGTGGCAATTAGAGAGCTTGATGAGTATTTGCTTTGGCTAATGCAGTAAAAAAGACCACTTTCCTGTTTCTCTATTTTCTTGTTAATTACACTGTTCTGCTTCCGACAGTGGAAAGACCTGTCAGCATGGATGCCACACTGACTAGAACTGGTGTGATATCCCAGAGCCAAATTAGTTGGTAGCACAAGAAACGACGCTCAAAATATTGTTGTCCCTGAGATTATGATGGGAGTCTCTTCAGAGTTTATGTCTCTGTTGGAGTTTTTCTAGGCTTGCTTTACACAAATATGAAAATTATGACCTGCACCATCTGATCTTCTGGATCAAGAATCAGTTTTCAGCTTCCAGATATATGTACTGCCAACCACAAGCCAACCCAATCGCTTGCCACAAATGCTTTCTAGGTAGCAAAAATAAAGATGAAGCAGAATTTTGCAGTATGTTTATTACCTTGTGTAGTCTGGCTGAGACAGCGTTGTTTCATTTTCTTTACCAGCCACCTTATTTGTCAGCATCTCTGCCAATCTCACCACCTCTCGCAAGGCAGAATTGAACATGACACAATGCTCCTCCTGACATTTCAGATCATCCTGTAATAAATGCATCTGTTTGTTCACACTTTCCTCGTATTCAGCAGCCAACTGTTTCCTTTGCTGAATCTCTTCTTCTGCCTAGGTGGGATATAAGACCCAAACATCTTTTATTTGTTTTATCCAAATGTAAACAGAGGCCACAACTTTTCTGCCCTTTATTAAAATTGCAAAGATTAGAAATTTAAAAACACTTTTATGTGTTCATTTGAATTTGAGCATACATATGCGGACAACGCTAATATGCTGAATTACAGTTATCTAGCGTGTTAAGTGATCAGCATGTGTCCGGATCTGAGTAAGCTAATAACTTAGGATACCATTTTAACAGGTGATGTCATGAGTCCTTCAGAAAGAATTAGCTTTTGCAACTCCTTACTGTGTACCATACACATTTTTCTAAGTGACGCAATGAGTACGTTTCTGATTTCAAGACATGAAATAGTTTCATTCTTACAACTTTTGTAACGATGTAAGCAAGTACAATGATGTGGAAAAAGAAGTTGCAACACAAGCTCAAGCAGATGAATTTATTCTGTTTTCAAAGCTGAAAGCTCTGCTACCAAAGCAGAGAGACAAGAACCCCTAGAAGAAGAGATGGGGTGCATGGATATATCAGACAGATAAAAAAAAAGAAAAAAAAAAAAAGAGTAATTCTTCAGAGAGACGTTTCTGTGTTAGCATGAAGCAGTAGCAGCAACTTTAAATGCTTTAAAGGCCCAGTGCAACTTGTTGTTCCCAGGCATTACAATGTTAATTGATTTGAAGCCTATGAAATATGAAACGTCTACAATTCCAAAAGTGAGGTTTTACATGACCATGCCCAAAATTATGAAAAGAGACCACCGAGAATTTCATGTTATTCCATGTGTAACTGTTGTTGAACTGAGCTCTACCTGCTGTTTTACTTTTAAGTAAGCCTCTGCCCTTGTGCTCTCACAAGCCTCCATCTCTTCTGGGATACTCAGTGTCTTTATCCAAAAGTTTTTCAGTGAAGCTATTTCACTTGTAAGCTTGCGATATATAGTTTTCACCTGAGCTCCAAAAAAAAAAAAAAAAAAGAAAAATTAAAAAGATTATATTAGGACTGTAAGAGATTATTTGGAGATCGTGAAGTCTCTCTTCAAATAGATGCCTCTGTGTAATTAAAACATGTTCTGGTGTCTGAGTTTTCAGTACAAAACACATTAATGCTAGCTTTATCTCAGATTAGAGTACAATGATTTCTCCACAGTACTCATCTGCTACCTGCATGCTGTAATGCCAGCTCCCTCTACTGTCCTTTGGACCACAAATGAAGTTAGGTGAGTATTACAGGTAGATTCATCACTGGGCTGTGAAATGCTAACCGATTGATTTCAGCTGAGAGGTTATTATAAAATTCAAATAACAGAATGAGGCTCCATATCTGTGTTGCTGTGTATTCATATATTCAGTTATATTTCTTCTCAATTTAATCTGCAGCTTTCAGGTGTTCGGCTTGGAAATCCATGTTATTTTCATTTTACAGATGAAAAATTGAAGCCGGAAGATGAAGACACTTTCCACAAATGGTATCAGTTCAGTGAAGAACCGTAAGAAAACCAAAATGTTCTGTCTCAAGGTCACTACTCTTCCCACTATATTACATAGTATAAACAACATGCTTAAGAATATGGATACATATTTGTGTTTCAAGTTCTAAAAAGATGAAAGTTGAAATAAAACATGTACGTAATAGCTAAAGGCTAATGAAACAATGGTAACCAACAGTTACATGTTTTAGGCTCTTTCTACATAAATATGAGTAGTGCCCAAGCACAATTTACCTCCTCTTTGAAATGGTCCAGTTTGGTTGTTACAGATAGCGACTGTCTCAGCAAAAGTTCATAGAAAACATTGGTATTAAATGACTCAAGGTCTATTTGTTCTTCAGGCTCCCAAGCATCACCCCTTTTCAGGAAGCAGGCTGAAACATGGATATTCTTTTATTAGTATTTTTTTTATTTAAGACTGTTTTTTGAACAAAGAATGCATGTAAAACACTAAATTAGCAGCCATTGCACACTGCTAAACATGGGATTCTGGCTCCATTATATGCAAGTACCCAGGTAGACCCACTGTTGTTTAGCCTTTTTTGCTATCTGACCTGTTCCATCAGTGCTTCAAGAGTCATCATCCATACTACCTTTGTTCTGCAGCGAGGGGTGACGTTTTTTAATGGGAAAGGCTGTTGGTACGTTGGAGGCATAGCTGTCCAGATTATACTTCAGCTGCTGCCTTCGAAATGGAGGGCAGGCAGTGCCTTTCTGTGACCAGCTAAGTCTCTGACAAAGAAGCTGCAAAACACAACAAAATTAAACAAGTTAATTCCTTTTCTTATTTTGACATGTTCTATTAATGTGATTCACAAGTTAATGACTCAACGAGTGGGATGCATCATGACCTGTTAGGCGAAGACCCTGAGAGTCTCTTTTCTAATTATATCATTAATCTCTTCTAAACCAGAAGAATTAGTAATCCCACCAGATAAGGTTGAAACCAAGGGGAAAGAAGTATAGTTATCTGTTGGATGAATAAATCACGTTTTCGATCATTACCTCAGTAGTCTGATTGCAGAAAAAGCCTGTTGATTTCAGAACATGCTAGAAACATAAAGGAATGGCTGTTTGGCGGATTAACGGTCTGAAGGACCTTCTAGGTTTTTAATTGTGAAACAGCACATATGATCTCAGGCGTGTTGTGGTCACTGGGACTTTTGCTGAATAAGGAGTGCAAAACTGAATGTCACATGAATGACCATTGGAGAAACTTATTCATGACTGACAGTTCTTTATAATAGCTTTCCAAGATTTGTCTACGTCTTCTTTATTTTGAGGCAGGCTTGGTCAGACATTAAAGAAAAAATAATTATCACCTCATTGATGATCTCATTTGCTCCTGAAGAGATGCGAGTTGTGAAGCATTTTCTTATGGTTTGATCTAATAAATCAGAAAATAGGAATGAAATTCACCTATATCTTGAGTGTCTCTAAGTGGCCTATGTAACAGGTAAATACACTGGGGCTTTGGTAGCGCTGCATCAACTCATAGGGATGAATTTTACCCCATATATAAAATATGAGGTTGAATGATAATTAATTCTAATATTCAGCTTTATAGGTGATGCCTAAGGGAACAGATAGCTTGTGGGTTTATTGCACAAAATCTTGTGATACCCTCTTAAAAAAATTTTGGTTTAACTTTTACTTACTGTTAATAACACAGAGGCAATAAGCAATATGAGAAGTCCTGTGATTACTGCAGTAATTGCTGTCCAGTCAGGTTTCAGGAGGAGATCTCGGTTTTTTGCAATGCCCACCTGTACAGCATATCTGGGTGTTGTGGGGAAGAATGGCCCCTCTTCATAACATTGTCCTCCAAGTGGCATGACCCTAACGTACTTAATGAAATGAGCATAAATAGAAAGGCCAGTCACATGTCATTGCATCTGATTTAAATACACATGCTGATTTAAATATCAACTATTATTTTCTTTGTTATGCTGAGTCAAAGCTTTGCAGCAGTTGCATGATTTTGTGCTCATGTACGTAGCGCATCCATGCAAGCAAATTCGCCTATTTATTGTGGTACTCACCTGTGCACTATGGTGTACAAAAATGAAAAGATACTATTATTTTTAAAATTTCTTGCATTTCCAAACATTCATATGGAACATGAAATGCTTTGCTAAGAGGGACATTGTAAATGCAAAGATAGGATTCTTTGATACAAACCATTTTTTTGTGTCGATTGCTACTCAGCCGTAGCACGTAGGTACCGGGGTACTGGAATTGAAAAAGGAAGAAAAGGAATTTCTGGGAGGCCTCTCTTACTTCCTCTCTCAGGCTTCTAAGGTCTCCCCAATCAAATTCAGCATTTGTGTTGTACAGGTTGTTTCTAGGAGCAAAAGTACAAAAGTGAGTTCTTGTTGCCACCCAGTTTTTTGGTGTAGGCTCATAATTACAGCAGAGATTACTAAAACATAGTTGTCACTCAAGGTTTGTCCATACCACTAAATAACTGAGGATCAGTGTGAGTTTAGGCACTGAACCTCTAATTGTCCACACAGCTCCGCTGTTTACTCACCCACTGCTTGGTTTTGAGCCACTCCAACTAGTTCTCCCCAAAACAACCGAGAAGTAGCAGGAATGAACCCTAAGCATCATGGTGGTTTACGTAGCCATGAAGATATAGTCACTGGACCCCTTACAGGCATTTAACATGGAAATCACACATAGGTTTTGTTATTGATTACGTCTCCCTGGTGTTATCGGATGAGTGGCAGAAATGAAATGAAAATAGGCCGTAGGGGAAGAAACCTATAAAACCACCCAAATAAATAAAGGCCACAAAAGCAGAGTTCCTAAGGCTTTCAGTGAAGTAGGAACTACTTGCTCCCATTTGGGTTAGTTCACCAAAACCTAAACTTAACTCCAATAAGATCCTAAAACTCAATAACTGAAAAAAGGGGACTAGAACTTCAGGTCAACTAGGGGGACTATACAGCATCAGTCAGATTGCAAAAAGTGTGAACACATGTCAGAAATAGCATCAGGAAAACATCAGGAACTGTATGAATATATCTAATTTTGCCTATTTTAGTAAGTGAATGTTATTTCCTTAAAGACTTATGTGTTATTTCCTACTGTGCCACAATGTTTTCTCTGTCAAAAAGACATTGAAGTATGTTTAATAATGAGATTTCTACTCTTCCTAGTCACATTTTCTCTTAATTCTATGTTGAAAAAAGTGAAAACTTCAGCCTTGTTCTCTGTAGTTTAAGTAAAATTTTGTTAGCGAAGTTCTTCTGTGTTCAGCATTTGTACTTACACATCATAAACTGGGTAATGTTCCTTGGAGACAATAAAAATGATAGTAACATTAACATTAATGCACGTGGTAGGATTTAAGATACCAGTAAATAAGATTTTTGATGTGGAGTTTGAAGGTCTCAGGCTTTGTACCCAGGAAGACCTGCGTTCTTCATGTCCAGGCTTAACTGTAAAAGCACAGAACTTGTTAGGTTTGGATCATTACTGATCATTTTCTATCTATAAAACAACTGCAAGATATAGCATTTCATTTTTATGACTAAGCTTTGTACATGCAAATTCGGTTTCCAGAATAAGGTTTACTGTCAAGACAGCATGCAAACATGTCACTGGCCTTTTCCTGACATTGGATAATTGTGCATTGTATTTTCTTGTCTTTTTGCAACAGGTCTGCTGAGGTGCATCTGGTAAAGAAGCACCGCTTCTTGCAAAATTGGCGGCCTTAATAAGGGATCTGTCCCTCTAGTCAGTTTTGGCTTGCCTATAGATATGAGGATATCTCTGCAGACACTAAAGAGGCACTCAAGTCCTACTCTCCAAGAGGAATGCAAGTGGAAGGAATAACAAGCAAGTGATCTGACATGCCCAAAGCTAAGGAGAGGATGGTGTATATTAGAACTGAAAAATGGAGCTGAACTGTGGATCCGGACTACTAAACCAAAGGAGAGACGTGGGAGCGAATGAGAGAAGCTCAGCTCTGACAGTTGCTCCTGGGCTCTGCCCTCCCTGCATACCTATGGACGTGGCAATGGTAGCGGTGGTAGGGGGCCGTCTGCCAGGTCATGTGCACACACAGGTGGAGGCATTCAACAGTCACCCACACAGTTGTTCCTCATTGCTCCGGGGGAAAAGGCAAGGGGCCAGAGGGAAGCAGTCTGCTGACCGGTGGATTTGGGCTGTGGCTGCAGAGGTTCTGGCTGGCGGTACAGAGAAGGTAAAGCTTTTTGTTTGACTTCACTATGCTTAGTGTGTGCAGTTTCTCCAGGAATTTGAAGATGGTGTGGTCTGTTTGATCTGACTGTTGTTATTTTCTGCTTAGGTCAGCGCTGGGGATGGTTGATGTGACAAAGCACAATTAAATCTTAGAGAAGCTGTATTAAATGCATGCTTTGGAGCTTTACAGGAGAGCTTACCTGGAGCTGTTGCTGCAGAAGGCCTATTTTTGTGATGTGATGAAGCCTTGTTTAGCATGATGAAGTTGTGAAATAGTTGGGGGTCAGGATTATACACCCCTAAAAATCCTTTCCCTGAAGTGGTATAAAAAGTATTGGTCACTTCTGGTTTTCAATATACTGGACTTTGCTTTTTCTTCTGTCTTACAGAGTATCAGCTCACCAAAGACTACAAGTAAGACTTACAAAATCTAAACCCAAATGGTATACTTTTTAGTACATTCTTGTTATTCTAGGGCAGTGCCTTAAAATGCTTGGACCTTACTTAAGGCCTGTAGGGGGTTTTGGTGTTGCAAGACCTGTTCCTTAAGTAGCAACTGGTTTAACTTCGCAGAAGTCAATGAAACTGTGCAAAGGTACCATGGGCTAATTACTCTATCCTATTGTTATTGCCACATTTTCACATGGTTGTGCAAATAGTGCTTTTGGCCTATGGCTTGGTTCTGGAATCCTGAGGAAAAAAATACTTAGCTACTTCTAATTCTATATGGTAAAAGCCCATTAAAATCTGAAGCCCAACAGAAAATCTGTACAGATAAAGGACCTGAGAAGGGAGTTCTTTGACAAGCAAAGATATTCATCTCTGTTTATCATAATTTAGGGAATGGGAGGAAATCTCTGAATATCTGTCCTTTCCTGTAATATTGGAAATACACAGGTTTCAGATGAATGTTCTGGGATTGAGTGGGATGAATTTTGCACGGAGTGATGAATCTGTATTGCTGCATACTATCAGGATATAAGCATCAAGGTTTCTTCTTGTTTGTGTCATAAAGATCATGGAAAGGCTTGTTGTATATAAAAGCTATTTAACACCCAGATAATACTATAGCTCTTATTATTCTTTCCCTTACCGCTCATTTTCACGATGTATGTTGGATGGGTATATTTGTGGTGTTCTGAAGTGCAGATGTCTTTTAAAGAAAAATATGGCCTTAGTAGAACTGTTCTTAATTCTTCTAAGAAAACAGCAGTCTAATAGAAAAAGAGTTCAGACATATTTTACACGAATTTTTCCCACAGTTGCAATATAGGGCCAGGTACAAAAATATGCTATGCATATAATAGAATAGTTTCTGAGGGGTTTGTTTGTTGCTTTCTATCATTTTCTAAGAAAAAAGGAATGAGGGTGTTCTTTGGTTAAAAGATTACTAAAAGTCTAGAAAGCCTAGAAAAAATAGATAGTGAAAATAACTGCAGCTTTTACCTTGCTCCCATTTCTGAAAGTGATAAAAAGCTGAGCATTTTTCTCTGTACAAGTGACCTGCAGAGTATCTCTTTGTTGTCTTCTACACTGAGAATTACATACACTCTCCAGACTGTCAGTTTGACAAATGCAGAGGCCGAGAACCTTGTCATAGCCTTGATAATCGCTGGGGACAGTACAAACCTGCAGGAGGGAAAAAAGGAATAAAATAGCAGTACATGTAATGTCCAGGTGTTCCTTAAGCAAGGAGGGAAATCTGG
Organism: Vanellus vanellus; assembly: GCF_965231255.1. Classification (NCBI taxonomy): domain Eukaryota; kingdom Metazoa; phylum Chordata; class Aves; order Charadriiformes; family Charadriidae; genus Vanellus; species Vanellus vanellus. Next base: position 6,846,838 of record NC_138926.1, on the reverse strand, counting down.
GCTTCCTATTTCAGGTTGAAGAGGTCCTGTAAAAACACTAATAACACTTGGTTGCCATGCTCTCTGCGCCTTCTGTAGGAAGAGCTTGGGAGTTTGCTTTTAGGGTAGTTTCTGCATGGTACTTGGATTTAACTAATGCAAAAATTGAAATACCTTCTCTGAGCAATAACGAACCCATCCTTTCTTGGTTAAACACTGTCCTTCCTGATTTCGGGAGGCTGAATCTTGACATATATCATATGCTTGTCTGACACAGGGTCTTCCATCACCTAAGGACTGCCGATAACCTGGAGGGCATGTGCAGTGAGCATCACGGGGCTGGAAGAAAAAAACAGATATTTGTTTAGGGACCCGCAGTCTCGCACAGATGCTGTTCTGTACCTTGCTGCATTAAGCATTCCACCATATCTGACCGATGAAACTTTGATGTCCGTATACATACCATTTACCTGTCAGCAAAGGGGGAGGATTGATGTAGCTCTGAAGAAACTCAGAACGTATGTAGATCTGATGTCCCCATCCCCTTCCCTGTGGGTCTGTGTAATTGGAAATGAGTTGTAGGACCAAAGGCTCTCAGTGCTAAAGAGAGAGACTGAATGGGGCAGTGCAGGTGAGGTAAAGAGAGTGAAGAACAAACTGTGAAGTAATACTGATGTGTGTTAAAACCGAACAGCTTTCGCAGGACTGCTCCTGTACCTGAAACACCTGACCTGTCCCAAGACAGGTGCATGTCTCTTGCCCTTCTGCCGGCTGCACTGCCTCTGAGCCACATGGAAGACATGCTTTTTGGCCGGGCATGGGATTAAAGAAATCCACTGGGCATGTCAAGCAGCTGTGCGATATCGGTGCTGCTCCTTCTGAACGAAAAGTTCCTGGGGGACACGGAACTGGTGTGATGCTTCCTTCAGGGCAGAAAAAGCCTTTGAACAACAACAACAACAACAAATTCTGGTAAATTTTTCTTACATAATGCAGTGGTATTTTGTAGATGGATGAGTTAGTGTCTTTCCAGTTTAAATATTGTAGCTTATTTATGTCATAACACCCAAATTAGTTAAATGAATCCTGCTTCAACAAAAATATTCCCCCATTTCAATATTGTTCTACTATGCAGTGCAGAAGGGAAATCTTCCGATATGTGAATCTTATTACAATAAAATTGAATGCTCTGTACTTGTTGTTTAAGCTTACTTCCCTTTTACAATATGAAGTTCAGCAAGCCCAACCGATTATCTAAGAACTCCTGTAGCATTCAGCAGAATTAAAGTCTGACTGCAGTTTTATTGAGCAGTAAGTGACTGTGAAACATTCTAAAAAAGCTAATAGTCTCTGGTAAGTTATCTGCAAATACCTGCTGGACAAATTGGCAGATTCTGTTCTCTTCTCTTGCAGTAAATTCCATTTTGACAGTCCTCATTGTTTAGAAGTTGTAGTTCCCCATTGTCACTAGGCAAGTTTGAAAAAATAGAGAAAACGAATAGGAAAAGAGCCATTTATCTGTCCCACCGAGTAGCTTGAATTGCTGAATGTGGGTAAGTAATAGGCACGCATAAGGAGAGCTTTCTGTTCAGCCACTGAATATTTAATGGTCAGTGAAAGTTAAAACATGCTAATGTACAGGTGTAAAATATTCATGGGAGTTACTTGAGCCCATTGTACTCCCCTACAGGTCATAACAGAAGCTGTGCTCTTCCAATCTATAGAACTTGAATATGATGTATGACTATTGCAGCACAGATAAGTGCTTATATCTGACTGTGGACAATGTGCTACTGTACTTTCTAATTTGAAGGGTTTGGGGTCCCTACAGCAGCTGCGATTTTTCAAAGTCTATGAATCCTCATTTACCATAAGGGGATCATCAGCCAGTATGGCATACGCTGGGTTTTATTTTGGGGAGAGGCTACACAGTCTATGATGAGCATAAAACAAAAAACTGTTAAGCAATTAGTGTCTCTTCGGTGTTTTCTGTAAAAAATGTGATTCCTCGCGGCTGGTTTGTCCCCTCTTTTATATAAGATGTGTGGCGGGTCCTAGAATGTGGCGCAGGGTCCTGGTTTTGGGCGCTCTCTGCTTTTCCGTTCTTCGTGGGGGTTTTAAAGGTGGCAAAACCAGCAAGCGCTCCTCAGCCCGCTGGGCAGGAGAGCGCAGCTGGTGTGGCGGTAGCCGAGCGCCCTCCCCTCGGCAGAGGGCAGCCCGGCTCCTTCCTGCGGCCGGGGAGGCCGCCGCCGCCCGCCTTGTGCGGGGCGTGGGCAGCGCAGGGAGGGGGGCTGGGCGGCGTCCGCCCCTTCCGCGGTAGACAAAGCGGGTTGTGCTCTTCTCGGTGCTGGGCAGGGCGGTGGTAAACCTCTCGATGTCGCGTAAGAAACAGACTTTTCAAGGGTGATGAGGTCTAGGTAAAGGGAGTTCATGCCACGTCTTACATTGATGGGCATTGGAGGCGCTTCTGAAACCTCTGCCCTTGAATTAAAAGGCAGCTATCCCAGCCTGCGTGTGATGCGAAGGAGGTGTCGTATATCTAGCAGAGGCTTCTGTTTTCTTGCGAAGCATATAATCAAATATTCAAGAGCATTTCTGGATGATGTTTCCCATTGTTATCCTGTGTTCGTACCTTCTGTGGCACTAGTAAATGCCCATAACATTTCTTAAAGAATTTTCATGCGACTACTAGTTCAAAGAGCTGTAGTTGGGTGGACTTTCTAGGGACGCAATAAAGGAGTGTTTTCCAGATATATTTTGAATGGCAGTCATTGTTCCACTGGCTAGTCAGCGTGGAAAAAAAAAAAAACAGGAAGCAAGAGAGGGGTGTTCAGAGAGATGAGAAATTTATTTATCTTTTACCAAAAGTTACGACTGCATCTTAATTGGCAACATGCAGGTTGCCAGAAACTGTTGGTGACCCTCTGGCAATTCCATGGTTTTGCAGGGAAGGGTTAGTTGGTATACCTTTTTTTTTTTTTTTTTTTTTTTTATACGTAGTAATGGCTGGAGTCCCCGGTCAAAGATTGTGCTTTATAGGGGAATGTCCAATAGAACATCCACTAAAACAGTTTGGTTCTCGCAGTAGGATTTGTTTAGATCTGGATTGTCTCCACTTTAAATTACAATCCAAAACGTTCCCATTCAATGGCTGCCTAATGCTGGAAGTGCCTAAACTCACCTCCTTGTTTGAGTTTGCATTCCCCAAGCTTAGAGATCTCTGTCTCTGAGCATGCCTGGAATTGCCCCCTGTTGGAGAAATCCTGTGCATAGGTTCTGCCTAAAACAGATTGGAATGCAGGAACTAGCTGCGATTCTGCCTATTCTCTTGTCCCCTGGAGGGCTTTGCTTTGGTGCCTCTTCTCAGAGCATACCGAATAAGTTCTGGCAATTGCCAAATTAAGGGCAGCCATTTCTTCTTCTCTGTAGTCTCTTTTTTTTTTTTTTTTTTTTTTTTTTTTTTTTTTTAATCACAGATAAAGCCAGAAGCATCTGCCAGCCAACAACCATGGAGCTGGAACGCTCACACAGAAATGTACTTTCAATTCCTTTCTTTCCCGGAGAGTTTTCCATCCACATCTCCTCTCATAAGCCAGTGCCTTGCTGCCAGTCAGTAACTGTGAGCAAAGGAGGAGAGCAAAAGGAAGATCACAGAGCAATGACTGCCTAATCTAGTTGCTCTGTTCAGCAGGAGCTGTGCAGCCACTGATGTTGTAGTCCAGAGAAAGCAGGGAGTAGTTCTATGGTTGTGTTCAGCTCCTCCCCTCTAGCAGCGCATCTTTATTTCATCCAGCTGCTACAAGGCTCTGGATTCCACTGTAAGTCTAGAAGTTCTGGTGCTGGAATACTTTTTTTTTTTTTTTCTTTTTTTTTTCTTTCTCAGGGAAGATTAGGTTGGGCAAGCCTCCTAGTGCTGCATCTGATAGAGTTCAGCCTTTGAGAATGTAACATGCACATGCGCAGCATTGTGGAAGTGACCCCAGGGATTCCCTGAGGCATTAGGTTTCATAGGCAAAGAATGAGACGAAGCTAGTAGCTTTCCTTCATATAGGAAGCATTTTATAGTCGTGTATCTGACTGCTATTTGCTACACAAAGCAGTGTCTGGTGGCTGATGGGTCTAGAATAAGGAAATAGCTTGTGATAGAATTTTCCCTGTTGAGTCTTAGGTTAGTGATTGTTCACTATCATGAGCAGATACACAACTTCCTTTTTCCACGGAACTGATCTACAGTGTTGCTGTGTGTGTCAAGCTGTTATTGTCCTGGCAGGGACTGGAGTTTAATATCTCCATAAAATGTTTCGTGAAGATGAAAAATTAGTGCCTGCATCATTCTCAAAGGCCTGGCTGATGTGGTGACCCTATAGTCATTCCCCATCTTAACTTTTCAGTCCAGCAAAAGGACAGAAAAAAAGAAGAGAAAGCCAAGTACAAAACCCCCCAGTTTTTCTATTCAATTTTTAAAGAAGATGGAAAGATGGGCAAGCTATTGTATGACTAGCCTCTAAAAGCACTACCTTATTGAACACAGAAATTGGAGATTTCACATCTTCTCAAATAGTTCCTGAAGACAGCACAGCAGGTTCTTGCTGTTGTTCTCTGGTATGGAACTTGTAAAAGCTTCCCTGATGCATGTACAGTTTTTTAACTCATGTAATTGTTTTGGTTAGGAGTGCTATTTTTTCCCCTCACTGATCTTAATTGCTGGTGCTTTAAGTCTATGCTACACCGGATTACTATGACAAACTGCACATTATTATTAGCTATTTTTCTTCCTGAGCATTAGGATTTGAGAATCGCTTGTTATTTTAATTACATGGTATCTGAATAAGGAGGTAGCATTATGTTTGTAAGATCCGTAGTTAGTAAGGCAATCAAGCAAAATTTTGGTCCTATTTCTCTGTAAAATTGAATAAAGGTGTCTAAACAAAGGGAAGGCTGTGTTCACACCATCACAGGTGGTGTTACGTTCTGCAAATATTTGACCAACCCACTCCATAGTTAGAGCAAGTTGTTGTTTTTTTTTCCACGTAAACTTTGTTCTCCAGAGAGCGTTTACAGTAGCCTTTGACTCTGCTAAAGAAGGCTAGTTACCTTTAGGTAGTACTTTGTTTACAATCATATGAGTTTTCTGAAAAGAAGTTCATGCAAATGCTGAAATAGTTTTAAAGACTTCCACTGAAATGCTGGGCTGTGACAGCTGGCACCAAGCCAAGGTAATTTTGTTTGTTTGTTTTTTCCTGGTGGCATTACTTAAAAGTGATTCTCAGAGGACTTACTACTCTAAAAACTGCAGCTGACCTTGAACCCTTCCACCTCCCTTCAGGGTGAGGACATAATGACAAACTTCAAGTATTCGTTGTGCTCCCTTTTAGTTTCACAGTTGGCTGAATTGGGAGGGAAGGGTGAAGTTAATTTTGTGCCCTAATCTGAGAAAAAAATGAGAAGACTTACCGCTAGTTCCTGCAGACTTGCTTCCTGTTTGAAAAGCAGGAGTTGCAACATACAACGCGTATTTATTTTCCTGTGCTTGGGTGTTCTTTGTTTCATGGTGTTTTGTTTGGTTGGTTGTGTTTTTTCCTTGGGGTTATGTTTTGGTTTTTCATTTTCTGCCTTTTTTTTAGGGTCTGCAATGCATTTAATCCCTGCTAAAGAGGAAGGAATCTTTCTCCACATAAAATACAAGCCTGTGACAGCACAACCTGGAGCTTTGTAGGATTATTTGTCATCTTCAGAAAAACTAACGCCACCCATTAAATTGAAGTGGTGGAAGTGATCCAACATGTGGAAGGTTCTCATTTTACTTTCCTTCCCATTTCCATGCCTCCTCTGATTTATTTCTCTTTATTCTTCACTGTTTACTGCTGTTCTAGATTTTGGGGAGTCAAATGAGAATAAGGCTTCTGGCACCTGGGACTCAATTCCTGTGTTGGAAAACAAAAAACCCCTGAAAACGGGTTATACTGAGATAATCCTGAAAAGCCAGCTGAATCATAATTTAAACAAATGAGGGTATAGGCCAAAGAGGGCTCAGACTTTTTTCAAGTCCCAGAACCAATGCAGAGACTGGAAGTTGCTAGGTTTTCTGCTTTGACTTTGTAATTGAATTTTTGCAATAGCAATGTTTTATGGAGCCAGGCTCTCTTCAATGGTTCCCAGTGACAGGACGAGGGGTAATGGGTACAAGTGAGAACATAGGAAGTTCCGTTCAAATACACGGAAAAAACTTCTTTACGGTGGGGGTGACAGAGCACTGGCACAGGCTGCCCAGGGAGGTTGGGGGGTCCCCTTCTCTGGAGATTTTCAAGACCCGCCTGGATGCAGTCCTGAGTCATGTGCTCTGGGCAATCCTGCTCTGGCAGGGGAGTTGGACTAGATGATCTCTAGAGGTCCCTTCCAACTCTGAAAACTCCGTGATTCCGTGATAGCTAGATGGATTAAAACCTTGGAGGGTACAAATTAGCATCTCTGAAGCTGAACTCTGATTCTGGGAGAGAAGGTAATATGGGGAACGCAATGGTGCATAGCTTTCGCTTCCTCAGGGAATTAAAAAACAAAGTCTTTGTCTGTAAGACAATGTAGCTGAGGTTTTTGTTTTACAGTAGACAAGCATTTTGTTGCAAGTAGCCTGCTGTGAACACAGAAAATAAAAATCCAGTATTAAAATGACCTCTATTACATACATAACTGTCATCAAGATGGACTTTAATAGTGTACGTGCTTCACCTTAGCAAACAATCTATTTGGCTACGAACTCGAAGAACTGCTGCATTCTGCAGAAGCTTATCTTTTTTTTATATCAGAAAAGGGATTGCCTTTGTGTGTGACTAATAATTCCAGTGAAACGGAAAGGTCATGTTAACTAGAAGTCAAAACACGTACACCTGGAAGCATTAGAAAATTAAATCAGAAACTGTCCAACTACTTAAAATTAGTAGACTAATTTCTGTTCACTGCTGCTTCCTAGAGTCTTTCTAGCAGGCAGATGTTTCTTGCTTAATTGAAATGTGATTTCATCATGGCCTGAGTAGAGGTGTAAACATATCTTTTAGTTCTGTTCTCTAAAGAAGCTTAATGGAAGGAGCAGAAAGAGATGCATAGGAGTCTGAAGAAAATGAAAACTGAAGTTTTAAGGAGGCTGTGCTTTGTGGACTCCAACATGCATTGTGAAGTCGTACATTTGTGTACGCTTTTTTGGCGTTTGTGTAGGCCTTTGAAGGCAGGTTATTTTGTGTTTCTGTGCCGCTAGCGACAAATTAGCTGTGAATACCTTTCTAGAGTAATTGCGAAGGATTCAAAAACTGTTTACTCATCAGTAGCAAAGGGGTCCAGAGGGTTTTATTTAAAACAAAGTGAAACCAAGCCAATCTTAATATTTAAAATCTGCCACTAGATTTTTGTATTAATTCATGCTGCATGCTTTTCTTTAGATCTTAACTGAGTGTTTATTCTGGGTTACACAGTAACCCTCTGGTTACTGAGGTAATGGTGTTATGATTTCTGCGTGTACTTATCTCACCACACGCATTTCAGTATTTGTTATTCAGATTATTCAGAACTTGTTATGCACAAAAAAATGAGACTTCTGTAAACTTATTTGGCTAGTGATGATAGATAGGGATAACAAATAGAGATAATTAAGAGCTGAGACCTACCCAGTCAGGCTTCTCGTGGGTGCAGCAGTGAATTATGGCCAAGCATGGAGTAGAGCAGTGACTGGGACCTTCTGAATATTAACTGGTTAACAACTTCTTGTTTGTTTGTTTTTATATGCGAGAAGTGATGTTTTATCCACTGGAGCCTAAACCGTTGCTGCTAAGACAAGTGAACCCCAAAACTGCACCACTGAAGTAAAGGTGAAGTGGCTTTAAAGCCGATGAGAAACAAAAAATTGTAAGCTGGAAACCCAGGGAAGAAGGAATAAGCATTGTTTCCTCGGCATTGCAGAAAGCTCAGCAAGCACCCTCTTTGCTTCTCCATCTTTCTTCAGGGAAAACATTTCCTGATAACCAGATTTCCAGTTGAAACTCCTCCCTCCTCCTAGAAACCGCATAGAATGAGGCATGGGGTCAAAAAAGACAGGAAAATGACGATGTGGTACTTTGGGGCACAGGTGCCACGTGCCCCGCTCCCCATGGATGTAAGTAACTAGGGCAAGTAGGGGTGCCTGAAACTCCAGCCCACTTAGACTGTCTCATGACAGAAGGGACTTCTTTAGGGCTGACCCTGCAACCTCCAGACGTTAAGCTGCCTAGCATGCTTATCCTCAGGACAAGTGAAACTTCTGGGGAAACAGTCTGATGAAGCATGCAGCAACACTGACCTGCAGTTCCTGGCTTGTGTGCGTGTGGCTGGGGCAGTCTGGGTCACAGCGATTGCTACAGCTTGGGAGCTCTGCTGTCCAGGTTGAATGGGAGTCCTGTCCGCTTTCCTTTTCTTGCCTCTCCCTGCCATAATCCCTTTTCAAAGTGCTCGAGACACTCGATTTTTCAGTTAGTGGGTCTCCCTTCTCTCAATTTATTTCATCTGTCCCATTCAGTACAGCTGCAGAAACATGCCTTGTTTTAAATTGAATCGTTTGGTTTCCAAGTTTCTCTAGCCACAAAGAAAGCAGGAAAAATAAAACTTGATGGGCGAGACTGTTCTAAAAGAATCTGAATCAGCCAAGAGCTCAGCCTCTCCCTCTTGCTTGGCTCAGAAACTTGGCTCCTCCAGCTCTGCTTGCAATTCAGCCTGGTTGTCATCACGTGGAGAGAGATGCGGAGTTATGGGAAACGGGATGCAGAGTGGTGTTGAGGAAATGTCTATGTTTCTTCTTGAATGGCAGCTGCTGATCTATATTCTCAAAAGGGCTGTGGGGGGTTTTCTTCAGTGTCCGGTCTCCCCTCAACTCTTTTCTTGGTTCCTCATCTAAAAGATTGAATTCTTTTTTATTTGTGTGTTAGTTTTTTTTTTTAATGTAAATTATTTTCTTCTATGTGTTTTAACTGCAGTCGTGGCATTATTCTCCGTTTAACGTTACCTGTTTTAGCGGGCAACAGTTCCTAGGCTTCTCAGCTAAGTTTTGGGGATCTGGGAGATAATAGCTTGTTTAAGCAAAATCCAGCAGCCTTGGAGAGTCAATAATTGCAGATATGCAGCAAAGCATGATTTCAAGGACACATTTTGGAGGATAAAAACCAAACGGGACATAGATCTTATGCTGTCGTCATTCTCGGTGTGGTACCAGGCAGGGGTGACAAGGTTGGAAAGTAGTCAGATCCCTCCAGATTGGGATAGCCTTCTGCCAGAAAGAATGCAGGTCCCATTGTTCCATTTGGCTTAAGTAGAGGGAAAGGAGAATGCTGGGGTGTTTTTGCCATCACTAGCTACTGAAGACAGCTCCCGGAGGAGCTGTTTGCTTAAGACACCTTCCAGAGTTAATGGTCTGTAACAGGCTCCCGTGCTGCCTGCAGAATTTCATGCGACTGAAAATCCGGGCCAGAATCTTTCTACTCTCATTCTTGTGTTATTTCTGCTCTTTCAATTTATATAACATCTAGAAGAACTTTCATGTGTCTGCCATGAAGTTTCTTGTTAATCCATAAAATATCTTCCCTTATATTTTCATCTTTTGCAACATTGTTTGCCATCTCTGCAGTTTATTTTGTGTATGTTTCAAAGATACAGATGAGCTGTGAGGTGGCAAACTTGTACTTTGTTTTTTCACAGCATTCTATAGTACACTATACTAAGTAGTTGTGTTACTGATAACTCCTGAAAGCTAATGGAAATAAATCTGTGTGCACTGGAAAAGCTTTTCAGCAGAGCTTAATGATTTGGCATTGAAGGCTTTTGTTCTCAGGACTTGTTGCATTTGTGACTGTGTAGTAGTGGCATCCAAGCATCTGTGACAATATCCTGTTTCCCTCTGGAACCTTAAGATGTTGCTTTTGTAGGAGAAAGATCTAATGCTCAGCCAAAGTCCCAGTGTGGTAACACCTAGGATGGAGTCCTTGGACTTCGGTGACCTGAAATCTGGTCAGCACCAGGACTGAACGTGGAAGGCATTTTCTGTAGTTAATCTGAAAGAGGATTTCATGGGAACACTGCTGTATTTCCAGAACAGCAGGCTAGTGTTCATGTGTATGTATTCAAAACTTCAGTTTAAAAAACGTTGTGGGCAAAGCTATTGAGTTAATTCTGAGTATTGTAAAATCTGCTAAGATCCTGTTACCAGTTCTAACTGAGCAGGTTCGGGCTGGTACTGTCTTAAGAGATCTGTGGGCAGACTTGTAGAGTGTGTGTGTGTGGTGCTGAAGGAAGTAGAGGTAACGATTCAGTAAATGCTATCCTTTTCTTTGGGACAGTCCTGAATTAGTAACGGGACTAGGTTAGGGAGCTGCCTTGCCAGGGGAGGATTTCCTTTTATGATGAGAAGCAAAGCAAAAGCCTTTAATCTGAACCATCAAGATCCCCAGGCCTATCTAGTACTGTACATACAGGTCAGAGTTAATTTCAGTGTTGCCCTACCCAAATTGTTAGTTTATACTGGGCTAGAAAACCTCTCCCCAGAACTCGCTTGAATTTTTTTTTTCCAGCCCAGCTGTTGAGAACAATTGTCTGTAAAGAGCTGTTGTATCACTTGCAGTAGCAATCACACTAGGAGCAGGGAGTATGCAAACAGGTCTCTGCTCACAAAAAGAGAAAAAATTGTTAAAAAAAATCTTCCTGTAGAAATGCAAGTTACTTTTACAGAACATAATTGCTATTTGAAGCCCTCTTATTCCTTTTTTGGTATAGACTAGTTTGTTGCACTTAGCCACAGTGAATGGCTAAGAAGCTACAGCTTTTTCAGCAAACTCTTATATTACTTAATCTCCTTAGGTCACTGGATTATTCTTTTACTAATTTGAGACTAGTTAGTTGCAGGCAAAAAACTTAGTGCTGAAAAAATGTTGAGAATTAGTTTTATAGTTCATTGAAAGAACAGTTGTCTAGTCCCTAGTTAGAGGTAGTGGGTTAATGGATGTGCCTTGGGAAAAAAAGAAGGGTTTGTGTGGGTTTTTTATTATTTGTGGTAATACTGGTGCTTCTGCACAGGCACGACTATACTCTTAAAAAAAAAAAAAAAAAAAAAAAAAAAAAACCACACAACAAAAAAAACCCCAGCAACAAACCCTTACATACCTGTCAGCTTTTAAAGTTTGCTTAATGTGATCTTTTCATGATAGTCACTTCTGTGTAGTATGGCTATACCAGTACATAAAAATCAATAAGTTACATATTGCATGCTGCATGAAATAATGTTTATTGACAAGAAGGAACAATGAAACAATGTAAAGCGTACCTACTAATGTCAATGCAATTAATGTATAACTATTGTAGAATATACTTTACAAGCTAGTTCAGCTTTGAGTATATTGAATAAATGACACGTACTATAGCTTAAGGTTCCTGTCCTTTCATCTGAACGGTTTCCATGCAACTAAAAGAACCTGGTTAATATTGTATTCTTATATGATAGTTTTCTACACTGTTTTTAAGATATCCTGTAAGCAAATTCATTTTTCTTCACTGAGAATACATATGGATGCACTTCTTTGTTCACCATACTGTTTCATTCTTGGTTCTGTGTGTGATGCAGAATTTCTTGGTCAGTTTTCACTGAAGATAAGGAGTCTTTAATTTCTGCGGGTGTTGGATCTGATCCTTAAATCACACAAATGGAAGCTGGGTAACCTAGAAGATCCTCATTAATTATCTTCAAATGAATAAAAAGTTCTATAAGCACAGATGTGAGTTAAAACGCAAACATGAAGGAAGAATGTGTAGTGATAGGGGGACAAAGAATAATCATCGGAGAGGAAAATATTTGCGTTTCCAAGTAAAACCTGGGACAAAAAGGGAAAAAGAAAAGACTTCACATGATTAAAACATGAGGGACACCTATGAAAGGAGGCGGATGAATATTCCGTGATGTTACATAACTCATCATATGAATAACATATTTTTTTTAGCAAAACACTTCTAAATTTTTAAGTATCATGTCTCATTCAGACTAGAGAAAATACAGAAGAGTACTATCTAGCTGTTCAGGGCATAAGAAACACAGGATATAACCCAAATCCCAGTGGAATTAACTAAAACACTGTTATTTTTCAGTAAAACATTGTGCAACATAGCTCTTGGAGCTTAACACTTAAGAGTATCCAATAAGAGGAAAGTAACCTTTTTTACAAGAAGAAAACAGAAAGGGTTCACTAAAAAATATTCCCCAAACATGCTGAGTACTTAATACTGGATCCTGCAATTGCTACACGTGAAACATCTCCCATTTACTTCAACAGGAGATACGTACGTGAGTTGATTGCTGGATCAGTCGTTTTGTAGGTTATGTAAATGTAGATTGCTCCATATGTAGCAAACAGGGAAGTTTCATAGAAACCAGCTAATTCACAATCAGAAGGTAAAATAAAATTATACTAAGTCTGGGTAGATTATCCTTTTTTTTTTTTTTTTACAGTAATTATATAATTTTTAGGAATTCAACTGAATACTTAAATTATTCTGTGCTGACGGATATCCAAGTTCCTTGTTATCCTTCTAACTTGCAAAATTGCTTCGTATAAAAAATGATTCTTGTAAAGTGTTCTTATATACTTAAATTTTATAAAGATATATTCCTGCGTTAGATTATTCGGAGTGAAAGGAACTGATTCAAAACACTTTCTGTCCCAGACTTCACCTACAATCCATTATTGGTGGCAAATTCTGATTGAATAACTAAAGAGCTCGATCTTTGTTGAAAAAAAGATGCTCAGTAGCAGTGTGTGGGTATGTTTTATTTTGGAGGGATTTTTTTCCAATAGGACTGCCTTAAAGTGTGACAACTCGAGCCTTGGCCAAATTCAGAGCCAGACTGCAGAAAGTATTCAATATAGCCCATCAGATTCTGAGTTCCCATAGCTTGTGTTGAAAATCACACATTTCTTGAAATTTTTCAGCACATCCGAACACTGTTTGGACTGTAGAGACTAATCTTACAACGGTACCCTTAAGACTAGGCTCTGAATGGCTAAAATCAAAGGGTTTTTTCCCTTAAGTTAGGCACCCGCATCAAAAAGTTGTCAGTTTCAGAATGTAGGACAGCTACAACTCAAATGGACTTCAAAAGAGAAGTACAAGTGCTCAGCTTTGTGAGAAAATTAAGACCTGTTCATTTACTGGAGCATCTAACACTGAATGCCTAATACTGTTGAAGCCTGGCTCAAGGGTTTCCCCCATTTATTAGTTTACTCTTTAATTCTGGATACTGAGGAGATATTTTCAACAGTCAGTTCAAGCTACAATACATTTGAAGACTTTTACTGTCTGTTCTCTGTCTGTTCTTCAGCAAGTTCCAGCACACGGACCACGAGATGCAGATAAAATGACCCTCATCAGCATTTCCCTGGAAGGCAATAAAGCAACAAATATTCAGCTCAATCTACACACTAAGCATTCCTTCTAATGCCACGTATTTATTGCCCTATTTTCTACTTGGTTTTGGATGAGTAAGGACATTTGCGAACAAAAGAGATTCTGCGCAGAATTTTAGAGTTAATCCGAAGTCTGTTGTAAGTCCCTGGGCATCTTTTCCATCGGTTCCACACAAACTGATTAATTGTTATATAGCAATGCAGGGAAGGTACTGGAGCTAGCGACTATATTACAGCTGTTGAGTTGCAAAGACCCCAACTAGATAAAATCAATTTTCTGCTACAAAGTACCTTTAAGAATGATGTCAAAGAGATCTGAGGATGATGTGGAAAAAAGCTCAGAGAAGTTATCTGATGATGAGGGACTAGGCATTCTTCTCGGAGGATCCAGCAAACTGCACCTCTATAGAGATGAAGAAACCAGAATAGTAAACTTCCAGCCATAACAGCGATGCAGGTTTTGTGTCAAGAATGTGTACTGGTGTTGACATGCGAAGCCTAGATTCTTTCCCTTCCCATAAGACTGGAGAGGGTGGCATGTTTAACAGTTCGGTCACTAATGAGCTGGATTCTAATTACTTTTTTCTACGGTGTTTTATCTCCTACAGGACATCATTGTTAAGAAGATAGGATCCTAAATGTGGCTTTAAGTCTGTATTTCTAATTGAAATCTTATTATATTATCAGTTTCTGTACATGTACACTGGTGGGAACTCTGGACAAGAATACTGGAATCTATTGCGGATATTGCGTATTTCAATACAGCAAAATTGCACCCCGTGCTGTTAAGCACTCAAGCTGACACCCACTGGATAATCTGGTTATCTTTTGGCCCAGCAATTCAGGTTTGGGATAGTTTTGCTGTTAAATGTGTGTGGTATGGGACAGAGAAAATGAGCTCTTTCTCTTTTAAGAAGCTGCTAAAGGTAACTGAATGTAGTGGCAACGCTTGGGCCTGTAGCATTCCCTTATCAGGAGAGGAAGAATTCCTCTGGTGTTGCTTCCGAGATACCTCTCTCTGGCTTGGTGTGCTGTAAAATGTTGGAAATGAAGGCATTGCTGCTAGGAGGAGTTTGGATTGGGGAGAGGCGTGAGCAGTATGCTGGCAGCATCTGCGTGCAACTGGACTGCTCCAAAACAGCAAATATAGCAGTCCCTAGAGCTGGGTTGGGAGCAAGTGTGGCAGGAGCTTGTACAGTGCTTCTTCCCTGAAAAGAGGATTTTCTGCCCTATGCAAGGTAGGGCAAGGCTGGGAGTGTCATCTAATGCGTTTACAAGACGGTACAGCTTGTGTTACTGCATTTAGTTTCTTGGGTACAAATGCTAGAGCCTGTGCAAAAGTAGCTATAGGTAGTTACCTCTTGAAGAATGTTCTGTCCCTTAGGTTTATGAGTCTGAAGCAAACACATGAGTTCTGTGTTCTCCTCAATTTTTAAATAGGTAGTGGTAATTTGACATGAATTTAGTACCTGCAAATGACAGTGACACCTGTGATTGCAAAACAATAAGAAAACCTAAGGCCACAGTAAACAGCCTGCTGCTGGTCCTCACCTGCAACTCGGGCTTTCCTCCCATTTGTAATAAGCAGTTAATTCCCTCAAGAATTTGATCTTTGCGTAGTCTGAGAAACCTTCCCATGTCAGTATCGATGTCAGTTTTTTGAGATTCTGTAACTAAGACAGTGTGGGCAAGAGCAGCACAGTGCAGTGGTGTTAAACCTGAACAGAACAGACCACAGAAAAGTCAAACCCGGTGCTTCAACAACCCCCTGGAGCAAACCATCCCGCACTTGGCTAATCGTAAGGGGGTGCCCTATTAAGACTGACTGGCTCTCCTCCTAGACCTTTTAGTTTTAAACATGAAATCGAACATTCTTTGGCCTAGATAAAACCTGTAGTCTGAAACTTTTGGAGTCCACACTAAGCATCCATGCGGTTAAGCTTTTCCTCTTACCATAATGGTCAGTCAGATTCACTTCCACACACACGCCGTTGTTTTTGCAATTTTTCAAAACCTGAGACAAAGAAGATTAAGATAAGTCCTGTTTTTTGGCAGTGCCAAAATACTCCCTCCTTCCCCCAGCTCATCTTACTTTAACCGCAGGAGACCAAAGCTAATTTTCAGGGATGGAAAACCCTTGTGTGTTCTTTTGTTTAAAATATACGTTTGTTGTCTTTGGTCTGCCTTTGCACATGTCTTTTTAGAAAGTAAAATACCAACTTACCTCTAAAACTCTCAAATATCCATTCTCTGCACACAGGTGGAGCGGAGTTTTCCCCAAACTGTCCTGTTCGTTGACATTAGCTCCTAGGGATATCAGATCACTCACCATCAGGTGTTGGTTCTTTTCTGCAGCAAGATGTAAAGCAGTCTGTAAAGAGAAGAATGGGAGAAACTCATTGTGAAAGGCAAAAATAGTTTTAAAACAACAATGCTTGTCAGAGAATGAGGTGGGGTGTCGGGCCCCTGTGTTCTGTTCCCAGTTGTGCTAATAATTGCTCTATGCGGATCCCTCCTTCCCTGTTCCTGTTTTACCCTCTTTGCAAGGACAGTAGCCACACCTCGTCCAAAAGGATGCTCAGTGCTTGACTGGGGTTTGAAGGATGTTTGCATGTGATAGAAAATTACTCTATTCCTGGCAAGTTAGCATCCTACCCGTTTCTCTGCATCCTTCTCATTGATCTTGTTTAGGTATGCAAACCTCTGTGCAAGTGCATAGGTCAGAGCTCTTCTTCCCTGAGCAACAGCCTTGTGCAGCAGCCTGGAATACAACAGAGGTTTAAACAATTAGAAGATAAAGCAGTGGTAAAAATACTTAAAAGTAACAGTGAGTATTTTAATGCATGAAATGTTAAGGTTCACAAATAATGAAATCTTGGGATATTTAAGTATTTAATTTATTTACTCTCCATATTAATAATGGTGTTGCTGGTTTTGTCTGCCAGGATTTCTTGGTCCTTCCTTCTTGCTAATATACCATTCCTCTACTCTCCAGGAGCTACTCTATGCTTCCTTTTTGCCAACAATATCTATTTCCTCCTCCTTTTTTAAAGCGTCCTTCAGTACAGGGAAAAGAGTGTAAGATACCTAAAAATCAAGATAAGAGAATCTCTCCTCTTGCACTTAAAAGAAGTATTTCCAAACTGTATTTCAGTCCTGTGGAGGAGGAGAGGTCAGTTTCTTCTGTGCATTCAGTCTCACTGAACTACTCAAAATAGAAGTGTTTCTCCTGAATTTCATCCTGAAAAAGGCTCCTTTTTCTTTTCATTTGGGCATGTCTTCCTTTTCTCCTGGCAGAAAAAATTAATGCTGGCATTGATTGTATTTATTTATTTATTTCCCCCTTGTCTTGTGGCGTGATATCCTTGAAGATGTCTGAACTCTGACACTTATTGCTGTTTCTGTTCTTTTTTTGTGGGTTCTTAATGCAGTAGCTAATATTGTTGACCATTCACTAGAACTCAGAGTTAGGTTATTTGGTGTATAGTCTTGCCTTCATCTGTCCTTTTGAGCGCGTAATCTGATGTTGAAATACTTCATAGAGGTAACCAGGCTGCTGAAAACTTTAGCTTGTGAATTTTACATTAACGTGGTATTAGAAATGTCTAAATTTCTTAAATGGAATTAATTTTGTTCATGTCTGAGAATTTTTTCTGTATTGTTTAAAAAGTCTGCAGGAAATATGGTAGAGGGTGGCTTCCTGTAACTTGGTTACAATTACATTATTGCTGAAAAGTGACATCTGTAATTTTATTATTGCACTGAAAATCATTATTCTGAATGGAACGTGGTACGTCATGGCAGAGAACAGCGCTGTGTTTAGCTTTCCCTGCGTGGGTTACACATAGTTTAAGTTGGGAACAGGATAGTCTCTATGAACAGGAATTAATCTCTTTCCCACCAAGACCAGGACAGTATAAGTGATGTTATGCTTTCTGTTAATCTGATTTGATTCTCCAAACTAGCCGAACTGTATGGAACCAAATAAGAGGTTTTAATTTTATTTTTTTTTTTAATAAACAGCTATTTTGTCCATAAGCATGATGTTCCAGGGGAAATGGGATCAGTAAAACCTTTACTTTCATTTCATTTCTAACAAAACAGCCCCTCCCAGTTCTTTGGAAACCTATGTTCTAGACTAGCAGCGTTTGTATGTTTTAGTGTAATCCTCCCACCCATTTTTATTACTAACTAATAATACAAGTAATTATCCTGAGAGTTTCTGCAGCATGGAAAAGATCTCTTTTGCATATCTCTTTTTTTTCAGTAGCAATTACTCGTTTTGCTTGATTTTAATTTTCTTGTGAATACCTAGGTACATGACTCAGTCTTTAATATTATTAACGCTCTGAATTAGTCCTGATGTCAGCTGTAGTTTGGCAATACTACTGCAAATATGGAATCTTTCTATTTTTACTATCTACCTAAAACTCTGTGTACTGAGGCAAGTTTGAGCTTCCCTTTGAGTGAGAAAGTCTTTGCTACAGGTGTGCCCAAAACCAGCAGTTGAAGTTAGAGGAAAGCCCCAAGACAAGTGATGCACCAGGAAACAGAAAACAATATATTTCAATAGAAAGATTGGAGACCTGTTGCCATTTTCATCAGGTGCAATCAGTTTGTCCGCCGGGATATTTCTCAGTAAACTTTCTTCCCTGTGTAGCTGGAACTGGAAGAAAGAGATGGCAGAGAGATCCTGCTGTGTGAAAGAAACTGGGGTCGACTTTAAAAGTTCTTCAGTGTCCTGAGAGCCTGTATTAGCTTCCAGAAGGACCTCTGAACAGCCTCCTGGTGGGTTAGAAGGTGGAGATGTGTTCTGCGAAGAATGCCTCAGGAAATCTCTCTGGGTACTTGTACATGCATCCTGTACCCAACAGCTACTCTCTTTCACACTTGTTCTTGAAAATATTCCTGATGAGTTGGACTCTTGCATGTTTTTCTGATTGTTATGAAAAGAAGTCTCTACCTCTCCCCGCAACACTGAGTTGAAATCTTTAAAACAGCAGTACGAGCGCAACTTGGTTAAGCTGTGGCATCTTTCCTGCAGGCCACCAGCTGCCTGCTTGTTTCCTCCGATTTCCCACCGAGAAGCTTGTAGATCTGTGGAGAAGCCCTGCCAAAAGCCATCTGGCACAGCATGCAGAGACTCCTTCTTCAACTGGCTTTTGTTCAAATCTTCCTGCAGTACCTCCACCAGCATATCGAGGTCTTCTAAGCCTTTTAGCGTTTGCCCAACACTCTGCTTGCTCTGCAACAGCAACAAAAACGGTGAGGGTGGAAGATGGGGGAGGGAAATCAGACATGAAGTGTCCTGTTCTCGCGCAGTGATATAACATGAAATATGCCTGAGGAGGCTGGCAGCACAGAGTTGAAGGTGTTATGCATACCTGTCTAAGCTGTTTCTCTGTATAAGGGTGAACTCTTCTCTTTTCTGTTGGAAAGAAAGGAAGAAATAAGCTATTTTGAGTTGGGGGGGAGGGGCCGACACATACAGAAGATATTCTCATCAGAAATTTGCTCCAGATAACAGATAAACACGTACATGGTGGTGATGCACAGCTAGCCTTCTCCTGTAACTTAAGGGGAGCCAGGAATCAGCATGGGTCACTGGCCACAGGAGAGAAGTGGTCCAGCTCTTTGGGATCATTAGTGATGATCCTACTAGAAAAGGAGGGTCTGGTACCAAGAGAGGAGATTCCTAACCTGTTTTTGCTGAGGCTCCTTTGGTTACCATCTTCATTAATGAGACTTCCTGAGGAGAAAAAAAACACCCAACTCAATTTGAGATGGTTGCACATAAGTGAAGATAAAACAGAGGCAAATATTGTAACACAAAGTAAATTGTGTCCTGTCCTATGTACTTTGCACAGCAGAGACTGCAGGTGGATAAATTTCCATGAGTGCGTAATTCATGGCAGCCTTATGATCTTTACAACAGACCAGGTATCTGGGAGTCTACCAGGGTCTTGGGCTGTTTTAGCAGGTTGTTCAGAAATCTGGGTTGCCAGAGCAAAATTGTTACTGGTTCTTGGGCCATCTTTGGCTTGATTGCATGACATATAGTATCCAGGGCACAAACGAGTTCCTGCTGTCACTGCCTTAGGAATGTTCCTAGGACAGGCCCTTGGCCTGATATATCCTCCACCTTCATGAAAAGTGTTAATTGGGCGGATGGAAGAGGCGGCAGCTGTAGGTGTAACCTCTCCAGAACACTGGCAGAGTGGGAGTGTGATGTGCGTACACCGGGATGATACACATCTGGGAAGCAACCTTTCTAAACTCAAGAGTCCTCACCTTGCTGTGAGCTGGGTCCAGGCCTTTGGAAAGCCGAATTTTTCTCAGTAATTCCCGTACTGGCATCTTTACTCTCACACCCATGTAGCGCTTCTGAGGGGGATCAGAGCTAAGTCTGGAGTCTGGAAAAGTCATAACATGATGCTTAAAGTAACAATTCTCTGAGCTATTGTAGAATAGCGGGAGGATGAGGTCACCCTGAGAGACGGCCTGCGATTCTGATGGTCATCATCAATTGTGGGAAATTTCCACATCAGCCTACACGGTCCTTAGCTCTGGACTACTTCCTCCTTAACAATTACTTTAATGCGTTGCTTCTCAGGCTACAACAGACTGTGGGGCCTCACAAAGGGAATTCTTTTTTTAAGAAACAAAACAAAATCCAAACCCCAGAGCTGGCTGTGGGATCTTCAGTCTGAGGGCATAAGCAGAGAGCTGAGTTAACCTGCAAATTACCACGTGAAGGCCGTTGTCAAACTTCAGTGGGCAGGGACGGTTTCAGTTTTGAGTGAGGGAAGAGGAGAGACTGCCCCAAGTGTAAATGCGCCACTGAAGCTGGAAAGAGAACAATAGACACAGGGTAGCAATGTAGAAGGAAATCGGATGGATGGCTGGGAACAAGAAGTAAAAGAAGTTGGATGTTTCTGTTTCAGTGATGCTGAAATTAACGTACTATCTTGAGACTTGGCCTTGGGCAGTTTTTCTTGGTGCCCTTCAGCTCAGGGGTGCCATGTGACTTAGAGCACATGATTGCTTTTGGGGAATATGTCAACACTGTTTAGATTACTGCCCCTCTTAGTCATGTTCTAATTTTCATCTGTTGCAGTAAATCTGTTTTTGCAGTTTCTTGTCCTGTGGCTTGTTACACCAAAATCAGTAGACCAATAAGCAACAGAACTGTTTCAGAAATGAGATCGTGGTGCTATGTCCAATGTCTTTCTCTAATGGTTATTGGCATGCTTAGAAGTCAACGTGGTGTGATTCAAAGGGAAGCAATGATTTTCTGTAGTGGAATGAAATAGTTGTTTGAGAATATATATAGTTGTCCAAACAAGCTTGTGTTCGTCAAAACAAGCTGCTCTGTAATTGTTTGTGTTAGGTCTTCTTGCATCTTGTACTTGAATCCCCAAGCTTGAAAGACTTGCCCAGATAGGAGCTTAAATGTGTGGCTTTTGAAATACCTTTTATGTAACACTGTGTCCCACCCCCACCCCCCCGAGAATGATCATCTTCCTATAGAATGCGTTCAGTACCGGGTATTGTCATTGTAAGAGAGCTTTACTGCATTAGTTCAGGGTCTTCCCAATTGGTTAGCACATAAAATACACCATATAGAAGGCCACTGTTCCAAAGAAGCCCGAGTGCTGGGAGTCAGAGTGTGGGCTACTGAGAATAAGGAGTCATCCAGCAGTAATGCTTGCTGGGGCAGAGAGAAGCTTCTCTTCCTAGCGCAGCTCATGGCGCGAGGAATGAGAACAGCACTTGTGATTAAAACACACTTGTGATTAAACAACGCAGCAGCCTAAAATTAAAGAGGTGCATGCAGCTTGGGCAAGCACTTCCTATTACAGGAGCAGTCAGCGCTAAGGAAAACATGAGGTGCCTGTAGCAATATTCCTCCTTGACCAAAATCTGTGTGTGCCCCGTAGCGGCTGCTGGAGTCTGGCTGGCTAAGTTCCATGGAGGACAACTGTAGGAGCTCAACAGATGGCAACGGTGCACCTCCCCAAACTTGAGCTGTCTCAGAGTAGGCAATATTGGCGTGGAAACCAGCCACACAAGATGTGGTTTCTAGTTGCGTGATATTGTTTCTCTTCCCTGCGCCAGGCAATGAGAGACTGACACCTCTTCAACAGGAGGGTGTTGAATCCCAAGGAGCAAATGGTGCATTTTGGGTATATATTGAATTGTTGTTTTGTGCTAAGACTTCTGGTATTTCTGAATGTTTAACCTACCACTGAATAACTACAACATTGGGACCTCAAAAAATGTAGCTTATTTCTCAGACTGCTCTAGAAATGGGAATAATTCCTTTTTTAGTCTGGTGTTTTGACGATGAGTTATTTGCTCTTTGTATTGTAAAGCCCTCTATGAAAAGCTTTATAAAACCCCCCAAAAGTGCTAATATATTGTTATCTTTCAAGCTATTTTACAGTAAAAATGCTACACGATGGATCAGACTACATGCCGAGATGTATCCTTGAAATCGAAGCACTTAGCAAAGGCAACGATTCACCAAACGCACTTTCATATGACTTTGAATTGTTAATAATTCAGAAGGTCGTATCTATTACTGTACTGCTAGATTCAGAACCAAACTTGCAATTCAGAATGTAAATGAGCAGCAAAATGCTAGAGAGAGACAGACATGAAGGAATACTGAGCATCCTTTACAAAACAAAAAAAAAATCTGCCTTCAGCAGCAGACCATGACAAAATAAAAACAAGACATGAGTAGGAGAGTGTGCCATACATCTTCGATATTATTGCCACAGAAGCTTAATATGTGCTACTGTTAGTACAGCTCTCTGCAAGCACAAAAGCAGCTGTGCAAGTCACTGTACTTTATCGCTTTGCAAAAGAGGCATAATAGTGTTGCGTAAAATAGAAAATGTGAATAAAGATTTGATCTTACCAGTGGGACCGGGCATCTCTTGAGGTTTACATGAAGGAGGAGGGTAGATCTTGGGACTTGCAACACTAAATTCAGTTAATCCAGAGTCTGGCAACGATGGGCTCTGTTGAAAATAGCTTTTGGGACTGGCAGTTTCTCCAGGCAGTGGAGATCCCTGGCCTGGACTGCAGCCGCAGATTTCATTGTCGCTGGTATTTTGATTGACCAGTAGTTCAGGAGTCATGCAGGCTGTTTGCAACATTACCACTGTGGGTGTTGAAAAAGAAGAGGGAAGGAAAAAAGCTTATTTGGTTGCGTTTGAATAAAAAAGAAAAAAAAATCAATCCAGTTTCACATGGGCAACATGGTAATTGTGTTTAATTCTCCAGTGTAATTAGCCACTATGAGCTGCGTCCAGCTTCCCTCTTCTCTTCTTAGCAGCGAGTTATAGCAGTTGCAGTATAAAGCCAGCCTTGGAATCCCAGCAGTCACTGGAAACAGCTTTTGAGAGTTTCTTGGCTGCAATTCTCCCTCGCTCTTTGTACTCGGGTACGGCTTGAAGGACGTCAGCCTGGGAAGGCCCCACCCTCTTTCCTAACAATCTGCAGCAGCTGATGAAGAAATTACTTTTCCCAAGAAGAGGTTGAGTACAAGTTGAAAAATATTTTTCCTCAGGTACAAAACAGAAAAATTAAACTCTGGTTGATTTACTGCAACTGGCATGAGTAGGGAAAAGCAACCCGACTTTTAACTAGACTAGTTGACAGGATTGTGCAAACAAGTAACTGATCCTGAAGTAAATGTCTTGTGAATCCTTTTCTAAAAAAAAAAAAAAAAGGCAGTTTTTCCAAGGCTGTGTAAGAGGACCTGTTGCTCACAGCCTTCTTGAAGTAAAAAAATAAATCATCTTCCCTTAAACACGAAATTTCAGTGAAGGAAAGACATCCACTATAACCTGCATAGCTTTGAATCTGTAAAGAGAGAGAAGGGTGATGTGCTCTATTAAGGATACTATTGTTTCTATTTGTGTGGGGGTTTGGGGTTTTTGTTTGTTGGTTTAACAAGGAAGGATTCTTAAATATTGTGCCAGGTGCAACTATTAAAACTCAGTATGATTAAGAATCTATTTGGATGGGTACCTTTATTATAGGAAGTCTATTTCCCTGTCACAAGGAGACTTCGGTACCAGATTTAAACTCCATTCTCATGTCCCTGGGAAATATATTTCATGCCATTTCAACTCAATAAGCAGGTATTTCTCTCAAGTACCTAGTTTGAAAAAAGGTTACAATGCTTATCAAATGCAGCAGCTTTCTTAACTGCGTCTTGGAAAGCATTCCTGCTGTACTCCCAAGCAGGATCATCTTATATATCAGTTTGAGCAGAAAGCAGCCGGGCTTTCTGGAACTAGTTAAAAGGATGTTATATACGTGTTTTTGTTTAAAGCGGGTAATGGCTCCTCTCTATAGACTTGCACTAACTTCTGTTTCCCACTTTCTTGTACTGAGCGTAATAACTGCAGGCTCAGGGACGTTGAATGGATTATTTAGGTATTGATCAAAGCCAGGAGACTTGATGTTTGTACAACAAGTGTCGGATCGGGAACCAATCTGCATTGCAGGAGCACTGGGAAGGCTATTACCTGGCTCCCTGCCCCACAGATCTTACTATCTAATAACATTACTGCGTTTGGATCTGAAAAACACAAATGCATTGGGGAGAGGCATGGCTAAGGCATCCACACCTTTGCACGGCTGCCCATGGTTTCAACTAACAAGGGCAATGCAGCTCTCTTATTGCTGTGAAATCCACAGGTCTCTGTAGGTCGTGTTCAGGGATTAAGGACATGTAGTGAGCCAATATTCCAGTTTCTTCCTTAGTGGATTGTAACCAGTTTGCTTAAGGGAAACGATTTGTTAAAGGCTGTTTCAGAAGTTAAAAGGTTATTTACCTTTTTGACATTGAGACACCCACAAAGAGTGTCTATTTTTAACTAAGGACACATTCTGCTCTTCTGCGGTAAATATTTTCCTTCTGTTTCATGCACTTGGCCTTGTTGATTGTATGAGTATAGGACAAGCTGGAGCCAGGGTCCAGTTCCTTAGTGATGTGTAATGGTATGTTATTCTGTAAACGGTACTGTTCAAATCAGTAGGATGAGGCATCATTTAAGGAACTACTCAGCACTTGTATAGGTGGGAGAATTTGGCCTACTGCAACAGGAAATTACTGTGGTGAATCATTGCATTTATTGGGCAGTAAATCACACTGGAGATTTCTCATCTTTTTCTCTTCCGTACTCCAACCCGTATATTAGATAGTTTTCACTGTTTCTTTATAATATGCTATTACATCCACAGTGCAAGCAGGAATTTGCCTGGTTTTATGCTAGAGAAAGGACAAAATATAGCCATGAGAAGAGAAGCAGATTTCCAAAACTAGCAACAAACCCCTTGGAATGTGGCCACTACAAGAAACGGTCTCCAAGGCTTTGTATTTGTTCAACTGGGAATATTGTGGTTCTTCTACTTCCAATTTCAATAGGTACCTGATATTTTAAGCAAATACTTGTTACTGTAATTTCAAATAGCTCTTATGAGCCTTATTCTATAAACAAGTACTACTGGAAATGAGCTGTCCATTTACAGCTTCATCTTTGTCTTTTCAATAACCATTTTAAATTTGGACCCGCTAATAATGCTACATCATGTCCTCCTGCATACGTCGTGCCAAGGCAAGTTGCAGCATGTACAGCAAGCAGAGAGATTGCAAATATGGCTTTCTAGGATCTGTAGATGCTGCTTCAGTTGATACCTCTTGATTCCTACACCTATGGACAGAACTATTTAGCTTATTACCAGTGAAACCTGGGCTGGGAAAAGTACTTTCTATGCAGGGGCATAGAATATTTTCACTATCTTCCACAGTTTTAGTGATCTCTGCTTTTTTTTTTAACCTATCCTGCACTATCTATTCTAAGAAAGGGAGAAAATTTCAAGCATTGAAGATGTAAGAAATGAGGTTAAAGTATGAATTTTTGGGTAAAGGTCTTCAGTGTCAGTCATCTGGGGAAGAGGGTGAAGTCAAAACACAGGTTTGGTCATAAACAGAGCAGTCTGGACCTTTAGGGAAGACTGGTTTGTGCTTCCCATCTTCTGCTCACGCTCCCCTGTAGGAAGAATTGCATGCCAGATCTTTGTGTCGGGGGATTTTTTTTTCCCCTTTTTAGGCATACTCATGTAATTGTTGGTATACTGATTTAGGTATTCTTATTACTGCTGTAATATTTGCAGCAAAAATGGCTGTCACCATCTGGAAGTTTCTAGTGGATAACTGTAATTAAAGCAATTCCTTTCGAACCATTTTGTGATGGGCAGCTCTGCAAATCTCTCTCCATGTAAACTTTCAGGATATGCTGCCAGTGGGTAGAGCTCCTTTTATATCTTTGGATGTAGGATGAATGCTCTCTAACTTCCTTCATCCCTTGTTGCTACATGTTTCTTTAGCGCACACACCCACTTTAACGGCATTTGCTGGGTTAGGTGTTTGTCTGTCTTTCCCTTTAGATGCTGTTGTTTTGCCAACTGTTAACTCACCTGACTATGAAATCCTTTGTTGCCAAGGCTTCCTTTATTAACGTTCTCTTTCACATATGTGAGGATCAGGAGACGGTGGGCTTAATTTGCACTAACGTAGAAAGCGAGCACAAGGCTTTCCCCTGTGTGTGCTTACAGTGTCTGATTAGAATACGAATAGCAACCGTATGCATATAGTTCTCTTTAAAAGTGAATGTTGTACTGTGTAAATAGGTCTTGAGCTAAATGGATGACTAGTAATTTAAAAGGCACTCACTGAATAATGAAGCTGTATAAAATTCAGAACCAGTGCAGAACAAGTGTGGATTTTTTCCTTCTTCTGAGTGTCTCTCCTGGGAAGCGGTGCTCTGTTGCTGAGGTTCCATTTGCACGCCCTCAATGGAAAGCTTAAATTATGCTGTACTCTAGACGTGCATACTTCCAACAGCTTGCATCTGTGCTGACAGGGCAATGGGGTTGTGACATTGCTATTGAGTTTGCCTCACGTTTTCATAGTAAAGAGGGGTACCTAATAAGCCATGCTGAGACAGGCCATTGGGTAATTGCATCTGCGATGTCTGCTTACAGTGGCCTGTATATGATGCTTCAGAAAGAAATAAACTATAAAGACAGATGTCAGTGCTGAGCAAGTGAACCTGAGCAGCTCTTAGTCATTTCAATGACTGTGAAATATGACCTCTACTTCTCACCTGCAGTACAAAACTGTGTTGCAAGACAAAATTAATTTCTGTTACCAACTGTGTTTATTCAGATCTCCTTAGAACACCTGTTCTGGTAACTGATGTCCTGTTTGCCTATGGCTTTGAAATCTTTAGATTTGTTAGGTGAAAGATGATGCATTTTCACTTAGTGGTGATTATTTTCTTTTGGTAACCATTCATGCTCTGCTTTGCCTTTAGATGACAGAAATAGAACATAGGCCGTGGACAAGGTCACTTTTCCTATGTTGTACCTTCTGAATGCATTCTGCCTTTCCTCAGGGATGTTATGTGATGTCATCTCATCTATGCTTTCCCTCGCAATGACCATCTTTCCTGAGAAGGGAGGGTATGAGAAAGGATTACTGTTTATTTGCTCAATGCTAACAGAGAAGTCCTGTTACTTGCTTTGTTCAGATAGCTGTGTTTCACCATCCGCTTCACACAGCCGCATATCTCAGGGCTGAAGGCATCAGAGCTTGTGAAATCAATCATCTGAAATCTGCAGAACAATCTTCACTGTAGAAGACGAAAATATATAGTGAAGGCAGGAGAGTAAGAGTGGGTTGCAGCTGTAATGAAGGTGTAATTGACAATGTCACTGTTGCTTTTTGCATTATTATCGCAAATTTCCAAGAATTGTCTGCTACTGATTCATCTTTAACGATGCTCCATAGTTACTTCTAAATGTTTGCCTTGGATTCAGAGATCCCTAGTGATGACAGAGACGGCATGTTCAGACTATTTATATCTATCCGAAATACCTTTTATTCAACGGTGATGAAATTTCTCTCATGTCAGACTGCCTGTTTCACTCAGTGCCCCACAGTTATTAACCAAGAAATTTCCCAGACTGTTTGCACCTCTTCAGAGCATGACAAGTAAAGCTAGGTCTCCTGTATGACATCAGTTTCTAATGCCATTGTACGTCGGGATCAGATGCAGTCAATTGTTGATGGCATTCAGTTCTCTTTTAAGCTGTGCAGTCAAGTCTTGAAGAATTGCAGGCTATTGAGGATGAAGAAACTATTTTGATCTGCCCGTTTTCAATGCTTTAGGGCATCTGGAGATGTGATTTGGTTTCCTCTTAGCGTGCAGCTCTGAGAAGTATTGGTCTCCGCTCAGAAGTATGTAAATGTATGCTTGCTTTTTGGTGTATTTCTGGAAAGGGTAATTAAGCAGAGAAACTGCGCTACTACAGAGAAAGTGGTTTGCTGGTGTTCCTGATCTGAACTGTGGTGTTAACCTAAAACTGGTGCATCTTATTCATTCTATGAAGCAACAGTGACCTCCCACGGGCACAGATGAGCTGTCAGTGGTGTATGCTTCCATTTCATTGACTTGACAAATCCGTTATGGAATTCATCACCTAATCCCAAACTCTATGCAAGATTTCTCAGCTTTCCAAATTACTTGCCAGGCATGGTATTAACCTTATTTATTCATCATTTTTCTGGCACAGATTTTCACCAGCCTATTACCTGTCACAAAATTCCAGCAAAGCTGAAGGCAAAAGTTTAAAATTAAGGGCCTAATATGCATACAAAGACAAAAGTGGAAAATCTCATTAGTTGGAGAATGGTGATGGGTCTTCCTCTGGGTGCTTGTCACTTTAACCAGTTTTTCAGTAAGAAAGATTTTTTTTTTTTTTTTTTTTTATTCAGTCAGACCTTGGAAAGATGTTGCAAGAAAAAATTTCCAGATGCTTCCGCTGCTTTTTTGTTTTGTTTTGTTTTTTCTTTTTCCTCTTCTGTTTTCTTTGCCAAAGCAAACCTTTAGGAGCTATAGAGACTGGATCTGTCCTCTGAAGCCTGGTTTCCAAGGCGGCTTATCTGCACTTTCTCGGCTGAAAAGCACTTGCAGATGCTCATTTGTTAATGAGAATATACTTGTTTTTCCAGAGGATCTAAAATGGGGGCTAGAGACTAAATGCATCGTAATCCACTGTTACACATAGCTGGTGAAGTAAAATATGCTTGTGATGGACAGTGAGCCCGTTGCTGAGCTCTGGAGAGGAATGGTTCAGCGTATGTGTTGTTGGAGTGGGCTGATGGAAGTTAGCAAAAATTGGTCTGCATTTGCCGGCATGAGCAGGTTCGTAGACTCATGTCTTACAGACTGGCTAGATTCATTGTATTTTTAATGTGTTAGGAGCATCCTGGCACACTGTGGGACAGGGAATCAGTTCACGGTACTCTTCCATTTCCCCTCTATTTTCTTGAGCTCTCTGCATTCTTTCCAAAGGGCTGAGTCCTTGTGACTGTAGGTGGAGAAGAGCATTTCTTCATGCTTGAGGAGGTGAAGGTATCTCCGATGATAACATTGACCTTCTTCCTCCATAGCTGTATGCTGTTGCTGTTGGAAATCGCAGGGTCAGGCTTTTCATATGTGCCCTATTACCTCACTGTCACTTGGAAATCTGAATATTTAGTGGGCCAAGCGAAATAATTTTTAGGAACTAGGGAAGGGAAAAAGGTGTGTTAAGATATTTCATTTTACTTAGTCCTCGGGCCATGTTCTTGCTATGTTTTAACAGGATTGTATAGAGTTACACCTACTGAGAACAGGGCTCCTAGGTATTTGTTCTCGTGCTGAAGGTATAAAAAAATAATGCCGAGCACTGGAGCCTTTAGAAACAA
Organism: Vanellus vanellus; assembly: GCF_965231255.1. Lineage (NCBI taxonomy): Eukaryota > Metazoa > Chordata > Aves > Charadriiformes > Charadriidae > Vanellus > Vanellus vanellus. The sequence continues at coordinate 6,817,561 of NC_138926.1, read as the reverse complement.
TGTAAACTTAGCTCTTAGGTTCAGATATAAGTGATGATTGAGGACCAATGGGTTATTGTGCCTCAGCTAGGGTGGACTACCTGAATGTAGAAAAACAGAAAGAATGTGAAAAAAGCCTATGGGGCTTTTGCTTCTAAAATGAAAACCAAACGCTTTTGCTTATGCAGAGCGATTGGCACAGGGGAGAAAAAAGTGCCATCCACATACACATCCATTTGTGTGTACATTGAACTCTAAAGTCAATTTTAATATTGTATTTGCAAACTGACCATGCTCTGAAATCCACAGATGATTCATCTTTCAAACAAATAACCTTCAGATTGTGGAGTATAAGCATCTAACTGTAGCTACAGGGGACCAGTGTGAAGCAATTTCGAAGTAGGGCTCAGCATTTTCTGTTCCTTGTTAAATGCAGATTTAGGCTGCCTAAACTGTTCTGTGAGGTTCTGTACTGTTATTTTGGTTGAAGATTTGAGCAGAAAGCACAGGAAAAATGCAAGTACTTGGGTTTGACTTTTAAAGAAACTTTTAAAAGTATTTTTTGTAAAAGTGAAATTGAATTTTAAGAACGTATTTAAAAAAATTCCCCAAATTCAAGAAAGCATTTAGACCTGACTCAATGAGCTCTCTTCAGTGACTTTAACATTCTTGGTGTATCTAGGGAACCAAACCAGTAAGTTGGTCTCAATGTATACTGTTCACTTTTACTCACTTGCTGAGAATCTATTTGTATCTAATTCTTCATCGCATTTTTAATTTGCACAATTAAAAAATAAAACCAAGCCAAGAAAATCGAGAGTGAGCAATGTAAAATTTTGTTCCTGGTATCCCAAGTTCTGTCACTAGATGGTGCTGTGAATTAGACTGTAGGAAACCCTCACTAGCAAACAAAACACATCAGATACAAAAAGACATCAGCAAGGAGCAGAAAAAGGGAACATGTGAATGCGTCGAAATCTCATGATGAAAAAAATCTGATGCACGAGGATTTCCCCGTGTTCCCCAGTGCTCTTGTAAAATGTACATCAGTCAGGAATACGGCAGAAATACCATTTTTATTACCCCCACCCCCCTGCCGCAAAATTCATGACCCAAACTTGTCAAATATTTGTGTTAGTTTCTGAACTGGCTGACAGTTTCACTGTAAGCTGTAACTAGAATTCAGGGTGAAAGGGAGAATGCACTTTCAAGAATGCAGCTGGTCTGGGGTACTAAGTCAGAACAGTCCAGGTGAAAGCTCGGGTGAAATTATTCATCTCAAAGGATTCATAGAAGGTAGCATTTAAGTGTGAGCCTTGCAGAATTGCTCTGTCATGTGAGCTATGGCTTGATTCGTGTGCCTAGACATCTCATTATTTTAGGTAAGCTGGATATCCCACAGTGCCTTCAACAGCACAGGTCTTTTGTGAGTGCTGTGTCGCTCCTGCCAGCTCCCTGCAGATGTCTTGGGTACCCCAAGGCACCTCAGCAAGCAGAAGATGCACATGATAAGGCAGCTGGCTCTTGCTGTGAATGTCTTTATAAAGTCTTGCTATAAATATCGTGGCTTCTTCTATTTTTTCTACCATCTCTACATTTTTGAATCTTGAGATTTAACTATTCTGCTTCCAGGCATTCATGCCTTTGAAGACATCCTTTTTTGTCTCCCTGCAGCTTATAGGGATTGTTACTGGGTGTGAAATTGAGACTTGTACATCCATACCAAAACGACATTTCAGTAAAATAGAGGCCTTTTGCTGGCTCTGCAGAGGGCAAACTCAATTTAAGGATGCAAGGCTAGGGTTAATATTTTGTGTCCATGAGCTTTTTGAGACTGGGTACTTGAGCTGTCTTCTGTCTTCTCTATTTACAGTCTTTTTTTTTTTCCTTTTTTTTTTTTTTTTTTTTTATAAGGCTCATTTATCTGCTTAGTTTGCTTAATTATTGAAATACAATGACATGGCTGGCAGCCAGTCAAAATACTTGGTTTCTCCAACTCTTTCACAATATTGTCTCGCTCACCTTTTAAGTCCTGTCCCTGACAAACATAAGCACATGGGATCTGTTGTTCTTCTGTTGGGAGACTTGCTACTCAAACAGTTTTGCTTGCTTACATTGAGAAGTGAGTTATTCCACGTGAAAAAAGGTGGGGAAGTTGAGCCCCAAACCCCTAAGTTTTCATACAGATCTTTTATTTGCGAATCCTTTCTCTTCATTCTTGTTCTATCTTGACTAAGATGGCTATAAAATGCTTAATAGTCTCTTTTCTTTCTTTTTCTGCTTAATCTTAGACTTGATGGTGATCTAGTGGAGAATGTCCCTTAAGGACACAAGCTTGCTCTCTGCCATGTTTTTATCTTGTCGTTGTCTTTGGGCTGCCATTTCTGGCAGGAATTCAGTAAAGCGCTTAAGTCCAGAAGCTAAGTGCTAGCCTGACATTAACCATAAATATGTGCTATTTGAATTTGGACCCTTGCACTTTTTTGTTTATGGTAGTTAAATATTCCATGAAGTTCCTTGGTGCGTCAGTTTTGACATCAAACTAGGCATGTCTACAAAGGTATCAAATGTGCTCTTCAGAGACATGTGATGCCTGAATAATTGAGTACGCCCGGCTGGGCTTGACACGGACTCGGTTCTGGCAAGCACATAGAAAGTTTGGTGAATCTCCACTGGTTTTCTTACAGGGCAGCAATCAGCGAGGCGAGAAAATACTAAAATGCAAATTGTACGGGTAGCTATGAGATTTTCATGCATATAATGCGCTGCACCAGCCAAAACTCTTTCAGTAGCTACATTAATTCTATGTGTGAGAGGGTGACACAGGGACACTTTTTCCCACAGGTGATTCCTGATCTCCTATACTCTGTTCTGCCTGGTATGGTTTTGGACTCCAAATCTTCTGGGTGTCTGTCTGCAGGATATCAGAAGACTTGTTTTCAAATGCATCTCTGTATAAAAAGCATGGGCTGTTTCAAGTCCTGCTTGTATTCCCTGTAGGATGTAAGCTTCCAGGTGCCTCTATTAGAGTTGAACTTCTCACAGTAGGCTGTGAGGCAAAGACCACTTCTATTAGCACACCACTCTTTTTCAGTATATTTTAGTCCCTTGATGGTGAATTTCTACTGCCTTTGAAAGGAATTCAAACAACTTCTAACATTCACTGAAGGTATTTGCCAGAAACTTTATGCTGCCTCAACCAAATCCTTAGAGAACCTCTCATCTCAAAAATCATTGACATAAACAATGTTCCTTAATACCTGCACGTCAGGGAGTCTGGAGAAAGAGAGGCAGCCTATTAGTCATTCAGCAAGCCAAAGCAGCTGAATGAAACAAGAATTAAGATGGACCAAACTGTAAATGCTCTTTTATTAACTGTGCAAGTTAGCCACATAAAAATTTGCTTATTTAGGGTTAATAATTAAAGCAATACATAAGTGGGGATAAGAAAATAAAGTCCCTAAATCCATTTTTTCCCTTCTGAACAAATACATTGAAGTCAGAGACAACAATGGTTTGTAATCTGGGGTCAAGTTTCAGAGCCTTTTTCCCATACCCTGTGATTATATTTCACTCCCAGTGGCCTTCATCCAAATTCTTTCTGCATCAGGGAAACGACTCCCACTGAAGTCAGTTAATGCAATCCCACCACGGCTACAAAAGAAAAGAGAGAAGTGATTTCATGCAGGACTAAAAATGCTGCTTGCTCTGTGTATGGTTGGGCATGGGTCTGCCTAGACTAACTAACAAGGGAACAGCCACTGAGCATGGAGATTTGCACTGTGGGTGGGTTGGGTGTGGGAAAGAACAGGCAAGTGTCCCCTAACATGCCCCTGCAGAGCTGAGTAGGGTCTGGATGTCACTTTGCCTTTTGGCAGCTCTTTGAAATGTGATGCGGGGTCTTTACTGACTAGTTTAGACTTGTTAGGCTCCTTGAGATTTTGTCTCATTTATGCTGGTTGCATCTGAAAGTGTATCTCACTTTTCTGAGATAGACCAAAAAAATCCTACTCTGATCACGCATGTAATATCGGGTCTTTACAGCCAACAGTGGGGAAGAGCAGAGATGCTGGAGTTATTGTCATTGTTTCCAGTATTTTCACACCTTTGCTGAAACAGTAAAAATACTGTTATGCCTTATCTTCGAACTAAAGCAGTCACTTTGCAAATGGGGAAATAATTTTGATTACAAAAAAAAAAAGAAAAAAAAAAACACAACAAAACCAACAAAAAACATTTCCTGTAGAAATAGAAGGCAGGAGTTTAAAAAGATTCTGGCTGGCCTGAGAGGATGTAGCAAACAAAACACCTCTTATGGTGAGTAATCAAGTTCATGATATCCGAAGTCAACACTTACTTAATTATGAAATTTGATCCGGACATTGCTATGCTAATCTCTGGATAATAACACAATGAATAAGAGCAGAACCCTGAAAAACAACTCTGTGAAATTTCACAGATTACTGAACTATTTTATTTGTTCAGTGTTGTGTATAGTATTGCTTTTTGGTTTTCTTTAATAATTGTGACATTTGTTATTTATCTAAAAATAAGGAAGTACACCTTATTAAGCAACAAGCCTAAGAAATGTATTCAGCAGCATTCAGTTCCTTTGTAGTAGAATAAACTAATCTCTAAGAGTTTTATGTATGCACAGCTCTGTTGTGACAGAGCTTTAATAACCAAACCTTTATGTTCTAGTAAGCCTAGGCACAAAGTCTAAGGAGAACCATGACAGTAAGAGAGGGAAGTACAAGGGATCTCACAGGGGCCAAAGACTGGTGAGTTATACAGGATGATAAAGTGAACATTAGTCTCAGTTCAGAACTTTAAGACAACTCTTGTTGATGTTTATGGAGCCTATTCCTGTTGCTCCAGCTGAGCATGTCCTTAAACAGTATACTGAACTCACACTTAAGCAGTAACACACGTCTGGGTGTATTTAAAGTGTTTACAGTGCTACAGAGGAGAAAATGTGCTAAGCATAGAATTATCGCTTCCCCCTTATATTTTAGAACTGCATTCCCTTTTCCTTGGAGTCAAGGGAACCCTACAGGTGGCCAGAAATGGTGGCAGTAACCACAGCTTAAGAAAAACAGTGTGTTGCATGCATGCAAAGTGCATTTGCGTGCAGCTTGTACAGCATTTGGTAGCTCTGTTTCAAAGGTGAATGTGTTGCTCAAGCAGTGTATAGCTTTGAACTATTGAATCCTCACAGCAACTATTGAATGGCTACACAGCAACAGTTTGACAACATCTGGCCACAGCTGTGAAACAGGCAGAAATGAGGAGCAGTTGTCCAGAGCTTTTGTGTTACAATGCAGAAGAGCCAAATATGGCAACCCTGTGCTCATTCCTCCAGGCACCTGGGTTTGGATTTCCTTCCCATAAAAAATTAAAACCTCTTGGTTGCAGATACGAGCTCCTCAAGAAATTCTCCATTTCACACCAGCTTTTTCCATCTACAGTTACTTGTGTCAAATAAACTTTGTCAAGTAAAGCATGCCACGCACTGCAGATGACAAAAATAACATGTATCTCATAGCCCTCCAATAACAGTCCATGAATAAAACTTCATTCTGTGCAACTGATGTCTCTTGGAAATCTTTGAGAACAAATGAGAAAATTGCTACTCTTGAGTAGTTATATTTTACAGAAATATACTTATTGGTGAGGGAGAGATTTACTTAGGATTATTCTTGCTATAGTTTGTATAATTTGCTTGAGCCATGAACAAATGAATGATTTCCTATGACAGCTTTTGAGGATCAGACTCTCTGACCAAACCGGTCTAACCTGGCGATTGTTTGGGTTGGTTTCTTGCCACGTTTATTTTTTTTCTTGAGCAGTAAGTTCCCATGAAAGTGCCAACATATTCCCCCTTGTTGTGAGTTAATATTTCATTAGCATAAATCATTTCATGTCTTGTGGAGTCTGACCTAATTTCTCCATGAGTATAAACCTGCATCTAATCCTTCTTTGTCATTTGTATTGCTGGGTAAATTCCAGTGCTACTTCCTTATGCTACAGCTCCTGCCCCTACAATTTCTGCTCTTGAAAGATTTCATTCTTCAGTCTCGGAGCTTTTATGTCTGTCATCAAGCCCTTCTTTCACCTAAGGATTAAGCAGACACAGAGGAAACGGAAACACCAAACAAGTCCAGTGTGATGCCTAGGGTTTTCTAGGGCCACACTGGTACTCCCTTGGAGAACAGTAACCAGCCGATGGAAGTGCCCACAAGTAAACGTTTTATTCTCATCAAGAACGTTGATGTCTCACCTAAGACCAAAGTCTTAGCTGCTTTAAATTAGGGAAGTTCCACTGCTTCCAGCAAGGCTCTGCTAACTGAGCCAATGCATGCAATGTGAGTGCTGTATTCCTGCAATAAACTGCATCACGTTCCAAAAAAATATAGTTATCAAGGAACAGAGATGAAAGATGATGCAACTTTCTAGGATATGTAACTCACTGAGGGTACGTTTGTGTAGGGAAATGAGAAAATGCAAAAATACAGGTGTTGCTTGGAGTTTGCTCCTCTTTATCCACGGTTAAGAGGCTAATGGAAACACAACTCACACAATGAGATCTTGCTTAAAAAAAAAAAAAAGGAAAAGAAAAAAGAATTAAATATTTGCCTAGTAAAAGAAGTGCCAATTGCCAGATTAAATATGCTGGTCCTTTGTTATCATTCCAATAATTCCAGAACAAAAAGTCAGAGCTGGAGGAGGAGCAAATATCTGGTACAAGCCTTACACCTGTGCAAAGCAAGAAGAGACTGGCCACCTGCCGTTCTCAGGAGAACAGTGACCCCCTAGAAACACTGTGATTGTTTCTCAGTCCTTTTGTATCCTTTTCTACTTCAGGTGCATGTTTTTATCCTCTTGCCGCTTGTATATATGTCCTGGTTTGAGGAACCAAAGGAATTCATGAGGACAACCAAGCTATCTAATCTGCCAGGGTAATTCCTGCATTGAAGTAAACCAAGCCAACATGGCTCAACTGATTTTGAGTGACCTAGACAGATTCACGCGCCTGATGATGTGGTCACTGGTGTAAATGTTGTGTGAACAGACATTTCTGATGCTTTTGTCATTAGCTTTGGCCTGATCCAAGAATGACAGGTGCAGCTTCATGTGGGATATATGCCTAAGAACCACAAGAACTCAAGCTTTTTCCAGTATTGAATGTGCTTGCTCTTCAGTGAGTGCTGGATGCTCTAATTTTTGTGCTGAATGAAACTTTCTGAAAGAAAGTTATCCTGTAGTTTCAGCCCTTCTCAGGTCTGTGGCTATTGCTTCAATCTCTGGGTAACTCACAAGTTTTGTTCTCTAGTCACTAAAATGGACAGAACCTGGTATTCAGTGAAAATAGTCTAGATGTGGCCCCAAACATTTTGGGTTTTTTTCTGCTGTGATTACCTCTACATCCCTTACTTGTGACGTGGTATGTAGTAATACTAGAAGCGCTACAGCTCATAACCTGTTCCACATGATGGTTTGCACCAACAGTCACAATCAGATCATGGTGACTTGGTGCTGTTAGCTGAGCTATATCACCTGATTGGGTGACAGCTTTCCATGAGCGTGCATTCATGTAAATAGTCTTTATAGAGAAAGTGCTATATGGATACACATTTTAATTTGCATTTCCACTTAGTAAAGAGCACGGAAATTATTAAGTCAACAGAACTCAGTGTGTGAATTGCTGTTCCATTTGTAAGTGTCCAAACCTACCCTGATTTTAAGAGCAGTGTTTCCATAGGCTTTATAGTGTACTGTGCAGGGATGGAAGGCACCCTTTTAAGGATACCAATACAATACGTGGACCAGGACTCAACAAGATGTTTCAGACTTCTGCAAGGCCCAGGGGCTTAGCTTCCAAGTATCTCACAGCGTAGTACCTGTATAACCATTCTAAATGTTCAGAAAACACTTGATTTTGTTGCTATTATTGGAAACCTTGAAAGCTAGCCCATGCAGTGGAAATAAATTCTTTAGTCTCAGACTCAGTCCCTCTCTTGGGTTCATCTCAAAACAAATATTTAAATCATCTTTTTAAAGCACCAAAAAGGGATTCTTCCTTTATTTTGCTGGTGCCCTGAAGCATGCTTACCTTGTTCATAATATTACTTTTTTACATACATACATTTATATTAGAAGTCTGTCAGAAGCACAGGCAGTATTAGGCAAACAAACTGCAGGTGCGCTAGTAGCCCAGTACACAAAACCAGCCAGAGACATGTGCTGGCTAAAATATCCAGTGAATATACGATACGCGTATCAGATGGCACTGGGAGCTTTTCAGTCAGAATAAGAGAACTATTCCTTTAGCGTCCTAAGCTAGACATTAGATGCATCAACATGAAAGGGAAAACTTTTGTGCTCAGCAGATTAGATTGGAATCTGCTGAGGAAATGCTTTTGAATTCACAAGTTTTGTTGCTCCTTAATATTGTGCGTGCAAATTAATGGCTCCTCCTTTAGTGAAGTTTTGCTGGAAATCAGGTGTCAAACATGGTTTGTACTAATTAGCCTCACTTTGGCAGGCTGGCTCTCGCTGCTGAAGTGGTGAATACGTGGGAGAAGATTGCCGAGACATCTCTTGCTGGGCACCTTCATAGCTAGCAGTGAGACGCTTGTTACAGCTGAGGTTACTAGATGTAGTTGCAAATAAGCTAACAACTCCACTTCTTTTCTCTTTCTGTTGCGTGCAAATGTCTAGCTGTGGAAGTAAGCACTCTAGTGTTTTATGGGGCACTAGTGGCAAGCAAGGAGGCTACAGAGGCCAGAATGCAAAGCACCAGTCAAGGCTTAGCCTAAAACCCTGCCTGTAAATTGGCAATGGTACTTGTGTCTTTTCTCCATCCTTTTTTGGTTTAGGTTGTAAGTTCTTTGGCACAGAAATACAGTTGCTCAATGTGTCTATAGAGCACCCAGTAAAATAAGACTGGTGTCTCCTGTGGGGTTTAGGTATTCCTGAGATACAAATTAGTAGCAGCAAACTGTTTGAGAGGGGCAGATTAGCAAGTCTTTGGATTTGGCTCTGATATGCACAGTGTGAAGTGTCCTGCCCCAACCCTGATAAAACCATTCAGATGTGGGAACCACCCAAGAATAGTCAGTGCTGAATATCTAATTCATTGCAGGATTGCATTTTAAAGAGTGATGTGGAAACAGGACTCTTGTTCCCTGTTCTGTATGGAGCTGGTGGGCGGATGATTTTTCTCCCTTGAAAAAATATAACCTCAGCCCTAGCTGCATGGGGAATGACCACTCGTAGGTAAAGAGAATTTCGGTTTGCATGGCTCATGCCCTCTCTCAAGGGTGCAAATGGAGGGCAAGTGAGTGTAGGCGTGCATGGCAGGCTTTAAGAGGCAGATGTTTTTCTGCCAAAACTTAAGCTAGGAGTTTTGGTGTCAGTGAGGCACTGGAGTAACACTACACCTCTCAGTAACAGTGAGCTTCACCCAGTATCTTATTGCACTTGGTGGCTTTCTGTACTTATTGCTTTCCCCCAGGACAAATTGTTTTTGTTACAGCAAGCTGAATGGCAGCTGATGTAATCAGTAATACTTGGAGTAATAATTCTGCAGGGCTGTAACTTGCATTGGCTGTTCTGTTTGTTCTTCCCAGGGAGAGAAGGGCTTAACAAAGAAAGGGACCATGCGGTATGTATTGCTCAATAGGATAACTTCTGCATGCGTTTTCCAGACAGAAAATTGAGTGTATGTGATACCATCAAACTGCTTCATTCCAAAACCTGCTGCTCCTTAAAACGTCAGATCTCTAACCTTCAGACATTATTCTAAGTTTTTTGAATCTTTGCATTCCTGGGGATGCTGCTAGGCCCAACTGTGCTCTAGGGAAATGGGGGTGCTGTTCCCTTGGTCAGTCTCCCTTATAGGAGAAACCCGCTAGAGGAGGAATAATGTCTATGGGATGTTTTGCATGCTGCTGAAAACTCTCTGTTTGTGCTCAGGAGGGGCTGTGTATGTACAGGACTTAAAGTAATCCACCCTGCTAAGAGAGCTTGTGCTTGGTGTAAGGCCAATAGCTCTGTCTGGCACAGGACCCAGAAAGGCTTGTTTCTGTCTGTGTGCAAAGACCTGTGATCTGGGGGAGTGGGTTTGGCTGGTGTCGGATTCATAGCTCTGATATCAGCACGTTGAGGTTTGGGCTGGACTGGCCACTGAGATGAAGGACAGGTACTCTCTCTCCCTCTTCTCCTTGGAAGAACTTGAAGACAGTCCTTTAGTCCCCATGGTTGAATTTCATCTGCCTTAAAGTCAGTATCTATACACTAGACATGGAAGTCTCAGCTGGTCAACTAAGTTCCATTTACAGACAAGAAAGAAACAGGCATCCTGGGGTATTCACCTTAATTCAGATGGGTTGCATGAATTACCTGTTGGAAGGTGTGTTTCTAGGGACTAAAGATGGGATATGTAAGCACTTACACTGATTGTGAAGAGAAATATGGTTGATTGGTGTGTTAATACCTCTCATCTTAAGGGTTTTTCCTGTTTGTGAGCAACTGAAGACAGTCATATTTTTTTCTGTGGTCTATGGCTAGGGCAGTATGGTTTGAGGCATCTGGCCTCTGCCGCAAGAGAAACAATAGCACATTGTTAACACTTTCTGATGGCCTATGCTTTCCACTCGATCTGAACCTTTGCTATTTAGAAGCATAAACTCCTAAGATATGGCTTGGGGTTTGTCTGCATTCACTAGAATGGTATCACAGAATCACAGAATTTTTAGAGTTGGAAGGGACCTCTAGAGATCATCTAGTCCAACTCCCCTGCCAAAGCCGGACTGCCCAGAGCACATGACTCAGGACTGCATCCAGGCGGGTCTTGAAAATCTCCAGAGAAGGGGACCCCCCAACCTCCCTGGGCAGCCTGTGCCAGTGCTCTGTCACCCGAACCGTAAAGAAGTGTTTCCGTGTATTTGAACGGAACTTCCTGTGTTCCAACTTGTACCCATTACCGCTCATCCTGTCACTGGGAACCATTGAAAAGAGCCTGGCTCCATCCTCCTTCAACCCACCCTTTAGATACTCGTACGCCATAATCAGGTCTCCCCTCAGCCTTCTCTTCTCCAGGCTAAAGAGTCCCAGCGCTCTCAGCCTTTCCTCATAAGGGAGATGCTCCGATTCCTTCATCATCTTAGTTGCCCTTCGCTGGACTCGCTCCAGCAGTTCCCTGTCCCTCTTGAACTGGGGAGCCCAAAACTGGACACAGTATTCCAGTTGTGGCCTCCCCAGTGTAGAGTAGAGGGGGAGAATGACCTCCCTCGACCTACTGGCCACACTCTTCCCTATGCAGCCCAGGATGCCATTGGCCTTTTTGGCAACAAGGGCACATTGCTGGGCCATGGATAATTTACTGTCTACTGTCTGTTTTGTCATGGGAACTTCACCTCAGCTGTCTGGATGCTGTGCACCATTATCTGAGCCAAAGTATGCAACAAGTGGTCTTAATATGATCAAAATCTAAAGCAATGTGTTCTGCATCCGTGAATTGCTGTGGAACCAGGTGTAGGGTAGGTTTCCGTGGGTGAAAACAGGTCAGAAACTTGATGAGGGTGTTACTGATGAAAACAGAAGTGACTGTTGAAAAGAGCGATTTCCTTGGGAGCTTGCTTAGTCACACTGGCTAAAAGAGAAGGAGTTGGCACAGGTCTATTGCAGGGACTGTGCTAAGTGTTTGTGTGCTTGTACCTTACTCATGTGACAGCTTTGACTCATGTTTCTCTGTAGGTCCCAAGGTAGATTCCAGTAACCTTTCACGTCCTCTCCCTTACACAATGTGGTGTTCTGCTCCCTCATAACCTGTTCCTCATCTCGTGTTTCTGTTGCTTTTTCAATTTCCAGCTATATCTGATAGACAAGGAGGTGGCCTTGTAGATCTTGACAGTTAGAAAGGAAGAAGTAGTGGTGAAATAACATTATTTTAGGACAAAAAAAAAAATCCCTCCTCTTAATCCAGAGCTATTTTTGACCTGAGTGATGCTGAGATAGAGTAGGTACATAGCACGTTATGTGCAGAGATTAAATCCTTCCTGAATGCAGGGAAGGAGGTACTGGTATCCCTAGAGATAGGGGGTTGAACTGTAGCTTATGGTGGGGCTCATGTTCAAGCATCGCTCAAATTGCTGAGAATTCCCACCCCTGAACTGGGTGGCAGCCAGCCCTGTAAGAGTCTCTTCTGAATACACATGTGGGTTTGGGGTTGTTTTGTTTTGTTTTCTTTTGTTTGTTGGTTTGTTTTTTTTTTTCCTCCTGTGCCTGGTTCTGACCCCAAAGGGAGAACCTGGAAATCAAGAATGTTTCTGGAGTCGATTGAGTTTGGAGTTATTTAATGACGTATTTCAAGCCTCTATTCATATTCATATACTCTGCCCCAGGCCCAAAACTGGAACAAAATGTCTAGACTTGGGATATGCATTTCTGGAGATGAAAGACCAGCTTCTGGAATGAGGGGAAGAGGATGAGGTGTGGAAGAAAAAGTTTATTTGTGATTACAAGCCTGCTGCTCCCACAACACATACATAAACAGTTGTGCAGTGAATATTTCACTGCCAGGTATTTCAGGGGAATTATAAGAAACAAATGGGCAGGGATGACAGAGCATCCACACTTTGCCCAGAGGTCTCTATAAATCAATGACAGCAGGATTAGCTGCTGTCCTCTCCTCTTCCATGTGCTGTCAGACTTATCGTGGCCTGGGAGTAGCTAGTTGTGTGTTTTCCTCTCTGAGGCTAGCTGTCTTTTTATTTGCCCCTAGGGATTGCGTTTGCATTGCTGTTGGGTCCTTTTCCTCGTGCTGTGAGCTAGATACTATTATTCCAGCTGCAATAGCACCAAGAGTCAGAGTCTGTGGATGCTAATGAAAAGATTCCAGGTGGTTTTATAGCTTTCAGAGGAGTCTACCCAGCTCTTGTGCACGTTACCAGCTTTAAATACTAAAAAATCCCAAATCAGATCCTCAAAATGGTAAGATTGGTTTGAGATGAACAGGATTAAGATAGACTTTAGTGTTTTAGTATTTGTGGTTTATTCTTGAGTCTTAAACATGCTTAGGCTCAAGTTTACAAGTAGTTCTCTGCTGTTTAAGTCCCTGGGATTGATCTTTTCTTAAAGGGAGATATACTCTTAACTGCTTGATTCCAGGTGCTGGTTCTTTAAGACAAATGTAAAGTGTCACAAATTTGAAAACAAACCAAAACAGTTGGAAGGGGGGAAAAAGTGAAAAATCTTGGCACCTCAGACCTGGTAATGAAGTACAACAAGAGGTATTTTACTTGCTCATACTGTTTCGCCCACTTCTCTGAGAGTTGCCAATTTGCTCCTGAGAGATTGAGCAAATCTTACTCTTCCTGCAGGTCAAGTGGTCGTTTTCAGCATGAGTCAACAACAGTGAGCTGCACTTCATTAGCCCGCTTATGCCTTGAGCCAAATCCAAGCAGTCAGAAAAATGCAATGGTCCCCATAAAACATGTCAGTCAGAAAAATGCAATGGTCCCCATAAAACCTGTTGTGTCCTGCCTTACTGAGCTTCTAGTGCAAACTTCCTAGCTACTGACTGCCTTCTTTCCATCTTCTCCAGGCCCAGCTGATGTGAATGTGAAACCAGCATTAGAGAGTGACAGGATTTATCTTTGCCAAGCCTTGAAGACATCCAGGGTGGGAGATATAGGTGGGGTGTTAACCTCAAATACAGCCGGGTGAAGAGCAACGGTGCCTGTTACACTACTGTGACACAGCCCTTCCTCTGTCTGCACAGTCTGCTCTCTGCCTCTTCTCCTCCCCCTATTTTCTGTTGTCAGCAGCTGGGTTTGCTTTGACTTTTAATGCCTAGAGGTACCCAGAACACTTTGCATACTCTGCTGCAGTGGTTTGTGCTGTAGTAATTCCAGAAGCAGAAATCACCCAGTGGAGGTCTTTGAGCCAGAGTAGAGACAGGTCCTGGAAACCATGGAGCCATGGAGCACACAGCAGGCTTTGTTAGCCTGCATTAGTTACCAGCAAGATTCTTGTTTGCTAAAGTCATCAGTGTTATTGCAGTAGCTCTAAAATACATTATTTTGCATGGCCCTGGGACCACTGTTAATATTATTGGAGATTTTCTTCACTATTCTCCCACAGAACACACATGGAACAGCGAAAGACTCCCGTTATTTGGTAGCTGAGGGTTGAGAGAAATTCCGGGTAGGAGGAAAGCAGCAACAAGTGGTATGGCAGAGCTTTTCTCCAAGTCAGAGAGAAGTATACTAACTTCAGTTAGTAAACTAACTTCCCCTGAATGGACAGATTTCCTAGGCTCTGGCCGTGTGGGGCTCTCTTTCTTTTCCCATAGCTTATTTTCCTGAAAAGTTCTTCTTTTAAGTCTTCTCCGAAGCAGTAAGGGAAGGATATAAACCAGAAAATTTTGTTGGTTACAGAGGATGCAGACCAGTATAAGCTTATGGAGAGCAGGACTTAAAAGCAATCATAGGTACATTCTAATCTGCTAATGGGATTGTCTAATGGTGAGGAGCTTTCTGCAACTACGTTTGTGAAATGGTTATGATTGCATATGGCTAAAATCCCTGTTTCACTGCAGTCAAATGACTTAAACCACAACCAGTCATCACCAAAGCATGCACTTAACACTATGGATCAGTGTAGGCTTTCATCCCAGCTAACATCTTGCATGCTTGAAATGAAGCACAGACTTAATGGTAATGCAATAAAGTATTTCGTATCTTCATCTTTCAATCTTTCAGGTCCTATAATCATTTAGAGAAGAAAGCAGCAGTAACGACTTTTTGAGCTCATGAAGAATTACAAGATGTAATTTGTTGTCAACAGGGTTAAAAAGTGCAGCATCTCACTAAAACATTACCATGATGACTGAGATCTCTGTGAAAAGGGATCATATATGTCACAAGAGCAGTTTAGGCTAGTAAGATAGTTTTAACAACTTTAAGTATTTTTATTGTATATTGTTGTTATATGAGTAAATAATTTCAGGGGTACTTTTTTCTAATACCTTAAAAGGAGCTAATTTTCACAAAAAGTGGAATGCTTGCCCCATAGGTACTGGGACCTTTTTAAGAGATGTTATAGATGTTATACTAGATGATAGAAATTTGAAAAAAAAATGCACGTATGTAACAATTTTCAAAAACTATTTTTCACTAAAAGTGGAAACAGAACACAACCCTCCTGGGGGCCCTTCCTACCTGAATCCTGAACTTGATACTCTGTATCTTTTAATTTGGGTTTTGGTTGGATGCGTTGTGTTTTGGAGTTTGGGGGTTTGTTTTGTTTTGTGTGGGTTTCTATTTTTTTTTCATACAGCCAAAAGGCTCATTGAGTTTCATTCAGAGATTTAACCACAGGGTAGGATTTACTGCTGTGCTTTGGGTCTTTATGCCTCAGTTAAAGGGCTGAAATGTTCTATTTGTTATGGCTGTTAACAAAATACATTTAGTTTTGACTAAATTGAGCACTGACAAAGCTTGGAAGGGAAACTGAAAACAATGCTTTTCCTTATATGAAAATATTTAGCATCTCGGTTCATTTGTGTATTTGTAACATATAAATGAAACAAATGAACAAAGTTAGGAGAAACAAATCAGAACAATTGAGTCATAATATTTTCACAATATTGAGATGTTTAGCTGGGAAAGTCCAAGTTGACCTCACCGTAGCAACTTATAATTGGAAAAGTATGATCTGATTTGTTTTGTTTTTCTGTGATGTTATCAGATAGAACAGAAAACTTTATGCAAATTCTGGAGTGCCTTAAGCACCCCCAGCAAAATGCAGATATTTGTGCCCTGCACCCTGACCCCGTGCCTTCGAAAGGTTGGTTTCTGCTGCTGGCTGCAGAGAAATTAGTTCTTGGTAAAAATACGCAAATTCCTTTACCTGCCTGGCAAGCTCCAGTGATTTTTTCCTTTTTCCATGGCACAGGATTTACAGCCATAAACACACAAAATGTGTTGGCTGGAGAGCCAGGTGTTCACCTTCCTACCTGTTCCTTTGCAAAGGGCAGCTGGGGGAGGGCGTGTGTGTGCAGGATGGGAGCAGAAAGGCTGCTCTAATCCATCCACTCGGCTCTGCAGGCAGTGCCGAGATGATGATTTTCACCAAGAGTGGAGAGGAAGACAGGCATAGAAAATAGGTGATCTATAGCCAAGTGTTTCCCATAGTTTTCAGGTCAGTATTGGCAACTCCATCCTGAAACCTATGAATTTATTCACCTGGCCATAGTGTGCCTGCATTTGGCACATTTCCATGCGATGCACTTGAACTCCAACAGACCCAGGCTTTGTGCCCTGACTGCCTGCAATTGTAAAGGAATAAATGATTTTAACATTGTTTAATGTGTAATCTAAACCGTGCGGAGCTCTGTCCGATATGAAAATTCTGCCCTTCTGTAAACATAAAAGCAACTTAAAATTCTTTCTTTGGAAATCACCTGGCCTTGTCTAATCTGGGGAAAAACCCCACAATTGACTCTCTTAATATTTGGGTTTAGGCCTCCCAAATGGTTACAATTGCAGTTACAACTAGTGCTGGTGCAAAAATGGACAGGTCACACCATAATCCAAAAAGGATTAACGAGAGAGAATCTGCATGCCAGTAGATATCTGGTGTTTGAATTGGCTGTTGGAACTTTTCAGTGACCCAGGTGCACAAAGCTGCAAGTAAAAAAAGCCTGCATTTTAATGCATACAGAAGTTATTTCCACTTTTCACTATGTGCACTGTCATTTCTCTTTGTATTCTTGCCATGCTGATATCCCTGGTACATCTGACACGTTACAGAGCACAAAAAGACAGAAGTAGGGAAATCCTGCAATTGGTGTTTCTCTGCTATGAGTGATGCTTTCTAGAGGGGGGGAAAGATGAAGTAATTTAAACTAGGTTTGTTACAAGCTTGTTTTATTTTTTTCCTTATTCAGCATTTCACAGACTGATGTGTGAGGGGAAAATCCCCAAAGTCTTTCTGCAGAGCTTGTGCAAATGTATTCAGCTATGGATTTACGCTGGCTGGAAGAAAAGCTGTTCCTCTGAGCACAGCTTGAATGCAACTCCATTAATCATAAACAATCTTTGCATGGCACTTTGCCGGGGGGGATGCACAGCAACACTTTGCTGAATCACTCGGGCGGAATAGATGACTAGGAATTGTACAGTAGCTATCAGAGGGGAAATGCAGCTCCCAGAATCTTTGTTAAAAGCAGGTTTTTCCAAAGTCGATTTGGCTAATATTTTCAAAACTAGTCGTGCATTTCACTGTTGCACAGGCATCACACTCAGAAACATGTATTTCCGGTTGTATTTGCCTCTTTATTTTGATGAAACATTATTCTCAACAACAAAAAAAAATACAACTAAGAGTGCAAATGAGTATGTAACCGTGATAGTCATAACACTTGAGGTTTCTATATCTCGCACTATGAGTATAATCATTGAAGTTTATCAGATTTTGTCAGGCTTCAATTAGAGCTCCTAAAATGCATTGAAAGTTCCTCTGTAGAAGCAACCTGTAAAAAGGTAGATGAAATTGTTGTAACTGTAGCATCTTACTGAAGAGATGCTCGGTCATACAGTAACTGATTATAGGACTGGCATTACAGAAGAGAGAATGAGTTGAATGAATTCTGATAGCTGAGCCTCACAGTATGGGTGTGAGCTTCTAAGTGTGAGCCTAAGGCCTGAGCTTCTTGTGTGGTAGACTTTAAACATGAGTCTTTACCTGGCTCAAAGTACTTTAAGAGGTGAAGTTGTGTGGAAAATAAATTAAACTGTGGAGTGTGCAAAACTATTGACAGGTAAACAAAAGAGAAATGGAGGAGAGGGTTAAATGGAAAATAAAGTGCCTTCATTGGTACTTGCACGATCAAGTACAATAATAACTGGTTTCTGTGTCTGTATTTAATACAATAAAAGATCACTCAGTGAGACTTCCAGTCATTGAAAGAAAAGAGCAGGAAGCTTTCACAACTGAGTCCTACAAAAGGAAAGCCCCTAAATTTCCAGGGAACTGTCAATATTAATCAAATGCTTTCTGTCCACCTGGAGTGAAAGAAAATACCCTTATCCTGCACTGCAATAGATGAGAGATGGATTGGTCAAAAATATGTAGCATAGATGGTTAGACAGCAGTCAATGCTGTATTTTAAATGTGAATGTCTGATCTGAGCATTCTTCTCAGACGCTTTCTTTGTCTACTGCTGATGTTATTTATGTGACTTATGCTGATGAAACTTCTAAACACCTGCTATATTTTAAATCTCCATTTTTTTTATCAGGGTTAGATAAAAGGTTTACAGGCAGAGATGGATACCAGAACTGTCTGCAAACAGTGTTTCTGTTTTATAGCAATGTGTCATAAATCTGCCTAGAGATACAGCAGTTTAGCTGACTGCCCTTAATAAAAATCAGAGCAGAATATCAAACGTGTTTGCCTGAGAATGATGCTGCTCTTATATCCACATTTGGCTAAGCCTGTTGCTGCACAGCTTCCTTTTCAAAATGATTATTTCAAATTTTCAATGGATGTACAGTATAGGATCGCCGGAAACAAGAGGCTGTCTCTGAATTATGTTTTTGAGCTTGTTCCCTGATTTTACCATTTAAGTCACAGCAACAGGCCTTATTGTTTCCGTTACAGAAGTGTTGGCAGTGGCCATGAGCCTAACGGAAAATCTCCTTTGCCTGAGGGGTTCTGAAATTATTCCAAAATTCTCATTTGCAGAGGAAAGATTTGCTTCCTTGCTGAGCATGCTGTATCCCCACCACATTCCCAGCTCCTTTACTTGTGAGAAGCTCGTTTCTTTCCCCACCCTGGACAGAGTAGTCGTTGTTCTTCCAACTGTTGGCTATTCCTGATACTTTTCATTGGCTATTGGACCACTGAGTGTGGTGTGAGCTTCCAGTTGCTTCTGAGGTGTGTGGCTTGCCAAGTCATACACCTGGGGTGTGTTTTTCTCCAGAGCTGAAACCCTTCCCTGTGCAGGACAGCGAGAAGCACTGTTGTTATTCCAGACACAATTGGTTGTTGGTGCTTGAAGACAACTCCTCATTGAAGCCATGAGTTAGAGCAAATGGAAAACATGTCAGAGTACATTAGCCCTGGGGAAGAGAAAACTATCCCTCATTCACCCCATAAACTCTATTTGGTTTTATCCTCCCCAGGGGTGTCTCTCACTACTTACTTTCCTGTGTGAAGTGGCATGTATCACAGGTACCAGAAAACTTTTGCTTCCAGCTCTGCGTTTAGATGTTCTCTTGGATGCTCTGGTCACAAGGAACCAAAAAAGAAGCTTGTTCCTTCAATAATTCTGTTCTGCTGTAGATTTATTAAAAAAAGACACGTCTGTGACATGACTCGTCGGTTCTGTTGAATTATGCCTGGGTAACTTCAGGCAGGGCAGCTCTCTGGGTTTTATAGGTGACTGCATGTGGAGTTGAAGGCTCACTTAAGAGAAGCAGCATAATCTCAAGACCTGGGTATAAAGTTAGTGCCTGTGTATGCGTGCTTGTGAGTGCCATCCTTATGTCTTCCAGGGAGCTTTTCTTTTTAATAAGTACCTAGGCATGACCATCTGATGGGCTGAGAGCCATGGCCAAAGCCTGGCCTATATTAATGAATGCAACTGAGCATGTAAGAGAGACTTGTAGGGATAGGAGTCCTCTTGATGTCCTAAGATTTTTTGTGCCCTGAAGAACACTCCTTTACGCACACAGAGCTGTAAGCATTGTGTTTCTGTCTGTCCGAGAACTGTTTTGAACACACTTCCTTTTTTGCTCTGTCCTTAATCCAAACTTTTGGGTTTTACAGATGTGGTGGCAGCCATGTTATTCTTGTTATCCTTTCTGGAACAGCAACGCACGTCCTGGAGCATATGTCATTGCTGTTAACTTTGGTTCCTCTGCTCTGCTTCTGGACAACCGTCTTTAGTTATCTTTGGAATGTTCTTTTTATTACCAACCTGTTGTCAGAAGACCACAGGAACTTGACTTGGAGCAGGCTTTTAGGTAACGCGGTCTATTTCTTTTGTGCTGTTACATTATTCCTGACTGGAGTGAGTGTCAGACAGCGAATTGTCCAAGACTGAGCTGTAAGATTTGGTGTCTATGCGCTTGCAAATCTCCTTCTCTTTGCTTTGTCAGCACGGTAACACAACTGCTGAGCCCTAGGCCCCCTTCACACTGACCAGCAGGTGGCAGTTTCACCCAACTAATACAAATCTGACAGGACGCAAACACATTTGTATGTCACTACTAAGTGCAAAAGAGGATTTCTTTCGGTTTTACCCAAGTTGTAGCTTTTGCTTGTGTTTCATTGCCGCTTTGGATGCTACTGATGGCAGAGTTTCAGGACAATGACAACTGCCGGGAAGCAATTGACATGGGTCTTGCTGGAGTCATTGGTGCAGTGCTGGACTCTAAATAGGTACTGGCTTTTGCATTCAGGAAAGAATTGCTTTGAGTGTACAGGGACTGTTTACCTTAGAGAAGCGAGTCAGATCATTCAAATGTTGATATACACCTCTGCATCCAAAGGCTCCTAGAGTTTTACTTTAGAACAGACAGAGGTGGTTGTTGCTCCCGTGGCAGCGACCAGAAATTGGCATTTCATCCTCTGTTCCTGCTAACCACAGCCAACATTCATAATTTCTCTTCCAGTGCAGAGCTTTCAGCTGTGCACACTTTAGAGTGGGCAATAATGCTTCCATTTTACCTAGCTTTTAATTCTTTATTTAAGCCTGGGGGGGGTGTGTGTGTTTGTTTTTTTATTCTTTCTAATCAGTTGTCAAATAGGCAAGGACCTTGGTAAAAGTTCTTCCCGCAAGCCCCTCGGTGCAACTCTGCATACTGAAGGTCAGGCTTTCTGAGTGTAGCCTAGCCAGGAACCGGAGCTGATAAGGTAGAGGGAAGGCTTTTAGTTGCTTTTTCTTCACCTGGATGTGAAATCCGTTCGAAAAATCTTGTGCCCTCACTTAAGCATGAGGGCCAAATGAAGATGTAACAGGTCTTGTTTTCTAAATTGGGGTCAATGCCTTTAGGAGGGGAAACTGACATTTCCCCTACAGCTGCATCAGTAGCTCTGTACATAGGGTCCACAAACCTGTATCCTTGCAGTTGATGATGAGAAGGGAGCTCCTGGACAGGAAATTCCCCTGACCTTTTCTTACTCCCCCCTTCCCTCAACTTTCTAACGGAGTCCTTTCCCCTAGACTAAGCAGAGAATTAATCATCTTCTGAATGAAGAGATGAGCTGAGATCTGCAGGTGGTCCTGTAGGCAGTAGAGAGAACTGTCTAACCTCCCATGCTGTTTGTGTCCTGGGAAAAGCAAACGTCTTGAGTTTTCAGAACCAGCTGAAGGGGTGCAGCTGGGGGTTTCCCAGATGGTTGAAGAAGACCACGGAAAAGTAAATGCTGAATGAAGCAATGGGAACTTTTGTGTAGATTCACAGCTCAGTACAGTGCTATTGTTCTCTGTAGGTCTCTGCCCACTCCTCTGCAGCTGTACCTCACGGGTTTCAGGGTAAGGCAGGCATGAGGATGCTGCCAAAGCTGCTGAGTCCTGTTTCTCTATGAAACTCCGGGTGCAAATGTGCTCAGAGAGTGCTCTCAACATGAATGTGTTCTAGAAAGGGCCAGGCACTGGTGACTTGACTTTCTTTGTGACACAATCAGGGCTCAAGCTTTTGCCTTGGTAACAGTGGTAATATTCATGTTCTAAAGGAACTACCTAGAAGCACCCCGACTGTGTGGTTTCTGGCAGAAGGTCTGATCTGATAGTAGAATATCTAGCACCTGCTTAAAGCCCTTAGCTTGAAGAAATGCCGGTTGCTTAGGTTTTGGCAAGCCTGGGCCAATATCTGAATGTGAAAGGAGGTGTTGAAGTCCCTGGTTTACTCTGCTAAGTTGGGCACATGGCTTGGCTGAATGTGGCTTTTCAACCAGTGAAAAGGGAGATTCTCATCTGAAAGTCATGGATCTTGAATGAAACCCACTTCTACAAATGGTGAATATAGGTCGTGAGAAGTATTGCTGAATTCATGGTACACAAAGTCTTCCTTGTTCTCTAGTTTTGCTTCTGTGAGGAGAAAGAGAGGCTATTGAAAATGTGAGGTAAGAACTCCTTAAAAAAATGCTTTGCTTCTGTAGACTCGGCAAAGAGGGTCCAAAGTCTTTAGCGCAGCATGTTACTGACTTCTATGCAGGACCACTGGAAAAGGAAGCCTGTTTGGGGCTCCAGTGGGAACATGGAACAAACCTTTATGCTGCATCGCTTTCATAAGTGATGAAGCCCCAAGCTTTCTTGCTATCTCACGTTGCCAACTTCCAGAGCTAGTCATGCGATCTATGTGCATAACATTCAATGATAT
This sequence comes from Vanellus vanellus, assembly GCF_965231255.1. Lineage (NCBI taxonomy): Eukaryota > Metazoa > Chordata > Aves > Charadriiformes > Charadriidae > Vanellus > Vanellus vanellus. The sequence continues at coordinate 6,795,182 of NC_138926.1, read as the reverse complement.
TCTTAATCTTGTTTTCTCTTCGTGAATCATTTGAGATCTGCTTTTGATTTCTGCCAATTTCAGGTTTATTTTGGGGGTGGTTCTGTATGTAATTTCTCAACAGATAGCTCGGATGGGTGGTTTCACTGTGTTGGTGCGCACAAACTCTGGAAGCCAGCGAGTCACCAGACTGGTGTGACTGTAGGTGGGGAAGTTACAAAGATGCCGTGCTCCTTTCACCCCTGAACACCATCTGCTTTAGCAGGCGCTCTGCGCCATGGGAAAGGGGAGAGGCTGTGCAACTGCTCCCAGCGCGAGCTCGCCCAGGATCATGTTAGCACTGCAGTCAGAGGCAAACTTGCAAGATGCACAGGCATACACACACAAATTTGAACACTTAACCACAGAGAGAAGGTGCAGCGATGAGGACTTCAGTGTGCATTAGTCACATGGTAGTGTGCCCGTGGCCCCAGGCTGGCTTTCAGAGCAAGCACAGAAACCTAGGCTTGTGCGATCATCATCACTGTTCTTGGTCCTTTTGCTGGCTCGGTCAAGGTTAGTTCACATCTCGCTTCCAGCTGCAGTGTGGACACAGACTGCTATGTGCGATTGTTCCTGTTACCTGACTCGGTACTGGAAACTTGAACTAAACGTGACTGCTACTCATTCACAAACACCTGAGTGTTTGAGGAGAATGGGTAGGCTGCAAGTAGATGGTGCTGAACATGGCATGCGTGTGAGCAGCAGGAAGGGAGAACCAAGGACAGGGTAGATCTGAGAGAGTGTGTGTGTGACCACGACAAACAGCTTGCATATTTAGCTTTAAGAATTGGTGGGGTTGTTTTGGGTTTGGTGGTGGTTTTGTTTTGTTTTGTTTTCTTTTGGAGGGTGGTAAACCAATCGCATCTTGGAGCTCAGGAACAGACCAGATGATCTTTAGATCAAAAATCTTGGAAAGGTCTGGTCTAGAACTTAATGTGTGTTAGAAAACACAAGTGCTTGTCCGTGGGAAACTCATCTCTCAAAGTGCAGACAAGGTCTCAGTGTTGGCTCTTACGGTCTCGTGTGGTTGGCTTGGTTGTTTTTACTTTCTTTTTGCTCTAGAACTCAGAACTTTCTTGAGGACGCTGGGAAATAGCTTCTCTTAGGCATCTGTGTGCAGAAGTTCTGAAGAATTTCATGCTCTCCTTTGTTCCCGATGTTAGGTCTGATCAGTATGGGAAAAAATACGTGCAGTAACCCTGGAGTGGATGTGGAATGTCCTAGGTTCAGGTCTTCACTATCTGAGAGGTCATAAGGGCTATGGTAATTTACACTGCCCAAGGATTTAATCTCTAGCACTGAGCATATGTGAAGGGTGTATCATTTGTTCCTTATTAAAGCTGAGATATGAATCAAAACTTGTTTCAGGGGGCGAAGTGGGAGGTGTGAGGCTCGGGCTCACACAAAAATTAAAAAAAAAAAAAGAAAAAAAAAATCACTGAGTTTACTGTACCATGCTTGCTTCAATGTTACTTACAGCATTAAAAAAAATAAAAGGTGGTACACTTCTCAGGAAGCACATGATTAACAAGCAGTCTTGTACTCAAGGCTGTCCCCAAAAGTCTGGCCTCTGTTCCCAACCCTACTACAGATTTCCTATATGACCTTGAGCAAAGCACTGAAGCTCCTATCAGCTGCCTCAGTCTGTGTTGCGTGATGAGATGTGTATACCTCTCACCTCAGCTCTGTTCCTGGCCCTGCCTTGCAGTGTGCATCTCTTTAGAGGGGCAGTAATCTCAAATACAAGACAAAGAACCCCCAAACCCCCAAAACCCCCACAGGACTATTTATTGATGAGGGGTTGTTGCAAAATTAATATGTCTCTGTGCTTCTCCGAGTCTGTAACATACAAAGCTGAATGAACAGGCTGTTCCAGCTGGAGGTGCCATCTTATCTACCTGTATCAGACCCTTTCCTGAGCCCGTGTGAAATCAGAAATGTCTTTTTTTTTTTTTTTTTTTTTTTTTTTTTAGGCCCTGTTCAGTGTGACATGTAGTAAACTCTGGTGTTATTCAGAGAGTCTTTGAGATTTATTACAGCTCTCATTAAAAGTGTCTCTTGCCTTGCCTGGTAAATCTATCTGATCAGGTTGTTATGATCTCTCTCCTGCTGTGACTCATGGAGTTCTGGTATCCTTCACACCAGCCCCAGATTCTGTTGAAAATGGGAATTTTTCTTTAATTTTTTTTTTTTATATATTTTCTTATTTCCCCGCTACCTTATTGACTGAAGACGCTTTTGCTTCAAACATTCTTTAGAAGTGTTTGAGGAATTGTTTTCTGTTAAATGGTCTGTAGATAGACCATGAAAATTCACTCCATGCTGTGACATGCTGTGCAGCTCACTGCCATTGTCCTCTGCCCTTGTTCGTAGTAGTTGTCATGTCCCCACGCTTCTCAAGGAAGTCAGCTACCCTCTCACTGTTTGCGGCAAGCCATGGCGCATCTTTGCATCCAGCAGAGGCTTTGACTTAGGGGGAGCGCTTTGGCCTTGAGGTTTTTTAGGCCTTCATTCACCCCACTTTTTTGATGCTTGATCAAACTACTAGAATTTGGAGTCTCATTGTACTAGTCCTGCTCTGTGGTCTACTAAAAGAGATAAGCACATCCAGAAGGTGATTCAGACTTGGGTGACTCATACCTCTGGAGGTGCCTGTTGTTTTTTGGTTCTGCCAAGGGAGTTCAACGAGGTGTAGTGTGACGTTCCTAAGTTCAGTGACGTGATTTACATAAGCTTGCTGGAACGAATCCTAGCCTCGTACTCTGTGGGCTTTGGTTCTGGATTGTTTCTTGCTATGTTTTCACATACAACGTCATGCTACAAAATAAAGATATGGGTTCTAGAATTTGTAATCTGAAATAGCAAATCATTTTCAGTCAAATGTCAGATCTTGTTGCCTTAAATGAGGCTCAACTTTCCCTCTATTCTCTCTCTTGATTGATTAGGAAAGAAGTATGAGAACCTTTTCTAAGCATGGTTGTCTTTTAAACACTTATACCTACGAGGCAAAGAGGCAGAGATCCATTTATTAATTTAGTTACTCTATTCTCAAAAGTAAATATTTGTGTGTGCAGACCACAAAACTTTCTGAAATATCGAAATACTGCTTATATATTCATACTTTTTACCTTGTATGGCAGGATTAAAGTGCTAATATTGACATTTAAAAAAAAAAAAAAACAAACACAAAACAACAAAAAACCCCGCTACACCCCACAACAACAACAAAAAGCAAGAGCCAGGCCATCTATCAACAGATGGAAGATGGAAGAAAATTACTTGTGAGCTCAACTCCTGTCCTGGGAATACAACAACATCAAAGAGATGAGGAAATGAGATAAAGCTCATGTTCATATGGTCAAACTTAATATATCCCTATGATTTTTATATCATTTGTGTACTCAAAATTCTTGCAGGGCTGTGTTGCTAACAGACAGAGTAGGCACAGTTCTTGGTTTTCGTTCCCCCTTAACATGAGCATCAGATTTATAGTATATATCCATTGGTTTTTGCAGTGAGCTTAGCTGCAAGATTACCAAACCACTGCCTTCTCTCAGTCACTTTATTCTACTCATCTGCATTTCTGTAGTGAGGGGAACCAGTGGCAAGAGGTTTATTTAGAGGCTGTATGGCTCTTTGCCATTTGCAGTGGCTCTTGAATCCACTGTTGCCCACAGGTGAGATTGGAGATGGAGGCAGTCTTTGTCGTGTAAAAGAGGAAAGGATGGATTTGTCTGCAGCTTCTTTGACTGTTCAGATGAAAGTCTTGCCTGCTGGTTGGCAGCAGGTGGTTTACTAGAAGGGGAGCTGCAGATTTCTGAATGCTGTGGCCGATTGATTTTTCCAGCCATCGTTGTCTGATGAAGTACACATCCCACATACCTTAATGAAGGAAGGACTGATGCTGGGCATCTATTCCACACTTGGATCATCTTGGCAGGAAGAAGAGATGTAAAAGTCGATCAGAAGACCGGTATTGTCTCAGAATTGTCATCAGCACATGTGGTCTTAATCATCCTTGCCCTCTGCTCTTACCATCCTTGCGGAGATCAGCTGCAGGGATCCACTGGGATCTCCTGCAACCCTTCATTGGCTCTTGTGTGTACAGAGCCACCAACCCTGCTTAAGAGAAATGCACTCACTGTTGGTCTAAAGAGAAGGATTTCTGCACTGTATACAGTGCCTGGGTGCTCTAATGTGCTCTGCAGCTAATTGCAGGTCATCCTTTGAACAGCTCTGTGCGGCAGTCGGACCAAATTATAACGCTGCCTGTGAATTGTTTGGTCTTTGGACATGACTGAAAGCGTAGCCACGAGGAACGCAAGAAATTGCACCGTGACTCAGGGCAGAGATGTTCCTTGCCCAACCAGGGTTTGATTGACTCTGACACGTAGCCTGACATAGAGCTTGTTGCTTTTGCCTTCTGGTGAACCGGCAAGGCATGACCAGAGGCAGCTGGATTTGCATCTAGTCATCTAGTGGCAAAGGCTGCAGTTAATTTTTTTGAGTGTCTCTTAAAGGTACAGCTATCCACAAGCAGCCTTCCTGCTGTCGGTGCTGTTTGATCATCTAACAACAGCCTGAGCTCTAGCCATATTTAGAGACTATAAACTTGAATCATGATTTGTAAACAGTTGTCAGAGGAAGAGGCAAATATGATACTTGCTAAGGATCAGCTTTTAATCTTTCTCTCTGGTTTTGTCTCTTCCTTTGGACCTCATTAGTAAAATGGTCCGTAACCAAATTGTGTTTTTCTGTAAAATGTGCGAAATTAGAGGAGAGGTTAATATTTGACAGAGCTTTTATTTAGCTTGGTATGGTGTGGGGTCACCAAGCTACACACATGCTCCTTTATATCTTAATCTATGGCTGTGAAGTTACTTTTTGGAGAGTGATCCTTTGTTAATACTTCAAACAGTTATCTGGTAGCCCTGTGTAAAATATGGAAATGGATGATTATCAGCCACCAAAATAGTGGTGGCTGTTTTATCTGTGGAAAACATGCCCTTTTTTGCAACTTCCTCATTTCAGATGTTTATTACAAGACTTTATCTGCCCACTTTCATATTTTTAAAGTATTGATATAAAGACCTTAAAAACAGCTGAGTCATTTAATGTTATCCACAGCTTTTCTAAGCACAATTAAAGCATAGTTACAGGTGAGATGATATGCATATATAGATTCTTTTAATAGGAGTCTATATACTTACTTTCATGTATTATGCAGTCTGCCTTCACAGAGACACATATCCACGTATAAGGCCTCGTGTGTACAAATCTCACACTGTGCTTCAGCTACTCTGCAGAGCACAGACATACACAGAGTGTGTTCTCTTACTTAAAAATAAGATCTTATTCCTGACAGAAGCCTGCCTCAAAACTTGATTTAGCATGCTGTTTTCCAGTAGCTCTGTGATGTCAGAATCCAGATATTTCCAGAAGAAAACTGCAACAGAGAATACTGTTCTAAACACTCTCTGACATTGTCTTATGGACTCACTCAAGCCAACCTCCAGGAACTTCTCCCAGTATTTCCTGAGATTGCCTTGTACTGTAAGTAAGCTTTAAGAAAACTTAAATATATAATTGGGCTCTGGCTTTCAAAGAACATAATTTGTCAGAAAGAGCTTTCCTGTTGTGTTTCAAGCATTTGTCTTAATTCTACCAATTTAAGAGGTTTCTAAAATGAAGTCACATTAGTTTAGGGAGAAATATGATACTGCTTTTGTATTGGAGAGATGAGAGTCCACAAATTCTTCCTGCTTTGGTGTAACTGAAATGCCAGTTTCAATATTCTTCCTCACTTCATCTGGCTATGTCGGGCTATGAGGTAGACTCTAGCTTGCCTGCCTATCTATGAAGTATTAGCTAACAGATTGCCTGCTATTACTAGGCTTTTCCACAGCAGAGAGGATATTATACTATGTGGCTGGTAGTAAGCATTGATGCAGATATGCAAAACATGCCAAAACAATGCCCTTGTGCCTGAGAACTGAGGAGGTGGGTGCTATTTTGGAGGGCAGCAATGTGGAGGTACACATTCCTTATTTCTTTCCACTCTGCTTGCTTTGGGATTTGCTTCTTTGTGGGATTTTTGGACAAATCTTTGAACTAGAGGGAATACAATCATTAATATACGATATACAATTAATTGTATATTGAATATATTAATACAATCTTCATTTGATTAATCTGGGTTTTTCCATTAAATGTAATGCTAATGATATGTTGCAAAATGGTTCACAAAATGGACCAACTCCTGAGAGGTGTTTGGCATCCCTTAAAGGAGGAAATTCTCTTAGTAGACTCCTGGCCAAGGAACTGACCAGATCCTGCCTTGTTGTTCTTATGGGAAGAAAAATTTGTGAGAGCAACCGTTGGGGCTACGGCAATTCAGTGATTAAAAACTGAACAGGAAGATGGGAATGTCAAAATTCTAAACTCACTGTGCAGCCTCCAACAACTACTTGTCTGGGAATGAAGCACCTCGGGCAGTGTTACTTGTGAAAATTCATCACGATGGTCTGATTTTTAACGGAGAGAACATTAAGAGGTAGTGTTCATGCAATGGTGTGAATAGGTAAGATATAATTGTGCTCTTATTAGTGCTAAGAACTTACATGAACGCCTATGGCGAGTATCTCTCAGCTTTGCAAGCTATTTTGGAAGGGCCATCTCTTCTTTAGTAGGAAGTGTTGTATTTTGATAAAAACAAAACAGAAAAAAGGGTTTCTTTTTTAAATGAAGGACGTCCTCGTTTAATGAGGCTTGAAGTGTTTACAGGTGTTTCCTCATAAGTTCAAATTTAGTGGCCCCAGGGAGCAGAGATTCTCATAAGGCAGGAGCAAACACTCAAGTTTCGTATTTTAAGTGTTGCACACTTAAAGGGCCAGGCAGACATGGCGTATGGGCTGGTTCAGTCCAGCTGAAGTGTACGGAGCCAACAGTTATGCCATCTGAAGCAGAAGAATTCTCTCTAAGGAGCAACAAGACCATCATCAGTGCCACAGAAGGTCGAAATCTTACTAAAAGACCCTGTGTTTTTTCTGCTATACGACCTTTCAACCTAATTTTGGAAATCTGTGGTACAAGCCCCATGAGTGACAGGTTCCAGATTTGATTGTTTGTTCAAATATGGTTTGGTGATATCGAGTGCCTTTTTGTGCGTAATATCTTCCAGAGTTCACTGCTCTTGGAGGAACCTTTTAGCATCATGAAGAACAACATAGAGCAAGGGAAAATATAGAAGTGGTTGTGGTTGGAGGATGTGATGACATCACAAGGTTCAGCGGGAACATGGGGCTTTTAAAAAGCTGAAAGAAACATCCTGACAGTCAGTTATCACATCCCCATAAAGGAGTCAAACGCACGTTAGCTATTAAAAAGCCAAGCTATCTTCATCAAAGAGAAAAAAGACTCCGTCCTGACACAGAATATGCACTGGCAAAAATGTAAGTGAGCTCTGATTTGTTTTTTGTAACTGCGATAAAAGCTGAAGATTGTAATGAATAAGTAAGCATTAGCATAGCATGGGAGACAATACTCGAAGAGATGCGTCGCTCAAGAGAGGCAAATGATAAGATGTGATGCTAATTTTCCAACAGGGATATTAAGACGGGGCAGCATTGCTGCTTTGTTGGCATTCATCACTATGAATCAAGTGGAAGACTATGATTCATAAAAACAATAACAGGATGCAGGTATTATATCAAAGGTTACAGTGGTTACATACCAGAAAATTTTCCTTTTTAAAAGTGAAACCTGTGAGAAATCTTATATCTGTACCTTTTTTGATATGTACTTTTTTCAACTAATAAAAAAGATAAGGAACAAAGCAGTTGAGGGCAATACAGTTATGACTTTACAGGAAACCAGTTTTCTTGTTTTCAAGTTAATTTCACTCCTCTTGACCCACCTTTGCTTGAATAGTTTACTGATCATAACACAGGTAGGTGTTTGCTTCTTGAAAGTTTTTCATTCTTACTCTATGGATCTCTAGACGATGCTCACTTTTGCAACTGTGCTGCCATCCTTTGCATTTCACCTTGCTGTTCCATTAACCTGGAATAACGCAATATACCTGAATGGAAGAAGCTAATTTCTTAAACATTTGCCAGTGACTTATCTCACACAGAACTAACATTAATCTTTATATGATACCTCTGAACAACCTACAAGCTTAGTTTACTATGCATACGCCTTTCTGAGCTTATTAGCAGTTAAGTCTGTTTTCTCTGTTGTATATATCCCCTGCTTTTTATCAGTCGAACGCTTTGGAAGCGCAAATGTATATTTTTGAAATTATATTGTAGACTGTAACGTCCTGTAGCAAGAAGCTCTGACTGCTTATTCAATCGTGTTTCAACTTTTCTGACAAGTATTAAGCTGCAAGCAGGAGCACTGTGGCAGCGCACCTTGTTTCCCCCTTTATCTTGTGCTGTTTTCAGAATCAGTAGGTATATGATGTGGAACGTACTGCAAGATGATTAGATTCAAATCTTGAATCTAATCCTCCGTCTCAGAAGTCCATTAATGGCTCGTTTGTGGTTGTTTTCTTCTGCAATGACAAAGCGTTACTAACAACCTGATGGTTTAGGTAGAACAAAATCGGTAACTGAACTGGTATTTTTCCTTTGCTTTTTTCTTGGACACGTGCAGTGCTTTCAAAGGTAAGCAGCAATTACAAGCCTGTGTGAGAAGAGATCAAAACCTGTATCTTGATGTCAGCCATTCCCTCTTGATAGTTTCCAGACATGACAACTTCTGGCCAATACCTGCCTGTCCCTCCGTGCCCTCTGAGCTTCTCAAGACTTGAACCTCCTGTTATAGCAATGCTTCCTGGCTGTTTTGAAAGCCTGCCTGAGACATAGTAGTACCTGCCTTGATTTGACTTCTGTTGCTGAGGAAGTCCTTTTCACACCGGTCAGATGAAGCAGGCAGTGGAATGGCCAGACTTCTCTCTGACTCCTGGGCTGGCTGCTAAAGCAGCCTGGCATTATGCTTACTAAGACACAGAAGGGGCTGAGGGCAAATTTCTGTAGGTGGCTCCTGGCTGAGCCTGTGCCCACCGTTGGCATTTGCTGTCTTTGTCTGCTGTATCATTGCATGGTTAAGGTTCCTTTTTCCAAGATGGAACTGTTATCTTATTAACCCTGCTTCTTTTCTATACCATTAAAGTAATGAATTATGTGCTTTGACTTTGAAGGTAGACAGGAAGAATATTCTGATGACTGTGATGCAGGCAGCTTGGGTGCAATTGCCTGCTCTACTGGAAACGCCCTGTGCGACTGTAGGTAGGCTGCTCAGGTCAGTACCGGTATTCAGGTGCCAGGTCCCAACGGCTTCAGTGGAAGCGAGACCTGTTAGCGTCTCTGTGAGTCTCCGTTTGGTGTCTCTGGTGCACCTATGTTTCCTGTTAGTGTGACCAGCTGTGGCCTCAACTTTCCTGCACCATCTGGTTCAAACCACCTGCGACCACATGGATGTCCCAGTGCCCACATGCGAGTCATCGGCTTGCTCTGAAGTCTAAACTGATGCAGAGGCAGTATGGGTGACCAGGGAACTTGGTGCGTGCTCACATGAGTCCTAGACTAATACGAGAGCATAAAAGCCCTGCTCTGTTCCCTACCTGGGAGACAGGAGGAGCTTTCCTCTGCCATGCAGAGAGTTTCTGTACTGTTAAAACCAAAATGAGTTACTCGGGTATTCTGGCAAAAGGGCATCCTGGACTGATGGGCCATAAGTCTGTGGGGAGCTTCTAAAGGGTGGGTGAAGCTTTTCTCCAATTATGGGGCAAAGCATCCCATATTCGGTGTAGACACAGGGCTCCTGACAAGAGCAACTGTGTTGTTTTGCACTCTGTGCAAAATGTGCTGCCAGCCAGGTAAATGATACCTAGGCTGACACCTCGTCACGCACCCCTAGGAATGGATGTCAGGGTTTGACATTTCTCACCCTGCAGGTCAATTAATTCCCTCTGGTCTAAGCTGCTGTCTTGTGGAGTAACCAGACTAGAGAGGCATACGACCACATACCGGGGCACAGGTAAAAGCGACCCTTCTCCCACTTGGGATCTGTCAGAGATAGCAGGGATTCTGCAATAACTGAGCCAGAAGGAAGACAAAGGGAGGCACAAACTTAAGTGCCAGTGGAAGTCCACAGGACTCAGGCATTTTGTTTCCTAAGGCTTCTTCTACGCGAATTTCATAGTATGGACCTGGTTTCCGGAGGAGACTGGGTTAAAAAGTAGGACAATTGTGAAGTTCAACTTTACATGCTTAAACAGCAGGATGACTAGGGACTATGGGGACACAGGTAGGTTATGTACCATCATGTTGCCGGAGGAAGCAAAGGGCACGCTGGATGCTAAAGCATTCCTACCTTACTGGCACAGAGTTGGTGCCCTGGCCCAAGCTGCGTTTGCAATTCTGGTCAAGTGCAGCGCCAGCTTGAAAGCAAAGGCAGAGGGAGAAATTTTTGTTCTACCTGTGCCTGTGCGAAAGGAGACTACACAGAAGTCGACGATCTCTTCTGTCAGGACGCCTTGACTTGGATTAAAATTGTATTTTAGCAAAATAGGAGGTTTCAAAAAGAATGGTATCATTTCCATACGTTTTCCCCAGCTATAAAAATAAAACCAAACAACGAGGAAAAAACACCGAAGAACAAAAAACTCTCCCGAACTTGAAAGCCCAAGAGTGACACAAGAACTCATTTCAATAGGTGTGACCTCACCAGCGGGCATTGCTCATGGGCACCTTCTGAAGGGTAATTTCCCACTTCTTCAGGGGACCCTTCTGTAGTAAGCCCTGCAGGAACAGAAGGAAAACTAACAGACCTTGCCCTCAGCTGCTATGGTCAGTGGCTCTTGCCCTCCAGGGAGTCTCGCATGGCTGGCCCTGCGCACTGGAAATCGTTCCCTCAGGGTCACGGCGCAGTGCACTTCTCTGCGGGAGTGGGGCCCAGAGCTTCCGCTCAGCAAAACCCCAGAGAGCGTCTCAGCCTGAAAGCATCCCCTCCCACGGCAGAAACGAGGTGACTGGTTGGGGCTTCCCAGCTTTTGGCAGGATTCTGCTGAATGGAAGCAGGCCCGCTTTGCAGCCCAGCAACCCTCAAGGGATGGGGAAATTTCGAACAGGCAGCACCAGCAACTTTCCTCTTACGAGTCTTTATCCAGATAGTTACCTCATGTTGTACTTTGAAAACAAAATGAACATACCTTTCATGCAAATGGTTTCTGTTATGAGAGGGTACGCAAGCAGGTTGAAATTCTGCAAGCGTTTCACATTTAGGTGATGCTTTTGGCTGGGTCAAATCACTTTGGCCACTCAACTCCTGTTGCAGTCCAATGCGACTTCTGCACATAAGGCAACTATTCAGCTGTTCCGCTGACTGCTTGGATTCCCATGCAACTGAGAGATGTGAACTCGGAAACCTCTTCCCAAATGCTTTTTAAGTGCATAAAGCCTTTTCTGCCCACAAGAGATGTGGGGCTCTATACAGCCTTTCTGAAAGTATCAGAAAACGAGACTGAGAGGTGAAACTGCAATGTGCTGCACCTTGTGAGTTTTAATTTTGGTAAAACCCCACTGGGAAAGATGGATAGTATGAAAGTTGAGCCCATCCATGCTTTACAAAGCAGGTGCAAGGCTCTACGAGTGACCACATAAGCAATTCAATGGAAAGCTTGCATTACTAAAATGGAAAGAGTATTACAGGCTGGGAGGAATTAGGAGGTGCGGGTGAGACTCATGGTTAAGACACTTTCTGTCTATCTCAGCTTCCCCTTTGTAATAGGGGTTTTCTTGTTCTGAAACAGATCACTTTTAGTAGCCCTCACAGCTACATGGCCAATGCATCCAAGTCTTATTTGGTGCTTGGAAGCTTTGCTTCTTTTTGTTTGTTTGTTTGTCTCTGGGGTTTTTTTGGTTTGGTTGGTTGTTTTTTTGTTTGGTGGTTTGTGTTTGTTTGGGTTTTTTTTGTTTGGGTGGTTTTTTTTTTTTGGTTTTTTTTTTTTTTAAGAATAATCAAAGTAGCAGGGATTAGGAGTCAGCCTTTCATGTTGTTTCCCCACCTGTCTTCAGATGTCCCCCTGGTTTTGTTTCTATCCAGGTGGAAAAATACAAAGTTAACATTTTGTGTGCCAATCTGCAACATTTTCCTTGTTCAGAACAGAATGGAAGTTCTGCACAGTGCTCTTCTGAATTCCACTCAGACCATCTGCAGGTGTGAAGGAGACCTTTTTTAAATGGACAGTAGTCAAATGCATACCACGTCCCCAAGAATGGCGCAGGCAGGGTACAAGGGCACATGCGTCTGCTAGAATCCAAGGCTAATTTGATTCTTAGCAGTCTTCCAATTGCAGATAAACACCTGAAAATAAAGATACTGGGCATAATTTTGAAATATACTACTGCTATACCGCTATGTTTCACTGACTTTGGTAGTTAGAGCACAGTGTGAGAAAGCAGAAAGAGACCTAGTCAAATGCTGCACTGAGTTGTTGGTAAGCAAGTGAAATATTTAGTCTGTTGATTTCATTATGCTCAGAACCCTCCTGAGTTCATTTCCTTATGCTGAGCAATGAACCATCACTCGGCTCTTCTGCTCATGCTCTGAGTTCTTCTGTTTATTATACAGCAGATTCTTTGCCCAGATGTTTGCTTAGTGCTTTGCATTTAACTAAATCTTTATTGAAATACCCACCTGTAGTGCAACAAACAGTACAGACAATAATCCACTCCAGTTTTCCTTGTCAGTGTTGTCTACAAAAAATAATGGTAACACTTCAAAGGAGCTTTGGCATGTGTCATGCGTGAAAAGAGCTGAATGTTCAGCCCTTCAAATGGGCCTTGACACGTAAACCTGGGCCCTTGAGATGTATCACTTCAGGTGGAAAGGCTATTGACAAGATAATGAAGCAAGCAATAGCCAAATGGAATACAGATAAACATTTTCTGAGTTGTTTCATGATTTATTTGGTAGTGCTGTACACATGATTTGGTGTCTGAGCACAGTATGGCGGTTTATTCTTTCTTGGGGCCAGCCAGAGAAGGTAGCAGGCAGGTCTGTGTTAGTCAGTTTAGGCCAGGTACTGGGATCCTGGTACCTACCGGCCCCCCAAGCCTGTTGGCACCAACACAACTCACTAAGATGGATCTTGGTAGAAATAACTGATTTTTGTTTCCAAGGGCATGAGTTGCAGATGGATCACTTCAGGGTGTTCACTTTTGACTGATCGGTTGATCAGTTAAAAAAGGGACACACCCTGGAGGCTGCTGAGGGCTGGCTAGGGATGAAGTTGAAATGAAGAACCTTTCTCCTGAGTGACTCCCTGTCACCAGGGACTATCTGGAATCTTGGACAGTTAAATGAATCTCAGTGCTTTGTTTCCCTGCCCTGGACTTACCTCAAAGCGGAGAAAGAAAGGTCACTCTGTTTTTCCACTCTTAGTAGCATATTGAGGGAAACTGTGTTTTTAGCCAGCAAGTAGGGACAGGACTCGCCATCTCCACTTATGACCAGGGAACCCTCATTCTGCAATGCACTGTAAGGCTCCCAGCCAGGTGGCTCTGCTTGAGGGAGCACAGAGACATGAACAAATATTACACTACTTACTGCCTTGTCTAAATGGATACTGGTGGTGTGATTCGAGCCAAAGCATCCAAGCTCTGCCTGTTGCTATAAGAACAGCTGCAGCTGGATTACCTTTCCAGCAGCACCTAAATACCCCTGCGGGGAATGGCAAGCGGTTGTCCTAAGAATGCTACAAACACAAAAAAGCCAAAGGGAATAAAGACTAGTTTTCTTGTGGTTGCATAGATTTGTAAAGTTCTGAGTTTTCAAGGGGAATCTAACTGCCTAAGGACTCAAGGTCCTCCTTTGCAGGGATTTCTAAAACTACTGAAAAGTGCTTTTGACAATTCTATTAAAGCACTTATAACACTTATAACTTTGGAGATCTACCAGTCGGGTGACCCTCCCCTCAACTTTGTACAGGGATCCTGGCAGAGCTAAGAATTGGACTTAGATTGCCTTGTCTTTCCTTGCTGATCCAGTACTATGAATGGTTAGGTAGACAGGATGTAAATACAAGTGGAGCTGATTAAATAATTCTCATATGAAGGATTGCCTGCGTAGCTGTTAAGAGCTACATTTTATTAAAGTGCTTTTCACGGTGATCCATGATGTACTGTGGAACATTGTCAATATCACAAAAGCAGACGTTTCGGTTCTGATGGCAGCTCTGATCACACGATTCGTTTCCAAAGCAGCAACAGACCCAAAATAATTCTGCTAGCTTTAATACTTCTAAAAAATATTTTTGAAGGGTTCTGCCTCTGAAGTCAACACAAAATGCAGGCAACCGTGACGAAATATTTAATCCCTTGCTAAATGGGCACTGAAATCTTGTTGTAAAGAGGTTTTGATTAGAGTCTAAGCATCCAAGTAGTGTATACAAATCTAAGCCACTTTTTTCTTTTTGTTAGCCAAAGTTCACTGTGTATGCTAAAAAAGTCAGCAGCTGCCTAATGTAATTTTGTCTCCAATATCCAAGCCAGAAACTCACCAGTTTATTAATTGGAATCTAATTTTTTTCTTGTTATTCAAGAGTTACTGTTTGCTTTTTGGTGTTACTGCAAATAAGAAAAACTTTTCTATTGTGTTTCTTGTCAATTTTTTATTATACTGGAGGTGAAAGAAGAAAAGAGAAAAATATTTACACTGTTAATGCTGATCGATTGATAAGCTTATCACATGTCAGTGTGTGAGCAAAAAATACCCGTAAATCTTCTGAAACAGTGACAAGTGTCGTTTGCTGTTGCAGGCAGGTAGTCATGCAAACTTAAAGATTAGCAATGTATTTCAAACTGAAAATTGGCCTGATGGGAAATTGTTCTAACTTGTTTGAAAGGATAAAGGTTTAAACTGATCTGCAGTTTGTGTGTGTGGAGGCCAGTGGTGCTAGTATGAAGTTTAGTGATCTGAAACTTGTCACGCTTCAATACTTGCAGTCTTCCAACAGGTGTTTCGCCATTATCTTCCCTCCAGTTTCTGCAATGGTTAAATAAAAATGTAGAGGGACATGCATTTTGAAGTTGCTTGGTTTTAAATATTTGGCAGTGTCTTGGTATGCCTACCCTCTCTGATCTTAGACCAGCATTTCATGGATGTTATTAAGAAGCAGGTATATTTAAAAAGACTGTGTCTGCATATAGATACTGTACTGACAAATATCTGGGGATGACAAATATCATCTCCAAATGGGACCCTGTTGACTGTTGCACTAGATGCTGCGGACATCTCTCAGTTAAGTTCTCCAAAGCACAAACACCTGAAGGCCAGGGTTTATAGCATTACCAGCCAACCCGTTAGTCTGCTCAGGGTTTTGCTCACCTTGGGTAAGGGGTCTTGTGAAGCACGTTCCTGAAGCTCTTGTCAGCCTGGGAGCTGGGGTTGGAGCTGCTCCCCAAAAGCCAACAGCAAGATCCCCATTGGCTATGCCCGCTACGTTCAGCGCAACTTGGACTCACACTCAGCAGGAAAAATTATATTTTTTCCTAGGTGCAAACCAATTGGCAGAGGGATAATCAATGTAGAGA
Source organism: Vanellus vanellus (assembly GCF_965231255.1). Classification (NCBI taxonomy): domain Eukaryota; kingdom Metazoa; phylum Chordata; class Aves; order Charadriiformes; family Charadriidae; genus Vanellus; species Vanellus vanellus. The sequence goes on along the minus strand of NC_138926.1, from coordinate 6,779,559 downwards.
GATGGGTGTGTTGACCTTAACACCACCACTAACGGAGTTGTCAAATCTTCATCCAGAGTCCACTGAAATTGGCAACCTTCGACCTTGTCTGTGCAGTCTGGATGCTTTCAGGCTGAGTTGCAGAGTGGTCTGGAACCAAACATCTTTATGGACTTCTGTTGTCACTTGATGCTTAGAGCTAGTGGGACTGCTGCATTTGGTAGCTTTTCATTAGCTGTTATGTTATCCAGCCACTCAAAGTCTTCAAGGTTTGTGCTAGGCTTTTGTCGACATTCAACACACACAGTAAGTGATAACGTTGATGAAAGGAACCCGGGCATATACACACACCATGGATTTGTAAGGCAGCCTGACAAAAGCATTGCAATGACCTAAAATATATTTGCATGTAGGAACTATTGCAAAGCTTCCTTCTGGTTGGGTTAGATTTCTTCTCTTCTTTCTTGGCTTCTGATGCTTCATACTGCTCCAACTTCAGAGAGCAGTTGCAAATCAAGATCCAGGGCCTATTATGGAACAACATATGGCTGTTCTGCGGTCCTTGAATTGTATGAGACAAGCTAGAACACGGTGGGCACTTGAGCACTGGATCACACGCGCTACTGTTCCTTTTATTTGTTCGAATGGAATTTGGGCATGCAGACCTCAGTACATAATATAATTGAAACTTGATCCAAGGCAGGCTTCCCAGTTTCTTAAGACAACCCTGGTATAAGGAGTTGGAGGCTACTACATCCAGGTACTTCCTTTACAAGGACATTTTGACTGTCATTATTTCTCAAAATTCTTTTATTTTTAAATGATCCTGTTTCTTTTGCTTTATGAGGAATTGTACACTGAAGCCAAAAGTAATTTTGCTGTGGTTTGTCTGTAATGCTCAGACCTGGTACACTTGAACAGTGGAAAAGCAGCTGTGCTAGCATTATTTTTATTTCTGGAGGTCAGCTTGGGGGAACTGAAATATGTTCTGCAGACTTTGGTGTTTTTTTTTCTTCTTTTTTTTTTTTTTTTTTTGGTTACTCTGCTTACACCGGAAACTCTGAATAGGTATATTTGTCAGCTTTTACAGTAAATTTCTTCTTTCCCATCCCCCAAACCTGGACCCAGAAACTGCCATCCTTCCCCACCCTAATTCTGCAAGGAGGCCCTTTGAAATCGGTGTGATGACTCGGGGATAAGACACTACCCAAGAGGTACAGTTCTGCCTCTCATGCAAGCTGTAGCAGAGCTCATATTTGCTTTGGAGGAGTTGATGTTTTCACACAGCATAAAGAACATCAGCAATGTCTGACTTCGAAGAGCTTTTCAGTAAAGTATAAACAAGCAAGCTTGAAATGTAAATAAATATCTTGTATGACCAAGAAAGCACCTTTATGATGGTCTTTCTTTCAGACCTCCTATCTAGTATTCAGCTCCTTTTCAGAGTTCTTAGTACAGCTCAAACCACGGCACTTTTTAGTACTGTCTATTGTTTGCACTCAGATAAATTAATGCCAATTAAATTTAAAAAGCAAAATGTGAACTGTATTAAAAGCCCTTGTGGATGCTTGTATGCGGAATTAAAGCGACCTTAATTCTCTTTGTTAAATGCATTTCAAAAGCCACAGGACTCATGAGAATGCAAGTAACCCAATATAAAGTCCCACAAAGAAAGTCCACAGAAAGCAAAGGTACGTCAGGCAAAGACTGAAGTCATCTTTTCTTCAGCTACTGTTTTAAAGCAAAGTATTTTCCTGATATGCGTAAAAGTAACAAAGACAACAGTTCAATGCATAAATGTAGTGCTGTCTGGTACCAAAAGTATTTATAATGGCTGATCAAGATTTCATGACTAAATGGTATGTAGTGAGTTAGGAGGAGTTAAGGGCAGAGCAAAGTTGAAGGGAAAGAAGCATTTCATTTTTTAAAAAATAAATTATAGCAGAAATGTTTATTCTGTTAAATATTTGATTGAGGTTGACTTAGAATATCTGTGTGTAGACTCAGTTTTTCTCCCCCCAGAAAGGTGTAACAGAAACACCGAAGTGTGCACATAAAATTGCATGCAACTGGGAGAGATGATCAGAAGTAAAATGATTAACCTTGTTCCGTGATATGAAGCACAGAATGTAAATCCAAATAAATGCTTCCTGAATAGAATAATAGCTTAAGTTTAAGATTTGAGCTGGGTATCCACCTGTACTTCATAAAACCAAAGGCCAGTTGGGATCTTTAGAAATGGAAACTTATCAATTAGCATATTTACAAATCAAAGTGCAGTAAAAGGGGGCAGGTAGCCACTACTGCTATCAGTAGCTTTACAAATATCGGGCCTCCCTGAGCTTTGATATCCTATGGTTTTCTTCTGCTATCAATTGCCTCCAAATACTTCATCGCAGATACAGGTTGATAATATTGACTTTTGAAGAACTGCGCTTCCTCTGCTTTCACTTGTCACAAGGCTTTGTGATAGGCCTTTTTAGCTGGCCCTAAGCTTTACTTTTTAAAATGGATCAGAGTTTGTGGGTATCAGCTCTGAGATGTGTTGTCAATACAACTGCCCACAAAACCGTGTCATGTCTCAGCTCACCAAATTATAAACCTCCTGGCCAGGCTGTGAGCCTCTGATTGGAGCAGAAACATGACTGGTCCAGGATAGTACTTAAGTATGCCTGCCTCTTCTCAAAAGCTATGAGGTATGCATGTCAAACTAGTGATGAGTTAAATGGCTTTCCAAATGAGGATGCTTTTCTAATTTGAATTTCTTGGTATTGCTGCAGCTATTTGACAGCTGGCGGGAATTGCAAGCATACTTATTTCGGGTTAGGTTGTCCTCATGATTTATCTGTGTGATCACAGCAGCCAAGCAGCAAAGGTAGAGAGAAGACCTGTGCCATCTGACGTCACGTATGGGCCAAAAGGCATCATTAGTTAAGGAAGAGAATGTTTATGAGTCCTGACTCCAGCCATGCTGACTAGTAGAGCCCACAGACAGGCAGGCTGCCATGGGGATGGCATGGGAAGGAAAATAAATGTCAGGGTAAATGGCAGGATAGGAAAATAAATGTCGCCTGCATTTTTTTTGTTCTCAGCTTCTGCTCCAGAACAGCAGCCGCAGCCTCGCCCCTATCAAGGTGTCCGCGTGAAAGAGCCAGTGAAGGAGCTATTGAAAAGGAAACGGGGAAATGTTCACAATGCCGGTGCAACGGCAGCTACAACGGTAGGAGAAAAAACAAACACAGGCAGAAAATTCTTCCTCAGTAGCTAAATGATTGACCAGCCCTGGCACCAGCTGGCAATACTTTGGCAATAAAAGAAATCTTTGCATCTCTAAAGCATTTTGAAGGCAATGCAGCCTCATGTTACCTGGAGATACCATTAAATGTATCTTTACTTTAGGTGGAGTGCCTTTCGGGTGCTGAGCACCTTCAATCACCATTGATTTAATGGAAGGGTTGAGAGTGCTTTGCACTTGGCAGGATCTAACTCCTAGGAACAGAAAGTGGCTTGGAAGTTAAGCAGCCTGTTCAAAAGCACAAAAAGAGATCAGCCAGAGCCATCCTTTGTTTCAGCCTACCTCTCTCTGTCCTCCCAGGAGGAAGCAGATTGACTGGATCCTCGCTGATGAGGGATTCCCTCTGCAACACAAGGTTTAAATACTCTTTAAGGCCCTCTTGAGATGAAGGGACACGAGGACTTTGGCCAGAGGGAAAATTCTGCCGTGTCCTCACTGCCTCCTGGAACCACTGTCGTTGCCCCGCAGCCCCCTGTGAACAGGGCTGGGGTTGCGTGTAGTGGCTGCCAGGCGCAGTTCTCCTGGCGCCGCTGTAGGGGCGGGTGGGAACATTGAGGCACTGACATTGAAGTAGTAGCTGATAATCAGCTGATATGCGCTGTCCCTCAGTGCTTCTCAGAGGGCATTGAATTTAATGCTTATGATCTTGATCCCTGGATATTTTTCTTCTCTCTTCTAGGTTGTTTTGCCCCATCAGCCGCTTCCTTCCTATTCACCAATGGGTAATGTTTCCCTTACTTTCGAAGTGTTTGTCAGCCCTGCTGCAGGGAAGGCTATGATGAACTGGGTTTTAACCCTCTCCTGTTTTTTAGGCCAGCCCTGTGTTGATATGGACGTTGCTGCCTCTGCCTTGCCTGTCACAGATGAAGGAGCACTCTGCTCTGGTTGGATCTCCCAGCCCTCTCCCACATCCTTACAGCCTTTAACTCAGTGGACCACTTACCCTGATTATGTGTCCCACGAAGCAGTCAGCTGTCCGTACACAGCCGATATGTACGTTCAGCCTATGTGTCCCAGTTACACACTGGTTGGACCTTCATCTGTTCTGACTTACACTTCTCAACCGCTGATCACCAATTTTGCAGTAAGTCAAAAATACTTAAGTATAAATGACAGCAAATTCCCCACCTTCTAGCAGGAGCCTCAGGGAGTGCCAGATGTAATTAGCACAATTTATTTCGTTACTATAATGTTGTGTGTCTTTGCATCCATGCCACAAAGTTGTTCTCACACTGACCCTGTCTGCACTGTGCTGGACATTAGTATGGTTTGAGCAGGACAAAAAGTGTGGTTGCACTGAAATCGGGCGTACTTCACTGCCATTTCCCTGCCTCTCCGCACTCCTCCAGACTTTTCATGTTATTAACTCGTACGCTGTTATTTACTGTTGTCCTGGGAAATGAGTTGTCTCTCATCAAGTCAGCAGCAGGGCTGCCACTACCCTGACTTTCTTCAAGACTATGAACGGTTAGTTACAGAAGGAGAATACTGTTTGCAGCTCAGGGATAATAATGCAGAATGTTACACTTACTGTTGTCAGTGCTTCCAACTTGAGGAGCTGCTCTTCAGCTTGGATTTGAAATACCTGAGGAAGCAGAATTAAAGTAGTTCAGTGAGTGGATGCACATTATAGTCAATAAATGCTGTTGTCTGGACAAGTACTTAGGACACAGTCCCACCAGAGATCTAAGGAGTAGCCAGGGAATTCTTCACTATTTAATTCTAAAGTTAAAAGAAAAAAGAAAAGTCAATGGGATTCTAGGAAATGCATCCACAAGGTGGAACAGGAAGAATGACTTGGCAATAAATTTCTCAAAAATTACTCTTTGAAGACCGAAGAGCAAGGCCAAAATAGCATGTAAACATAGCAGAACATTTGGTTTCAGGCTGAACAAAATCTGTTTGGCTGACCTAAGATGACTTGCTCTTCCTTAGAGAAGGGCAGAGAATTCTGCTTCATTTGAAGTCAAGCAGCTTGTTTTCCTTTTAACTTTTCCGTTCAGCTGCTGAAAGTGACACACCAAATCAGCAAAGGCCCATGCCTGCGTCCTGAGGCCTCGCTGCTGAGGAAGGGCTATCGTTTCAGACGTGGCTCAGCCTTGACTATCAGGGGCTGGTCAGGATGGGCTGTCACAGGGGCCAGAATAAGCTGCCCTCAGCCTTGTGGCGCCAAAATGGTACCCATATGTTCAACTTCTCAAAGTTGAGACTGTCAAAGACAGTTTTCAGCACAGGGTGAAACTGTCTCATGGGCTTACAGTGAGGGTGGGAGTTGGAACAGATATTTAGAGTGAACTTGACATGAGTGTGAGCTGCTGATAGCGAGCACCTGGGACACCCACAGCCACCGCTCTCATGGGGGCCAGCGTGGGAAAACTCTCACACGAGTATAACGCTGTACCCAGAGAGACAGGAAAAGGGATGTTAGATGTTAGAAGTGAGACTGAGCATCCTTAGTCTGCTGGTTTATGTTCTCTCCCCACCCCATCTGGCCAGTTGTATTATTTTGTTTTATTTCTCTTCTATTTTAACAGCCCCGAAGCACCACCCCTGCTGTAGTGCCTCAGCTCGAGGTGACGGATCAGCAGCCACCTCTCACGTACTTCCCGTGGGCACAGCCTCTCTCTGCACTGCCAGCCTCCCCTTTGCAGTACCAGCCGTCGTCTTCCACGCTTTCTGGGCCGCAGTTTGTACCCTTGCCGATCTCCATTCCTGAACCAGCCCCCCAGGAGCTGGAGGATGCCAGACGAGTCATTGGCACGCTGCCCATTGAGAAGCTGCTTCTAGAAGATGAAGACAATGATACGTATGTGTTAAACCATGCTCTCTCTGTTGAAGGGCTTTAAGTTGCACATCTGGGGCCCGATCCTCACCTACTCAATACTCCGCCTGGCACCACAGTGAGTTTTGAGTACAGAGGAAAAGCATGCTGGGGGGTGGGAACTTTACTTGCAATTTTGGTGTCCACCTCTAGCACACCATGACTTGTGTATTGTGTGAAACTTGCTTTGTCCTGGGGCCCAGCACAAGATTTCTCCGCTGTTACAGTTTCTGCTGCTCGTTCTAGGCAGGCTTTTGATACTGCATAGTTCTTGTGCTCAGCATCAGCACGAGGTGACTTTCATCCTTGGGCACAGAGCATGGTCTCAAATTGACATACTATAGTGTAGCCGTGGCCAAGTGTAGCGTTTGGTGAGGGTACACTTGCCTCTACATATTGGCAAGACCTAGTTCAATAGAACTGCTTTCCAGAGCTGTCTGTAAATGCCTTGTGCGCGTGTCTTTGCCCTGTCCCTGGAGGAACCTCTACCTGATCTAGGCCACTAGAAATTATTTCGGGGGCCTAAACTGACATTTTTCTTTCCTAAATTCAATTGCTCCTTTGGAAAACAGGAAAATGTGAAGTGTAGTTTTGTTCTACTGGTGCAGGTAGGTCCATTAGTCTGAAGAAAAAAAGTCGATACAGCTGAACGAAATACCAGTACAGTCAGACATCCCTATTTACAGAGCAACACAAAGTAGCCTAGATGGAAGTTTTGAGGTCACACAAAGGTGTAACTTGAAGGTCTCACTTTGTCTGCCGTTGGAAGACAGCCACGTATGTGTGGAACAGTAGTTTGGAGTCATGTTCTTTCTGCTGCAGAATGTTGGGTTTTGTTGTTTTTTTTTTTTTTAACTCTAAAATATCAACCTTCGAGATGGGGGGCTGATTTAGTGGCTGGCTGGTAATGCTGCATGTTCTACCAATGGACAGATCCTGGTCCCACTGAAGTCACCGGGATTTTTGCCTGAGTCAGGATTGCAAGACGTGGTCCTATATCAGGAGATCATTGAGAAAACAAGGTCTTCCAAAATCTGGACTTCAGTCTAACAAGGAACTCACGGCATTACTGTTAGCCAGCAATACTTTTGTGTGTTCTGTAGCATTTGAGTGTGAAGTCAGTGATGTCGTGCTGAGCCAGGGAACCTTAGTGACCTCTCTTGTCCCTTACTGCTATGGAAAGTTCCTCTGTGCTGTAGTCTCCCAGGCCTGCAGGTGCACACATTTTCTTTATAGCTTTCTGATTTTCTTTCCTGGAGAATGAGTAGCCTTACTTTTTCCTCCGATGTAACTGTAAATATTATTGTTGATGTTCAGGTGTGCCATGCCACAGGCAAATATATTTGCAGGAGATATACCCCCTTCTAACTCTGTTTATTGTTTTCTTAATACGCAAGGGGCTCTTGGCTGGTGAACAAAATTTCTCTGGGTTTTTCTGCTTTCTAAAGCCCAGGATCCTTAGATGATTTTATTATTTGCAAGACTAACTGCGAAATAATTTATTGCGCTGTTTGTTACCTGGTGTCCAGGACTCCAGTTGCCACCCTGGCAATATTTTAAGCGACCTTGCAGTTTACACCTGAGTGAGGTTTGCAAGCTCAGGTTGAAAGTCTTGAGGACTTTCAAAGCATAATTTGTTATTTAATATTGACAAATCTGGAAGACATCAGCAATCGATCATGTAAGTGTTCGTAAAGTTGTTTGAAAATAGCAGTAGTTCAGGTGCCTTGAAATTAGCGGCTTACATTTGCAGAAAAACCCAGGAAAGAAATTAATTAGAAGGAGCTTAGTTCACCACTGCTTACACCAGTTTTATAAGTACAAAGACATTCAGTAGGTGAAACTGGGATAATGCAGTTGTGAATCAAGCCTGTGGTTGCTAAGATTGCTTTTAAATTTCTTTCACTCCAATGTATGTAAATTCTGTGTGTGAATATAAATCAATGATGAACTGTTTCAGAATTTCTTTCTGGGTTGTTCTGGTTAGAAAAAGACAAAATCTTTTTCAATAAAGATCTACAGTAACTTTCATATGCCTAGAGTGTTTTCTTTCCTATCCAAAAGGGTAACCCTGCATTGGTTTAGCAATCCTTTAGTTCAATAACATATGCACAGGCTAGAACCACAGATTAGCTGTTAGACTTTCTGCTAATTTTGCGCGTTAAGGCAGACTAAGGAGGAACTCCATGATCCAGCTATGGCTGGAGGCACTGTTTACTCAAGCTGCCCTCACTCACAGAAGCACTCCTGCAGTTCAGATATTAGTTCAATCACTATTATCCTCTATTGGCACCCCTGGGGATGTGTGGGTGTGCAGCCGCGGCTAATGCTGAGCTTGACTGAAAATCAGACTAGCCGTAAATTCACATTTCTACTTCCTGAAATTGCAAGGTGTGGCGCTGGGGTACAAAACAGCCTGAGGAAAGAAACGACTGCCTACCATCTTCTGACTAAAAAGTATGAAATGCTGCTGCCTGGAGCGAAACAAACCCAGGGGCTGGTACAACTGCCTGTAGGACGGTCTCTTCCTGTGCAAAGGGGAATTGCAAAGCTACCTGTGCCTGCCCGGTGCCCTTGTAAATAGGGTAAATAGGACCTGGGGGAATGGAAGTGGCAAGTAGCTTTGTGTAATTCTCTCCAGCTCCTGCCATAGAGCCGGGCAACCAAAGTGAAGCAGTGAAGTGTTTTCCCCGTTGCTAAGGGCCGTGTCACCAGCAAGCCCATAACTGCTATGGGTCGCGACAACTCTCTGTCTTATGCACAAGACAAGGACTCGGTCCCTCTCACCAGTAGTATTAATAAAGAAGTAGAGCTTAACGGGCTGTTTACAAATACAGCATTTAGAAGAGGCTGCTTGTTACCCCAGATGGTGAGATATCACCAATGCATACAAGGCCGTATCACCCCAACAAGTGGCACGTGCATATATTATGGTACGCTGGGCCCCAACACTAGGCTTTGTGGAGGACTTCGATACCTCCCAGCACAAGGGTGAATCTCACCTGAAAGCAAGTGCTGAAGTGGAAAGGAGACAGCATGTCAAAGCTCAGGAGTGCTAAGGACTCTTGAAAGCTGCAGGTTTTTTGAGGTAGGAAGCCCTTTCCTTGGGAGTGGGTGCTTGTAAGATCAAGCCCTTCAGGGCTTATGGCATGGTTTCGGGGAACACTGGGTATAAAATCCCCCAAGTGGCTGTGCTACCCTGTAAAACTGTTTGCTCCCAGGGTGATTCATGGCCAAGCAGTGATCAGTGTCTTTATTTACTGTCTTAGAATTCTACATATTTATGCAGCTAAAGGTATGAGGGCGTATACACTGGCAGCTGCAGAGCGCATGAAATTGCTACGGAGACTTGATGCCAAGGAACACAGAGGAAAGGTAATACGGACTACTTTCTCCTGCAAACAGCGGTGTTTGGGGTGGTCACAGGCTTTTCGTGGCTGACAGCAACTGGTGCCCTGTAAAACCCATCTCTGTCTTTCTGTTGCTGCAAAGGAAACCTTGGGCATTGATATGCCTTGCTTAGGTGCCTCTGGCAGGATCCTAAAATTAGGTGGAATGAGAATGTCCTTTTTCTCTTTTCAGCCCATGGTTCATAGAGTGATCTAAGACAACACTGGTCCAGGAAAATATGTGCATGTCAGCAGTAGTGTCTGAGGCCAAAGGTTTTAGGACCAACAGATTTGTGCAAAGAGTGTTGCACCTGACACAAACAGTGTTTCAAAAATGCTGGACTTGGGTTGTCATCCAAATTAGGGCTGAAGAACACTAGAGGGAGTTTAGCAGGAGCTGCGAAATGCCCCCATCTCGTGATGCCATGGGTCCTAATCTGTGGGTTTCAAAATCTGCCTGTGAGCGGCCTTTGGTTTCTGCACCACAGTCCCTGGGGTTCTAGATACCATTCAGCCCAGACTACCTTTCCCTGCTCTTTGTTTTGTGATAGCATCTGCTTCTAGACTCTCACATTTTATTTGCTGTGGTGCTGTTTTCAGACTCCTCTGCTGGTGGCCGTCACTGCCAGGCAGCCAGCTATTGTCTATGATTTGATCCAGACAGGAGCAGATGTCAATGCTGTAGACAACAAAGGGCAATCAGCTTTACATCTTGCTGCAACATACGGGTATGCCCAAGTTCTTCAGGTAGGAAAAGCTTTTATGGTTTTAATTGCTAGCAATATAAGCCTAGAATAAAGTCTCAATATTGGTGTCTTTAAACAACTGTCTCAGAATGCAAGATGTCAGTAAGCAATGAAGACTGACCAAAGTCTCCTTTTCCATTAGGAAATCGACTTCCCCCGTTGCGCCTGTTTTAGGACTATACTTGCAGTTAACATCAGCCTCCTGTTACAGAGGAAATGGCTTTAGTGTATCTGTGGGGGAAAAGAAATTCTTTCTGCAGGTCATGGCTCTGAATCTGCTGATGGCAGGCCAGGCAGAGTGGGCTTGCTCTGGCTCGAGCCCCCAGTGTTTTACTGATGCCTGCGTTGGAGAGGGTTCCCCAGAGGCTGAAGGCAGCTGTGGGGTGTGAGGAGAGGGAGCAATAATACCAGTGTGAAACCCTCTCCCCGATGTCAGTGTCATCCAGACGGGAGCAATGAATTGTGTCCAGACTCAAGCCAGCTGAAGAGAGAGCAGATGTGACCCTGCAGACAGAGCCGGCACAGGCACAGCCTTCAAAATGAGACACGTTTTTCAGACTTCATGCAAAACCAAGATCTATCGAGATATTCCAGGGCATGAGAGAAACTAGACCCTCCTGTATGGCCAGAATCTGCTAGAGATTTTGTGGCTTATATAACTAGGTCTTCGCTAGTCTATAGCTTCACGCATCTTTCTGTAGGCAGGGTCTACATCTAAGTTGTGTGCCAGCCAGACTGTAACAGCCTTGAGGAGCAAATCGGCGCATTAGAAAAGGCACTGTGGGAATTTTGGAAGGGTTTACATGGCAGAGATAAGCGTATTGGAATGTGTCTCTTAAATGCTTAGCTATTGGCCATAAAATGGAATTAATAAAATGTGCCTTCCTTGATTTACGTCATGACTGAGTATAGGCAGCTTCAATGCAGAGTTTTATTGCAGCAGCATGGCTGCCGGTGAGTTAACCTGAGGGCAGTGCACAGGGTCCTCCGAGGATGAGGGATGTGCCAGTGGAAGTACCAGGGGGTACCTGGCATGCTGACAGTCCATCTCCAGTACTCGTTAACTCTGCGTCGCACACACCCTGTGTTGAGTCATAAGCAGGCAGTTAATGAGTAACATTGTGAGTTCTCTGGAAAACAGGTGTTTCATTCAGTGGGGAAACGTGTTTTACATCCAGATGATTCCAACAAAGCCTCCCAGAGGGCCTTGTGGTGGATTGTGTTTTGCTTGGGTGTTTTGAGTTTGTTTTTTTTCCCTTGACATAAAAAGGGAAAATGCACCCAGGCTTGCTTCTTAGTGCAGCCAAGGCCATGAAATGCTTTATGGTTAGTTAGTTAGTTTGTTTATTTTTTTTTTCTAATGGATTAACACTCTAATCTCTAATTATCACGCAGCTCAGAGCTGCTTGACAATATTTGATCTGTATATATTATATTATTGTTATGAAAGTAGAGCACAAGCCCTAACTGTTCTGGATAATGTCTCAGCAGAAGGATTTTGTCCTGCACTTCGTCTAACTTGATAAGGGTCTGGATTGGTCACTGCACTGCAAAAATTCTCAGCCAAGATGTGAACAACTTGCTTTATTCAATCAAGAGCAAAAAATGCATTATCTGTAATAAGATAGACAAGGAGCTGTTTGGCTGCATCACATCGAATCTATAATTTTCCTAAGTTAAAGAGTTTTAAAATTTTTGCTCGTTGCTAAATCTAAGCAATGCTCATCTCCAGATCACCATTTCATGCCATTTATAGGCTCTGCATCCTCATTGCTACAGCCATTGTAACAAGCTGTGGTTTTAACCTGTCACAGTGCTGCACTTCTGCTGCACGCTAAAAAGAAAAAGTAAATAAATCCGGTCTGAGAATTTCCAATGTCAGCAAACTTTTAGGTAATAAAGTTCGGCTGCACATGTTGAGGAGAGATTTTCATTTATTCTTGCCAAGAATAACTCAGAATAAATATGATTTGGTGTTATTCGTGCCTTTGCTTAATCTAGGGTGAAAGCAAGGAGGGTAGCACTCTTGAGCTGGGGGTAATGACTTAATTTTACTGTTTTGAACTGAGAATCTAATAGGATGCTATACTTAGGAGGGGTTTAAGAAACTAGGGAACGTGATCATGTTGTCTAACCCTGAGTGTCCCTGTTAGGAAATAGATTCACAGCACTGAAATCTAGTGTCAAATAAGGGCTTAGTTTGTAGTTAAATGATAATTATCTGGTTGTTTGTTTTAAAATTTTGTTAGTTTTGACTGAATTTTGGCTTAGACAGACAGTATTCTGCTGATCTAAAGTTTTCCATTTCTCTGTTGCTTCTAGGTTATACTGTCGCTAGGTTTCCCTCTTGATTTAGAAATGAAGGATTTTGAAGGTAAAACCCTTTGTACAAATATTTTATAGTGGTATCAAAAAAATGAAAAATTGTATTGGCTATCTCACTGACCGATGCTCACTGGTATTTGGTGGTGTGCTAGGAGTCCAGAATGGTGTCTGAAACTGCCTGCTGGTGAGTCGTCACTGTGCGCTCAAATGCCACAGAATTCAATGGTGCTGATGATTCAGTGGTGATTAAATCAATGGCACAATTGGAACTGTGTGCATGCTGGAGTGCCCCAGAAAGTGTCTATACAGCCAATGTGGTACCTTTGGAACCAGAGAAGGGCTTGTACGTTAACAACACACGTGCAGAGATGCATATGCTCTCCCCACCAGCCCTTGCTTCCTCTCTGTACGTTGGTATCTTCGTCAGGACTGTTGTTACCTTCCTCCCGTACTTGCTTTTCCAGGCCATACCCCACTCCACTGTGCTGTTCTGGCCCACAATGCCCTACTCCGGGAGCAGGGTGGCCAGATGCTGACAGAGGAGCAGCAGAAAGACCTTCAGCACCAGAGTGAAGAGCTGGAGTCCTGTATCCATCTCCTGGTACAGACAGGAGCTTCCATTTACAGCCGGGTAAGGGTTCGGCTCAGTTATCCATGTGCCGTTTGTATGGGAACTCTCCCCTGTCTGGTGCTTGTGCTACGCTCAAACTATAGAACTGAAGAAGGAATGAACTGCTGACAGAAGGACCAAGTCTGTTCCCCTTTCAAGTGATGGCTTGCAGAGTTAGTTGCTGCCTTTTCTTGCAGCCTGAAGGAAACACTGGACAGTAAGAGGACCACTGAAGGGAAGCAGGTGCTCCACATTAGCTGCAGAGCTGGCCTGGACTTCTCTCCGATGGGTTTATATAATATCTTCAGGCTGTTCTGCAGAACGTTTCTTATTTTGTTTGGGTTTTTTTCTGTTTTTAAATAGGATGTGAAAAGCAACAAGACAGTTCTTCATTATACAGTCCAGGATGGGAACATCTCCCTGCTCAGATACTTCTTGGAGCTGAATGCTTTCAAGTCCAAGGATTTTGTCAACAACAAGGTGAGTCAGGCCCTGCGTGGACAGAATTTGTATGCACATCCACAGGCAGACGAGATGCTGAGTAGTGTGAGAGCTGTGCTGCGGTGGGAGATCTGTGGGGTCCTGCAGAAACCAGTTATTCTCTTCCAACACACTTTTTTTTTTTCTGGAGGGAAAGAGCAACAGTTTGTCAATCTGAACTTTTTTTTTTTTAACCTGAAACTGCATTTTCCAGTAAATAGACACTTCACCTGGAAAACAGTGACTGGCTTGAACTCTGAGTTGTGTTGTGAAACGCAGGCCACTCTCCCAGCAGGCAGAAGCTGACAGAATGAGAGAACAAGATAACCAGGGAAGAGGAAAGACGTCAGAAGTAGCTACTTGAGGAGGAACATGAACTTTATTACATTAGGCTGAAGATTGAGGAAACACATCTGCAATGATGCAGTGGTTTGCTATTGGCAGCAACGTAATACTGAAAGATGGCAGTTTAGGGTAGCCATGTGCCAAGTAATCTCTCCTGTCAAACTTGCCGTCCATAGGAAAGATGAAGCTCCTATTTCAGTTAAGGGAGTTGGTGACTCTTTCTGCTTTAAATGTTATTGGCAAGTTTTCTGGCTCTGTTTGTGCCTGGGCACAAACTGGTTATTGCGATGGCTGCCTGCGAGTTTGAGCCTGGATTATCAAAATATTCACAGGGTCCACCAAACCCTAACAGCTGCCAGGAGCAGTAACAGAAGACAGACATGTGCTACAGGCAGTAAGCCAGTGGCTTGCATTGCCAGGCAGGAGAAGCATGGGGAAACCAGCTCTCTGAAGCCAGGCAGCATCCTTGCTGAGCATGCGGGAGCCTAGGCACTGTGGCAACTAGGCCACCTCTGACTCTGGGGGCTGCAGACCCCGCTTTAGGCACTCTATACAACTCTGCTTACTCAAGTGAAGTTTTGCTAACATTGGTTCCTCAGTGCAGGGTTTCTGGAGGCACAGCCGTTCCTAGGTTTTATAAAGCAAGCTAGAAACCTTCTCAGCGTTGCTGTTGTGTCGCCCATCCCCTTGCTGCCCCATACTTCACCTCTGAGCAGATACCAAGCAGTGACACTATCTTGCAGATGTATCAGTTTCACCCATCCTCCTAGGTAAAACTCCTGACATTCCTGTGCCTTAGCCGAGACATCGCTCTGCACCATCAGCCAGAGCTTTGGCTCTTGACTAGCTGCCCCCTCTCAGCAAGAATGAGTGGGTGTTTCTGGGTGTTTCTGCAGAAGGGTACCCTTGAGCAGGAAAGGACACAGGGAGGGGAGGACAAGGCTAGGGCTCCCTGTTTTGGGAGGGTCAGCGCATTAGCTTTTCATTTCAGCAGTTTCAGTGTCTTAGCCTTGCTCGTACTGCCTAGAGCATCCACATGCTTGCATCCATCAGAAAGGAATTGAAGGTTTTCTGTCAGCTCAGTTACTCACTTGGGAAGCAGATACTGGGCAGCTTCACTTTTTTTTTCCCCCTACAGATTTCTGTTGGACTGGAGGAAACATGTTTTGCTTTGCGTATGTGGGTAATAACACTGAGCTTCTGTCTTTCTGCACAGTGAAGGGCCTTATGCTACCTTTTCACTACATTCTTTCTGTATCTTTTAAGACCCATTAGGCAGGTGCTAGCTTGTCCGTGGGAGTCTGCTGTTGTCTCTTGATCACAATCCTGTGAGAGCTTCCTGCTGTGATAGGATCACTTGAAGTCTTCAGTCTTGTTGGTGAGCTGTCTGGGACAGTGAGAAATATGATGGCAAGGTTGTCTGATACCCATCCTGGCTTTTTCGCTCTTCCAAGTATGAAGAAAACAAGAAAACAGGGATGTTGGAGTCCATGTTTTGGCTTCCCTGGCTCACCCACTGCTTGCTGTGTTTGTCTCGTTCCAAATCCATTTCCTTGTGGATTTCGCAGTGAGAAAAGTATTGAGGCCTTTGAGGTATTTTTCACCTGAGGGATTCCTAGAGCCCACATATTGCTGCTCTGGACCGTTGTCTCACATAAGCCCTTTTAAAGTCAATGGGAAGCATCAAGATCAGGCATTGTCAGATTGCCTTGTTTCCTTAGCCCCAAGCCTGGATTTGAAAGCTATCGAGTGCTCCTGCCACAAAGATGTGGCAAACACACACAGATGTTTCCATTTTAATGAGAAGTCCTATAAAGCCCTTGTAACTATTCCTTGACTCTACGGGATCGTAAAATTGACAAGGATCTGCTTGTTCAGGCCTTGTAAAAAATGCCTTGTCTGAGAATAGCTGTTAAAATTTTCTCTTTTGTTTTGTGCTTCAATGTCCCTTATGTCTCAGTGTTAAACAGGACCTGAAAATCATTTGTATACCTTTTAACAACTGGAATACATGTTGCAATTTGTATCCAATCATTCCAAGTTCATGACAGTGTATGATCATTTCAGAGAGAAAAAAAATATACAGCTGCCTAAATGAGACTTCTTGCAGACTAAAAATACCTTGCCTTATGTATTATTAGGTTTTTCTCATTTAAAACCGTTACCAGTCATACCTGACTAGGCAGGGGCACGGATTTCTACACGGTCTGATGATACGAGAGCTTTTCTGCAACAAATTGCATCAAGTTCCATCCTGCGCCCCCCCGTGGCTTCACAACCATTTTTGTCTATCGTTTCTGTGCAAATCCTGTTCCTGAAAAAGCTGGAGTCAATACATGCTGAAGTAGGCCCTTGACCTCAGCACTCTTCATAAAGATAGTGCCATGAAAATAAAGCCAAGCATTACCTTCAGCACTCTGGGAAGGAACTAGGAGAAGGTTTGGAGTCTGGCATGATTTATTTTGTCTGTTGCAGAGCCGAGCCACCTGCAGCCCTGTTTGGTTCACAGTACACAAAGTCACTGAGGGACACAGGCTGCCGGACCTCTGGCTCAGCTGAACCACTGGGACAGCTTGGTACCTTTCAAAGCACCTCTTTTTAATGCCATGAGTTTGGTGACCTGGGAGGACTCACAGTCAAAGATGCCTGCTATCCAAGGGATCAGTCTGAGCCTCACATATAACCTATACACTATTGGGTCTGCCTTTCACTTCTGTCGAGGTTTCTTTGCGACTTTCTGGGACTTGCAAGTGATTGTAAAAGGGAGTGGTGGAGCTGCATGGAGCACAAATGAATCTACTGTTATCGATCCTTGCACAGCCCATGTGTGATGGGTAACACAGCATAATGTGTTTTGTGTCCCTCAGACTGACTTAAATGTTTCCCAGTGAAATAGTTCCTATTGTTTCTCCTGGGTAAATATGCATGTTTCATGGCCTCCATCCTTCTCTTTTTCAAATAAGTCACCAGGTCTCTTGCTTGCATGAGGGTACGATTTAGCAGGGGGTTGCAGAGTGATTAGGAATGTTGCTGATACAGGACTGTTAGCTAGCTGTACCCAAAGCATCAAAGCCCCCCAGTTTGTAGTGCCCTATCAGAGACAAAAACCTAAATCTACTAATCTGCTGCATGAGCAGCCATACATAGGAGAAACAGTGCAGGGATACTCCCTCACCTCCCGGTAAGTAATCATGGGAAGCTTCTTCAGCTCTCATTTCACAAGTCTCCGGTTCTGAGTAGGTGGCACAGCTTGTCAGGAGGATTCTCTTTTTTTCTTCTTCTTCTTTTTCTTCTACTGCATTAGGCACACGGCAACACAGCTTTGCATATGGCAGCTGCATTGCCTCATGACAAGAACCAGAAAGAAATCGTCCAGTTGCTCCTTGACCATGGGGCAGACCCAAGCATCCGAAACTTAGACAACGATCAGCCAATCCACATGGCTCCTTCTGGAAAAGCTGGGGATCAGGTACATGATCTGCATTGCGGCCTAACACATCTGTGCACCCCACAGCTCTCTGTCCTTACCAGGGGAACAGTGAGGCCAAGTCATATTACACAGGTCTGACGTTGCAGTGGCGCAGGCTTGGGGGTTCCCCACTTCAGTAACCCCATAATCGAGGAGCACAAAGCAAGCATTAGCTGGTACTCCAAATACAACTGAGGAGATATCAACATGTAGTTCTTTCATAATGGCAGCAGATCTCAAGGGGTGATCAGGTTTCATGCCTACAGATACAAAAAGGCTTCTGGAGCTCATTGTAGTCCCCGATATGTTTGTATGTGTATTTAGTTACACATATACATGTATATAAGTGTGTGTATGTATGTACTGGGGTGTCTGTATGCACAGTTTCAGATGGTACATTATGAACTTCTACATTTTTTTGCAGGTTAGGCATTTGCTGAAGAAAGGGAAAGTTGCATCTGCATTCATTTCCTGTCGCCAAAATGCCAGATCCTAGCTTGCCTGCAATTTCTGGAATGGCTTCAACTTCAGCTTGCTAATTGCACAAGGCCTCTTGGAAAAACTGTGAGGATGGTTAACCAACATGTCCCTGCTCCTAGAGTCTTTAAACCAGGGGGGATGACAGTGTTTCTCAACCTGTGGCCCATCAGTAGCATGTAAGATATCAGAAGATGAGCTTTCAAACAGTTGAAAACTTTATACTGTTATCAAAAAAATACTAATAAACCTCAAGCATTGCTTGCAAGCAAGGAGGCAAGCAAAGCAAATGGCTGTTACAGAGATAAGCAAATGTTCAAAGTACAGCCAACCTTTGATTTGGTGGCAACTGAAACCCATGGAGGTGACAGAACACAAGATGGTAGTTCGGCTATAAAAGGTTGAGAAATACTGCCCTTGAACTGTGTGTGCCTCTTGTTAGGTCCTGTAGAGAGGTACTGGTTGAAATGCTGAAGCCTTTGTGATGCACAAGTACCTTCATTGTTCCTGCTAGCCTGGGGACGCTGGAACCTGAGGGGAGGCAAAAGACTGGACGGAAGAGGTCAGGTCAGCCTAAGGCATCAGCCATGGCTGTATTTCACCTGAGTGAACGGATATCCGAACTGAAGAGCCCCAAACAAGGGTTCCTGCAAGCTGCTACTACCCCATTTCTTAGCACTTTGTGGAAGAAAGCTGAAGCAGCTGTCCATTGCCACAGCCTCTCACCCCACCCCAAAAAAACAGAAAACAGATGCTTGTAAAAGCAAGTCCATGGGGCAGGTTCTCAGCAGCCCAGGATCATGTGGCTCCTGAGTGTTTCCCAGCGAAGGAATTCCTCTTTGAGACCTCTGATCCAATCCAAGTCTCCGGCTCTGGCAAAGAATAGCCCTGGAAGCACCTCAGAGTGGGGAGCTGAGCCCTCACCGGAGCTAATGCTTGTGTAGGAGACAGAGGCTTCCTTTGGGTCTTCAACAGCTTTTAGACATGGACAGGGTAGAAAACCTTTGAGCTGTGTGAGCCTGTACACAGCGGGGTCAGAGTGCAATGTGGTAGGTGCTCTCCTATTCCCATTCTTATCTAAGGGGGTGTTTTAATAGATTCTTCTTATTCTTTCTGTGAAATGATTTGTGAATTGCTGTGCAATCGACCAGCAACGGTGTCTCTGCTGGGTCAATAGGATTGAAGGTAGATGCCTGAAGAGAGTGAAAGCCATTTTTTGACAACCGTTTCACAGAGGGTGTCTCATCTTCAGTACACATTCTGAATTATAGTTTGCTGATTTCTCAATGTTGCACAAGTTATTTTTTTCTAACAGGACTAAACAATAAGATGAAGGGCGGATGTCTTAAATCACTGCAGTAACTTCCTTGATCACCCAACTGACTGACTCAATGGGATGGGGTTTTCTAAAGCACTTGTCAGTCTTGAAGACCTGGACTGTTTAAACAACTGTTTAGCAGACTTGAACAAAAGCTCTTAAGAAATACAGGCATCTTCTTGACTTTCTCAGCCTTCTCTACTGTTTTGCTATTGCTTACAAACCTGCCAACATCCACTGACAATAAAGCAGACATGTATTTGCATGTGTTTGCATAAATTTGCATGTATCTGGGCATAGGCCAGCAAAAGCATGTCCTTTCCTATTTTGAAGGGATGTTATAACAAGCCTTGCATTGAGCGATAACTGCATTGGTGAGTTAGTACCATGTGTCAGGACAAAATGGTCAATAAAATATCAATTTCTTGAACTTGCTAGCAGCAAAACTGTGAAACTGTGACCAGCATGTGGCATGGGATACACTAGGGAAAATGTAAAAAGATTTTTGCCATCTGGAAATGTCTATGAGATGACAGAAGTCCTTTTGCAGCAAGTGAAAAAAATACATGAGCTGTTTTCTAGAGTGGCTTCGTCTCTTTATTGTTTCACCTGCCTGCTGTTGGATGTTTAATACAGAGCAATGCCATCAGTGACTTGCAATCTGTAAACATCACCATCTCCAGAATATCAGGGAAAATATCGATCTGGGGAGCGATGGAAGTGGCTTCATTCAGAGCATCACCCTGGTAGCCTGCATTACTCAGAGTTGATAGATGAGATCTGCAGAGGGGAGATGCCATGACCAGCCCAGGAAGGATGCATTCTCTCCACAGGCACGTCTGTGTTCAGCTTCCCAAAGCTCATACATTAGAGGCCTGCTCTGAAGCCAGCCACAATCAACAAGCTGTTCATATTGTCTTTGGACTGGATCCACGAGACAGTTGGAGGCTGCTGCATGTAAAGCACCTTTCCCTGTCATGAGAGCCAGTTCCTGGCCTGTGTATCAAGAAAATTCCTTTTAAGGCTCAAAGGTGGCCTGAGTGCTGTGTCTTCTGTGCTGGGGTGCATTTCATTGTTTTGGGCAGTATCTTAGTTCACAGTTAACCCCTTGATTTTTTATTACTATTTCAGGGGAAATGTACCTTTTATAACCTTAGTGGTACTGGCAGTGTGTGATACCCCTTTATTTGTACAGTTTATCTCTTCCTACCCGTGGCTTTGGATAAGTTGCTAATAACAAAGGCTTGTTATCACCAAACAAATGTTCTGAAGTGGCACTATAGAAAAGTCACCAGTCGGTTGGCAAGGAAAACCTTTTGATCAAATACTCTGTGCCACTGGTAAAGAACTTGAAAATAAGAACCTTTTATTTTCTCTATAACTGCGGGTTACTTCTGGAGTTATTCATGGCTTTTGTAAGAATGGGGTGATCCTCGCTTTTGTGTAAACATGTGGTTATATAGGCTGGCAGGGACTGATGAAATGCCAGTGTTTCGGTAGTGCTGTGCCAGCTCCATTGGGGATATGACCCAAGCTACTTTCCTTTAACCTCCTGCCTTTTTTTTTTTTCTGAGTGGGTGGGGGGGTAGTAAAGGAGGAGAAGAATAATGCACAATCAACCTTTTGAATAGTCCTCCTCTGTTGTTTTTTGTCCTTTCTTATGTCCACAAGACATCATTGTGTCAACAGCCAGCAGGCTTTTACTTGCACTGCAAGTGTCACCTGGAGCTATTGACATGGAGTTGGGGAATGGTGTTTAAAACATGTTTGCAGTCCCTGGCATGGGGAATTGCAAAACAACTGGAGAAAGAGCTGCAGAGAAAGAGGAAGAGGCTGCAAGGGATGGAGGACAGTGCTACTTACTTAATGGAAGCTGTTAGAGTCCGGACCCCAGTGCATAGAAATGTTTTGCTGGAAATATCCTTGTCCCAGCAGAACAGTTGGTAATTTCAGAGCAGCTGGTCCCCAGCCAATAGCTGTTAAATATCTGCTGTCTTTAAGAACACTGCATGGTCCCATCTTGGTGCCTCAGCCACCTGCAAGCCCTGGAAGTGTGGAAGCTCAGTGGTGAGACAAGCCCAGCCCTCCAAGAGACAGCTTCCCCCACTGGAGAGGTGCTCTTTTGGCCTGAGGCAACATCCAAGGAGCAGAAATACTAATGTGATGTAGGGTGGTCTGTAGTGCTCATGCTCACACTGCCCTTCCTAAGTGGTCATGCCTAAACAGCAGCCATAGGCTCAACGGGCACTGCACACCACAGTCTGCACAGAGCAGTCCTCTTTGGAGACACAGCATAACCACTGACAGCTGTACAGACCTGTGCCACAATATACTGATAAATGTGCAATCTGCTGATAACGTATTAGATTTATATATCTGCCTGATAGGGAGGTGAGAGATGTGTTGTTAGACTGAAATACTTGACTTCCGTGCTGGCACAGTTGTGTAGATTGGGATATTACGAGCCTTGCTGTAAAATGTGTTAATATGAGCGCTCTCCTTGTTGAATGCTTACTTATTATTTTCACATGCTCTTTCCTGTGCTGTATAAGAACACCTCTTCTTGGCTCTGTTCAGCTCAGGCCAACTTTGCCAACCCATGGGGAGGACGTGGCCACCCAATTCCCACTAGAAGCCTCAAGTATCTTGCCTCAACCTTATCTTCTTGTGACTCTTTCATATTGGTGATAAAGGGCTTTGACACGTGGCTGAAGGTGTGCCCACTCCTCAAGCAGCAGGCAGGAGCAGGCAGCACTAAGCAAGCTGTGGAGCAGACTGGGGCAGTAGAAGTGTAACCCTCCAGTGAGGTAACACTGAGGGGCTGAAGCACTACTAAAATGGCAATAGAGTGTCTCTGCACAGGGGTAATCACAGCTTGAACTGCAGCAAAGACACAGCTGTTAACTCCTATTTATAAGCTTTCTGTGACTGAATGTTTTATCACTTGGGACAACTCTGAGATTAATCAGGTAACAACAGGGGAGAGGGGAAGATATTATTTAAAGTTCTCAAAGTATTTTAAAGCAAGTTTTGGAAAAAAAAAGCTGCTGTCCTACATAAAGTAAAGGAACTGGATGTTGGAAAGGTACAGTTATCTTTGTGTAATCCCCTTGTCTAGCATGACAAAAATGAAACATCCTGTCCAGGGACCTGGACGGAACATGGAAAAAATGCCCTTTTTAGCTCATATAAAACTTAAAGCGAAGAGAACCCTGGAGCCTGCATGGGAGGTAACAGCTCCGTTTTCTGATTAAGGTGGGCTTAGAAGTTTGAAATAACTGGCATTATATAAATATTTTTTAAAGTTTCTTTAAAAAAAAAAAAAAATTTACTCATAGTTCATCATAGATTTCACAGGGTGAGGAAATACTCCTTATTTTTTTTGGTAGAATGAAGGAAACCTCCCTGTTTGCCAGCCAGATATATCTGTCTTGCATCCTCGCCCATATGGGTAATTTGAGCTCTGGGGAGAGGGAAGCTTTTCAGTTAACTGTAGAAGCGTCTGGAGGAGAAGGTAAGCATACTGCTAGTTAAATTACGTATTTGTCTTCAAGGGTGTAGTTAGTTTTTTCATTTGCGTTGGATTTAATATGGAGAGATGCTTCTTTCTTTCCGGTCTGGGTGCTCAGCTGAGAAACCGGGGGCTTGGCAGTCTGCCTCACCAAGTGGTATTAAAAGGAGGTGAGACACAGTCTTAGAAAGGTCTGGATTTGTGCAAGAAACAGGGAATCCTCAGGTATGATAACTTTCCCATTATCTGCTTAAAAAAATAGTCACTTATCTCCTGTTCAGTTGATTATGCTGAAAGGCGGAGAAAACCTAATATCAACAGACCAAACTATACAAAGGGCTGCTGAACTACAGCAGCCTCTCACTGAAACTCTGCCCTCACGGGGAACTGGTGTTGAGCAGCAGCCAAAGGCGTTTGGTACTGGATTCAACCTCTGTGCAGGCCTGAGGGCCCTTTCTGGCACATGACCGAGGGGCTAAGCCCTGAGCTTGCATGGGAAACAGCGGTTTCCCTTTTCTGCAAGAACCGCTAGAGAATATCATCACTGCAGCCTGAGCAGAAGCGGTGGCTAAGAAGGTGCAGATCCATCTCTGAGCAGGGTGCTGCACAGCTTTCTCTCTGGATAGCGTGCTGGGTGCTGAGATACTCAAAGACCTTTTATCTGCCGGAAAAGGTAAGCAAGACCTTTCATATTGCTGAGTAATTGCTCCTTGTGTAGGTTGCTGAGAGTCTCTCTTCCTCACCTTTGCAAGAATAGGGTCAGGATCCTGGATCATTAGCAGAGAAGAGCACTGACATCTAGCACACGAGGAACAAACAGGCTTCAGCATACGTACCAAATTATTTATTCGTATCAAAAAGAGCTGGCTTAATGATGTGTTTGGTAAGGCAGCTTAGGATTTCTTTAAAAAACAACAACAGAAACAAACAGGAAAAAAAACCCACACCTAAACCACCATAACAACATCAAAATACCCCTGACCATACAAGACAGAGGACTAATGTAGTGATATCATGTAGAAAATGTGTGAGTAGTGAAGAATAAACTGGACTGTGTGAGGCAGTGTAACTTTGCATAGTTCACGGGCAATTAATCTGATTTGGATACAGTGGATGTGTAAAACCACAGTCCCCATTAGCTATAGCAGATGTCACAGTTCCTATCCCTTCTGAAGAAGTCGTCAGCCATGGCCATGGGTGGTAGGTAGTCCAGGCAGTCCGTGCTGGGGCAGGGGAAGTACTGCGGGACCCTGTTGTCCACATGCTGGGAGCCACAGGCGGTGCAGCAGCAGGCAGTGGTGGCGTATGGGGAAGGGGTATGGCAGGACCACTCCTCCACAGGGTAGTCATAGGTCTTGGTGTCCAGAGCAGAGGGTGGGCTGTAGGTCAGCGGGGTGAAAGGGGATAGCTGAGGAGGAGAGCAGCTATAGTTTAATGGGCTGGACAGATCAGCTGAATTGGGAGATCCAGGAGCCTAGAGTTCAAGAGAATAAAACAAACAAAAAAACCAAAAACAACAACAACAAAACAACACAGGACATTTCAGGGTGACATTTGGAAAAATGCAGACAGCAGCCAGAATTTCCACACCATTGCCTTTCTCAGGAGGCTCTGTCTACCTGGAGAGATGGTTCAGTCCTTGGAGGCTTAAACCCAAGAGGCAGTTCCTGTGACGTTACTGTTAACAGGGAGCTTCTCTGTGAGTTAGACAGCTGCTAGCAGGAACTGGGCTATTCTTTGCGGGAAATCTACCAGATCTTTAGAAAGGACATTCCCTATTCTGCAGCCTCTCTCTAGGTTTGGCTGGGCCTCCCTATACTCTGCTCCCAACAGGAAACCATGCAGAAGTCTACACGAGCAGCCTGCATTGCTGTGGCTGTACCCCATGTCCCTAAAAGCAGCCACATTTCCAAATTAGCTTGCTGCTGTTCTGACCCAGGATGTGACTCCCTTCCCCATTTTCCCTCTGAGCATGCCTGTGGCTGTTCCCCTGGGACACAAAGCTTACCAGGTCCTGGTTAAAACAGAGTGGGACTGGCTGGAAAGCATCTGAGGTGTAGTGCGAGGGTGGCTGGAAAGCACTGAAGGCTGGGTCTAAGGGTGCCTCTGTCTGAAGACAGGAATCTACCAGCTGCTCCAAATAGCTAGGGCTTTCTTCGCAGGAGAGACAATTCGAAAACTGCCATGATGGACAATAGTTGGGAACAGAAGAGATGGGTTCTGCATCAAAAGGTGCTAGGAGAGGAGGCAAACAAGATAGTAGCAGATTATTCAGTATCTGTCTTCACAAAGGGCAGGTGTTGCCCTAGGTCAGGTTTCAGTACTCTCGTATGTTCAGTAGCCCTATGGATTTAGACAAAGATAAATGCCCTTCAAGTTCAGGGTGAGTTTTCTAGGGAAGCAGACACCAGGAGGAAGATGCTTAAAAGCATGCAAATAATGTGGGAACTTTCATTCCCTTGATACGCTCCAAAGCTCTTTAAATACTGCTGGAAACATTTCTGGCTCCAGCCATTTTGGACGGGGATCCAGCTAGAAACTCCCTCAGGCTCTTGACCCTCTGGCCTCCCTTCAGATGTCAACTGTTTACAGTCCTAGAAGCTTGCCATGCAGTGATTTACACTTCACAGCCTGGCGGATGGCTTCCGCCTTTACCTCACCCAGTCCCCAGATGCAGGGTATCTGCAGGAAGAAGGGGATAACCGAGAAATGGTTTTCTCTTTTATCCTTCAGACAGGAGATAAACTTCTGAGCAGACAAAATGGAGCAAGTCAGTGATAACGTGGCGTTCCGTCCACGTAGTGTTACTGGCAAAAGCGCGAATTTCTAGAAAGCTGTAGGGTCAGACTCACTGTACTGCAACATGCTTACTGGGGCTATGAAAACTCGCAGCAGATCTGACTTTGCAGAATTATTATCCTTCCATGCAGTGTTCAAATACGGCTAAAAGCAAAGCCCTGTCCACATGGAGGGCCACAGGTCAGAAGGCAATGGAACTGCATGTGGGTAGAGTCACTCAGAGTCGTAATTGTTTGCAGGTTCAAGGTGGCAGTGTTTAGCTGGATGCGGGGAGGAAGTGAGAAGCACCCAAAATACATAATCAGATGGAGACTTTCCAGCCTGAAAAAGCCTTGGTATGTCTCACGTTTCTGTATTAACATAAGCAAATTGATTCCTAAATATTGATGACTTAATCATTTCCCTGTCCATACAATGTATATATTCACACCTGCCCAACCTTTTAGGTCTCTCTGCTTTGGCTGCAGAATAATTGAAGGATCTGTAAGCCCAAAGTCCTATTCCCCCCACCCAGAAAGTGGCCCTTTCCTTGGATATTCACAGGCAGGAGGAAGAAACTCTTTGTGTTGCTGAAAACCTGACACTCCCCTCGATCCTATGGATGCTGCCAGGAGAGAGAGAACAGCTAATTCTGCTGGAGCTCAGCAAAGTGCTCCAGGGCGATCTGACCCACTAGCTCCAGTCGAACCCACAGACTGCAGCCTGGAGAAGGTGATGCCAGCAGTGTTATTCCCTAGGGGCTGAGCATCCCTTCCTGAGGGGATCTCACTCCTTACTGTGGGAAGAATAAAGTGCACATGAGAGCTTGTGAGCGTGCACCTAACAGGCTTTTAAGTACCCTGCTGGCCTCACGGCATCCTCATCTGCATTTCATGGGCTCCTTTCAGGTGCCGATTGGCTGCGTTGCAGGTTATCTGGTAGTGCCTGCCTCAGCCAAGGGCTGGAAAGACTCCGGGCTGGGGGAAAAATTTGGAAGGGGGTGGGAAGGGACGTGGATGGGGCTTTGTACCAACCTGGGTGAGGAGGAGACAGAGACTCTGAAAACTGGATGCTGCTGCTGCTCCAAGAAACCTGACCAAAGAGAAGGGAAGAAAAGGAATTGTATACACTGTAACACAGGAGCATTTTTCTGTGTGCTGAGGTAAGTCAGGATTTCACTTCAGCCTATTTATGTAAATCCTATTTACCTCATGGCTGTGACCTGGAAAACTTCCCTAGCATAGACTGAGCAAGATTAACATGCATAACATGATTTTTCCCTGAGCCTGTAACGGCACTGGAGAAGCACAACACCGACCTGTTGTAAAGCCCTTGATAGAGCACCTTGCTACTGTGCTCTTCCTACTGCATTATGAAAGTTAAGTCGGCAAAGACCTGGCTGCCTTTGAAACTAACGTGTTCATTTCCAGGCCATGAATTCCACAGTGGGGGGATCCCACTCACTGAGAACGAGTAATTAATAAATTGTAGCGATAACTCTTGAAACATGACTAACACAATTGCAGGTACCCCATGGCTGGGCATCACACTGGGCCGCTGGACTTGGTGTTGCTGTCATTTGGGAACCAGCTCTGACATCGCTCCCCACTCTAACACAGCTACGTGGACAGTCTCTTTTTCTGAGGGATGCTGGAAGCTGAAGTGGACAGATCAATCTGTTCTAGGAGCCTGACCTGCCGGAGGGGAGAAAGCCACCCCAAAAGCAACGGGAGTTTTGATGCTTGTTGTTCAAGACCAGGATTTTACTCTGCAAATACAAATACTGGTTTTTTTCCTCAGTTTTAATTCATACAGACTTCTGCTTCATTTCCTTTATTCAAAATGCTCTTGAGTTAGTGGATCATTTCCCTAGCAACAACTTCCCAACACATCCTCGTGCATTTACTTCATTAAATAGTGGCTATTCTGAGCTGAAAGAGCCTGTAAGACTATCCCTTTTCTCTTTGCCTGCAGATGTGCAATGAGGCATACAGAGCCATCCCACCAGCAGCAGAATTTTTCAGGTTTGGCTTTTTTCAGTGCCCAGAGGCAGCTTATCCTGCTGGCCCTAAATTCTAGGGCCTCTCCAAGACAACATGTACCTTTTGCAGATCACAAAGGTAACCTCCTGCACTGCCACTTTTTACTTTTTTCCTGTGTGGGCAAAGCAAGTGCTGTGTAAAGTCGCCACGGGAAGCGAAAACCAGTTCCACGCAGCCCTGTGACACCTGGCTGCGATGAAGAGGCTGCTTCGGTTAGGGCTGGAGGGGAGGAGTGACCCAGCATTTCCAAAGCCCGGCAGTTTTGTGCACTGTTGACCAAGGCCTCTCTGCCTGTGGCTTGCAGGCTGATCGGCTTTTTGTGCAATCAGCTGCAATGAGGTACAGGAGGTGGGAGATGAAATCTGAAAACCATCCAAAGCTGTAAAGTCATGAATCGGGAAGAAGTAATCATTTACTAAGCTCTTTATGCAAAACTCTAGAGTGGCTGGAGCTAGAGGACTCCTACAAAGACTGGAAGAGAGAGAGAGAGCAGACGTGTGTGTGTGTGTACACAGAGAGATCCTTGTCCTCTCCTTTAGAAGGGATGGGGCTAGGCATTGCCCAGATGGTACTGAAAAACGTTGGGAGACCTGAATTCAGTCAAGCACGCTTGAATATTATGCTACGGAGCCCTAATGGAGCAGGATGGAGCCTTGCTTAAGGGGTCTTTGCCCATGCCTTGTTTTCTTCCTTTCTGCTAGCCAAAATTTGGGGCTGTTGCTAAGTCCCAGATTCCCACACCCTCTCTGCTGCCTGGGAGCTGTTGGAGGCATTGCACCTCTGGTGCCTTCATTTCCTGCCTGATGGACCTGGACAAGAGAGAGCCTCCAGGGGAAGGCGGTGGCTGAAAGCAGCTTCATGGGGGGCTGAGACTTGTGGAACACGGGGAGGTTAGGGGAGCTTTGGTGTGACAGAGCTTTGTACTGATTGCTCCTCAAAGCTGCACAGGTCAGCTCGAAGGCGTGCCCTGAGTGTATGCTTCACCCAATGCTGCAACGCAGTTTGGTGCACACTTAGCCGAGCCACGGCACATTTTAAATGGGGGCAGTGACCGTGGCCTGCCTTATTCATCCAGCATAATTATACTGGAGTTGCTGTGATAACTGTAAGTTGGACTGAAATTTGTCTGTGTGATCCTTCCATTCCAGAGGGAGTTACGTTTCCGGAGCACCAGCTCTGCTTTCTCCCTGTACTAATGGCTGAGACCATCACCTGTTTAGATCACTGCTGCAGTTACCCTGGCTGAAAGTTCTTCTCACCCATCCTCACCAACCTGTTACACACAGACTTCAGCAGTCTCCTTGGCCCAGAGATTACAGTCTTAGCAAAAAAGATTCAGAGAGAAGAGATAAAGCAGACACCAAAAAATTTTTACTTACCCCTGAACCAGTTGCTGCTTGTCGTGCTCTCCTCTGCTGCAGTAACTCCTTAACTGTAATCTTTACTCTAACACCTTGATACACCTTGGGCTTTCCTGAAAGAATTTGTAGGAAAACACTTTACAAGATGGGAGACTTTCAGAGCATACAGCAAATCCAGAATGTTTTCAGGCATGCTCTACATGGAGTTTACTGGAGTAAACAGATGATTAATTGGTCACTGTTAAGTCACTTGTAATCACAGTTTATAGCCCTCCTTAACACCTGCTACTCAAGCTTGTGACAAGCAGACATTTATGAAAAAGTTGGTGTGGATTATATTTAGCAATCATGCATGTTTTGTTTTTTACTATCTCCTTCCCCCCCCCCCCCCCCCAGGTGTCCTAATACCAAGCTCCATCTGGTGCTACTGTTGAATTTATTTAAATTCCTATGATATTTGCCACTCTTAGGACCTGAAAATAAATGTGGGGAGAACTTCACCTTGCAGATAAAGACCAGGAATAAAACAATGGAAATATGCATGCAGTTACTGAGAGATAAACAAAACACAAATAAAACAACTGCTTTCATGAATCACTTCTTGCCTAGATTATTTCTTTATTTTGCTCATTCTGTACAACTCCCATTCACTGCAAACAAACATTTAGGATGTCTTTAATCCAGCCAAAACCAATCAGCAATCATCAGTCACTACCTGATGAGGGATTTTTACTACAGGAAATGGTAAAGTATTTACCTATTCTGAAAAATCGCTTTCACTTGCTGTACTTAAAGCTAAAATACTTGAAGTCTCTGGCAGTTCTGTTTCTGACCTAACTTTCTGTGATTATTTTCATCCTACAAACACTAGCATGGTCTCATCCTGCAGCCAGCTGTTCCTCAGTGGAGGCAGCTGGTTGCAGGTTCCCTGTCCTATTGCTGCTGCATGCAGCAAGAAGGCAGTGCTGGATTTGCAGGTTCTGCCCACTTATTCAAGAAATTCCACGCTATAGGCCCTGTCCTCTTCTGCTATAACCTCTCTCTGTTGCTGATGGCTGTACAGCATCTTCAGCCTCCTGTCTGCCTACCCCCAGCCCTCCTGCTGCCCCCTTGGTGCTCTGGTTGAGGATGTGCCGTAACAGGCACGCGGGTCCCTCCAGAAAGATGGCAGGTGGAGCTGGGTCTGCCTCGAGGGGTTTGCCGTGCTGTGCTCTCAGCATCTGGGGATTATTCATTGCGTATTTTTACGTTTTGTTTCTATTCAACAAACTGAAGATGGGGAAAATGAGAGGAGGGAAGGGTTGAATTTAACGAGCCAGGGGGGGCCCTGAGCTGGCAGCCCCTTCTGCCAGTTGGGGTTCAGCTGCATACAGCCTCTCAGCTCTGGTCTGCACAGGCAGCTGGGCAGGGCTAGGGGGCTATACTGTGAGCAACTTAAAGACAACCTAGCAGGTGAGTTACGGTGGACACATCTATAACCCAGGGGCTGGCTGACAGGTAGCCCCGGCTCCCGTAGCAGCGCATTGTGCCCCAAGGATCCTGCTTTTCCAGCACCCCAAG
Source organism: Vanellus vanellus (assembly GCF_965231255.1). NCBI lineage: Eukaryota > Metazoa > Chordata > Aves > Charadriiformes > Charadriidae > Vanellus > Vanellus vanellus. Next base: position 6,749,053 of record NC_138926.1, on the reverse strand, counting down.
GTGCCAGCGTGGTCCATGTGCAGCTGAAGCATGGCGAGCAGGGCTGCAGCAGCCAGCTGTGCTGAACTGGCCGGGCTGCGGGTGGAAGGGGCAGGGTGATGCAGCTGGGGCTGGGGGTGAGGAGCAGGGTGGCGAAGGCGGGCTGGGCATCAGGAACAGGGTGAGCAGGGGCGGGCTGGGGTTCAGCCTGGGCTCGGGGTCGGGGAGCAGGGCGGGCAGGGCAGCCGGAGTGCAGCGTGGGGAAGGCAGGCTGTGTGGGGAAGGCACAAAGAGACGGGGTGGGGGGAGCAAGGCTGCAGGGGCCGCGGCTGCCACCCCGCCACAGGGGCTCGGCGCGGCAGCGCTTCCCCGCCGGGAGCCGCGGGGATGGCCGCCGGAGGGCGAGCGGCTCCGGGCCGGGGCCAGCCGGCTCTGCGGCGCCCCGGCTCCCCCCGCCGGCCGCTGCTGCCGGGACCGGCCCTGCCCGCTGCGCTCCGCTGCGCTCCGCTGCGCCCCGGGCCCCGCCGCCGGCCCCCGCGGCGGCGGCCCCGCAGCCGGCCGGGGCTGGCACTTGGCGGGCAGGAGCCCTTGCCTGCCTCCTCCTTCCCTCCTTCCTGCCCTCCCCGCGTCCTCCTCCCTTGGGAGGCGAGGTTGCCTCACCCGCGAAGTGACCCCGGCGAACCCCGAAACTGCCCCAAAATGGGTTGGCGGGCCCGGGGTGTGGGGGGGGGGGGGGGGGGCGGCGGGGCTTACCGGACATCCTGAGCAGGAACGGGCAGCAGCTCGCCGGGCGCCCGGTGCAGCGGCAGCGGTGGCCCCAGCCCCACAGCAGGCGAAGGGGGCAAGAGGCGACAGGCTTAAAATTTGGGGGTGAAGGGACCTGCTTGCCTGGTGGCAATGCCAGGTGGATCCCGACAATATTATTGTTTTATCCCTACGGGTATAAGTTTGAGTTTTTCTCTCCTAATGCCAAGTATTTAAAACCTCTAGAAACCAATGATTTGACAATCAATGATTGCGCGATACTTTCAATTTGAATATTCAAAGGCTCCACAAAATGGGCTATCTTTTTGTGAAGCTGAGCACATCCCCATCTAGCAGAGGGTCTGGAGGAATAAGATTTGGTGGGGCCACCCTCCCCACCCTTTGCTTTTGGGACATTTGCAGGGTTTTAGCCATCGTTCCCCGAACGAAGCAGATGCGTCAGCACCAGCTCAGTATTTTCCCCTCAGACACGCAGGCTGGGCTCCAGCCCTCTCATATTTCATTTGCTACCTGCAGAGAGGACTCTGCAAGGGACTGAGCTGCTTTTTGCACAATTTTTCACATTTTAAGGCTAAATAGTAAGTTTTGGGGGCCAAAATGGCAGTGGGCGGGTATGGCATAACAGCAAGGCTGCCCTGGACACCCAGGTAGCTGAAGCTACCTGAACCCCACTTTCCACAGCACTCCCTTCCCTCTGCCCAGATGCAGGCCTTATATCAGAGTTTATTTGCGTTTTCCCCTAATTCAGACTATTTGCTCTTGCTGCACAAATTGGTCTCGCTTCCTATGTTCACCAGCACTGCCCTGCCCCGTGTGCTGCAAGTGGTGGGGTTTCAGTGTGTGGTCGATGACACAGTTTTCGGATAGCCCTTCATCACTGTACAATACTGACGTAGCTGGGGTTTTTAGGTTGCGTTACAAATTGTCCCTGGGCAGCGCAGTCTCTGCCATTCCCCCGGAATAACTGGCTGAGGCAGAGAGCAGGCCAGGCTGTTAATAATCTACTAGCAGTTCAGTTTGGCTATTGTTGCAGCTGAATCTTTTCTTTTCCTTTAAGTTGAACAAATACACTTGATTTCTGTGGGGAGTGGTCGCAGCGGCAGCGCCGTTCCTTGTGCTGAAATGTGCCTCTGCAGCTCCTGGTAGGCCAAGCCTTGCTCAGGGCAGCTCCCACAGGCACCTTCGGAGAGGAGCCCTCTCCTCCCACCAGCAATGCAGCCTGCTGTGCTGGGGGACTTTTGGGGGGATGTCACAGGGGAGTACGCTGGCCTGTCCATGCTAAGCAGTTTGGGAGCTGAAGCCGTGGCGTTACTGTGGGTTCCTTCGCGCCAAAGCATCGGTGGTGTGTGGGTAGAGCCCGGTGAGGCCGTGGGCACTGTGTGGGGGAGCCGGCACTCCCGAGAGCTGGGGTAATGTTTACCTCCGTAACCAGAGATCACAGAGCAAAGCGTGCAGGCTGCTCAGCTCCAGTTTTGACTGAGCTGTACACCTTAATGAAACACAAAGCACCCATGTTCGGGGTGTTCCTGCATGTCCTGGGTTTCGGAGCCTTTCGAGGCTCAAAGAGCCCCTGCCTTGGTTAAGAGCTAAATGCCGGAGTGCGTCAAATACTTCCAAGACAGCTCAAAAACTTTCTCTCCCTGCTTCTGCCTCAGAGCCTGACGAGAATACAGCCAGACTGACCCCGGTGTCTCCATCCATGCAAGGCCCTTGAAGAAGGTACAGCTGAGATATTTGATGGTGACCGCTTTGCCAAACAGCAGCTGTGGACAGCGATTCAACCTGGTGATGTCAGTTGTGGTATGGAACAAGGCTGCGAGCTCGTGTGGGCCTCAGGTTTGGGGGCACGGGGGCTGGGTGCGGGGCAAGGAGACCTGCACACACCCCGAGAGGCTCTGGGGCTCCTTGCCATGGTCAGGGGAGCAGCTCTGGCTGAGCAGGTGCCGTCCCGGGATGCTCCACACCTGCATGTGGTGCCCACGGACCAAATGGGGAGGCAGCTGGGCTCACCTCGCCCCATGCTTAGCACGTGTGCTGGGGAGCCCTGGCTGCTGGCTCTTTTCCTGGGCTGAGCTTTCCCTCTCTCTCTGGGGCCCAACTAGCAAAAAGAAGGGCGCAGCCCATGGGATGGGCGGAAGAGAGATTTGAGGCACAGAGAGCCGCTGGAGTTTGTTTTCCGAGCAGGTCTGAACAAGGCTGGGGAATCAGGAAGCATGGAGAGCGACCCCAGCCCTGCCAGGACCAGAGCTGAGGGCTCCCAGCCACCCCATCCCCGCTGCCCGCTGCTGCATCAGGCTGTGGACCCTGTGGGGTAGAATCAGGGGCTGCGATGAGCCCTTGAAGACATAACTGGGCTCTGCCGGGCACATTGCGCCAGGGGTGCTGGTGCTCCGACTTTTGCAGCTGCTTCTCAGCTGTGCTGTGAGGGGTCAGGGCGAGAGGTCTGTCCTGGGGCAGCCTGCACAGAGCCTTCACTTTTGGGGCAGCTGCCAAGATCCCTGGGAGCACTCGTTCCATCCTTTGGTGCCAGAACATACCCTGCACGGTTTGCTGGTGCCTAAACAGCCAGGGAGGGGCTATGTGCCAGGTGTGGGCTGAGCAAAGGGCTTGTACAATTGCTGCGTGCACACCGAGGTGCTGGTACATTCCTGGGCTACAGGATGAGGAGTGCCAGGGATGGTGCTAGGTGGTATGCCTGTAAAAGAATAGTCTTTGTGTAGAATGACTGGCGTGGCCTGCTTGGCAGCTCTCTGCAGTGTTGCTTGCAAGGGCCCAATACAGCTGCCTGTTTGTTGGTGCAGTGCTGTGTCCCCACTCCACATTCCCTCGCAGAGAGGTGCCTGCAGGCAGCGTGGTATGAAGGGATGCTTTGGACCCGATCCTGTGCCCCTGGTGACATGCATGATCCTTGGAGGGTGCTGAGAGGGCTCTAAATGCCTCGTCAGCCCCAGGATTTGAGGAGAAAAAGCAAGGAGAGGGCCTTAAAGCATCTCATCACTACTCACTCCCAGGGCCTGGAAAGCTCCTGTTCTCCCTCAGTGAGGCTTTTGTTGGTGCCTCTGCGGGAGCCAGGCTGGGGGACAAGATGGAGCAGAGGGGGTACCCTCTGCCGGGTATGGACGAAGCAGGCGGCTTTGGCCGCATCTGTGAGGGTTGCACAGGACTCCTGCGTGTACGTGTGTTTGTGTGTGCAGAGCTACCTCTAGTGGCCATGGGGCCCGGCCTGGCACTGGGACTTCAAGCCAGCCTTGCTCCCTGTTACAGCCCCAGGAGGTGGGCGCCTCTTGGCAAGGGGCTGGGAGCAGTCTGCCTTATGCCGGCTGACACAAGGCTTTGGGTCACCTCACTTATATCGATCTGGCGTGGGCAAGAGGAGGAACATCTCTGTGTGTTCTTCAGGGCAAGAGGGAAGTTGGGGAGGATGCATTTTGTATGTTGCAGGTGGGAGGGATGGTGAGGCTTCCTCATGCGCAGATCAGCAGGAGGGACAGTGCCCCAACAGTCCCTGCCAACGCCCTGAGCTGTCTGCCAGGTCCTGGTATAGTGTGGTGAGCTTTATTTGGTTGTAGCCTTCTGTACTGTAGGCTCAAATGTGCCATGCCTTTGCTACTCTGGCCATAATTGTTGCCTGAGACAATTCCACATTCACAGCATGCTAGCATTAGGGATGTACATTTATGCTGCTAGGTAATCAGATACCATTATACAGACTCTGTGCTATTAAGGAGGGCTTCCCCCAGCCCGTGCCTTGCTCCCCAGCCTTCCCAAATTTCTGGTAATGTTGCTCTGTACATGTAGTTTAAGCTTCAGAGCAACCTGTTTTCTCAGCATCTGAAAAGAAGTACCTGAGATCCTTGTTTGTAGGAAAGGCCCATAGAGTGCAGATATTTTGCAGGCTGTGTATTTCACTTGTAGCACAGCAGGACTGTGAGTAACAACTTTCATGAGGCACTAGAAGGCACCAGTGTAAGCTAAATGTGGCATATCCAAGTGACTGTATTTCTAAAGAGAGCATAAAGCATTGCATGTTGTTAGCATTCTCTGTTTGAAGGACCAGCTTTAGGAAAAAGCATACAGGTAATTAATTTGCTTCCATAATGGTCCATTTTTCTTTTCCTCCAGCTCTTATCTCTCATCAATAAGTTCTCCGGCCTTCATAAGTCCCCCAGATGGGATTTCCATCCTCTTTTGCCCAGGCAGAGTTATCATGAAGGGGCTCCGAGGACTGCTCTGGCGAGAGGTGGCTCATCCTGGAGGTAAGCTCATTTGCCACAGTCATGAATGGTGAGAAGGAGTAGGATGAGGTGGCAGCATAACTGGGGGAGTAGTGGACATCTTCAAGAGGATGCAGAGGGTAGGGCTGGGCTCCAGGGATGGCTGGGGTCCAACCTGAGCTTCGGTATGGAGAAATGCCTCCAGACTCGTGTGAGGAGAGGCAGCTGGCGCTAGCAGGCAGTGCTTGCAGAGGGTCTGAGCATGCACCGTCCGACTGGCCGAGACTGTCAGGTGAGGTCTGCTCCCAGGGCTCTCTCTGCATGGAAGTGAGGAGAGAAGGCAAGAAAGACCCTTAAGAATAAAAGCTTGTCCTGGAGGTAATGGCACATCTAGCTTGGCTTGGTGAAGCCAAGCAGACCCCAGAGCCTAACTGGGAACACTCCCAAGGGTTTCTGTTGCTCTGGAGCAGTATTTGGTGTTAAAACTGTTGAAAGGAAACATCCATGCTGTCAATAGTGGGCAGGGCCTGGGATAGGCTCCTGGTGGGAGTGACCAGCCCTGGCCTTGCAGGAGGGATGGGGACAGGCAACAGCCTGGAGCTGACAAAGAATGTTTCTAGAAACTTAAGGACCTTAATGGAGTAGGTTTTTTGTGGAGCAGGGAAGGTTGTTAATTTAGGAGCTGATCTCCAACAGGAAGAGGGGACAATGAGACAGCAGACGGGAACAAAGAGAAAAACCATTCCCCCTCAGCCCTGCCCCATCTGCTGTGTGCTGTGCTGTGGCTGCCTCCTGTAACAGCCACATCCTTCCCGCACAAGTCCCCCTAACCTAACCCCAGCTTTAAATCGGGTGATCTTTCATTGGGTGACTGAGAACCATAGACTCACTCACTAGTAGGAAGTGCGCTGTGTCATTAGGGAAGGATGGCAGGAGAGGGGACACAGAAGAAGGGCTGAAGAAGGAGCTGGTACCAGCTGTGAGGGGAGTAGCACGGTAATCCCCATATTGGTCGGTGAGATATGGGTCCAGAAGTGCCGGGTAGCCCTGAGTGGCAGAGGAATCGCATGAGAAGGCCTTGGACCCTAGAGGGGACGAGTAGACATCACTGACAAACTGCTTTGTGTTGTGGAAATCCAACTCAGTTGTGAAGGATCTCCTGACGCCGTAGTAACCAGACGTGGTAGGTGAGCCTGTGATGGTCAGAAAAAAGGGTTGGCTAAAGGGAGACTGTAACAACAGCACCTGGGGAGCCACAGAGCCATGAGCACCTCTGCAGGTGCGAAATAAAGCCCTTTTCTCTCTAGCATCACCCAGGGCAGGAGTCAATCCTGTCTTGAAACAGGTGTGTTAGCCCAAGTGCTTTTAGCACCACAGATGGCCCTGATCCAGCTGATGACCTCCATCTGCAGCAAACCAAATGTGTTTTGGGAAGCTTCAAATATAAGGCCGGGGGATTAAGGTTAGCTTTGCTAGCCTTTGCTTCTTTGCTCTGCTACAGCCCTTGTGGAGGAGGATGGGGGTTACAGCTGCAAAACCATCTGCCTTTGTTTCAGCCTTGCTGCCTGTTCCCTGTCCAAGAGCTCAAGGGGTAAAACAGGTCAGCTCCTGGTTTCATACTTTCTTTCGTCAGCTCCAGGGAAAACTGGAAGACGCAGAGGGGAAAGAAGGGGTTCTGTGTGGCAGCTCTATCAAGAGAGGTGGGAACTGCTTTAATTAACTCTCTTTCCCCTCTCTGGGGATTTCATACAAGATTACAGGGGTCTTTCTTTTATTATTTCTTTTATTGTTCCTATTTTGACTCTTTCAATTACTTTCCTCCTGTGGTCTCTGAGGGATGGCCCTGCTCCAGTGCTCACTTCATCTTCTTTGGAGAAGAAGAGAAAGGAGCCGTGTCAACTGTCCAACCTGCATAGAAGGTATTTATCGGTAGAGAGTCATCTCACCTGGCATTTGTACAAATGGTGACTGCGATGTGCTGGTGCTGCCCTACAAAAGATAAAGATATGTTAAAAAAACATCTCTTCAAAGGAAGGCAGCTCTCTAAGTGTATAGTTTGGGAAGTTGTTGGCGTAATTCAGAAGCACTATTTGAGTCTTGGTGCATCAGTATGAAGAGCTTAACTACAAGATTGAAAGCCTGGGGCCTCTATGGTATTAGCAGATGTAGGCTAAGAAGAGATTTTGAAGGTCTTGTGTAGAGCTGATAACAGTAGAAATATCAAGATAAACGGCTTCTTTCTCATGTACTGCAGGGTCCCTAATGTAGGCATAACACTGAGCAGTCATTTTGGTGTTGGCACAAAATGGGTCTCAATAAGCTGGTATCTAAGCTCTTGGCTGGTCAAAACAGGCAAATTCTGCACTGTGCATATTGCAGCCCAGCTCGCCTGTGCTGCATCTACCTGCCGCAGGGCCCCTTTAGCTGGCCCCTCCTAGCAGAACAAGCAGGCCATGTGTAGAAGGCAGTTGTTTTTAGTCCCTATTTGGGTGCTACAGCAATACCGATAATAATCTCTTCTTGGTTCTGAGGTAAGGGAGAATTGGCCCTGAGTGAACCTGTTGCTCATGATGGGAGATTCCTTACAAAGCACTGGAGCAGAGCTCATGTGGAGTTTCATTGAGTTCTATCTCCGGACCTCCAAATTCATAGAGCAGAAATACAGTGCCCACGGCTGCATTTACTTCAGCTGTGCTGTCACCCTGGCCAGTGATGGTGGCATGCTATTTTCAGTTTGCATAGCTCAAACAAGAGGTCCCTGCCATAGCAGGCAACCAAATTTAGAGGTTTAGATTTGAATTAAATTTGCCAGTGGTAGGACTTCCTTTTACTGCTGAGGGAGGTTTGCAGCTGCTCCCTGCTCCATAATGAAAATGAGCTTTGAGCCCATACAAGTCACACGGGCTGCAGGAGTGATAGGAGGTGTCAGGAAGGAGCCCTTTAGCTTGCTGGCAGAGGAGTGTTCACTTTACAGGGTGAGGGCTGGGGCTTGCACCTGTCTCCAGCTGGGCCATTTTTGGCTGCAGACCTCAGTGAGGATCATAGCTGGTAACGTGCACTGTTCTGCAAAGCTAAAGCCTCCACACGCAAATCTGGTCTCAGCAGACACCACTCTCTCAGCATCCATGTTGCTTTAGTAATGCCCTCTCCAGCTTCAGGGTTTTTCCCCACCACCTTCTCTGCCTGACCATTGCCATCATATCCTGCAGCCAGCTCACGTCTGTGTTCACTGAAGAGGAATCTCTTCGAAAGTAATGGTGCAAGCCTCTGCACTAGTGTTTAGACCCCAGCCTCAACACCCCACTGGGAAGTAGTCTAGTACTATCATCTGGCACCCCTAATACCGTGTTTGAGGAAATCGTTAAGAGGTGCAGGTAGCACAGACGCTGCCTACAGGTCAAAGGGCTGCAGTGATGAGAACTGGGATGCTTTGCTGGAGAGACAGGAAGGTCCTGGGCACAGCTGCCAGCCTCTAGTATGGAGCATTTCAAATTACCAGTGCACCTAAGTTCATCTTTGATCCTGTCTGGTCAACAGCCACTGAAACTATCTGACTGTGTGTTGTAGGCAGCAGGTCCTCTTGCACACACCTATGATGGATAGCCGCAGAGCTGACATTAGCTATAAAGGCTTTACCTGCCTTTAATTCAATTGCAAGAGCCTCTGCAGCAGGCCATCTTTGACCTTCATCATAGCAGGCACTCGCATGTTTGCAGAGACCTACGTTTCACTTGCCTCCTGGCTCCTTATTAGGTGATGAACGGCTCAGCTTAATTGAAGCCCATTAGTTCATTTCCTCCTTGCATTATTTCCTTTCAGTGGTGTTGGACTGGGGTAGCTGGATCTTCTGCAACACATCAGTGTGTCTGTTTAGCATCAGTTGAGCCCACCGCCTATTCAGCTGTTGATAAGCTTGGTCTCCACGTGACCGGGCAGAGATATTGACTGTGTTGCTTCAATGCCTTGGTAACCCAGGAGCGTCGTTCAGCTACAAGGCTGCATTGGGGGACTAAATGTAAGGATCCAGGTCAAAATAATGACCTGGTCCTGCAGTGGGGACTTATGGTGCCCTTTGACCATGCTTTGGCTTCAGTGTATCTCCTTTCTGGGCCCAATCTATAGTACAGCAGCTGAAGTAATAAAAATTAACAATAAAAGCAAAGCTTAGTCTGGGCAGGGCACCTCACTGGTTTGCTATCAGCAAGGCTGCTGAATGATCTGTCCCTGGCCTCTGAGTGCTGCTGGGCATGGTGCTTCATCTGCATATCCACCAGTTTCCCCACCTGAGAAAAGATGGTAATTCTTTTATCATGCAGAGGGTAACTGCTCATTCATGCCTACAAGTCAGACCCTCCCTAAAGCCCAGGACCAAGCCCTTCTGCCCTGCAGTTGATGAGAACACAGAAGCCCAAATTACATGGTTTTCATCACAGTACGCACTGCAGGGCCTGGCTGTCATGAAATCGGTGCTGTTCTGCTGCCTGAGTAAACAGCCCAGCAGCTCACCTCTGATGAGCAATGACCTCTCCTTGGCAGCACAGATCTCCTCCATAGACCTCCCCTTGCACAACAAAGGCTTACTGATTTTGGAGAAAAGATCATGTTCAAACAAAAGATGCAGCTAAATTACACTGCATCATAAATATACAAAGGGGCGTTCAGTTATCTGCGGTTTGCTTTGATTCTGGATTATATTATGTCAGATAAACAGAGCTGCATTTACAGCTGTTCTTTTCATGATATGTTTGAGGAAATACGGATGTTTGCCCTGCACAATAATTTTTCATCTCTCATAGGGAATAAGCAACAGGGCTGATTTTGCATTAGATAGACACACAACTGCTAAGCTTTGGAATACAAAGCAAAGGGCAATAACGCAAGCAGCAAGTGTTTTACAGTTCTTAGGGCTTTTGATTGCAGCCGTTGAAGCTGCTGCCTCCAGAAAGGGAGCAGGTAATGCATGACAGTCACCAGCCAGGATCTGTTTTCTCAGTGAGTGCAAATTACAGTGGTTGCTTCCTGCTGCTCCCCAAAGCAGTTTTCCTAAATGCCTGCCTAGTGCGAGCATGTTTCCTAGTGACTGTCCATGGCTCAGGGGGTCTTTTGCCTTTCTGCATTAGCTGAAGGCTGTGAAAATAGTTATGGCTAGATCTTGCTTTGTTTGGTAATGCCCATGATGGTTTTCTGCCTATTTTGTTACACAGAGTTAACATGCATGAAAGTAACAGCGAGAAAAATACTTGCAAGTCCCTTTGAGGTCTCTTTGTTTTGCTAAAGGCAAAAAGCCTGAGGCAAATGGCTTGGGGGGAAAAGAGCACCAAAACTCCTAATATGTGTCTTCTGCTGCCAGTAATTAATGTCTCTGCTCCCACCCTTTCCTTCCAGGGCACAGTTTCAGCAGCTTGGCTGCATCTCCTCGTCTGTCAGTGGCCCCATTGTTCCCAGTCAGCCTGGAAGTGAAGTGCTGCTGCTTGGTAAAGGTGAGTCTTGAAAGCATGTAGGGAATGGCTTACTGTGCCGCTGGATGCCACGTGCTGGCAACTGGAATATTTTGTCCTCTTCTGGGGACATCATCGCTTTTCTGGTTAGTAACTGAGAAAAAACAATGTGTGTACTATAATTTGACTTAGGTTTCCTGTTGCCATAGAACCACTTTAAGAAGAAATCATATTTTACAAGCTGATGCTTGGCCTCTTTCCAGATCATAACATCACTGGATCTCCCCTGGCACTCTAGTATGCTAGAGAGGAGCTGAAAGGAGCACAACATTCGGGCAAGAACATCTATTTTTGTGGCACTGAGTTGTTCAAGTGTAGCTAGTGAGAAAGGAAGCTGATTTGAAAAGGTGTCATATGCAGGATGTGAAAGGAATGAGAAATTTAGCATTACTGATCTGATTAAAAAAACCCAAACAACCAAATTTAAATTCCTCAAAGGTTCACTGATGTAAAAATCAAGGAGCCATGTATGATCTTTTGGGGCAAACACTAGTGTTGCAAATGCTTTTGCTATTCCTTGTCAATACTGGAAGTGCCCTGAACTCAATATAAATGCTCTTTAAACCAGAGGATTACGTGACATGACTTTTCTGGTTAAAAAAAAAGAAAAAAAGGCCGGGAAGTGACTTACACTGAAGCGGGAGCCACTGCTCTGCCTGGATCGTTTTTCGGCAAGAAGATCTTTGACTGTGTGTTTCACTCGCACTCCTTGGTACACCCGTTTGCCAAAATCTGTGGGGACTGAGGGAATGAAATGAGCATTATAGGAGTTCATTGAAACCATAAAGCAGCTGGAAGAGGTTGTTAGGGAAGAAGCAAATTCATTGCCTCTGTACACCAAGTTTGGAAGGAAGCATGTAAGACTGCTACTATTAATACAAAGTTATCCCTTAGGAGCCCAACAGTGAGGGCTGATCATCTGCAGAGAAAAAAGTCTAAGGTGCCCTACGCTGTATTTCAGCATTGGGTGCCATGTGGTTTCCTTGCAGCTCCCTCTGTGCCAGACATGGCTGGCTGATTGTTTTTGGCTTTTGTTTTTCCAAAGAGAGCTCTGGGGGATCCTACGTTTCCCCTTTGGGTCAGCAAAATTTGATTTAACTGTACAGCCCCTCTTGCTTTCAACAGAGATGCTGTGGTTTAGCGCCTCCTTGCCCTTCTAGAGTTGTTGGCTTTCAGCATGTAGCTCTGTGAGCTTTGATCTCAGTACAGCAAAGGTGGAAGTATCCCAGATGGTTGGAGCGGCTCCTCTGAATGGGGTTGGGAATCTTAGCGCAGATCTCGGGAAAGGAAAAGGAGTGGATTGCTCAGTCTGCTTTGTATCCACAGCAAATACAGACAGGTACTTGGGAACTCTGTTGTTTTAGCAGGGTTATTGAGGAAGGCGCAAAGAGGAGTATGGCGTCTCAGCCTGTCACCCAAGCCATGGCAGGCCTGGCTCCGTTTTCTTGACCTGCCTGGAACACAGCACAACCTGTCCGTAGGGTCTGTGTGACTTGGTGTGAGGCATCTGTCCTCTTCCTCTGCGCGGATAAAGCTTTGCGAGATCTGCCTCGTGTACAGGCATTTTGGCCCAAGCAGGAGCAGAGAGGGAGGAAGTACAATATCTGGGACAGCTCTTCTCGCCAGCCCAGCAGGCTGTGCCCGAACAGAGAGCTCGCACCTGCGGAGCCAGGGAGGAGTGTCCATCTGGGCTGTTATTGAAACCTTCCAGAGAAGAACTTAACTTTGAAGCTAATCCCTTGGAAAACACACAGCCGTGTTCTCCCAAGGGAACACAAACAGCCATTCCACAGCGGATATGTTTGATCTCTAAAATTGTGATTTATGTTTTGCCCTTCTGCTTTTCAGGATGTGTCATTTGGCTCCGTTTATCACTTTAATTCATGTGGCATTGTGTCCCCAGGTGCACATACACATGGAGAGATTAGAAAGGGAAGAGTAGAGGGTTTAAAGAACACCGAATCTCAGTGTTGGCTTGGGGTTACCCAAAATGTTTTCTGTTGGGCCATAGACATTGCAATTTTGGGCAACTGCAAGTTGGTTTTGGTGTTTGAGTACTAACCAGAGAGACTTCAGCCAAGACTGGGCACAAGGCAAATGCATTGCAAGAGACAGTCCCCCAAAAAGCTCATGATCAAAATAGTCAAAATAGAGGTGAATGCTAAGTCTGCATATCAACCAGCGAGTATTTGTGGACAAGCCAGGACACAGACAGAAATTTTCAGAATGGGGATATTTATAAAATAGCATCACTGGGAAAGCTGGGAGCAGCTTTTATTATTTTATTCTGCAGTCTGATGTTGCTAAATCCTACGACTTCTTTGTATTAACTGATTTTGCTTCTCTGTGACCACTTCTAACAAGTGTCTGATGCTCTGCACTTCTGCAGTCCTGTTTTCCAAACATCTTTACTATGGTCTACAGACATTAGAAAAACACTTCCACACCTCCATACTTTTACACATGGGTGCTGTGCTATTGAAGTTACTTCACTCATATACTCACAGTTTTTCCTCCACTCAAATTCTTGTAAATAAGCAATGTAATGGCTCTGTCCTCTAACCCTGTTTTTAACTCAGTAGTCCAGCCTCGCATAACTAAACCTGTTGCTTTCAGTGAATTTTCAGCAGGATCTGATGCTGAGTATTAAAACTCCACATAACTCTGCTATTGGCAGCATCAGGGAAGGGAAGGCTAATTTAGGCCCGAGTTCATGTAATTTTCAAGCAAATTGAATCATATTTCACATCACTGATCTAACTGCCTTTTGGAAAAATATAGCATTGTGAAGGAATATAAATTGTCTAGAGAAGGCGGAACATGCTAATAGACACTATTAGATTCTTAAGACATTAAAGATGGCACATGTTGATTTTAGGCAATTCTTTGTTTGGTTTGGGTTTTTTTTTTTTTTTAATATGAGCCCAAGGATAGCATGGTATGTTTTTTCCCTGATATTTCCATGCAGATGCATCTTTACACTCGTGAAAAGTCAAGGTGCTGAAACTCACCCGTTTCCATTGTTGTCACTGCTGACAAGTCCCAGCTCTCAGATTCTGCAGGGCTTTGGAGAAGGGCCGTCCGTCATGAGCTTCCCAGAGCAGAGTGAAGTCAGTGCTCATACTCCTCTAGTAAAGTTCCAGCTGAGCCTGACGGAAATGTTTTCTACAATTTAGGGATGTCTCCACAATCCCTTGTTTGGGATTTGCTTAAATGCAAATCCCTTGATGTGTGTTTCACTCCAATTTGCATGGTCAGTGTGGGTCATTCCCAAAGAGTCTCTTCCCTGTCTGAGCTGACGTTTCATGGATGAAAACTGAGCTGAGGTTTACTGACAGAAAAATCTTGGGTTAAAGAGAAAGCTTGGTAAGTCTTGCAGTGATGAGCCGTCTCCTAACAGGTGAGGAACTTGGCTGGAAAAACAAGGCTTGGGACAAGAGCATCTTCTCGTGTAAGTGTGAGATACCCATGTGCTGTTGAAGATGCATGTAGCAGGCCTTACTCGGGAGTAGTACTGTCTCTCTGGGACCCCACAGGCTATCTTGTGCATTACACAATTAAAACTGGATCTTTAGACACTGTGAACCCAGGAGGCTTTGCGTGGCATCCACTAGCAGGGAGAAGGGTAACACTCAGCCGGGCACAGCGCGCTCATGGGACCAGCAGGAATATCTTCTAGCAAACCCATGTGCTCTTGGGGGGGAAGCCAGGGTTTGGTTCTCCATTATCAAGCAAGGTCCCCTTTCTGAAGGTCTGAGACTAGTCTCCAGTGAGATGCCAGGAGGGCACTGCTGCTGGACCCAGATTAAAGGGATCTTTGGCCAGGCCTGCTATGGCCAGGCCTGCTACAGCCATTCCTCTGTTCCCAGCCTCCAAATGGTAGCAAGTCTGTTTCTGCAATATCTGAACCAAGAAGCAGAGTTAAGCCTTTAAATTCTTCTTTAAGCAATGTAGCTTATCCTAGTTCTGAAACACATCCACATTTGCTGTGAGAGCCATTTTCCCTGCAACACGGCTAGCCCAACCTATCAATACAGTAAGGACAGGCTGTGGTGAGGCAGATGATCTCTAGAGTGTTTTGTGTATAAGCAGAGTGGGCTGGTGCGCAGTATTGCTGTGCTCATCTTACATAAGCAGGACAAGACTGGCACCAATACATTCCTCATAATGAAATTTTTCTCCTCTTGTGGAGTCTGCTGCCAGCTTGCGGGTCTATTAGGTAAGAGCCGTCCCTCTTCGTAATTCCGTGCACTTTCCCCAGCATTGGCCCAGAGATTAATTTGGCCTGTCATGTGAACTGCCTTCCTGGGGAAGTATTTTTTTGAGTGTAATTATTAGTTTCCTTCAGAAGAAAAACAAAACACAAAGAGCAGCAGCTGGCAAAGTCTGCATCTGCTCAGGCCATCGAGGCAAGTGGGGAAGGCAGAACTGAAATAACATCCCAAGTAATTCCCAATATTCTTAACTTGCAGAATGACTTGGGAATTCTGCCTGCTCAGACGCAGAGCTTGGGACCAAGAGGATATCACACAATCAAGCTTGTGGAAGACTTGAGCTCCTGTATACAGAGTCTTTCACCACATATATATGCCCTCTTATAAGTCCTATTTTGGTGCATCTGTTCCTGGCCACCCCTCCTGGTACCCACAGGTGTCTCGGGTTTGGCTGACAGGTAATAGAACAGGCAGGAAGCACCGGGTGGGGAAGTGCGGGCAGATGTAAAGTCACAACAAAAGAGGGCTGTCTTTGGTTTGTCAGCAATAGGCTTAGTTTGCCACCTGCCTCCTGGCAGGCTTCCCAGGTTGTTTTGTCTCCTGTGCTGGATATTTATATACTTTGGTTAGGATATACAAGTTAAATCCCAGCCCCATTCAAGCTAATAGCTTTGCACTGTCTAGCCAGTCCAGGTGTTTTCTGTACTGATTACAAAATAATTACACTGAGAACAACAGATCATGCAGAAAACAAACAAACAGATAAAAACTCAGCCAGACTTTTTAGGCTGATGAGCATTTTTAGATGGGATCTTACACTTTCATTTGAAAAAACATCACACACAGATTTTCTATATAGTTTAGTGAATTTGGGTACGTACTCTGTTTGCATCAGAGGGAAAAGCTGGTGTGTGTGACAGCAATTACAGAAGCAGTTGTGTATTGGCAAGGCACGCTTTGTGGCACTTTTATACAATCCCATTCGGTTTTAGCACGTCCTGTACCTGTGCCAAAGCAAACCTGAGAATTGTATCTCCATTTTGTGTTACAAAAGCACATGTAGCAGTCAATGTATATTTGTTTAATTCAAACTGTCATGTCAATCCGTCTTCTCATTACTGAGTAAAGAGAATTACATTGCATGATCTCACAGCAGGAAACGCAATACTGGTGGGTTTTGTATTTGGCGCTTGGCTGGGGTGCCCGGTTGTGTGGATTTTGACTGCAGCCTTTGCGCTGCAAGGACTCTCTTGCTTGGGTGCGGAACCGTTCTGTAGGCACCGGGAATTAACCTCGTGCTATGCTGGTTCTCACGCTCCACCACCGCAAAGCCAAGTCCTGTGCCAAATCTTGCCATGACAAAAGCGGCCTCGGCTCCCGAGAACAGGGCTTTGCCCAAACCGCACGGGCGTTACTCCCGCGGGTGTCGGGGAGACGCTCTCTCGCGGGTCGGCCCCCGAGCGGCCTCGGAACCTTTGTGAGCCGGCGCTGCTTCCCGGCGGACTCGGTCCGCCGCCGCACGCGGGCGGCCGCCTCCTGCGCGGGGATTGGTCGGCGGTCCGGCTGCTGTTGGTCTGGTGGGCGCGGTCCGTTGGGTTCCGGCGCCCCCCGGTGGGCCGGGGACGGGCGGAGGGTGAGTGGGGCCGGTCTCCCGCTTTGGCCCCCTCTGCCGGCGCTCCCCTCTGCCCCGCCGCGGTGGTTCGGTCACCGGCTCCGGCCGCCGCTGCGGGACCGTGGGGCTTCCCCTCCTCTCCCCGAGGCCTGCCGGACGGCGCCCGGGCCGGTGTCGGGTACTGGGTGACCGCGACGGTGAGGGGACTCCTCGGCGTCTGCGGCCGGCCATGCCGCCCGCTAAGGCCGGCGGCAAGGAGGCCTTGGTGCTGCAGTGCGAGTGGGACGTCTGCACCTACGTGGCCTCGAAGATGGAGGAGTTCTGCGAGCATGTGGCCCAGCACCTGCAGCAGCACCTTCCCGGCGAACACCGGGACGAGATGGACCCTCTCGGTAAGGAGCTAGCAGCCTCGACCGCGGCGGCTCATGAGCCCTCCCTCCTCTCTGAGATATTTCACTGTGAGAGAATCTTCCTCTCTCTGAGAACAGCGCTGCCTGTTGCAGGACTGGAATCTCATGGAAAAAAAACTGGTGTTCCCCTGTCTGGGGGAACCTGAGCTTTACTGGAAGAGGTTCTGTCAGATCGTTATGGCCTTTAAATCTTCTGTTTGTGTTGCAGAGGAATACACGTGTTTGTGGCAGGAATGCGGTTTCTGTTCCCCAGAGAGCTCAGCTGACCTCATTCGCCACGTCTATTTCCACTGCTACCACACCAAGCTGAAGCAGTGGGGGCTGCGGGCCCTGCAGAGCCAGTCAGACGTGAGCCATTGCCAGCTGGACTTCCAGAGCCGCAATATCATTCCTGAGATCCAGGAGAACTTTCTGTGTCTGTGGGAGTACTGTGAGGTGAGAACAAGGGACTCAGTTTTGCTTTCCTATGTGTTATTTGTGACATGGTGGCCAAGGGAAGGAGAGCTGCTTTTGTCCTTCAGCTCAGCTTTGTGCCTGCTGGTTGGCTGTGCTCATACATGTGTGAAAGGCAGACCTGTGTACCTGTGCCCGGGTTGAGGCCAGCTCGTGCTGATCTTTTCACCCCCTTCTGTCTGCCTCTGCTCCCCAACAGAGATCATTTGATAATCCCGAGTGGTTCTATCGGCATGTGGAGGATCACAGCTTCTGTTCGGAGTACAAGGCAGCAGGGAAGGAGAACCATGTGGTCCTCTGTGGCTGGAAAGGTTAGTGGGTGCACACAAGGCCTCTCTAGAGAGCTTTGCACAGGGCTGGATTGCAAATGTCATACAGGAGAACTCTGCACTCCTTGGCAGGGTTTCAGAGAGCCTCTTGAACTTCAAAAATATGTGTGCATGGTTGCACAGTGAAATATTCCTCTAGAATTTCTTTTAGGGGATCCAGTGAGTGCTTAATATTGAGGTTTTTGTTTATATTTAATTAGTACCTAGCAGAAAAGGCTCCAGTTTAATTTTTTCAGTAGTTCCTCTCTCCTGTGTTTGTGCAATTGCCTTAGCTGCTTGCAGTGGGGGGACTCTGTGCCAGTTGTACGCTAGTGATCTCATCCTCCTGTGACCCTGCTCTGTGGGCTTTTTGGAGCAGGGAGTTGATCCTTATTAGTCAAAACAGAAGCAAGAAGCCTGCCACTTAGTCAGGTTGTGGATCATGGCCTATGTGTGAAGGATCTTAATGGCAATCTGTTGTTTCTGTTTAGACTGTGATTGCACCTTCAAGGGGCGCTGCAAACTGCGGGAGCACTTGCGCAGCCACACACAGGAGAAGGTGGTGGCCTGTCCTACCTGTGGGGGGATGTTCGCCAACAACACCAAGTTCTATGACCATATCCGCCGTCAGACTGCGCTGGACCGTAAGCTCCTGCGGGTGTGGGAGGAGTGGGTTGTGAGCAGTCCTCTGACTGGGCCGTTTGGTTTGTTAGAGCTGCCTGTTCTCGGCGAGCAAAGGGCACAGGTGAGCTTGGCAACAGCCTTACTTCTCTGATGACTGGGAACTAAGACACTGATGAATCTCCGAGAAGTGTCTTCTTGAAGAGGCAGGATGGTTGGAGGTTGACAGGGTTGCACAGGGCTCACGCTGCTGCAGCCAGAGCTGTTCCTCCTGCAGGGACTCAGGACCGAAGTCAAAGGCAGCAGCTGGGCACTTGCAGCAGCACTGAGATTTGCTTGTTGAGTTCCCTTGTGCTGTGCTGGTGATATGTGTGTGTGTGATGACTGCTCCCTAGTTCCTGCACTGGCAGCACAAGGAGGCTGTGCAAAGGGGAGTCAGATTGGCCTTTGGAAGTGTTGAGATTTTTTTTGGCTTTGTAGTCAGTGTTTGCTATCTCTGCCTGGAAAGAAGGGTTCCCAGCTCCACTGTAACTACCTCTTTTTCTCACTTGCTGGTCTTTGTGCTATTCTCTCTGCTTTGATCTCTTCTCACCACCCCCTCCCCTTTCTTGCTTGCCCTGATGCTGCAGAGCAGAGGTTCCAGTGTTCTCACTGCTCCAAGAGGTTTGCCACAGAGAGACTGCTCCGTGACCATATGAGGAACCATGGTGAGTAAAGGCCCCTTCTCCCAACTGAGGCTCTGAAGAGTGTGTGCTCTCCCTTGCTTTGTGGTAATGTTTTCCACCCGTTCTTTCACACAGTGAACCATTACAAGTGCCCTCTGTGTGACATGACCTGCCCGCTGCCCTCCTCCCTGCGCAATCACATTCGTTTTCGGCACAGTGAGGAGCGGCCATTCAAGTGTGACTACTGTGACTACAGGTGAAGACCAGAGCTTTCTGTCTTCCCAGACTGATGATGGAGAGGCACACAGAGGCACATGTGTGTGTGCTCTACACAGTGTTCAGCTTTGTTCCCTCTTGTTTCCTTTCAGCTGCAAGAATCTCATTGACTTGAGGAAACATTTGGACACACACAGCAAAGAGCCAGCCTATCGCTGTGAGTTTGAGGCCTGCAGCTTCACTGCACGTTCCCTCTGCTCCATCAAACTGCACTACCGGAAAGTCCATGAGGTAGGAAGGGAGCAGAGGGCTATTCTGCTCTGTATTCTCTCCCAATGAGGCTGAGAACCGCTAAGTGCAACATGCTGTAGAGAAGCATGAGGAAAAAAGCTAAAGGCATGTGAAGTGCTCCAGGCTGACCCAGGGGTGTAGGAATGTGAGGTCAGGTTGCATTCCTCTCTTACTGCTGCAATGACACGTCATGTCAGTCTTCTTGGGGAACCTAGCGTGTGTATGCATGGATACCGGGCCCTTTCATCAGCCTCATGGAGTACTCAAATCCCTCTATTTGCCCTTCAGGGTGACTCAGAACCCCGGTACAAGTGCCATGTCTGTGACAAGTGCTTCACACGTGGAAACAACCTCACTGTCCACCTCAGGAAGAAACACCAGTTCAAATGGCCCTCAGGGCATCCTCGCTTCAGGTACTGCCCGTCCTTAGCTCCTCACTACCTCCTCGCTAGTGCAAGAGGCAGCTGGAGTTGCATCCTGTATCTTGCCAGAGCAGATACCTGGCGGTGCTTGGGATCTGACATTTGCCTGTAGTGTGCTCAAGACCCGTTTCCCGGTGGCTGGAAATCACTGGGCTGCAAGCATTTGGTGGATCTGGCACAGTGACAGGGCAGTGCTGGGTAGCAGCTCCAGCAGTTGGTCAGAGATTAGGGGCAAAGGCAGCAGAGGTGCCATCACAGCTGCATCTGGCGGGATGCTTCTGAGCTTGGCAGGGGCTAGGTCCAGGTGTCCCACTGTAGAGAGAGATGCTGCAGATCAATCTCTTGACAGATGCCTCTGCTGCATCCTCTCTAGGGAACTCCAAAGGGTTTCCAGAGCTTAAAAGCTGGGAGGGGAAAAGGATGGACTTCAAATACTCCCAGTGAAACAGTGGTGGAAGAAGATGGGCTTGGGATATGGTAGAGGCTTGGCAGAAAGCTCAGAAGCTGCCACATGGATGTGCTTTTAGGGGTAGGGGCTGAAGGGGTTTTATTTTACTTGCGCGGTATCATCTATGTAGCACTGGGCATTGGAACCTAGAGTATAGTAACCCTTCCTTTGCTGTGGCTTCAGGCTGCTACCTGTCTCCTGGGAAGGGGCTACAGTGTGACTGGCTCCATTACCCCTGCCTATCTCTGCTCAGGTACAAGGAACATGAGGATGGCTACATGAGGCTGCAGCTGGTGCGTTACGAGAGCGTGGAGCTGACAGAGCAGCTACTGAAGGACAGAGAGAAGCAGGGGGAGGCACTGGATGGCTCAAGTGAGTGTGTGCTGCTGTCTGAGGGTGAGGACAACCTGCAGGGCATTGTTCTGGAGGCCCCAGCGGAGGCTTCCCTGGTAGAGAACAGTATGGCTGAGCTGCAAGTGGCCCCACTGCGCCCGGCAGCTTGCTCTGCTGACAACCCTGAGCCAGCACGGCCAAGTGCCTTCCCAAGAGCAGCGCTGTTGACGGAGCAAGAACCCAGCACCCCAGCCAACCCCATCATCCGTGTGGTAAACCGGACCAACGAGCACGGGGAGAGTGAGACTGTGTATTATGTCATGGCCAGCACATCCTCAGAGGAGCAGGTGGCAGCACCCAGTGGGCTGGCCATGGAGCTGGAAGAGAATGTCATGGACCGTCTGCAGAGAACGGCTGAGGAGTTGGGCATCCAGATCGTGTGAGGTGCTCACCTGCCACTCTGCATGTGGAAAACTTGGGGTTCCACGGGTTGTACTGGTCGGGGAGGTTGGGGAGTGCTGGGGGTCTAGGGCTGAGCTTGTCTTCATCTACCTGCAGCTGGCTAACTTCCCCCTTTGCTGCCCCAGCCTCACTGACTGCCAGTTCTGGTCAGCATGGACAGAGGGGAAGGACAGGTCTCTCTCAGTTGTGGGTCAAATGATCTGAACTGGAAGGACCTGTCTGTCTCCTGCTTTTGGGGATTAGGGACTAGCAAGCCTCTCCTACCCTTCCAAGAGGTTTGGCCTTAGCCTGACACAGGCCTTCCCCTCTTGGTTACTCACTGGTGATGTGGTCTTTGCTGCTGTGCAGCTAAGTTGTCAGCCCTTGCTGAGCCTGGTCCTTGGCTAGGATCTGCCCTGGCGGGATGGTGTGCTGAGCAGACACTGCACCTGAATCCTCTTCCCTGGGGAGATGGGTGGCCCTTAGCAGGCCTGTTCTCCCCCATCCATACTTTGTTCTCTAAGGGATGGCATGCTCTACTTCTGCCTTCATCAGCACTTCCCTGCACATCATCTTTCCTAGGCAGTTCAGCTGGTGCTGTTGGTGGTGTTTGCACCACTGATCCTGTTACACTGCACTGATCTCCGTGAGGAGAGAGCTGGAGGTGCTGTCCCTTGCAGGCTGCCGCTGTCCTGCAGCACTGGGGGATTGGGAGCTTCTTACTGCTTTTGTCCTTCCCTGGGTTTCCTCCCCACATTGGGGTTTGGGCTCCTGGTCAGGCAAAGTGTACTTTGGCGAGACAAATAAAAGTCAGACTGCCAGGCCAACCAGTGTCTGGTGTCTCTTTCAGCCCTGTCCCTGTCAGCCGTGGCGTGTTGCGGTGAGATGAGACTGAGGTGCCTAAAACCTGCAGCGTGGGAGGTGGGCACTGAAGAGCTGCTGGGATCTCTTGATACGTCCTATGTGCCGCCACTTGGTGAAGCTGGCGACTTGCCTTGGAGAGCATGTTGTTCCGTGTTCCCAGAGGTGGCACTGGAAGGCCAGGTTTAGCTCTGGCGCTCTTGTTCCCTGATGTGGGTTTGACTTTTGCTGCCTCCTTCAGGGCATCAATGTCAGCTGACTGCAATGTCACTTTTTGAATATAGAGAGTAGTGCTTATGAGCAGAGGCATCTTGCCCTTTGTTGAGTGAGTGGATGAGAACAGTGTGAAGCTGGTGTCCCTGGAGCGACAGTCGGGCCCTCACTGCCCTGTATGTGGAGGTGATGGGCCCAGGTGGAGGCAGGTAGGTGACCTGCTGATCTCCTAGGCTGGGCACTGACTTTTTCCCCTTGCTTCCTTTCTCAAGCGGTTCAGCAAAAGCTGTTGGAATTCCAGGTTAGTGGAGGAAATCACTTTATGCTAAACCCTTGGCCATCTGCTGGCTTTCTAATTGCAAACACTGTGGGTGTGATTCATGGTTGTGCCCTTGGGATGAGATGGGGTGGTGAGAGCAGCCCCTATAGGCCTGTGCCCCAGGTGAGGGGCAGGGTTAAGTGAGCAGAGCTGCCCACTGCAGGCTGTGTGGGAAGGTTTCCTGGGGCCGGATCCATGTGTGAGGGGCCATGTGCACCCCTGCACCCCAAAACTGCTCTCTCCAGGGGTGTGCACGCAGAGTGCCTCCCATGGACCAGTCATGCTCTGGGCACCTTATTCTCAGGGTGAGGCAGGGTGGGAGGCAGCTAGCTGTCCCAGCAGCCCCGACAGCATGCACTGCAGGAGGGTGCTGCTAGCTCTGGGGAGAGCATCGCTGCGCTGCCAGCATGCGATGTAGCAGGGCCTTGCCCAGCCTTCCCCACTCCTGCCTGGCCCTTGCTCCCTGGTACTTGGCAGAGCTGGGCCGAGGATGCCTTCGAGAGAAGGGCCTCCTGCCAGGTTTGCATTCGCAGCATTTCCAGCTTGGCCCTCTTTCTAACACGTGGGCCTCAGGGCTCTGCTGCCAGAGCCATGGCTGCACCTGCATTATCTCGGACTGCAGCGTTCCTGCACTACATGAGTGCTAGGTGCTGGGAGCAGAGGTGAGGCTGTGGTGACTGGGAGGAGTTGTCCCTTTAAACACTGGGTCCAGGGAGGGTAATCTGCCAGAGATAATCTGCTGGGGAGAGGATTGGCATTAAAGGGAATGTCTCCTCCCTTCCCCTATGTCCTACAGCATCCCCTGTCCTGTGTGTATGGAAAACAAGTTCACTTTCTCCCGGGCAAGCAGAGAGGGGGCCTTTGATTTGAGGGGCAAGGGGAGGAGGGCAGTGTGTGCTATGAGACTGGGCCTCCTCTTCCTCGCCGTGCTGGCCATGCTGGTCTCCTGTGAGGACCCAGAAGGTAACAGGGTGTTTGGGGGAAGAGGGGCTTACAGGGTGCCCCAGCGCTGCTGGCACCTGGCTGGACTAGTCTTTCCCAGCAGGGAACAAGACCTTTGTCGCGTCCCTGTGCTGAGGCTTGGCGCAAGGGAAGCGGGAGCTGGCTTGGAGGAGAGCTGGTGGCAGCGAGTGGATGTGCTCCTCGCCACAGCAGGGGTGGGGGAGTGGGCTGAGATGAGCCTTCACTGGGCTTGTACTACCTCCCTATGGGTCTCTGAGAGCTGAGCAGCTGGCGGGAAGGGTGGTCCTCGGCCCCCTGCCCCAGCCCTGCTCTGCCTTGCTCCCTGCGACACCAGGAGACCTGGATACTTACTGGTCTGGCACGGCGCCCATCTGCTTGGGGGGCTGCAAGGGGAAGCACAAGGAGCTGAAGAGGAGCCAGTGTGGGAATGGCAGCTGCTGCTGGCTGGGCTACAAGTCCTTCTGCCGAGGTACAGCCAGAGGGGGGAGACCAGGGGGGACCTGGGGATGGCTGCAGGGCTTGGCACAGCCAGCCTGGGGAGGGCACGTTTTGTGCCGTGCATGTGTGTGTGGAGTCTCTCCAGCAGCCCGGTCCATGCGCCATAAGGGGACGCAGCCTGGGGCACCCACAGAGTCTGCCCAGCACCCTGGTCATCACCCAGGACCCACAATTTGTCTGGGTACATCCCCTTGGGCTGCCGTTCTGCTGAGCAGGCTGCACAGGGTGCTAGCCTCATGCTGCCCACGGGAACCTCCCTGTCCCCAGTGAACTGCGGGCGACCCGAAGCAGACTTCAACTCGGTGGTGTACGGCAATGACTGGTGGGTTGGCTCAGTGGTTCGGTACAGCTGCCGGCCTGGATTCCTGCTGCTGGGGGACCCGGCCAGTGCCTGTCAGTCCGATGGCCGTTGGACCCCCAAGCCCACCTGCCTCCGTGAGTACTGCTGGGTGTCACACCGAGCCCGAGGGGACACCCTGCCTGTATGGGGAGCAGGCAGGGGGGCTGTGGGCATGTCTCCGATCCCTCTTTTCCCCCAGCCTGCCTCAGGAGGGCTGTAGGGCTGGTGGGCACCCAGTGACATGCTCTGGCCCTGCTCTTGCAGGGATCTGCCTGCGAGGTCGGATCGAGATCAGTGAGCGGGATATCACTGGGAAGTGCTCCTCGTCTTGCAGCACCCAGTCCCATCTGGGAGCTTTCCTCAACCATGGCTGCATCAAGATCTCAGCCTGTGTCACCAAGCGCTCGGGCTGGGCCCGCTGGTTCCTGCGCTGTGACATCTGCGAGTGTGATTGCCATGTCCCATGCGGTAAGTCCCAGTAGTGGCTGCCCACCTTTGGTAAGGGCCTGCCTCACTGTTTCATGGGAAGAGTTGGCACTGAGAGTTGGGGACTGGCAAAGAGTTCAAAATCTGCTGCTCTTGCTCTCTTTACAGCTTCCTCTGGGTAGAACTGGGCCACCTGGGATCCTGGCCACTGGCCCCATGCCAAGGGAGACTACCACCCTGGATGTCTGCTTACCTTTGCCATGTGGTTCCATCACTGTGTTCCTTCCATAAGTTCCGTCCATCCCAAAGCTGTCATCAGAGGAGAGGAGATATTCTGGACTCACTGTCTGGCAGGGCTGCCTTCCTGCCTGGCCCCACCCCATGACTCTCCGGTGTCAGGGGATGCTCTGCGAGCAGTAGGCGCTGGGGAGCTGCACATGTTTCCTGCAGCTGGGCTTGGGGATGTTGGTGTCTTGGCCTCTGCCTGGTGGCTTCCTGAAGGAGGCTCATATCCCCTTTTCTTGCAGAAGCATCTGTCCCATCTGTGCTGCAGGTTGGGATTCCTCTCTGCCAGGTATTTCCTGAAGACGGGCCAGTGTCTGGCCTGAGAAATAGATCTGTCCTCTGTGCTTGCTGCAGGCGTCAGGCAGAGCTGGAACGTGGGACCTGCCCCCTATCCCCATGCCATGGGCAGAGCTTGCAGGGCAGAGCAGCGTAGCCAGGGCTGCACCACCCATTGCTGAGGAATCAAGTGTCAAAGTAGGACAAGCTGCTCTACAGCCTCCCTGGGGCCAGGATAGCTAACTATGTGGGGAGAAGTGTCAGCTCCCAGATGCAAAGTCTTTCCCGTGACCTGATCTGCATGCTGGCTGCAGGCCATGCTCCTTCCAGGGGTCTACAGTTTTGCTCTGAGAGCCCCTTTTGCCAGGGACTTCTCTCCCAGCAGCTTGGGGCCTCGAAGGGACATAGTAGTCAATGCCCTGCAGGAAAGATGGGTAAGGAGATATAGGTGAATGTCCTGAGCGCAGCAGGACCCTTTTTGGTCCTGTAGCTGGAGAAACAGTCCTGGGGTGCAAGCCTGCAATGACTCCTGCGGGCACCTGAGAAGGCAGCTGGGGCTGTGGGCTCTCACTGCCTACCGTGGGGCCTCTTAGGCTGCGCCCGGCTGCTATTAATGTGGCCCTTGGCAGGAGCAGCCATCATAGGCACTGCTGTAACCGTCTACTATGCCACCTCTCTTCCCAGGAGTGAGTTTCTGACCAGGCTCACTTCCCTAAATTCTTTGTTCTCCCCACTGGCCCATCACTTCTCACTGGGGCAATGCTCAGTGGGTTGCATTCATGCTGATGCTGGTACCTGTTTCCAGCTGGGAACAGCCTTGTGCTCCCAGAGGACCACCCTGGCTCCTTCTGAAACAGCAATGGAAAAGCCAGTGGTTTTTATTCCCCCAGGGAAGAAGAAGGTGGGCTGGAGCATGTGTGATGGGATTGCTAGGGGAGCTAGAGGACCAGTAGCACTGCTGTGGGTAATTAAAAATGTATTTACAGGAAATCATGCAGGTTTTCCAGTCATGCAAAGAGATTCTGCTGCCTGCTCTGTCCCCAGAGCCCTGGACATACATGACAGAGCCAAGACAGGCTCTCTCTGCCACTGCCACTGTTCTGGACATGTAAGCCACCATAGGGACAGAGCTATGGTCAAGGCCACTGTAGGAAGGTCCTAGCTGCAGACCAGATGGATGCTGAATGTGCCCATGGCACTGGCCACCAAGCCTTTCTGGGCATTGGATTCCCATCCCTGCTGGCCTTCCACCTTGGAACGACCCCACAGCAGGATGCTGCAGCAGCTACCAGCTTGGTCTCAGGAGCTCCTGACCCAGCCTTGAGCAGTTGAGAAGGAAGGGGCTTTAGCGTCTTGACTCCCAGACCCTGCTTGTGCCCACCTGCAGGGCTAGGATGAGACCTACTAACGGTGAGTGCCCTCGGGATGGGAGTCAGCATGCTGAACGCAGAGCAAACCAGATAGGTCCGGCGTGCCTTTTGCTCCATGGGGATGTGACTTAAAACCTCCATGTGGAGAGTCTGGCTCCACAACCACCTGCTTGCGCCCTCCCCCTGCCCAGCCTGTGGGCTGCCCTGCCCCACAGCCTCCCTGCTGGCTGTACCCCACTCTGTCAAAGAGCCAAATCACTGCCCTAAGCTCTGTCCCAGCCCAAGGCTGGCTGTGGGAGGGGAAAGCTTTCCTTGGCTCAACAGATGGTTTTTTAATTAATACTCTTGTTAGTGCCACTCATTTCCATATGTCTTTCATGTTTAAGTGCTGTGGTGGGTGAGAGGTGTGAGTAACAGCGAGGATGGAGCCAGGCGCGGCGCTGCGGAGGGTGGAGGTGCAGGGGGATGGCAGGTCCCCCCCAAGGAGCTGCAGAGGGGAGTGTGTGCTGGGGGCAAAGCCCTGGGGACAGGGGGTGTGCTGTCTTATCAAGGCTCTTTGCGGCCAGCTGTAGCCCCACCAGCCCTGGCTGTTGACGCCTGGTGTGGGCTTCCCAGGCAGTCTTCTGCATTGCAGCCCGAGTTTCACCCAGCTTGTTCCCCCATTGGGGTGGCTGCGCAGTGGTACAGCCCCTGTCCCAGATCAGTGCAGGGCTGAGTAGGGGGTCCAGTAGTGTCCTGGGTGGGAGCAGACTTAGGGGGTGCTGGGCTCATGGGGTTTTGGGCAGAGGTGGCGATGGAGGGGAGCTACGGTGGGCTCTGCCCCATATGTGAACAGCAGCGGGGAGGGGTGCTGGGGGCTGCAGAGACAGGGCTGGCAAACCCCGGGCTTGTGCCGCTGGGGATGCTCGGGGCCTTCGGGCTTGCGGGGAGAGGAAATAGGGCCGGGCCCTTTAAGAGGATTTTTCGCTGCCTGGCAGTGCTGCCTGCCTGGGCAGCCCATCCTGCCGCCCGACAGGCAGCAGCAGCAGCAGCAGCAGCGGGGACAAAGCTGGCGGAGAGGGACGCGGCCGGGCAGCCGGGCCCGGGGGGCTGCTAGCCACTGCCGGGCTGGGGGCGGAGAGCCCCCCTCTCGCCCTGCCCGCCCGCCCGCCGCCCAGCGCAGCGCAGCCCGCTGCCCTGCCCAGCCCTGCGGAGGGATGGGGAGGAGACCCCGGCTGGGGACCCGCGGGGGCAGCGCCCAGCCTGGGTGCCGGCGCTGAGGAGCCGCCGGCTGCCGCCGAGCCGCTCCTTGCCCTGCCCGGCCGGGGCGCCCGGCGCCGTCCCCCGGCCCCCGCCGCGGGCATCGCCCCTTTGTCTGCGGAGAAGGGAGAGGCGCAGGGCGCTGCGGCGGAGGCACGGCCGGGCGCGGAGCGGCGGCGGGGCACGGCCGCTGCCGGCGGGGAGAGGAGCTGCCGCGCCCGCTGCCTGCCAGGTGAGCCTGCGGGGGACCCTTCCCCGGAGGAGCCCCCTGCCCTGCCCTGCCCTGCCCTGGCCTGCCCGGGGGGCGAGGGGAGAGGGGGGGGGGAGGGCGGCCGGGGATGGAGGGGGCCGGCGGGGAGCCGGGATGGTGGAAGAACATCCTCGGCAAAGCTGCCTTCCCCGCTCCTCGCCGCGGGGACGGGCTAAGCCGCGGAGAGCGGCTTGAGGGATTTAGCGCTCCTTGTAACGCCCCGCCGAAGGAGTCAAGGTGAGCCCGAGGGCGCTTTGTGCCTGCTGTCCGTCCGTCCGTCCGTCCCCCCCCCCCCCCCCGAACCCCTCGTCCCCGGGGCTGGGTACCACGGCGTGTCCCAGACCTCGCGGCTGCTGAGAGGGGCATCCGAGTGCCGGGATCCCGCAGCCCTCCTTCCCATCTCCTCTTCCCCAGGGCTGGGGCTGGCCTGCTTCCAGCCCTGAAAGGGATCTGTCTGCAACGGGGAGAGGGCTGGGAAGATCTCGGCGCAGCTCCTGGCGAGGCTGGCTTCCCCTTTCAGGGGATTGTGCGTGCACTGCAGCTGCAGCGAGGAGCTGCCTGCAGCCTGCGCCTCAGCAAAATGTAGGTTAGCGAAGCATTAGGACCTAGCCTTGGAGGCAAGATGGGTGCCGGGCCCAGCCTGCTCTCGCACAGCTCAGGCTCCTTTTGCTGGTGTCATGGGGATCCCCAACCCCCTCCCAGTCTGTGGTGCCGCAGTAGGACCTGGGGTTAGGATGCTCCCCACCCTGCCTGGCTCAACATCCCTCCAGCACCGCAGAGTCCTCAAGCCAAGCGGGGAGCTTGGCTGTGCTGCGGCCGGCTGTAGGGAAGGCTGCAGGCAGAAGACCCTGCCCAGCAGGAGAGCGTTTGGGCAGGTGTGTGTAGTAGCATCATGCAATGGCCCCAGTTAAGCCCTGGCCTGGTCTCTGAGCCTGTGCTGATAAGAGTCGGGAAGGTGAAATGAGCCAAGGGAGGCAGAGAAGGACTGGCACTAGCAGGGCGCCATCCCTGTTCTGTTAAGTCTTTCTCAGCCAGCCCATGGGGACCCTGAGCACCAGCTGAGGGTCCAATCTAGCTAGGACTGCTGTGCCCCAGGAGCCTGGGTAAGGCACGGCATGCCTTGTCCGAGGAACTGACTGGCAACAGTCTGCTTGCTTGGAACCCCATACCTGTGTCCCCCAAGCCCTGGTCAGGCCAGGCAGGGGGAATTCCTGGTCAGCCCTTAGGGACATCCAGGCACAGCTGAGTGTCCCCCATTGAGGGCAAAACATCAGCTCTCCCACCTCCTGTCCTGTGCACACCGTGGTGGACAGGAGCGGGGCAGGGAGCCCAGCAGCAGTGGGGCTGGGGGAGCTGAACAGCCTGCCAGCTCGGCTGCCAGAGCTGGACCCAGCTGCAAGAGGTGCATGAATTATTGACTGTGGAGCTGATCAGCTCCTTCTTGCTGTGAGCCCCTTTGTGCCGCTTCAGCTGCCCCAGCCAGGTCCATCTTTCCATCCAGCTGTGGGTGCCGGACCCTGGCCCTGAGAGAGGGGCCCACTGTAAGTCAATCCCTGTGCATTTCCCACAGAGCAGCAGGATGGCAGAGAAAGGCATGGACCCCACGTGTGTCTCCATCGCCCTGGAGGACACGGTGTGCCATGCCAGTCCCCCAGATGCCCCGCTCCTCACCACCCATTTGAAGAAGGTGGAGAACCACATCACAGAGGCCCAGAGGTTTTCCCACCTCCCGAAGCGCTCAGCTGTCAACATTGAGTTCATTGACTTGTCCTACTCCGTGCGTGAAGGCTCCTGGTGGAGGAAGAGAGGTAGGAGCTGCCGGCTGGGGAAGGGCAGGGGAGGGGACCTGCAGGGCTATTGCACCCCTCTCCTGTTCTGCATGCCTTGATCTCACCCAAGTCCCCAGCATCTCCCTCTGTGCTAGATTCATCGCTTCTCTGCCAATTCCTGCTCCAGGCAGCCCCAGCCTCTGCAAGCACAGTGCCTCAGCTCTCTGCCTGCCAGCAGGAGCTTACTTCATTGCACGGCAGCAGGGCTGCACATGGGGAGACACAGCGGGAGATGCTGGAGCTGCTCACCCTGCGCTCACGCTGCTGTCCCCTGCAGCAGTGGGGGCTGGGTGGGTGGTCATCCTGTCCAGCCCCGTGGTCTGTCTGAGCGCCAGGTGCTGTTTGTAGCCATGCTGTGGCTGCCTGTCCTTGCTGGGCGCCCACGGGTGGAGGGCAGGTTCGTGTCCCGCAGAAGTTGCTGCATGCCTCTGCTGTGCAATGCTGAAGGAAAGCAGATTGCATCCCAGGGAAGCCTCTGGCCAGGGCTGCACAGGGGAGATGGGGCTGCGCGGGGGAGATGGGGCAGATTTCCTGGTTTAGGGGCAGCCAGGATGCTTTAGTTTCCCCAGCACTGTTGTTGGGGGTATGATACCTGTGTGTGATGTGCCGACAGCAGGAGACCCCAAGGGGTGCCCCAGTTCAGAGCCTGGCAAGGAGAATATGTGTGATTTGCAGGGGATTTCCTCTCCAGCGGCTCCCTGTGCAGCTGAGGCCGCGGTTCCCTTTCCTATGTGCGACTCTGGCCGAGAGCTCAGGGAGGGGAGAGGGGAGGCAGATGGCGGCTGGTGGGTGGTAGTCTGCTTTAATTAGCTCTCTCAGTTAATGGGATGCCAATCAGGCAGCCCCATGAGATGGAGGGGGAGCTGATCTGCAGAAGCTGAAGGCAGGCAGGGATGAGCGGGGGACCTGGGGTGAGCAGACCAAGGGTGCAGGGCTGCTCAGTGGGATGCCCTGCCAGCCAGGAGCGCTGTCCTCAGCCAGGCTCTGCAGCTAGGGAAACTGAGGGACTGAAAGACAGTGGAACCAGCCTGGATATCCCCCCGGATGAGGTCTGCCTGTTTGTCTGGGATGCTGAGGAGGAGTCATAGTAAAACCACAGGTTCCCCAGGGCGGAGTGTGCTGGACCAGCCACTTGCCAGTGGGCCAGTGCCCTGCACGGAGGGAGGGGGAAAGGCTCGGGCAGCTGAAGTGGCGAGGAGCTTTCCAAGAGGTGCCGGTATCCTGGGGTGGCAGTGGGAGGGACTCTCCTCTCTGCTAGGCCAGGTGTGGGTGGAGGAGCAGGCGGGGAGCTCCCGGTGCCTTTGACCGCAGCCCCCAGGATCCGCTGCGCTCTGCTGAAGCAGGAGGTTACTGGCAGTCAATGAACGCAAGTAACCGCTGCGCAAGCTGCAGTGGCGCCGACGTGAGCAGCATGCGCGGTGCTGGAGCCGTGTGTGTGGTGCTGGGATGCGCTGGGGGGGCTGCTGGGCATGCTGGCTCTGCTGTCATCATGCACAGCCCTCTCCCCTCCCCTCCCAGCCCTCGCTGATCCTGGGTGCAGGGTGCCTGACTCTGAGGGGTGCAGGGGAGGAAGCAGGAGCTTGTGGTGCCAGACCCCCTGTCCGGGGGATGGACAAGCCAGCGGGGCTGCTCCCCTAGTGTGGTACTAGGACCATGAGTTGGTCTGGCCCTGGGGCTTGCCCCAGCCTGTGGGCAGGGGATGGACATGTTGCCTTTGTCCAACACCAGCTGCTACCACAGGGCGCATGGAGGGCATATTTCCAGCAGGGAGATGCTCAGACCTGGTCCATGGTTCAGCACGGTTCTAGCACCCTGTATACCATTGCTCTCCTGCCAGAGCTGTGTTTTGGGGGCAGCTCCTGAGAGCCTGAGGCTGTGCCTGTTCCCTACTCCCAACACATCATGTTCCTTCTGCCAGAAAATGCTAATCAGCTGCGTTTAAAGCAGAGATAATTCCAGGTCTGATTAGCAGTGGCTGCTGCCGGGTATCACAGCATGAATGCCAATGAAGGCAACAGCCAGGCATCCAGCGGGCTTGGGGACTCTGCCTGCCCCACGTCACCCTGTTTTTCATTGCCCCTCTCCACTGGCCCTAGGGACTGGGATCTGACAATGTGCGCAGGACTAATGTCACAGCCGGGTAATCTTCCTCAGCAGCTACGTGCCCTGACCCAGAGATTTCCATGGTCTTTGCCGTGATCCAGGGCGTATGCCCCTTCAGTGCTGGAAATCGGTGGGGCCAGCCAAGGACTGGGGTCAGGGATCACGCTGGAAATGCAAGCTGCTGTGGCTATAGCCCTGGTGATGCTGATGGAGACAGTCTCCAGTCACATGCAGCCCCTGGCACGACGCATGAAGGTCCTGAGGTCCCACAGGTGCTCAGATGGCATCGTGGTCCCTGTAGCGCTGCTGCTCTTGAAAGCCGAACCCATGCTGCTCTCCCTCCAGGGTACAAGACTCTCCTCAAATGCCTGTCAGGGAAGTTCTGCCAGCGGGAGCTCATTGGGATCATGGGGCCCTCGGGTGCTGGGAAGTCTACACTCATGAACATCCTGGCTGGCTACAGGTGAGGCTGGGGAAAAGTCAGCAGGTTTGGGGGTGCAGGACTGGGGGTCCTGTGCTACATTCCCCCCGACACGCCTCTTTCCTACAGGGAGACCGGCATGAAGGGGCAGATCCTGGTCAATGGCCGGCCACGGGACCTGCGTACTTTCCGCAAGATGTCCTGCTACATTATGCAGGATGACATGCTCCTACCACACCTCACCGTGCTGGAGGCTATGATGGTGAGTGATGCGGGAGACAGGCAGCCTGCTGGGCTCTCTGGGGCATCCTGTGGACTGTGTCCTTGGGCACTGAGCCCACACTGACATCAGGCATTTCCAAGGGCTCTGGGACACAGGAACAAAATCCTGCTGTTCTAGCTCCCTTCATACTGAGCCGCTGCTCCCAGCCCTTGGCTGGGCCACGGTGCAGCTGATTCTGTTGCCTATGTCTGACAGTTGTGTCTCCCTGCCCATCCTCACCCTGCAGGTCTCTGCTAACCTGAAGCTCAGTGAAAAGCAGGAGGTGAAGAAGGAGCTGGTAAGTGGAGAGGAAGGTGGGCCCAGGCCCCCTCATCTCTCCTCAAGACGGGGACAGTACAGAAGGGAGGGCCTTAAGGGTACGAGGGGATGCTGAAGGGCTCCCAGCGATGGAGGTCTGAAGGGAGGTGGCAGGGATGGGGTGAGGGTCGGTGGAAATCCATGGTGAATGAGGCTGTCTCACAGGTGAACGAGATCCTGACGGCCCTGGGGCTGCTGGAGTGCTCCTACACCCGCACCATCTCGCTGTCAGGGGGGCAGCGCAAGCGCCTGGCTATCGCCCTGGAGCTGGTGAACAACCCTCCTGTCATGTTCTTCGATGAGCCCACGAGGTGAGGCTGCAGGGGCTGGGGTTCCCCAGCACTGCCTGCCCAGCTGGGCTTCCCCTGTGGGGGGACACCGAGGTGGCTGGCACCCTCTGGAGCCCAGCAAGGTTGCGAGACCTGAGGGTGGGATGTGACTGTGCCCTCCAGGGGTCCAAGAGGGCCGAGGCATGGCAGGGCTGGGGCTGTAAGGGAATGCTCTTCTCCATCGACCTGGGAGGAGGGTGCCCACAAGGGGAGGCAAGTGGGGGCACCTTTAGGATGTAAAGATCTCCCCCTCTAAAGTCTCCCCTTCTCTGTCTGCTGTCTTTCTCTTCCACCCATCCTCTGTGGCCACAGCGGTCTGGACAGTGCTTCCTGCTTCCAAGTGGTTTCCCTGATGCGGTCCCTGGCTCAGGGTGGGCGCACCATCATCTGCACCATCCACCAGCCCAGCGCCAAGCTCTTTGAGATGTTTGACAAGGTTTGGACTGGGCTAGGACACAGGAGTCTTCAGGGGTGCAGTGTCCCTCTGGCCCGAAGATGCAGGAGAGAGGCCGTGGGAGGGATGGGCTGCAGGCAGTTGACCTGGGGCTTGTGTGGCACACAGCCCCGATGGCTGGGGTCTGGCAAGGGTGCCTTGTGTCACCCTAGGACAGGGAGGCGGGTAGGAGCAGGCAACAGTGCTCTTGGCTTCTCTGCACCTGCCATATCCTGGCTTTTTCTTGCAGCTGTACATCCTGAGCCAGGGCCAGTGCATCTTCAAAGGTGTCGTGACCAACCTCATCCCCTACCTGAAGGGTCTTGGCCTCCACTGCCCGACATACCACAACCCTGCTGATTTCAGTGAGTGCCCCTGCCCCAGCTGGGGCTCTGGTGAGGAGCAGAGGGTGTCAAGCTCCAAACCCAGTGCCCAAGCTCTACGGGCTGCCCAGCATTCCCCCGGGTTGCCCAAGGAGCAGGACTGCCCGTGTCCTTCCCGTTAGGTGCTGGGTGGGCAGTGCTGCTGTGTGGTGCAGCATCGTGGGTTGGAGGTTGTGCTGGGTTCCCACCCTACTACCCCACAGGGTCATGGTCTGGGCAGGCCGAGCAAAGTGATGGCAAGGGCTGGCTCAGCACCTCACAGGGGTCTTGTCCTCCTCCACAGTTATTGAGGTGGCCTCAGGAGAGTATGGGGACCTCAACCCCGTCCTGTTCCGTGCTGTCCAGAATGGCATGTGCACTATGGCTGAGAAGAAGAGCAGCCCCGACAAGGCAGATCCATCATGCCCAGCACACTGTGTGACGGTGAGTGGGGATGAGAGGAGCCTCCTGTGGTCACAGGGAGTGGCAGGTAATGGGGTGCCCACCCAGGGACACTTCAGTCCCCTCTGCCCCACAGTGCACGGATATCCTGTGATACCTAGAGGCCCTTGGACACAGTGGGTAGCATGGAGGCGTTCAGCCAGCCTCCGCTTTTCTTGATCATCAGCTCTGTGCTTGCAGCTGGCAGTGTCTGTGATCACCAGGGGTGCTCACAAGGGGCACCCTGGGAGTGTTTGTGTGCCATCCTAGTAGGGAGCCCATGTTGTGGACTTGACCTATTTCCCTGACTTGTCCGTGGTCTTGCAGGACGTGGACCACATCGAGAGCCACACGTTTGCCACCAGCACTTCAACCCAGTTCTGCATCCTCTTCAAGAGAACCTTTATCTGCATCCTAAGGGACACGGTGAGGGCAGGGGAGGCTGGGCCAGAGCTGAGGGGATGGGGCCTTTTGGTCACTGGGGGCAGGCGGAGACAGGAGTTGAATGGGGAGTGGGGCTTACCCTTGAGGAGCAGGCAGGCTGTCCTCTGCTCCCCTGGGATGCTCATGGGATGTGGCCCTGCCTCGTTGAGCCCCTGTACCCTCTCTACCTGCAGGTGCTGACCCACCTGCGGTTCATGTCCCACATCTGCATTGGGGTGCTGATCGGGCTGCTCTACCTGCATATTGGCAACGATGCGGGCAAAGTCTTCAACAACACCGGATTTCTCTTCTTCTCCATGCTCTTCCTCATGTTTGCCGCGTTGATGCCCACTATCCTCACCTGTAAGGAGCTCCTTCCATCAACACCCATTCACTGCTCCCAGCCCTTGGGACAGAGGGGGTGCTCCAGCCTTGTGGGAGTGTGTCTGCCAGGAGGCGTATGGCAGAGCCAGATGAATTGGACAAAAGGGGGGAAATAAGAGAGGAGAGGAGAAAAAATCAAACTAAGAAGAGGGGGGAAACTTCTGTTTGGGTATATTGCAGTTTTGCCCTTTATTTCATGTTTGGCTATAATGTACTTGCTGGCCATTTTTTTTTTTGCTGAGAAAATGACTGTAAAGTTGTATTTTCAACTACTTCACCCCTCTTTCACTTCCTCAGAAAGTTTGCCTAAAAACCCCCAGCCAAGTTGACTTTTCCATGCAGAAAGTTCCCACATTGGTCACTGACTTTTTTCCCTGGTGAAGATATGACCACCTGCTCATGGTGCAGGCAGGAGGCTGTCTGGTGCTGTGTGCTGGGGCAGCATCACATCTGCCTGCATCGGGGCAGGTGGGAGTGGGGGCTGGAGCAGCGCAGCCCAGGCCAGGGCACTGCTGGCTGCTAACTCCTTGTTTCCATGCAGTCCCCCAGGAGATGACTGTATTCCTGCGGGAGCACTTGAACTACTGGTACAGCCTGAAAGCCTATTATCTGGCAAAGACCATGGCAGATGTGCCCTTCCAGGTGAGCTTTTGGCTGGAGTAAAGCTTGGCCCTGATGCTGATGTGCCTTCCTTGGCACAGCCAAGTGCCCAGATACCACAATACCTGGCTGGTCTTTGAGGGGTCCCTGCAGCCCTCCATTCCCCGTGGAGGGTCTGTGGGGTGAGGGTGGCCATGGGTCCAGCAGAGCCGTCTCTTTGCTTGCCCTTCTCCAGGTGATCTGCCCCATTGCATACTGCAGCATCGTGTACTGGATGACAGGCCAGCCACCTGAAGCCACACGCTTCCTCCTCTTCTCTGCCCTGGCCACTGCCACAGCCCTCGTGGCCCAGTCCCTTGGACTTCTCATCGGAGCTGCTTCTACTTCCCTACAGGTCAGATGGGGCCTTGGCTTTGTCTATTATTTGGAGATGGGGTGAGCATCGCATGGGGTCCAATGACAAGGAGGGGTGGGGGGAAGTGTTGCCCATAGGCAGGCATGTCAGTGCCACAGGTGGTGCAACTGGGGACAGGGATGTGACACCCAGTGGCCTCTGCTCCCCAGGTGGCCACCTTTGTGGGACCCGTCACTGCCATCCCTGTCCTGCTCTTCTCGGGCTTCTTCGTCAGCTTCAAGACCATCCCCACCTACCTGCAGTGGAGCTCCTACGTCTCCTATGTCAGGTGGGACCCCGTGCTCTGGATAGAAGCTCCCTGCCATGGGCTCCCATGGGCTGGGGAGAGCATGGGGCTGCCTGGGGCATTCAGTGACTCTCGTGGTGTGCTCTGCCCTAGGTATGGCTTTGAGGGTGTCATTCTCACCATCTATGCCATGGAGCGCGAGGACCTGGAGTGCCTCGAGGACTTCTGCCCTTTCCAAAAACCCATCAAGATCCTGCAGGAGCTGGATGTGGAGGAGGCCAAGCTGTACCTGGACTTCCTCATCCTGGGCATCTTCTTCATCATCCTGCGGCTCCTGGCTTACCTGGTCCTCAGGTACAAAGTCAAGTCAGAGAGATAAAGGGGCCCCGGTGCCGTTCCCGGGCCTGGCCTGCTGTGAGAGACAGTTCTGCAGATAGACACAGTGCTCCTAGCAGGTCACGACCACGGCGGAGGCGTCGGTAGGTGCCAGCGAGGCCTGGCTCAGTCGAGAAGGCTTTTGAGACATCTCGGAACTGTTTTAACCTTTCCACACACTCGTCATTGCAAAAATTTTGTACAGCCCTGGCACGTGCCACCCTCTCCCCCAGGACTGCCGAACCCCACGGAGCTTGGATCCCCTCTTGTCTCCCTTGCCTGGCACTGCTCTTCTCCGCCAAACACGTTGGGACACCAAGGACAGTCCCGTGGAGGCGGCTGTCTGCAGAGCAAGGCCAAGAGGAGCTGGCTGCTCTGGGCAGGAGGGGAGCGGTGCCGTGGAGCTGCCTGATCCTGGGGCTGAAGCCAGGAGGAGACACCTGCAGAGCATGGATTGGTAGCACAGCACATAGCCCCGTTGCTCACCCTGGCCAGGAGCGTGTGTGTCAGTGCTAAGAGCCCAAAGATGCAATAGGCAAAGTTGCACAAGGCTTTAGTGTTTCCTGTCGCTGTAGCCACAGAAATTGCTGCATCCCCTTTTTCTTTCAGCATAAATGCCCCCTTTCCCCCCTTTTTCTTCTCTTTCTTTTTTTTTTTTTTTTTTTTTTTTTTTTTTTTTTCATAAACCCCACTGCTTCCCAGTCTGCATGGAGGGGAAAGGGAGCAGTAGGCGGAGGAGAACTTGGGGGTCTGTCTCAGACTTCTGCTTGGATGCCATCCTCAGAGATGGGATCTTCAAACCTCGGGATGTGGCAGGGTCTGTGGGAATGGGACAGTATTCTCAGACCTTAGGAAGTCTCATGTTCAGTTCCTGTTGTCTTTGAGGTCTAAGCCAAGAGGATAAAATCAACCAACATGGAGAGAAGAGACTGGTCCCTTCAAATGCCACATGGAGTGGGGAGGATTTAGGTTCCCACACCCTGCCAGCACCAGGCGGCTGAAAGCAGGGCTGGGCTCAGCCATGCCATCGCTGGAGCCTCTGCTGCAGGAGAAGAGCTGGCCCTGAGCCCTTCCCTTGCACCGTCTCACTCCTCACTCCTCACTCCTCTTCCCTGGGCACAACTGTGGCTGTCTCAGCAGAACAAGGAGGATGAGCCTCGCTCAGCACTGGCTGTGCAAAGAGGGGGTGCCAGCCCCGGAGATGCTCAGCCTCATCACAGAGCAAATCTCCCAGGGCGAGTCTGTGCAGAAGGGGGTCCCAGCAGTGCCAGAACTGGAAAGCAGGTGAGATCTTGGAGCACCGGGCAACACTGACACTGGGAAGGGATTTGCACTTTGTGACTGGTATCAGAAAGAGGTTCTTTTTGGCAAGTGTCTCTGGTGGCTCCTCCAAAGTCACCTGCCTCTCCACATCACTTGCCGATAAAAGGCATTGCAGCATCTCACTGGCTCCCCAAAGGAACGGTGCTGAGACCAGAGCTGGTGGCGCATCTGCACGCATTGCTGTGCTGGGAACACAGCACACTGCTTAGCCACATAGCACAGGCCTGTCTCTGTGGGCGTGCTGGCACTGGTGTTGCCAGGCTGCACTGGTCACCCACGTGCATGGGAACCCACTGCTTTTTAGTGAGCACGGACATGGAGAAGGCAGCTCTGCCCCACTCTGGTACGCTGGGCCCTGGTTCAAGTGCAGTCTGTGAGATGCTGCTGCCGGCACTCTCTGAGCAGCAGGGGATTGCAGGGCAAATGCCAGGTTTCAGCAAAATCCTTGAGACTATTCTTTGCTTTTACTGGCTTGTGTTGGGACTGCTCTGCACAGCAGGGTCTGGCTGGCCTGCAGGTGGATGGCAGTCACGTGCCAGCACTGATGCTGGGCACTTAGTAAAGTCATGTTTCCCCTGCCTGGGCAGTGTTGCTGCAAGGAACTTGTAGCCATGGGGCTCTCCTGCACAGAGGGTGTGGAAACAGGACGTGTCCTCATGTCCATTCCATGGTGAGCATTGGGGTTTTCCTCAGGGGCTCTTGTCTGACTTTCTGCTGTCCCTCACAAAATTCCCCTCCGCTCCTGGATCTTCCTTCACTGCCAGCCATGTGCCATGCTCTGCAATGGACTCATGACAGCTTGGGGGGCTGCAGCCTCCTGGGTGTGACACTGCAGACTGTAGCCACAGGGACACGGTCAAGTGGGGAACGGTCCCCATGTCTGCTCTGTCACCATGTGGATGGATGGACAGGGAGCCAGGGGGATGGTGGAGCTGTGGCCTATCACCCTCTTCTCTCTCACTGTCCATGGGGCTGATGGGACTGGTGCCCCACTTCTGTCCTGCTCTTGGGCTGTGGCTAGTTAAGCCTTGCCCAGTGCAGGGTGTGCACTGCTGGGCTGAGGGTTTTCCTCCAGATGGATACCAAGTCAACAGGAGGTGCCGATGGTGCGGCTTTGCACAGCTTCTGCCTCCTGTCCGCTCCTGCCTCCTGCACACTGGAAGCACTGCCGTCCCCAGCGCTGTGTGCACGCGGTGCCTCCTGGGACACTCCTGTGCCACCACAGCCAGTGCCACCACCAATCCCAGAAGGACCAGGATGAGATGGACTAGTGATGGCCCATTTGTGGAGCACAGCGGGTTACCAGCAGGCACCTGCGACTGTCACTGCCCATGTCTCCCACGCACAGGGATGCTGCAACAGAAGCCTTCACTGGCCAGTCTCTGCTGCTTGCAGGGAAAACCTGTGGCACAGGCTGCCTGAGCTCAGCGTGGCCGGAGGAAGACTGCCGGGGCAGGCAGCTCCACAGGCGGCTGCTTGGACCAGCCTGTCAGGGATGGGGCAGTTGGCAGCACACCCAGGATCTTCAGGACAGTTCAGCACAGCCTGGGCCTCCTGTGCCGGTGAGTGCACGGGTTGCAGAGTCCTGGCTGAGCACGTACGCAGCCACTGCAGGGCAGAGGGCCAGGGCAAGCTTTGGAGATGGAGGATGGATGTGTCCCTAAGCTGGGCAAGGATGCTGGGTCATGGGGGTCATGGGGCAGGCACCCCTTGTCCCCAGGGCCAGGGCAGCAGGAGGCCTGAGGTGCCCTGGAGAAGGGCACTGGCACTCCCAGCAGAGCTGGCAAGTGAATGTGTTGGTACAAAGGGACTGTGATGAGTGGGGGATTTGGGCACCCTGTGGTGACACAGAGGGCCCTGCCCCAGGCAAAGGGGTGGTATGCTAGGGCAAATGGTGCCTGAGGAGTGAGCTGAGCCGAGGTGCCAGAACAGGGCCATCCATTGCCCTTTCCCTCCCGGTGAGGACAGTCCCAGAGACAGTGGAAGGCCCAAAGAAATGCAAAGGGACCAAGCCCGTTTGTACTGAGCCCCACAGGCTGGTGTGGCTGGGCTGAGCACTCAGGATTTATTGCCCCTCTGCTGCCCAGGTGGCCGCCTGTCCTGCAGGAGCAGGACGAGAGGGGTTGTCTCTGCCCTGGCACGGCAGAGGGATGGGGTGCAGCTGCCCTGCTCTGGGGGCACCTTAGTAGAGCAAGGCTGGACCACTCCAGCCCACTGGCTAGCAGGCATCTCTCTGGGATGGTCTCTTCTGGGCAAGATAGGCACCAAGCCAGGCTGTGGTGCCTTGGCAATAACACTGGTCATTTTGTGGTGTGGGGCCAGGGGTGCTGGGCTGGCATGCAGCAGCGAGGATGCACTTTATCAGAGCAGGGGAGCGGTGCCGTGGGTGCTTCTGGCTGCAGGAATCCCACCAGGGAACGCATCTGGATAATCATGAGGAGTATGACGGAGGAGAGCAGGCTTCTTCCCCCGCACCTCCTCTCCCCTCCTGCCCCCTGCCTTCCCTTGCAATGCACTTTGAATGGATGAGGATGTGGTTCAGGCTATGGCTCCAGCTCCCTGGG
This sequence comes from Vanellus vanellus, assembly GCF_965231255.1. Taxonomy (NCBI): domain Eukaryota; kingdom Metazoa; phylum Chordata; class Aves; order Charadriiformes; family Charadriidae; genus Vanellus; species Vanellus vanellus. The sequence goes on along the minus strand of NC_138926.1, from coordinate 6,708,315 downwards.
AGCATCGGTTGAACCTCAATACATCTAAAATTGCTTCAGCCCCTTAGCCTGGCTCCTTCAGTCCACAGGCATGGTTGTATCAGGTACTGCCTCTCCCTCATGCGTGCTGTGAATGCAGGCAGGCAAACAGGGGTATGGCCTCTCACCTCCACGCATGTCCAGGCCACCTTTGTCACACGCACAAGAAGAGCAAATGCATCATCACCTGGCTGGTGCTAGGGTTTGCTGGAGGGGAGACCGGGCTAGTGCAGGGAAGGGATGGGGCTTCTCCCAGAGTTTCATGCCTCTCTCAAATCGGGCAATAAAACAGTGTTTTGTCCTCACTGTGTGTGGACACCATTTGTCCTGTCTGTCTGCCACAGGAGCCCCTGGTGCCACAGGCAGCCTGCGGTTGCCTGGCATCTCTGCATACATCCCTGCCGTGCTGGATTCTGTGCTTTTCCAGCCTTCTCCTTGTCCACATGTGCAGAGGAGGTTGTGTAGTGGGGTGCACGTGTGATACAGGGCAGGGGTGGACCGTGCAGAGAGGTGTATATGTTGAACCCCGTGCTCCCACATGACCAGAGGTGAGCTGCTTCTTTCCTGGGACTGTTTGCCAAAATAAAATGCAGGTAACAGCTCAAAGGGAATCTGCTCACACAGCCATAGCTCTGCTGTGGTAGCCGCATGTGGATGGCATTTGCCCGGGTCCTTCTGCCTTGCTGGGGGAAGGCTGCAAAGCGGGGCCAGGGCACCACTGCCCACAGCTGCAGCCTGGCAGAAACCAGGCAGGGTGGAGGTGAGCCCCTGGGCCTGGGGGAACATGGGGCAGGGCCCTGCTGGCTCTCTGGGCTGTGCCACGTGCGCAGGTAAGTGCCCTGCAGGGACAGGGTGTTTGGGTTCCTGCTTCCTGCTGGTGCTCACCAGTGTTCAGAGCGTCCAGGAGATGTTGAGCAGGTGGAGATGTTGCAGCTTATTTCAGTCTTTCTGAGATGCCAGCTGTACTTGTTGGATTTCGCACATCAATAAAACTTATATTTATAGTGTACTGGCTGGATGCCTCCCCTCCCTGAGCGGCCAGAGGGCATGCATGCAAGGGGAGATGTGCGTGCCCGGGTTCGCTGATGGGCATCCCTACACCAGGGTGTGGAGGGCAGGTGCTGAGGGGCAGCACACAGACAGGTGTCTGCACACATTGCTGGGTACAGGCACCGAGTGTGCGCGCAGGTGTGCAGGGACACGCACGTTTGTGTGGGCAGGGCCTTCGGGGTGCAAGCGTGGCCTCTGGGGTTACCCGGGCGTGAAGCCTTGGCCCCAGCACCCCTGGCTCAGCACTGCCTGTGGCTGGCTGGAGCGGGCTGGCGCTTCCCGGGACAGCACCCAGGGCCCGAGCACGGTGCACACAGCCCGGCAGGCACTGCTGGCTCTGGTCTCAGCACTGCCTCGCGGTGTCGCCAGAGCAGATCTGCAAGCAGCGAGAGGGCAGGTATGTACGTCTGTCTGTGTGTGTGCATGTCCATGCGCGTGTGTTACACAGCCGGGCAAAACCAGGCGGTGCTGGGCTGCCCTGCCAGCACAGCTTCCTCTGGACTCTTTTTTCCTGTGGGGCTGCTGCCGCCCTGCGCCATGCTGTGTGTGAGGCAGCGGCAGCTGGGCACGGGGGGGATTTCACTCCAGAGCAGGACTCGTCCTTGCGGGCTCCTGTTGCACAGCCGGGCACCAGCTGGGCATGCAGAGCCACCAGTGTGTCCGCAGGAAGCGCCCCCTTGCAGCACTGCTGGTAAGACCGCAAGACACCCCCCACCCCCCAAACCGTGTGTGTCCCTGTGTTTGGGGGTACAGGTGTCGTTCCTTGCCGTTGTGCCTGCCAGCGCCGCTGCCGCGCCCCCGAAGCGGGGCCGTGGTTGCCCTCCCCACCACGCTCGGCGGAGCGGGCAGCCGCTGTGCGCGGGGCAGGACGGGACGGGGCGGCGTTGCAGGAAGTTACAGCTGCAAAACAGCCGCCTCCGGAGAGGAGCCTCTTCCCGGGACAGGGATGGAAGGAGGTGGCTAAGCAACACCGGGCTCTCCGCCGCGGGCCCCGCAGGCTCAGCGCCCGGCAGCACGAGCACAGGGAGCCGTGGGCTCAGCCTCCCTGGCAAGGAGTCCTGCTGGAGGTAACCCTGCCGCTTTCGGCGTGGCTGTCACCCTCGCCTTGCTTAGCGCCAGCCTCACCGTCGCCCTGGGCTGCAGGGCCCCGCACCGCCAGGGCCTCCTGCACTGTGTCCCTCCGGACGCGAAAGCGGAGAGGCGGGAGGCCGTGGTAGTGAGAGAGTGAGGGCGTGCGGGCCGGGCGTGCAGCAGGGCTCCCTGAGGGGGATCGCAGCAGGCGGGCGGCACGGGGACCTCCGCTCGGCAGCGTGCCCTGGCAGCAGAGGGGGCCGGGAAGGGGTCGGGAGCCAGGCACAGGACGCATCGGCGTTCGCTTGGTGCAAAGTCCTCAAGGCCAGGACGCCCAGGTTCAAGGTCAGCTCCACTGCCTCCACTCCCGTGCTTCAGTTTCCCCATCTGGATAAGGTGAAAAAAGCCCAGTCTGCTCGTCCTCTCCTGGGGGAAGCCAAATGCAGAGAGATTTGCACACTGCCCCTTCCTATCTGCTGGGGTTTGCTGGCATCCCCCCCCCCCCCCCCCCCTTGCATCAGGTTCTCAGGATGTTGAGGCCTGTGAACACAATCTGTGCTCCTGAAGGATCGCCCTGCTGAGCCGGGGGGGGAGCTTGAGTCAGCGCCGGCACAGCCGGTTCTGCCAGACCGGACCGTATTGGGGCAGGTAAGGCTGGGCAGGGTGCTGCTGTGCCACATCCCTGGGGAGCGGAGCTGCTCGCCCCATCCTGCTCTGCCCCACAGAGCCGGCCCAGAGCACCCCAGAGCTGCTGAGCCCCTTGTCCGCCGCCGGAGATGGGGGCTTTGCCTGGGAAAAATAAGTTGGTGCAGCCCCAAGGGACCAGCTGAGCCCCCACAGCCCCCTGCCAACCTGTGGCCCAGCTACTGCTGGCTGCAGCTTCCCAGGCTGTCTTAAATGGGAGACAGCTGTGCTCAGCACCCCTGTGTGCTGCAGGGCATGGTGAGGGCTGCCCGCCTGGGGACAACACTGCTCGACAGGACAGGCCACCACAGGGCAGCCCTGGGGCACACCAGTGCCAGGCTGGGGGAAGCCGCCATGCACGTGAATATGGGATCACCTTTATTTTCTGCCTTTCCAAAGCCCCCCCTCCCTGCTGTCTCCCCTCTCCCAGTCCCAGCTCCTGGATTCACAGGATTTCATGCAAGTTTGAGGAGAGCAGTTGGTTTGTTCTAATATAAAGCCCTGAAATGTCAAGCCCTCAAGCCTGGGAGGAGGAAGCCCTCTCTCCACCACTTTTGTGCTCTCAGTTACGATAGTTGTTATAGCTGTACTATTACAGCCAAGTCTAGGCTAGTGACTTTTGGCTGCTAACAGGAAGATTGTCCCCTGCCCCTTGTGCCCCTAGTGAACTAGGTGGCTGGTCCCAACAGAGGCCCTGGGGGGGGGGGGGGGGAGGGGGGGCATGCAGACTTGCCTGGCAGGTTGAGTACCTCCTCAGGACCCTGCTTTGCTGCCCTCTTGGCTGCAACCCCCCGGTGATGCCCAAGTAGGTCTGTGAAGGGTGCTGGATGGGGAGTCTGAGGCAGGATGTGCTTCTGCCAGGTCAGCTCTGCTCCAGCCACCCTGCCGGCTGGCCCACCACTGCTCCCCACGGCTGGTAGGTTCCTGATCCAGACATCCTTGGGCTGGGGTGGGGGTAGGTACAGCCTCAAGCTACAAAGCTGGGCTGGTCCAGACACTCAGCTTGCCTCATGGGCTCTCCCCTCTCTTTCAGGCAGAGGATGTCACGGGCCATGCAATGCCAGGGCTGCCTGCCCTGGGGCAGCTGGACGCAGCTGTGTCGATCCCTGCCAGGGAGCAGGGGGACCCGGAGTGTGTATCTGTGTGCTGCTTCAGGGCCAGGTGAGCTGGGCTCTGTGCTTGTAGGACTGTGACCCTGAATTTGTCCTGCCCCCAGGGAAGCCCTGTCCCTGGCAGACACAGCTGCACAGTGGCTCCTGTGTAGTCTATGGATCACCCCAGCAAGACGTGAAGCCAGTGAGCTCGATGGTATTAGCTCTGCTGGGCTGGAGAAGGCCATCTTTGACCATGGGCATTCTTCTTCCCCCCCAGGCACTGCAGGCAGCACCTTCCTCAGGAAGATCCTTTGTGCAAGCAGCATCTCCCTCCCCAGGTACAGTACCACACAGCTGGGGCCTGGCCCATTCTGCCCTGTGGCTGCTTGCCACAGGATCTGGGTGGCTGAGCTGGCTGCCTTGGGACCATCAGGGTTTTGTGGGCAGAGATGCTGCTTTGCCTCCACCTAGAAGAAAACCCAAATCCAATTCCTTGCCGGCTCTGAATTCAGCCCAACTTCTCTGCCTTGCCACGGGCTTGCTGGGGATGCACAGCGCCTGGGTTGCTGACCTGCGTTGAGTTCCCAGCCATGCCCTTGTCCCTTGGTGCATGGGACATAAGGGGTGAGCTGGCTCTATTCAGTACTGCCATGGTACTCACTTGTGATCTGCCCACCCTGCCCCAGGCAGGGCTTGGAACTTCTGCCCCCTGCTCTCCTGGTGATACTCTCCCTCCTCTTGCAGGGGCTGTGTTCGCTACCAGGGAGGGTCCCAGGAGCGCTCTGTCCAGCCCAGCTCCTCTCGCCACGGCCTGTCCCAGCTGAGGAACGTAGCCTCTTCTGGTAAGCTTGCAGCCCTGCGCTGAAGAGGATGGAGGGTCCTGCACAGCAGGTTGGGGGCAGCTGCTGTCTGGGCAGTGTGATGGTTAGCAAGAACTGGGTTGTGTCCTCTCTGCAGCCACCTCACTGCGGTGGCTTGGAGCAGGCAACTTCCACAGTCACTTGCTACTGAGGAGCCCTTGTCTTGTTAAGCACCTTCCTCTTCCTAGATGCCATCAAGAAACATCAGAAGAGCCTGTCTGCATGGTTCAGCCACCAGCCCAATGAAGAGAGGCAATTCGGCCCTTCCTTCTCGCTGGATGCAGTCCACGTGGACCCAGTGATCCGGGAGAGCTCCCTGGAGGAGATCCTGAAGCCCTCACCTGACCTAACCATCCAGAACCAGCTTCAGCAGCCCTGCAGCCAGGTTATCAGCCTTCAGAACCTTTTTGATGTGGATGCCTGTGGGCGGCAGGTGAAGAATGTGGTGCTGTATGGCACTGTGGGCACGGGGAAGAGCACCCTCATCAAGAAGATGGTGGTGGACTGGTGCCATGGTCTCCTACCCCGCTTTGAGCTGGTCATCCCCTTCTCCTGTGAGGACCTGTCCCATAGTCATGCCCCCATCTCCCTGAAGCGCCTCATAACCAAGAAGTACCAGCACCTCCGGGATGTGGTGCCAATGCTGGGCACTTCCAACCTCAAGGTGCTTTTCATCCTCAATGGCCTGGAGCGCCTCAACTTGGACTTCCGTCTGGCTGGCACAGAGCTGTGCTGTGACCCCAATGAGCCTGTGCCTCCCTCTGCCATTGTGGTCAACCTGCTGCGAAAATACCTCCTGCCAGAGGTCAGTGTCTCCCTCCAGCAACTTCATGCTGGAGAAAGGCTGGGGATGAGCCCTGGGGCATTGCAGGCATGGCCATTGTGCTAATTGCTTGTAGTCCAGCTTGGCTATGAGTGAACAGGCAGCCTCCATTCCTGGAGGGACTTACCAAGGTGGCCTCATGTCACTATTACTGGTTTGTGTCTGTGAGATCTTTGGTGAGGCCTGTAAGGCAACGAAGGCAGTCTGCTGGGCTGTGGTCTTCCAAACTCGATATATGTCTAGCAGGGGGTGGGGAAAGATCTTCTGTCCCTTCTGCCTGGGCCAGATTTGAACCAATGCCCTTTGGGCAGCAGCTTCTTGAACCCCAGCCCCTGGGTGGTGTGATCCTTGTGCACCTCTAAGTGGGTTATGCACTTTGGACCCTGCTGAGCTTAGATCAAAGCCATAGAGGGAGCACCTCCAAACTTACCCAGCCCTCTGCTTCCAGGCCAGCATCATTGTCACCACGCGCCCATCTGCGGTACGTCGGATCCCTGGCAAGTATGTGGGCCGCTACGCTGAGATCTGTGGCTTCTCCGACACCAACTTGCAGAAGCTGTACTTCCAGATGCGTCTCAGCCAGCCTGGGTGCAGTGGAGAGAACAGTGTGGGTAGCAGCTCAGGTGAGCAGGAAAACTTGGTGGAGATGTTGTCGAGGAACTTGGAGCGCCACAACCAAATAGCCGCCGCTTGCTTCTTGCCCTCTTACTGCTGGCTGGTGTGCACCACGTTGCACTTTCTCTACTTCACCAGGACGGTGCCTCCCACCCAGACTCTGACTGGCATCTACACCAGCTTCCTGAGGCTCAACTTCAGTGGGGAGGTGCTGGACAGCACTGACCCCACCAACATCTCCATGATGAAGTATGTGGCCAAGACGGTGGGTAAGCTGGCCTACGAAGGGGTAATGTCCCGCAAGACCTGCTTCTCAGAGGATGACCTGCAGCAGTGCTTTGAGGTGGAGATGAAGACTGAAAGTGAGCTCAACCTCCTGGAGGTCTTCCGCAGCGATGTCTTCCGCTTCTTCCTCACTCCATGTGTGCAGCCAGGCAAAGAGCACACCTTTGTCTTTACCATCCCTGCTATGCAGGAGTACCTGGCAGCCCTGTATGTGGTGCTGGGTGAGAAGAAGACTCTGGCACAGAGAGTGGGGAAGGAGCTGTCAGAGGTTATTGGGAAGGTGAGTGAAGATGTTGCCGTCGTTCTGAGTATCATCTCCAAGGTGTTGCCCTTGCGCTTCCTGCCAGTGCTCCTCAACCTGCTCAAAATCTTCCCTCGCTACTTCTCCCGGCTGAGCGGTAAGGACCGGGATGCTATTGCCCACACCATGGCAGAGGAGCTGTTCAAAGAGGAGGACTACAACAATGATGATGTCTTGGACCAGATCAATTCCAGCATCCTGGGTGTGGAGGGCCCCATGCGCCACCCTGATGAGGCCCCTGATGATGAAGTCTTTGAGCTGTTCCCCATCTTCATGGGTGGGATACTGTCCCGCCGTAACCGTGCCATCCTGGAGCAGCTGGGCTGCTCCATCAAGAACCTGGCAGCCTTTGAAATCGCCAAGGCCATGAAGAAGACAGTCATCAGGAACAGCCGCAAAGGGCTGCCCCCCTCTGAGCTGATGGACTACCTCTTCTTTCTGCATGAGTTCCAGAACGAGCGCTTCACAGCTGAGGCCATCCGCTCCCTCCGTACAGTCAACCTCTCATCCGTCAGGATGACCCCTCTCAAGTGCTCTGTCCTGGCATCTGTCATGGGCACCACATGCCATGAGGTGGAGGAGCTGAACCTGACCTCCTGCAACCTTGACACAAGCAGCTTGAGAACCCTCTTCCCTGTCCTGCTGCGATGCAAAGCTCTCCAGTGAGTACCACCTTCTTCTGCCCTTGGGCAGTACTCAAAAACTGGGCTCTCCCTCACCTCTGCCCATGACAGGAATACCCTTGGAGCCTGAGCATAGCAAAGGCAGGGAAGGGTATGGATGCCCTTGTTTATCCTCAGTGCAGACCTAGGGGACTACAGCTTCCAACATGCAACACTTCTTGGGCAGCCTTGCTAGGGCACTGCATGCTGGGACTTGCAGTCCCAACACACCCTCCTAGAGGACTCTGTGGGAAGCTGGTACCACAGGCTGGACCCTCCCATTGCTCGGTCCCCTGGTGCCACACAGCATCCTCGTGTAGCTAGCTCTGCTGCTAGTAACTCAGGGCAGGAGATAGGCAGCCCAAGGGTGGGAGTCTGGGCTGCGCTAAGGGGTGGGTTCCGTTCCAGTCCATTTGTGGAACTGCAGTCTTCCTGTCGCCCAGGGGGTGGCGAGCCGTGCTCAACAGAGATGGACTCGGCTGTGCAGCGGGGCTGTGCAGCACTTCCTTCCTCCAGATGCTCAGGAGGGCTTGGTGGGGTCCTGATCCCCCCTCAGGCCTTCACCCATCCCCTGCGGACCCTGCACCTCCTTCCTCTCCCTTGCTCCTCCTGGCACTGGCTCTGCTGGTTGATGCTACCCAAGCTCTGGTGCGGTTTCAGTATGCCCCCTTTTGGAGAGGAAGCCTTGCGTTGCCTTGTCTGGGGAGCCCAGGTAGGATGGCAATAGGGAGGGCCAGGGAAAATGGAGAGAGCAGGGTTGCCAGCTCCACAGGTAACAGCTGTTTCGGTCCTACCACCCCATGTCTCGCTCTACAACAGTCTGCAGCTCAACAGCCTGGGCCCTGACGCCTGCAAGGAAATCCGAGACCTACTCCTGCATGACAAGTGTGTGGTGAGCAACCTGCGGTGAGTACTGCCTCTGCCCTTGCATGAAACTGTCTATGCTGCCCACCATGTGCCCTGGCCCTGGGCCCCCTGCCCAGCCTCGGCATTGCCCTGAGCTCCTGTGTCCACAGGCTGGCAAATAACCCCGTGGGCGAGCAGGGGGCACAATACCTGGCTGAGGCACTGGCAGGCAACCACTCGCTAACCCATTTGTCCCTGCTGCACACTGCGCTGGGGGACCGGGGCACCGAGGTCATTGCTCGGCACCTGACAGAGAACCAGCACCTTCAGGAGCTCAACCTGGGCTACAACTCCCTGACGGACACAGCTGCCCTGCACGTGGTGGAGGTGGCCAAAAAGCACGCAACACTGGACAAAGTGCAGTGAGTTCACTCTGCCCCATCTCTTCCCTCTTGCAGGCAATGCCTCTGACCCAGTGTCCCTCCTTGTGGCAGTGAGCAGGGAGCTCTTGTCTGCCTCTGCATCCTGCCTCCCAGCCCTCATAGTGTCTTCCACTCTTTTTCTCTCAACCCGCAGTCTGTACTTCAACGACATCAGTGAGGATGGCAAGCGGGCACTTCACAGCCTGCGCATGGACCGGGATGGTGTCAGGGCACTGGTCTTCCTTACAGCAGGCACCGATGTCTCCGACTACTGGTCCAATATCCTGAACGTGGTACAGAAGAACCTGCCTTTCTGGGACCGTGAGCGGGTTCGGCAGCACCTTGCCCTCATCCTGCAGGACCTGGAGAGCAGCCGGAGACAGACTGCCAACCCCTGGAGGAAAGCCAAGTTCCTACGAGTCGAGAGTGAGGTCAAGAAGATGTTGGGGAAACTGCAGCATGGGACCCTCTAACCTGCTGTCCATCCACCCAGCCGGGGAGGGAGCAGTGCTGCTGGGAAGAAAACACTGGAGTGCACCCCAGCAGTGCATCCCCTGCACCCTTATCCGCGTGGAGATGCCTAGTGGTCGGGTGCTACCAAGGCTGTCAAAGGTGCTGGGTATGTGGGGCTCAGCCCTCATCTGCGGGCAAGGCTGAGTGGGGGACAACTGTACAGAGACCAGGCCAGGAGCAAATGGGACTTATTATTCTGGGCTTGTAGAGACCCAGCCCCTGTACCCTGGCCACTGCGGGCCTGGCCACGAGCCACAGCAGTGGTAGAGGGGCAGGACTCAGGCTTGCTTGTGAAACCTTTGGTAGCATTAAAGTGCACCTCTGTTTCCACTGAAGCACACTACTGCCAAGACTCGATCTCCTCGGCGGGCCCTTCCTGGGGGAGGAATGTGGAGGTGGTGGTGCAGCCATCCCTGCAGCAGTTGGAGTGGAGGGCTCTGGCCCTTCCCCGTCTCACGGGGTTAGGATGGGGCAGCCCACTTCTTCTCCAGCCCATGCTGAACCAGTTGGTCTTCCCTACCATGGGCTGTCCTTGGTGGCATCTGGGAGCTGGGACACCAGTATCTGTTCCCAAGCTGGGTGTCCCAGGGTGCTGGTCCCTGCTCCCAGCTCTGCTGGGTGCGGACTGGCAGTGTCCCAGGGCTGGGAGGGCAGGGGAGACATCAGGACTGTTTAACCATTAAACCTGGGGCGTCTTGGAAGAGGCGGGGACACTTCCCTGCCACTTCATCCTGTACCTTGCTCCCTCCTGCATTCCCTGCAGCCATGAAGCAAACAAAAGGTATGTGCCGGGGTAGTGGGGCCAGTAGAGACCCTTCCCCACATGCATGTTTCCAGGCCCTGCTTCCGAAAGGAGCAAAGCAATGTTGGAGCCCAGGCAGGCCATGGAATGGAGCTAGAGGCATCCAAGGAAATGGGGGTGCTTGGCAGGAATCCCCTCTCCTTGGGTTTGGGGGTCCTTGTGCTGGAAGAGGGTGGGGGAGTGGTTTATGGGGAGGTGCGCAGGGGAAGGACTCCATCTCCATCTTGTTTCCAGCCAACTCTTTGGGGCCCTGGTTACCCCTCCATCCCTCACTCAGAAGCCCTATAAACCCCCAGGACTAACCTCCATCTGTATACCACTGCATGGCCCTATTTTGCCCCCAGTGCTGGCAGGATCCCGCTGGGCTGGGCAGTGCGCGCCCGTTGGACCCAAGCAGCAGGTGTCCTACTGTTTTGAAATGCAACGCAGGCAGAGGGGCTGGGGGGGTTGCGTGGACTTGGCAAACCCACCTCACCTGGCGTGGCATGCTCAGCCTGCAAATGGACAAGCCTGAGTGCTCGAGAGCATGGGGTTGGCTCCCAGCCTGCCGCCTCTGGCACTGACCTCTCCTCTCCCTCTGCAGGGCTCGAGGGTGACAAGAAATCCATCATGTAAGTGCTGAGCTCCCTCTGGCCGGGGGCTTCCTGGGGCTCATGGCCCCACAACTGGGCTGTGCGCATCCTCAGCTGAGGTGGTGTGGGGTCACAGCTGCCAATCCCAGCTGCCTGTCCCAAGAAGGTCTTCCCTGAGTTGTTAACTCAGGAGGGATGCTGGGGATAGTCCAAGAGGGAGATTCCCTCCTGCCTTAAGAGGAGGCACTGGAGCTGTGGCCCTGGCTGGCCCTTTCTGGGAGGAATGGGGCTCCCCACGGCCATGCTGCTGCACTAACGTGGCCTCTCCTGCCCTTTATCATTTCAGAAAATTTGAATTTAACCCCAAAGATGGCATTGACAACCCTGCCTTGTCGCTGGCCGAGGACACAGGTAAATACCCTCACGTCCCCAGGGCATCCCTGTGTCAGCACAGTGTTCTGGCAGCTGGGCATTGCTGAGGTCTTGGGCTTTCTCACGTGGGGGAGCTGTGGGGAGGTGAACACGTAAGGCAGCAGGGATGGGGAGATCCCAGCCCTGGATGGAGTAGAGAACCAGTGTTAGCATCCCTGCAGGGCCCTGCTTACTGGCTGTGTCCCCATGCAGATGGCGAAGGCATGGGGGAGCCCCGCTTCTACCTACTGAGCAAGGGCAGCACGGAGACCTTTGGCTTCTGCCTCCATGAGGAGCTGGGCTCCCGGGGCCACATCATCCGGCAGGTCGAGCTGGGGGGACTGGCCCAGCGCAGGGGGCTGCAGGATGGGGACCGCCTCCTCCAGGTCAATGGCTACTTTGTGGACCACATGGACCACCGCAGGGTAAGCTGGGAGCACCCCGGGGCTGTGAAAATGCAGGATGTGGGATCCTGCTGCCCCCCGGGGCCCTGATCCCATAGGCTCTGGTTGGAGGGATGCCCTGCCCGGGGTTCACAGCCTGGGTCTTTTCAGGTGGTGCAGAAGATCAAGGCCAGTGGGAACCAGGTTCTACTGGCAGTGCTGGACGGTGACTCCTACGAAGCAGCCAAAGCCCTGGGCAGGGACATGTCCCAGATGCTGCCTGCTGACATCCGTCCGCGCCTCTGCCACATCACACAGGACAAAAGCGGTTTTGGCTTCAGTGTATCAGGTCCAGAAGGTAAAGCAGGCAGCAGGATGCTGGTGCCGGGAGCTTCCCTGATGCATCACCTCACTCACCCCAGATTGCTTCTTCTCCTCCCTGCAGGTGTGAAGGGCACCTTCCAGCTGTCAGTGCAGCAGGATGGGCCAGCGGAGAGGGCAGGGGTGCCACCAGGCTCCTGGCTCCTGGAGCTGAACGGGGCCAGCGTGAGGAGCTACTCACATGCACAGCTCGCCAGAAAGGTACATGCTCCTGGAGTGGGTGGGTGGGGGACCAGGGCTGGCAATGTCACCGAGCACCCTGCGTTTCCCATCCAGCTTAAGCAGAGCGGCAGCAAGGTGACGCTGCTGGTGGCATCCAGTGCAGTGGAGGAGTTTTACCGCCTGCGCGGCCTGCGGGTCACAGCTGCCTTGGCAGACACCTCCTGGCTCCCCTTCAAGGTCCGGGAGCTGCATATGGTGAAGGGTCCAGCTGGCTATGGGTTTCTGCTCAAGGAAGATGACTGCAGCTCAGGGGCCACAGGTGAGGGCACTGAGGGGGCCAGTCTGTACGTGAGCAAGGCACGTCTGAGGGTCAGGAATAGGTGTAAGCCCTGTGCCCACAGTGGGACCCTGTCCCCATCTGCTCATGGGGGTCAGCGGTGCTAGTCCCCTCTGGCTGAATGCCTCTGTGAACATCTCCCCATCCTCCCTCTGTCCCTCTCCGGCAGGCCAGTTCCTGTGGGATGTGGATGCGGGGCTGCCAGCTGAGCAGGCAGGGATGAAGGAAGGGGACCGTCTCCTGGCTGTGAATGGTGAGAGCATTGAGGGGCTGGACCACCAGCAGACAGTGCTCAGGATCCGTGCCCGTGATGACCAGGTGACGCTGCTGGTCATCGACCCTGCTGGTGATGAGTTCTACCAGTCGGTAGGTTTTGGGGACCCAGCATAGTCCCGCCCTGGTTGGGGAGCCCTGGGGTGCTGCAAAGCTGCATGATGGGATGGGTATCTTGCTCCCAGGCCTGCACAATGAGGTCCTCTCTGGGGGACCTGGCTTGCTGTGAAGCGCCAGGAGCTGTACGGCAATCCCTCTTCTGCTCTTCCAGATTGGGCTGTCTCCTCTGCTGTTCTTTGAGGACAGTGACCCTGCCTCAGGCTCCCACATGCCCTCCCTGCCCTCTCCCAGTGGGTCCCCTGAACAATGTCACATTGAGGTGGGACCAAAGGGACTTGGCTCCTGGCTGGTGGCTGCTGCCAACAGTATAGAGCTCACACAGGTAACCTCTCTTGCCAGACCCTCACGGCAGTGCTGCTCACAGCCCAGCACTGCTCAGAGTCCTGGTACCCTCCTGCCCTGCCTGTCCTAATATTTTCCTGGCACCTGTGAGGCTGGCAGGAGGGGGCTGCGTGGTCCCCTGGCCTCAGGGGTCAGGCAGAAAGACCCCTCCAACCTGCCCATGGGGCAAGGGTGGAGTGTGGTGGGGTGGGTGGATGTGTGCTACCCACGATGTCCCCGCCGTGTCTCCACAGAGCCTTCGCCAGGAGGAGCACAGGAGGCTGCACCAGGCATTCTAGCAACCCAGGACCACACTGCCTCCAGCCAGACCACATCCAGCCCATGGGTCCCCCCCTGCCCCCAGCTTCCCTGAGAGCACAGCACTGCTCAGCATGGCTGTTGCATGGATAGCTGCTGTGTCTCCGTGCCTGTGATGGGGCTCACAGCCTCACACCTCCCAGAGACTCATCTCCACTGATTGAGGCTGGCTCCAAGCTTTTATTAACCATGATGGTGGCTTCTTGTAACCTGAAGACAGAACTGTGTCTTTGCCTGCCCAGGTACCTCCAGGGGTATCTAGGGATTTTACACTGAAGTCCTTGCTGAGCTCCAGGCTCTGGGACCCCCCAGGAGAGCTGAGGCACTGCCCTCCATGCCATGACCCAGAGGACTGGGGAGCATGAGGCTTGGCTCAGCCCAGGGCTGGCCTTTGGGCCATTGTGTGAAGGGGAAAGGGAGCGGTGGAGGCCAAAGGGGTGCTGGAGTAACCCCCCACCTCTCAGCCTGTTGTCTCGGGTCTGTCCCTGCATGGACATGTGCCCCCCCCCCTTGTGCTCCACCTCTCATCCTCCCTGAGAACCTGTGGGCAGTGAGTGCTTGCCACCCATCACAGCACTATTTCTGCATCATGCATTTGGGATGTGATTAAAGGGCAAATCCACACTGCTGTTCATGTGTTCATGTTCTGGAGAGGACTGTGACTCAGCAGTACATCTCAGGGCCAGACAGGATCCATCTTCTCCTGCCTAGCCCGGGGCAGCTGGGGTGTTGGGCAGTGGATGTGGGAAGTTGATAGGGAGCGTGCTGATATGGAGAGAGAGCCTGTCCCACCCTGGGAGCCCCAGGGTGCTATATGTCCAGGGGGTTGAGGCCAAACTCCCTTAGGTGTTCCTTGTGCTCCACAGCGATGGTCGTTCCTACCTCTTCCCAGTGCTGGCTGGCCTCTGCCATCTTGGCCAGCACAAGGTCTAGGCTACCCTGTTGGAAAAGAGGACAGTGAGAAAGGGGAACCGTGCTGCCAGGGGGAGCCACCCACAGCCACATCCCCACTCACATGGAGGATCTTCTCATACTCCCTCTCCATGGCATCGAGCTTGCCCTGCAGCTGGGCGATGGTCTGGTCCTTCTCTGCTAGTGCCTGGGTGGCAGTCTGCTGGGTCTGCTGGCTCTCCCGGAGTCTGGTGGCTGTGGGGTGCGGGGGCGGAAGCAGGGGACACTGAGCACGTGGGCACAGGAGCCTGGCACTGCGTGACCAGTGCACAGGAGGGTGCAGGCAGTGTGCGGCACAGCCTCTGCCCAGTCCCCTTCATCCCTGGGGTGGCAGAGGGCTCTGGGACAGGGGTGTGATCACAGCATCCCCTTTGCAGTCAGCATCTCCCAAGGTCAGGGATGCACTGGGAACAGGGTCAGGCTTTGCCTTCAGCTGCTGCCATGCTGACAGCATGAGGTGAATGAATCCCATCTCCCTTTGCCCCCTTCCCCTACACCCCCCCCCAAATGCACTTTTCTGCCCTGGAGCAAACTCAATCCCCACCCACTGGCAAGGGGCAGGTGTGCTGGGGGACCATACCGAGCTGCTCCTGCAGGCTCTTCACCTTCACCTCCAAGCACTGGCTGTGGGCTGCTGTCTGCTTCTGCAGCTCCTGGTATTGCCGGGTCATTTCTGGGAGCCAGGGAAGAGAGAAGGGGACAAACGTGGTGACTATAGGGGAGACAAACAGGCAGCCCCTGTGCTTGGATCCCAGCAGCTGTGACCAGGCAGGGGCTCCAGCAAGGCCTGGCCTGAGGGCTCCCCTTGCAGGGTGACGCATCAGAAGCAGCCATGTGTGCACCCTCTCCCTGCCTGGCAGGGCTGTGATGATGGCGGGGGGGGGGGGGGGGGGCAGGGGGGAGCCCTGGAGGGAAAGTTTTACCTCTCTGTCGAGCGTGGGAGAGTGAAAATGAGCACGGAGTTTTGCATGTGGCAGAGACCGCAAACCTCTGGCTGAGGTTTTACTGCTGCTAAAATCAGCCCATTCTTGAGCGCTAACGGAAACAGCAAGGCAATGGCTTTTGCAGGCAGAGAAGTCTGCCTCTGTGGTCTCCTCTGCCTGTGCCGAGTACAGGCATCTGGGGTGCAGTGAGTCCAGGTCCAGGTCCTTTGCTGACTGCATGGGAGGGAGCAGGGCTAACCAACAGCAGGGTGCTTTGGGGCTGAGCAGTCAAGGCCGAAAGGAGAGGTGGGGTAAGCGCGGCTGGTTTTCCCCAGCAGCACCAAGGTGTGGGGTCCCTGCGTCTGTCCCACTGCCCTCTCCCATCTCTGCCCTCACCTTCATGAATGTCTCGCTTGTCTTCCCGTGCCTGCTCCAGTGCCTTCTCCAGGTCCCACAGCCTCCGCTTGAGCCCTTCATTGTCAGCTTTTGCCTGCCAGGTCATGTCCCTCCAGGGAACTGCAAGCCAGAGATGCACAGGACTGCCACAGGGACAACGCGCTTCCTGATATGTGACCCACACCACGACCCCTGTGGTCTGAGCACCGGCAGTCAAAGGGCACCATCCAAACCATACTGGGTGGCTATTCCCTACCCAGTACCTCCTCGGTACCTTGGCCTAGCAGTGACTTATTCCTAGCCTTTCTCTGTTCCCAAAGCCAGTGGGATGTGGACACCTTCCCAGCCCATGCCTGGCCCCAAGCCCTGCCTGAACCAGAGTGAATCTCATAGCAAGAAACCTCTTCTTCACTTCAGCCCAGCACTGTGCTAGGGAAGCATTTCCAGGTGGATGCCTCACCGCAGCATCCCTACCACCTTCCATCTGCTTTCATCATTGCTCCTCTCTTTCTCTGCCATCTCTGCAGCATTGCTGGAGGCCAGCAGCTGCACGCCAGGGACTCTTGGGACAGCACAGGCAGCTCCTGGGGCTGCAGCCCACATGCAAGGGAGGCTGTGTGCCATCCTCTGGCATGACTTGCTGCCAGGAAGGGCTAGTCCCTAGGAAGTACACGCAGGGCAGCAGGCATCCCTTGCTTGCCCCAGCCCCTGGCTCCTGCAGACCTTACCCAGGTGCTCTTTCGGCATGTCAGCCTCTAGTGCTGCTTTCCTGTACTTCTCTTCAGCTTGGCTTTCTGCAGCCAAAAGGAAGAAGGAAGGGACAGAGTCAAGAGAAGCTTTTTAAAGGGTTTTGGCCCAGGGATACCAAGGGCTGTCAAATGGCCCATGGGAAGCCTGCCTTGGGATGTGTCCTGGGAAGAAAGGTAAAAATCCTGATTTATTCTAACAGTAATGTTATCCAGCCTCATTGGTATCTGAATCCCTCAGCTTTCCCCACTGTGTGGCACAGGCTTCCTTCGCTTGGCTCATGTTTTGCAAGACCAATAGGTAGGGTGGCTTAACCCTACTTCTCTCCCTTTCCATCCTTCAGTCAGTTACTACTGAAGCCATTTTTTTTTCCCCAGTGGAAAGAAATAGATTTGCAAAATCAAGTATTGTACTAGCAAGTAGTTTGATCCAATCACTTTCTGATGTCCACCTCCTGGAGTACAGAAAGGTGAATCACTACTTGCCAGTTATGTATCTTGTAACTAGTTGTTGTTGAGTGACTGTTGCAGTGGCATGAACCCAACCTTCAACCTGTTAAGTGTAGCCGGTTTTACTTGAAGTGACTGCCCTAGAGACATGCACGCTCATTTGCGACTGAGGGCTGGGATTTTGCAGTGAAGATGGGACAGTAGCCACAGCGCATAGAGGCTTGGGAACCCCTTCCAAACCAGATGCTCTTCCAGCCTAGCACATGCTTTCACTTTCAGAGGGATGTAGCAGAGGCTGGGGCCTGGCAAAGCTGCTCTCTTTGACCTCCCCCCTGGATCCTGCTGGGCTGGAGGGTGCAGTGGGGTGCAGGGTGCTTCAGGCAGGGCCCTGGACCCCCCTGTCTCCCGTATCTCATCAGGTGTAACTGTGCTGCTGCCCTGGCACAGGGTGAGCAGGGCTGTGGGAGATGCGAGAGCTGCAGTCAGGCTGTTCTATGGGCCCCCAGAGCAATCCCTCACCCCGGTACTCCCAGCTCCCGCTTCCAGCAGCCCCCACGATGCCCAACCTTGCTGGAGCCGGGAAGCAGCAGGGGAAGGACAGAAGAGGTGCATTCCTGCTGGATGGAGGGAGACAAGGCCCCAGGCTCACCTGCTCTGTCTCTCTTCTGCTGATGCTTTGCTCCTTTTCTCCCTTTCCTTTTGCTTTTCAGAGGTATCCTCCTGCAAAGTGATACCAGCGCTCCCTCTCAGTAACTTGTGATCACACACTGGACTTTTAGGGGAGAAAGGTGAGGCAATGCGCCCCCCCCCAGCACATGAAGGGAAATGCCTCTCCTTCCCCAGGAAATTAGACCCAGAGACATGGAGTTGCCATGCCGCCAGCAGGATGGCTGTCCTGCCAGCACCTGTCCTGCCTGCTACCACGGACCTCAGTCCCTCAAGATGCAGCAGTTGCCTTCAAGCTAATCCCTGCTGTTGTAGCAACTATTTGCAATGAAGGTAGGTTGTTATCTGGCCCAAAACCCGCCTCTGCCTTGCAGCAGCTGAGCATCTCATTCCTGTGACAGAGGCGTGGAACGAATGCGCCCCATGCCCAGCGCAGTGCCAGGGTGGTCCAAAGCCAGCCCTGTTCCCCAGCACCGGACTAGTCACATTTGGCTGCAGGATTGCAGGACACAGCTCTGATCAGGTAGGCTGGACCTCATCTTGCTCACGTCCCAGAGCAGCAGTCCCAGAGCAGCCCCAGCATGGGTCCAGCTGAGCTGTGGGGAAATGGAGACATGGCGGGGAGTGCGACCCTCCCAGGTCACAGCCTGAAACGAGCCCGATGTCTTCCTCCCTTCCTGCCCTGGCTCTCCCCTCCGGCACACCCTCCTGCTCAGCACTGTGTTTTGCCCTGGGGACTGCGGCTGGATTTGGCTCCTCTTTATAAAATAGGAGAGGAAGGAAGGGAGAGGATTTCAAAATGCTGTTTCTGCTCAGGATGTGATTAACCCCAAATACCTGTGAGTGAGTAGATGACTCCTGGGTGCATGGCAGTTCTTCAGAAGGACGCGGACCTCGTTGTGTGGGCAGGGCAGCAGCAGTCAAGTGGGAGCTGATGCGTGGGGAGGCTGCAGTGTAATCTGCTGCCAGGGCAACCCAGGGACGCCTGGCAGGGACACGTGGTCTTGCTGGAGGAGCTGGCAGGGTGGCAGGCTGGGTGTGGAGAGCCAGGGGAGCTGGGCCTGGGCCAGGGACAATGGTGGGAGCCGTTCCCCTCTGTAGTCAGGCGGGCACAGAAGCTGGCTTGCACCTTGTGCACACCCATGCACACGCGTCTGAAACTGCTGCCCAGCCGCACAGGCCTGAGCAATCAGAGAGGCATCAGTGCATGTGTGGGCCTGGCAGCTGGCTGGCAGGCAGTGTGGGGCACACAGAAGGGAAGGCGAGCGCACACTTATGCCCTGCCTTGGCTGGCAGGACCAGCAAGGGACCTAGACACTGCTCTCACCCACAAGCATACACGAGACGCACGCAGCCAGCCAGAGTCACCCAGGCACCTCTCGGCTGCCGGCTGCCAGGCTGGAGGGAAGCGATTTCGAAACAACCAGCACGATGTGGCTTTCTGGCGCAGCGATGGCAAGTGACCACTGTGCTGAGCTCGGCCCTAGCCCTGGCAGGGGCCCGAGGGACAGAAGCGAATGGCAGCCCTGGAGAGGAGTGCTGGACTCCCCTTTCCTGCAGTGAAGGAACAGTCCCAAGTAAAAGCAACCTTTGCTTGAAGTCTCACACGCAAATACACCCGTGACTTGGGGTGAATCAGGCCCAGAGAAGCAGATAGTTAGGAATGCAATTGCTCAAGCATGTTCCCTGATCTCTTTGGATTGGGGCCATGGTGATTTTTATATTTGGCTCCACAAAGCTGGTGTAACCCTCCCCAGCCCTCTCCCCAGGTACTTGTGGTATCCCGGAGCTGGCCAGGGCACCCTCCGGTGGTCAGTCAGGCTTGACTAGTAGCCAGAACCCATTAGCATCTAATGGGAAAAGCCTCAGGAACACAGCCTCAATAAATGTTGACATATTTGAGGTCAATATAATCCTTAGGAAAATTTGCCCAGGTAATTAAAGCCAGACAAGGAGCTGCCTGTCCCAGAAATATTTACCAAGCTTTACCAAAGGCAGTAAAATCAAGGCAGAGAGTTCTACAACCAATATATGCAGGGATCCCTTGCTAGTCCTGCTAGTCCCTTGCTAGTGCAGCATGCTGCTTCCTGCTGTCCTGCTGATCTGATGCCTCAGCAAGCTGTGCGCTGTGTAAGTACTCATCACGAGCCATCAGCCAACAGACAGTCCTGGTCCCAGGCGGAGACTTGTGAAAGAAAGCAGCACTGGAGCCATGTGGGGCAGTGCAGTGCTTTGCCATGACACATGTAGGCTGGTGTACAATGTGCGTGCGCAGCCAGGGCAGGGATGGGGGGAGAGGAATGGCATGCACAGCCTCCCTGTTGGCAGCACAGCAGCATGAGCAGAGAGCTCTGCAGCCATGCCCCAGGCTGGCAGGGGCTGAGCAGCAGCAGCAGAGTGTGGCACGTCTCCCCCTGTGGAAGATGATGTACCAGGGCAGCAGCTTTTCTGTCTTGCTGTGGCTTTGCACACCTGGCACCCCAGGGGTCCCATCTCCCATGCGGGAGTGTCGCACACCATGGATGGCACAGGGGGAGCAAAGGGGTGAGCTCTGTTGTGGGTTTCATCTCCAGTGTGGATACCAGCTTCCCAGAGGCTGAGGCTGTGCTGTCCAACCTCTAGGCCTGAGCTCTGGGTGCTCAGGCTCCCCAAAGCGAGGCTGGCGAAACTGCAGCATTTGCTGGTTTGTTTTGTCTTTCCTCCTTGAAGCCTGTGTTGTGAGACTGACGCTGTGCTGTATCAGCCTCAGCTGTTTTTTTACAAAGGAAGTGTTCCTCTGCCTGGGAAATGAGGCTGAAAAGAGGTTTTGAAGGCAGTGAAGAAACAGAACTGAACTTAGTTTCGAGCCCATGTTGTAATTTCTGAAGGTTTAGTGTTGTCAGCTCTACCACAAGATTGACCTACTCCCTGGTCTCCTTTTCTCTTCCTGTTCTTCTGTCTGCTTTCACCCCCAGTCTGTGCACGCTCCCACCCCTGGGGACCTGCTGGAGCTGGGCTGCAGGTAACCTCAATAGCAGCTCCAGTGGGTTTTTACTTCCACTGACTTTGCAGAGTGAGACACCTCAAAGACACTAACAGCAGCCAGGTGCCTTCTAACCGCACCACAGTGCTACTAGCTGTTCCCATTTCCATCCCTCTGAAGGAGATGTTGGTTCAGGCTGCCTTCGCTCCTGCCCTGCATCCACTGCTGAGCGCAGCCCCAGCAGCACAGGGGAGCAGTGCCACGGGGGAGGGCTGTGTCCCCACAGCAGTGCCTGTGCCCGGGGCGTTGCTGCACCCTCCACCCTGCATCCTCCATGCTGGACCCTCCACCGTGTATCCTCCATCCTGCAACCTTCATCTTGCATCCTCCACCCTCCACCCCGGGGGTGCGGGTCCCGGTGGCGCCGGCGTGGGTTGGGGTCGGTTTGTCCGCAGCGGAGGCTGGCAGCCCTGCTGCTGAGGGCTCATGTTTGGGGTGCTGTCGCCGCCCCGGGTCGGGCTCAGCCCCCTTCCCGCCGCGGCCAGAGCAGGGTGCGGGCCGGCTTCTGGTTTCCCACGGCCGGGGGGAGGACGTTTCGCCAGCCTGGTGCGGAGGGCGGCGGGGCCCGCTGGCACCAGCAGCCGCGGGGGACGGGCGGGGGAAGAGGCCGCCCGGCAGCCGCGCAGGGCCGTTCCCGCGGCCGCTTCCCCGTTTTCGCGCTGGCCGTCGGCCATTCGAAGAAAAGGGAACTCGGCTGCTGGAAAGGGGAAACGATCCTGTTTTGCAACCTCCGGAACCGTCGCAGCGCGCCCGAGGAAAGGAACGCCGGGAGAACCGCCGCCGGACCCGGCTCCGTCCCTCGGGGGCGGTGGCACCGGAGGCAGCGCGGCCCGGGCACCGCCCTCGCCGTTCCCATGGCGACCCCGCCCCGCCCGCACACAAACATGGCCGCCGCACCGCCCTCGCCGCCGCCCTGCGCCTGCTCCACGGCTGCGGGGCGGGGCCTCGCGGCTGGGCCGCCGCTTGCCCCTCTCCCCCCCAGGCGCGGGCGCGGACCAATTGGCGCCGGCTCCTCCCCGGCGGGGGGGGCGGTCCCGAGCGCGCGGTGGGGGCGGCCCGCCAATCGGCGTGCGGCGTGGCCGGGGCGGAGGGCGGAGCGGCGCTAGAGCCGGGCGCCCCCGCTGCCGCCGCCGCCGCCGCCGCCGCCCGTGGTTGCCGCTGTCGCCGCCTGCCTAGTCCGGCCTGGCCCGGCCCTCTCCGGCCCGCGGGAGCGCCCCCACGCCCGGTTGCCCTGCAGGGCCGCGGCCCGGTGCCGGACGGGGGCGACGGGCCGGGCGCGGGTGTGGGCGCGCTCGCGACCGCCCCCCGCCCCCGCGCCGCCCTCATGTCGGCGCCGCTGAAGAAGGGCCCCGGGGGGCTGATCGGGCTCATGAAGGACGCCTTCCAGCCGCACCACCACCACCTCGGCCCGCACCAGCCCGGCGCCGTGGACAAGAAGATGGTGGAGAAGTGTTGGAAGCTGATGGACAAGGTGGGCCCGGCAGGGGCGTCGGGCTGGCCTGGGCAGGCGGGGAGGGCTGTGGGGCGGCTCTGGGGGATCGGGCTGGGGCGGAAGCAGGCCCTCTGGGTTGAGGTAGGGCTGGGGCAGGGTAAGGGGGGCTGGGTAGTGAGGGCTGGGGCAGACAGGGCTGTGCGGGCTTGGGGTTGGGCTGGGCTGGGCTGGGCTGAGGAGTTTGGGGCGGTGGGGTGGCTCTGGGGGCGGAGGGGGCTCTGGGGTAGGGTAAGCCTGGAGCTGCAGGGTTTTGCAGGGTTGACTTGGGACGAGAGAGCTGCATGGCTCGGGGTGAAATGTTTGGGTGGGGGGCAAGAGCTGTATGGGCACGGGATAGGGTGCCACGCTTTGAGGGGGAGGATGTGGGAGCCGGTGGAGAGGTGTGTGGTGGAGGAGAGGCCAGAGGTGGGGTGGGAGTTGGATGCGAAGGCTGGAAGGTGTGGAAGGAGAACAGCAGCTCTGCAAGGGATGAGTTTCGTGCAGGGCTGTGGGGGGAACAGGTTGGAGAAAGAGGGGAAGATTTGGGGTGGAGGATGCAGACCTGTTCAAGAGGATCTGGGATTTATCGTCATATTCTTGTAGAGGTTGGGGTGAGCAGCAGTGGTGCTGGTGAAGGGGAGAGGCTGGGTATGGGTAGGGCCTGGTGGGGAGCTGCAGGTGCATCCTGGTGGTGTCAGCAGTAGGTCCTACCTGTGTATAACTGCATAAGGGAGGAATTTAGGATTTGCTTGTCTGAAGGTGAGCCTCAGCCTGTGATAGAGCCTGATGTGTGAGCCTACGCATCTGCTTTGTGGCAGTTCTTTTCAGAATTAAGAGGGGCATGTTACTGAGCTCAGCACAAAGCCTTTCCCTTAAAACTGGGAGACAAAAACTGTAAAAGTCTGGATAAAACCCTCTGTGATAAATGCATGTAGTCACACAAAGATAGGGAGTATGAAATCTAATGTTAAACAACAAAAACCTGTGGTGCAGGACCTGGAAAGGCCATCTTCCAGTCCCAGGCCTTTATGTGGGGCACTGCACTCTGGGGTCATTCAGACTCTCTCTTCCTCCACCTTCTAAAATGCCAGGAAATGGCTGTTGCTAGGGGCAGGACACCAGACCTTTTGGCCTGATGGTGTGTTGGGGTACGGCAATTGATTTACTAGCCTGGCTAGGTGTGTTGTGAAGTCCATTGTTTTAAGAAATCCCGGTAAGTTGTTAGTGGATGCTAGCATTGTTTATAGAATGATCCAGTAAGTGAGCATAGGCATTCAGAAGTGGACATAAAATAAAAATGTAACACACTTCCTGGGATTTTAATTGATCCTCCGATGTTAATACTGTTCAGCCCTGAGAATTGAGGCTAGGCTTGGCATGTTGGAGTCTAAAATGTGCAGTGCATTTTGTAATGCTTGGGTTCAGGGCCTTAAAAGTGGTGCAGAGTTAAGAGTATCGCCAAAGTTGCCTGCAGTCCTTGGGGAGTGTCACCTCGCCACCTTCTTCCCCTCTGGGAGCAGAGCAAGCAGGGCTGCTGGGCATACCTCATCCAATTGCCCTGCAGGCTTATGCATTTCAACTTTTCATTCTCTTTTCCCTTCATTGTTTATGCATGCAGTGTCTGAATCTCCTGCAGTAAATGCTAAAGTAGGCAGAGTAGATGACTTTGTTAAAGACATATTAAATTACGTTCATGCCAAGAAATCACTTTTTGTTGGCTGGCTCAACAAAAGGCACGGTTTATAGTTGTGCCTTGCTATGCTTGTGATGAGCTTTGATCACCTTCTACAGAGAAAGATTGGGATAAAGAAAAAAGGCTTTTGAGAAGTGCCAGTGGCTCTCTTACAGACACTGAGGGCAAGCATAAGTGCTAATGTGGGAAAGGTAGTTTGAGCATGGAAACAAGATCTTCTTAGAAGTAAGTTTAACTCCCAGATACAACTTGTAAGAATGCATGTTTTCATTCTTGTGCATGTGATATAGGTGTAAATGTCAACCTGTGTTTCACCTCATAACTCGGTCTATTCAAAGGAAAAGGTTGGCCTCATTACCTTGGCATTTTGAATTGCAGGGGGATGGTTTTTGGGGGGATACTTTCACAGTTTCAGATATGCATAGCCGCCATGATATCACCTACAGAAAAGCCAAGGCTACTGTTTTATGTGTCAGAAGCTAAAGTAACCTCTTTTAAATGTGCACTGACTTCACAGTTTTGCTTGTAGACGGCATCCAAAAGCTCTTAGGTGTAGGCTTAATTTTTAAGGCCTTGAAGAGTTAGTTTTTCAGTCTGATTCGTACAGGAAGAAGGATTTAGTTGTGAAAAGTCTTTCAGATTTCAGTTAGACTTTAGCTGTACTCATGCACACTTATGAGAACACATCTGAATTAAAAATCTTTTTAGTAGTGTAGCAAATTGCCAGGCAAACACAGTGCTCATGAAACTAGTGATGAGAAGGGCTAAATGAATTGAAGGTGTTGAAAATGGGTTAGTCTTCTGGGCCGCATAAATGAAATTACACGTGCAAATAAAATAATTGTGCACATGTTTAATAGATGATGTATTTGCCTTTTAGAAATGTATGCTGTATCTGTGTGTGCACACAGTACATTCACGACCTGGTTCGTTACTCTACATAATTAGCTGGTGTTGTCAAAGCATTCGCACATCTCTGTTTTCCTATGTGACTGATGAATTTCCTATTCAAGTTGATTCTTTTCCAAATATTTTCCCTATAATGATTTCCTTAAGCTGCCTGATGTATTCCTGTCTTTCAGATTCTTTTGCCTGAAGTTCTAATTTTTGTCAGTACTAACTGTTCCTCCTGCAGTTGCATGTGGTCCGTATAGTGTGGATGTAAAATAGCCCTTTTCATCATTGTGCAGCAGGATGTTCACCTTCAGCTGAATTAGGTGACATTTATGCATTTATCTACAGAATAGAGGTTAAATGTGTCTTTGGAAGCTGAACGCATTGTCAGATGTCTTGGAGAGTCTGCAGACTTGCAGTGATGAATAACACAGTAAGCAACATAGCAATTACCTTGCAGTGTCCTGGACCTAGTAAAGTGTATAGATTGGTTCAAGTGGGAGGAACTGCTGTTGATTTGTTTTTATCATACTTGCTTTTCTTATCACTGTCTAGGCAATAAGGCAGTGCTTAGTATAAGAAAACATATGATGTATTGACTGGTGAAAACAATTTGTATTTTTTACACAAAAGGATAAGATTGTGATTCAGTTCCTGCACATGTGATCTGGGCAGCAGATAATGCAGACCACTTGAGTTCATTGCTGTGGATGGCGTTTGAAGAATAGGTGATGTAGTCACGAACCACTCAGGATGAGGTATAAGGAATGTAGCAGAAGAATGGTAGAGTACATGTAGTAAGACATGGAGGAGGAAGACGAGCTTTGAGATAAAGCTTCTCTAAACAGCGTACCGATGCCATTTGGTTTCTAAAACTCACATAGAGAAATGCCACTGCAGGTTACCTTCATTGTAAGTAGAAGAGAGGCCAAATACAAATTGAGCAGGAGATAAGAGGCATGTGAGTAGGTTTTCTTTTGCTTAAGATGAAATGAGATGTGATTTCAATAAAGAAGTTAGCTATTTAGCTCTTTGAAGGAAGGAAGGAACTATGGCTTTTCAGAACTGTGAGGAAGGGGTCTGAGCTGGAAGGGAAAAACTGTTATCAGGGAAAAACTGTTATCTGGCACAGAAGCATCTGGGTGCTTGTCAGGCCTGGAACTCTGACACTGTCCCCCGTCTGAGGCAAGCAGGTGGGTGCTGTCTGTGCCAGGGACTTTCTGCCAGAATAAGAAATGGGGTGCCGTATTAATGGCTGCAGCAAACAGGCTGGCGCTAGCTTTTTTAGTGGGTAGGGCTGGGGATAAGCAAAATGAGGAAGGTAATGAACCAAGAGGATCGAATGGGTAGACGGGAAGCTGAGAGAGGGGGGTTCAGGGTGTGTTGGAGGAAACAGCCTGATTGTGTGGCAGCTGGTGAGTCTGCCTTGAGGGGCCACAATTTGTATAGGTTTGTGTCCTCTGTTAAGCAGCACTCTCTGTCCTTCCTAACAAATACCGTGTATTGTTAAATGGGTGCATTTGCTTAGGCATCTCATTTTTCCTGAATGCTTCTTCCTTGCTTCTGCTAACATGTACCTAATCCAACTACATAATCTGACTGCAGTATTTAAAAAAGCTTACGAACCTTGCTGTGTTTCTCAAGTTATCTATAAGTTGTGCCTGTGACAGGGCTCTGTATATAATGTCACTGTTTTCCTGTGCTAGTTACCCAGTTCCTTTTCTGTGCAAGTCTAATGAAGCAGTGCTGAAGAGAAATATTTTAAATCCCGAGATCACTCAAGGCAAGCTGCAGAGTCTTGAGGGGAAAGACTTAGCTCCAGGCCTAGAAAATCTAGATGAGATTTTTTTCCTTGAATGAGTAGATAACAGATTCTTTCTTCAAAACTGAGGGGGGAAGTTGTGTTTTGATTAGTTTCTCCTCTTGAATTTGGAAAATGAATATCAGTGAAGTCAATTTTAGGGTTCTTCGCAGGCCAGCCTCTTAGAATCTTCATGCTAAGCTTGAAATGCTTTATTGGTATTTCTAAAAACCCCAAAATGTCTCTGTAAAAGGTTTGTTCCTGAGAGAGCAAAGCATAAGCCAGGGAAACTTGGGTGAGTTTGGATGGTAGTTTAAAAAAAAATGGATTGGTTGTGTTTGTTGCTATCACACCTAATTGAAAATATTTGCTGCTTTTTGCTCAATTTCCTTCCACATTGCTGGTCCCTGTGGAAGGCAGGGTAGCTCGCTGAGGGGCAGCTGTTCCCAGGGCTGGGAACATTCCTTTTGACGTTGTCATGATGCTGCAAGTGCACACGTAGAGAAAACCAAAATGCAACTGGTTTTGTTGCTGCTGCGTTATTATACAACCAAGTTTGCTCAAGAAGCAGCAGTCCCCAGTTATGTAGCTTTGTTTAAATGCTTATCTTAGCTAATTTTGGTCTACTTGGTAAATAAAGGAACTCATTTGATAATAAAATCACGTCAGTTTTTGCCTTTCTGTTAACTATTTGAGATATCTTTGCAAGTCACTTCTTGGGAAACATTTTATAGAGTCTGAGAATGAGTGGTTTGCAGAGCTTGCTTCTGCTGTGGGGAAATTTTTCTAATTGATTTTGAAGTTTGTTACATTACTGAAACACAGTGGTTCTGCTGCTTCTATAGCTGGATATTTTCAAGGGGTAACAGCCAACGTACTCCGACTTGTATGCTTGCTTAATGTGGCTTCCTCATAAGAGCTGACTGTGTTTTTATGAAGGTTTTAAACCCACTGTGTACTAAACAATTCCTGTTGAAGTAAAAATTTTGCTATCCATAGCGCAATTCCGCTTTGTCTGAGGAGGATATTTAGAACCTGTTCATGCTGTGTAATGAAACTAGTTTTATTCAGGGGACAAATGTGTTGACTCAATTTGTTGATATGGTTCACTGTACAATGTTCACAGGCTCCAAGGAAGCAGCAGATGAGGCATCAGAATCAATTGGATAAATTGGTTGTCTGACCATCCGTCTCCTTATCTAGACCTAATCCTTGGCAGGCTTTTCAAAATGGAGGGAAATTTTTTGTAGTTTTTTTCTGTGTGTTCTTGCAGAGTCTTTTTAGGCATGTAATTCTTTTAATGGCCATCAGATTTTTCTGTTTGAGTTTTGATACACTGGGTGCCTTTCTCTTCACTGAAATTGAGTCTTTTTCAAGTCAGCTCTTATTAGAGGCACTACTGCAAGTCAGATATAATTGAAGATGCCAGTTAACTTGACAAGGTTGCTTTTTGCATATACCCCGAATGGCAAAGTTAAATGCTAAAGTACTGTTTCAGAATAAATTACTTTGTTTACCGCCAGCAGTTAAGTGTTTGAGGGAAGTAGGTATTTAAGTATGCATTGAAGGGAACTAGTCAATTCCTCTTGAAAGTTTCACAAGATTTTGTGGAAATGATGTACTGCAAAAGGTTCTTGTATTGTTCTTTTACCTCTTCCCTTAAGCTTTGCGTTCTGCAGAGCTATGTTGTTTGCTACCTGTAATCCCTTATACCTGGCAGTGTCATTAGTTTAGGCCTCATTCTTGTGCTTGGTTTTAAGCAGTCAGATAACATCCATTGTAGTGAAGAACTTTAGGAAACTGTATCTACATTTTGTACTGGCCTTTCTCTCAAGTTTGATGTAAATCACAGAAGCTAGAAATGGTAAGACAGCAATAAGACTATACAAGCCGCTTGTTCTTAGCTTGTAAACCTCACAACTCTAGAGTTGCAGCCTTTTTTATAACAGAAAATGCACCTCTAATTTTTCAAATGGCTGCTTTGCCACTATCTCTCCCTATCATTCTTTCAGTCTAAATAATGGAGAATTTTGGCTATGGTGGATGGTTAAGTGGCTTCTTTTATCCTCCCCTATCACATAAACTTATTATCATGAGCTTTTGGCACGTAAGCTATGTATTCCTGTATGTTAAAGACCTATGTTAAGTTTGGCTTGCATCCTGAGTTGTTTGTGTACAGTTGTAACAGTTGTATTGCTTGTGAGTTCTAAATATTGTACCTGTTATTTGTGTCTTAACTACATAATGCAAAAGTAAGTGCTTATTGGTCATCCAATAAATTCACTGTAGATGGCAAAAATTTGAGTTGATAGATTCAAGTTCTTAGCTTTGAGAATATGTGATCTTGCTGCTAAAAAAATAGAGAACATGTGGCTTGGAAGCAAGAAAAATGAGATTTTTAGTTGTATGCCGAGCAGAAGACAGGTTGCGGTCATCTAATAACCCTTTAATCTAATTACTAGTATCACTGTGGATGTGTTTTTACTGGAAAAAAAAAAAAAGCAAACAACAAACCCACGGAAATTATTGTGAAGAATCTAGTTTTGCTATGAGATTCATTTAACAGAATTTTGAAGCAAAGTTGATGCGTAACTGGGGACAAGTTCTTGGGAGCTAAACTTTTACCCAGACTTCTCTTACCATATCTGTTATGCTACAGCTAATTTCTTGTTCTTGCACAGAAAAACTCCTCTGCGTCATTCTTTCTTGATGGTTGTCATTACCCATAAAAGCTATTGTTCCTCTTAGTCCTTGTATATATTCAAGGAGGAAGAAAAGGAGATTCTTCTAGCACCCTTGCCTTCAAAAGACTTTCAGCCTGGGAACACTTAAATGGTATCAGTGGTATTTGTAGCAGTGGAACTTCCTCTGTCGGCATATTTGTCCCCAAAAAAATGGATTGGTGTGAAAAGTCACTTTTGCAGCTAAAATCAGGGCAGCTAGACAGGTAAAGTTCTGCCTATGAGCGTGTTCAGAGTCTGAAATGTGGCAGGAAGTACTAGACATGTATGTGGTAAGTTACATCCTTGCTATTTACAAACTCCATATTGAATTTTCTTGAATTTTGTTTTTGAAAATGTGCTTGTGGTGAAATGCAGCCTCAAGAAATATAATCATGTGTGCTTTGGGAGTTTTGTCAGTCCACGTGCACTTCAGTTCATAAACTAGATTGTTTTGTGGTGGCTGGGCTCCCTGTCTGGACTTCAGCATCAAATGCGGTTTGTTGAGAGTGAATGTTTCAGTGTATTGTGTTTGTAAGTAACACTGAACTAGTGTTTAAGTAATTGATCACTACTTGCTGTTTTTAAGTTTTCAATGGTATTTTCTTCATTAACCGTAGGTGGTGCGTTTGTGTCAGAACCCAAAACTGGCATTGAAGAACAGCCCACCCTATATCCTCGATCTGCTACCTGATACCTACCAGCATCTACGAACCATCCTGTCACGCTATGAGGGAAAGATGGAGACCCTAGGAGAAAATGAGTATTTCCGTGTGTTCATGGAGAACTTGATGAAGAAAACCAAGCAGACCATCAGCCTTTTCAAGGAAGGGAAAGAGAGGATGTATGAGGAGAACTCCCAGCCTAGGTAATGGGGAGAAATGTTTTCAAATGTTTATGACATAAATTGGCTTTAGTGAACAAGAGTTT
This sequence comes from Vanellus vanellus, assembly GCF_965231255.1. Lineage (NCBI taxonomy): Eukaryota > Metazoa > Chordata > Aves > Charadriiformes > Charadriidae > Vanellus > Vanellus vanellus. The sequence goes on along the minus strand of NC_138926.1, from coordinate 6,678,328 downwards.
GAAGAAACGTCTGCTGGTTGATATGTTGTCTGTCCACAAAAACAGACTTTGAAGAGATACAAGTCGAAGTGTAGAGGTTTAAGTAAACTGTACTTGGGTATATTGAAATCTGAGAGTGGAGTAAGTGTTCAGAGCCTGTATAGCCTCCTTAGTTGTTATGTAGTTCAGGTGTGCTAGGTTAATATAAACAATAAGTCCGCTGTGAAAAAGTTTTGTGATCCTTTGCATTCTCACATATAGAATGCCTTGTGAGGGAGGGTTATAAGGTTCAGAATGATGTTTCTGGAAATTTTAGGAAACAACAGAGTATTTTGTTACATAAGAAAACAGTCATCCAGACTAAAACTTGTTGTAATTGGTCTTTAGACTTTACAGAACTTTTCCTTTTTCGGGAAACAGAAACTGTTCAGTATTTCCGGAGGTCAGGGGCAATTAACCTTGTTTTGTGCGAATAAAACATCTTACTAAAACCCCATAATTTACATGGGAAAGTTGATCTTTAAGGTAGATCATGGTGCCACACATATGAACCATTCTTTTATTTTGTTCAGAAGGCATAGCTGAGACATCTTCAAGGTGAACATCAATTACTAAAAAGGATAGGTGAAGGTAGAAACTGAAATTGTATCTGAATATAAAGCTCTCGGACAAAATAGCATGAATTTGATGAGCACTGTACTGTACTTGAAAAGGTGCTTGTTTCTTTCATTTAGCTTTAAGGAAAGGAGAGCCAAGGTGACTTAAGAATAGAATAAGGGTCTGGAAAAGGTTAATCTTTCATATTTTCCTAACTGATGGCAGCAGGTCTAAGGGACAGAGATGTATGAAACATACATTTGTGACATGGAAGTTATTTCAGGATTTTGGAGTAGGTGCTGAATTAAAAAAATGAAAAAGTGGAAAAAAGTGAAAACCACCCAGTGGCTGATCATAATTTCTCTGGGGAGAATATGTGGTTAATGCCTTGGCAACTGCTTGCTTGAATTACTTGGGGGGGGTGGAGGGAGGGGGTGGGTAAGTGCTGGCATATGTTTCTGGTATATTGAACTCTGTAGTATTCCATAATACTGAACTCCAACAAAAGACTATGATAATGGCTCCAGAAAGCATTGTTAACGTTGTTTTATTTTTCATCAACAGTGTTGAAGAATGAATTAAGAAATTGAAGTTTCTTTCTGGATTGTTGTTTGGCATTGTTTTTTTTGAAATGATAAGACTTAAAAACTTAGAGAAACTCTGAGAGTTTGTTTGAGACTGGGTTTGGGAAGTGTAAATATGGCATCTTCATTTGGTACACTTGCTTATTTTAAAAGTTTACTTATCTGTATGAAGCCTTCAGGAATTGGGTTCAATGTAATGGGTGAACTCAAAAGTTAGATGTAATATTATCCACTTGCCCCACTCCCCCTGGCTTTGGGAGAATGTGGTTAGTATAGGCACAGTTGCCTCAAAGCAGGTGAGAAGTGGGTTTTGAGAGATGCTGCTAGCTTGAATTTTTGAAAAGTATTATAGAAGATAATAGATACAACAAATATGGGGAGAAAAGAGTTCATTGGCCTGGTATGTTTTGCGCATGAGGTGATATTTAATGGAAAATTGCATTTTTTCAGCCTTCACTCAGATCAAAAAGAGCCACAGTGTGTAAAGCACTTTTTACTGTGAATATGTTGATGAAACTGACTAAAATTAATGTCTTCTGCTAGAACTGGTCATTTTCTTGTATCATCCTTTGAGATATTAACAACAAATTATCATTCAAGACTGTGAATGATTTTTACAGTGCGGTGGGTTGCTCTTAAAATATTTTAAGTAGCGTTTATCTTCAAAATGGTTTTGTGTGTTGCTCCCATGTAATAGAGTTGATGTTATTTTCTAGAACTCTTACTATTGCCTCTAGAAGTAGGCTAAGAGAGTATATGAAACCCTTTAGAATTTATCTGTGATGTTTATTCTGGTTAACTGTGCATGTATTGTGATCTGTTCATCATAAATATGGAACATCTGATGAGTAAATGATAGATAGCTATGGCAATCCTAAGTCCAACATCTCACCTTCAGTCCCTTGTTTTTCAGAGGCAAGCAAAGAGAAGTAATTCCAGAGAGTTAATCATCCTAGTCAGTTTGTAGTCAAACTAATTGACCAAAGGGGGCAGGGGAAATACAAATTGATGGATATGAACTTCAGAAACAGGATTCCAGTAGAGGCTTGCTTTCTCACAGAGGTGATGGGGAGTCTTTGGGGAATGGATAACTGTAGCATTTATGAATAAACAGCTTACCAGGGAAGCAACTGTGGTGGGACTTGTAAACATAAGTGTGGAAACAGAGTGGCATCCCGGCTAGTCTCATTACATCTTCCTTGGCTTTTCATTCAGACCAGGAAGCAGCAGTTACTGTTTTGCCATAAAGGGGAAATATCAGACGCCCTTTTCCTGGTGCTGGTAGTGAGCATGGTAACTTTCTCAATTCTCTAATTTATCACAGAAAAGAAAGAGGTTAGAGTAGTCAGTGTATATCATTTGTGTACATGTTCACGAGAGATCTGCACAAAGACTGACACTATGGTGCAGCTAGGGATTCTGTTAAATGCTGCACATCCAGTGTCAGACTTTGTGGTTGTGTGAACTTTTGGAACCTGATCACTTAAAGTGCTACTTGTTTCATCTGAAATTTAGTTAAATTAATTTTTGCTATAAATGCATCTTTAGATTTAAAATGTATATAATAATTTAAGGGGAATAAATGAGATTTTTCTCACCTTGTTAGGCATTGAAGAAAAATATTAATCCTTTCTCTAGTAAGAATTAATGAATTCAAATATTCAAAGCGTGGGGGAAGCTTTCTGGGAGGTTGTCAGCAGTCTGTAAAGCAAACAAATATAACTTAGTCTGGTATTCACTGGAAATGTACTCATGGCAGTGTGTGTATATGTATGTATAGATAAAAATTCTGTTTTGCTCTTGATCTCATGCAAGTTTGCAGCTAATGTTAGTCTGCAGTGTCTTGAAAACATGCCTTTAAAAATCTAATCTGGTGTACTGATTAATTGTTTGCCTTGACTTTTTCTGACTTTTTTTTCCTGTTGTCCTTGAAGCTTCTTTCTTCCTGTCTTCCAGATTTAGCATTAATTTTGTTTCCTGTTGTGTGTGCTCTTATTTTCCTCCCCCAAATGTTTCTTGATGTAGAGCAGATGCACTATTTTGCCATTTGCATAACTAGTGTGAAAGCTGTGCAGGTGTTTGCTACTAGCAAACAGACCAGTAATTAGAAATGACTGAAGTCTCTCTTAGATGGTAGGATCAGAATTGTCTTGATCACTTGAGCATCAACCTTCTGTTTTTATTATTTCTAAATTGCTCTTTGTGTATTTCCTTTCAAGCTTTTTAGAGATTCTTCAGTGTGTTTCTCTGGATTAAGGCAGAACTGGAGCACAGCTGAGGAGAGCACCACGTCTTGTAGCTGCTTGTGTTGCTTTGAGAGCTCGTAATAGCCGCAAGATGGGTGTCATCTAGCATTGAGTGGTTTGGTGCACTGTGTTGTGTATATGTTTAGAATAGACGTGTGGGAGTATAATATGGATGCTGTTGCCTCTAAGGCAGGCAGTTTAAAATCCAGTAGTACAAAATAAGATTGCAGTTGCATATTGAATGTTTAAAAGTGTGTATGTAAAGAGAACATGCACCTTGATGTATTCTCTGCCTTTCAAACTACAGTAGAGGAGTAGAGGTGCTAAGAACGGGGTTAGAAAAGGCTTGTGTTAACACTTGCTGTGCTTATGGATGTGGGTGAGCGTCTGTTCCTTCAGTTTTAAACTAGTTGCATTCATAGAGTTGTTAAAAGTGAACGCAGCTCTCCTATGTCATACTTTAACCGTCAGTGTGCTGAAAGCATCCTCCTGTTGTGGCTAACACCACAGTTAGCGTGACGTCCAATGCTATAAACACTCAATGGCTTGCTTTCTTTTCTTAGGACTGTAACGGTTGTTTTCCCTCTGTAACACTGTGGTTTTGATGTATAGTCATTCAGATGAAATTGTTACTCTTGCATAAACTCATACTGCCATTTTTTGTGAAGAGAACTCATTTTATTCGGAGAGCTTTAAAGATGCTATTTAAATTTTGCTTTAGCTCACTTCCATATCTGTTTAAAAATTAATGCTGTTGAGGGTGCTTTTAAAGCTATGTATGTACTTCCTGACTAATAAGTACATGCAGTAACTTCTAGTTACTGTTTGAAGACTGGGTTTTAGCAAGCAGAGTGGATTCAACTTGATGACTTCAGAGTAGGTGTCGGTTTTTTTAGTGGAGATACTATATTGCTCCTCTGAGTTTTGATAGCATAGGAGCTTATTTGGTTGTCCTTGCTAATAGTTGGTGTCTTAAAACAAATTATGTATTTGGGGATCTGGTAAAATAAAATGGTAACATCCAGAGGCTTTGATATTGGAAGCAAATAGTATTTCAAGAGTTAATCATTCTAGATATTTTGTTATATGCTTGCAGTAAGCTAAAGGCAAGTCATTCAATAATTGATTGGCTGTGCTACAGTAATTAGCAGGTATTCTTGAGGCTACGCACATTTCCAAAGCTGTTGGTTCCTATTCTTTATAGGTCCACTGTGCTTTCTAATTCAAAAGGCATTTTAAGACTTGTCACTTGAAGTTTTAAAAACAAAACAAAAAACCACTCATAGGTGAAGTTTGGAGCCTATATAGTTGAAACAGTGCAATAAAAGAAATTCTATAGAGGGTACTTAGCAGGTCTATATGCAGAGGAGAAAGGTACACACCTGTTTAGCACCCAGTAGCTTGCTGTGCTGCCTAAAAGTGGTAAATATTGTGCATTTCTTAAGTTTACTTTTCAACCAGTTTTTGTAACCACAAGTTAAACATACATAATTTTTTTTTCCTGCAATGTGATGGTTCCATTGATTGATAGTGCTATTAATGCTAATGCCACAACAACTCTGAGCATGCTGAACTTGCCGAAGCTCTTGATTACAGTTTAATTTAGAGGCTTAGAGGTTATGTTGGAATATTTTTTTTATTTCTATTGCAGGAAGCTTTTACTTCTCCAGACCCCTTATTTGCACAGAAGAGCTGTCATTTGTCAGTTTTTTCCACTACATAAATTACTCATCACAGCAGATTTTTTGCAGTTGTGTAAATAGATTATGCTTCACATGGCAGGACAGAAAATAGCTTGCTGATCAGTAGACAAAGATAGGAATTGTCTGTTACTTGGGAAAGGATTAATTAGGCTGAAGAGTCCATTTTTCATCAATGAATCAAATTTACTGCCCATGTTAAAACAGTCTATGAGGGAAAATTCAGAAAAATTGTTTTCTAAATAAAATCGGACCACTGCATTCGGGAATGCAGTTGTGCAAGCTGGAGGGTGGGGGTTAGGTGAAAGGCTGAGGAGTAGTAATTACTTGAGATGTGGACTGGATGTTTAGGAAATAGCACAAGTTATTTTACTAGTTCAGCTTGCATACTTTGGAAACAAACTGTTAACAAACACAGTTAACGAAACTAACTTCTCTTGTGGAGGAGACAATGTGGTTAGGTAGGGAGTGTCATAAACCCTCTCCATATAACTTGAAGCTGCAAAAAAGGTTTGGAAAGCTAGTCCATATTTAATTGTTGTCTTTCTGACAATAGCATTATGGCATGCTGACTCAGCAGGAGTTTGTATTCTTTTCTAGCTCCAAGGTGAAGGCTTACTAATTTACACAGGAAAAAGCTACCAATATTTAATGTCTACTGGAAATGACCATGCATATCTCTAAAGGGGAAGGAAATGCATGAAGAATGACTTGAGAAAAAAAAATATTGGATTTTAAAGAGGAAAAAGTTGGAAAGCACTTGTGCTAAACCATGAACCAGAAAAGCCCTCGGGGGGGAGGGTTACTGCTCTAATTTCGTATTTTAGAGTGCTTGCACACACTCCTGTCCAGTGAAAGAGAGATAATATAAAATGTGGAACTGAAATGGTGCATGGTGTGTGCCAGTCCTCCTTCTATCACTTCCTTCTAATAAAGCTAATACTTTTTTTTTTTTTTTTTTTTCGACAAAACCCACTAGTGTGAAGTCTACATCTGCATTTAAATTAGAACATCTTAAAGAAAAGAACAGGCTCCAAAGCTGCCCACAAGAAAGGTTTCCTTGCCAGGCTCCAGCATATGAACACCAACTAACTGCTTATTACCCAAGAAGAAATTCATTATCATTTAAATGTTGTTGGAGAGAGGAATGTGAATTATTTCTTTTTAATTTGGCTTTAAATTGCTAGTTTAGGTGATAGCTGTGGAACTTCAGTAACACTTAGCATAATTAGCATAAGATTGCACTTATTTATTTTTCTTTCTGTCAAAAATTGGACCACTGTTGAAAATAAATTTATGGGCAAATGTAAGCTTTCAGATTATTGCATAATAAGGAAGTAAGATTTTTATTCTTCTTTGCTCTCAGAGCCTATAAAATTGTAGAGTTTTATAGAAGACTAACTCTGGACTTGATGTTGTGGATGGAAGTGCAATTGTGTTATTTAGTTTGTAGTAATTATTTTTTGAAATTGCATAGATTTCTCAATGCTGTCAAAAACGTGCTACTGCTGCTTGGCAACTGTATCGTGTTTCTTGGGTGCTTAGCTTGTTTCTTAAAGACCAAGTTCCATGTTTTGAATTTCTGTTGGTTTGAAGAAGTCTGCAGTCATGGCCCTTTCAGCCAGAAAAAAGGTTGTGTTTTGGTGCGTTAAAGCTTTTTTGAACTATAAGATAGTGTTGAAAAAAAAACTCAGCTTGCTAGAAGGTACTGAACAAAATCAAGCCAGCTGCTTTGTAACGGTTTAAAGCAATACTTTCTGCGGTGTTAGTTTGTGAACTTGATGGCTTTGCCCTGTTTCCATCTCTGGAAGGTGGATCAGGTGACACCCAGTTATCTGCCACACACTGCTGGCTCAGGTAATGTGACTTGCTGACTGCTACTGTCCTGTAGAAAGGACTGTAAAATTACTGTTGAGGACAAGTTGGTCATGGTAAATGAGTAGAGTGTGAGGGGAAAAGTGGAGATCTGTTTCTAAATTACTCAGTTGGACAGCTATAGGCTGGGCAAGTACTGCCATTAGCTGCAATCCTAGAGTCTGAAGCTTGAAAAGCAAACATATGCTGGAGTTGTATGTTGTACTGGAGCGTGTATGTTGCAAAATATCTTGGATTTAGTATTTTGACAGGATGTGAGTTGAGAATGAAGCAATAGAGCTTACAGATCCTTCTGCCAGGGAAGGCCCGGTGGTGTCATGATAGCCAAGATGGTTTTGAGGCAGCTGAATATCAAGTATGAAATACAGAATCTTCCTTATTTTAGAAACAAGGATTTTGTGCTTTGTTTTTCACTTCAACTGTAACAAGTAGCCTCTGAAATACAAACTCTGACTCCAGTGCAGAGACCCCAAATATAAGTATAATTAGTAGTGGTGTTCTGAGCAGGAAGTTTTGCTGTATAGTCCCTTGAATCTGGTAAAAGAATTAACCTGTTACATAGGTGAGAGGTTATCCTTTATCCTGTTAATCCTCTAAGTATATGTTGAGCTCTTTCAAGACCATTAATAATATCAAAGTAACTATTCTCTTTAAAGTGCTTTCTATAATATTTAAATTGAGAAAAATAAGTGGATTTTTACTCTCTTAACATTGAAAGAAATCTAGCTTGTTAAAAATATAACACTAGCGTTTGTGTCTACAATAATATGTCCAGATCCTTTGAAGGTCAGTAGGCTGATGCTTCTGGTCAGCACACTGGACTGTGGTGTCCTTTCTGCTTCAGATCAGTCACAGCCATTTGCATAACGATATGAGTACTCCAAAGGCTTCTGGTCATTGGTGACCTGCAGTATATTTTGTGTGACACTTTAAACTGATTGGCATGCTCTACTCACAGAAATCCACAAGGTATTTAAATATATGTTGAAAAGTGCCAGGATTCAGAAGACTGTAAGGAAACTGTAATATTTCTGTCCTGTAATATCTAAAGCACTGATAAGGGAATTAGCTTGTGGAATTTCTTGCTTCTTTAAAGCTACTATTGGTACCATTTAAAAAAAATTTAGAATGGAAAGAAATACTGCACACAGAGAATGGCTTTCACTGGTTAACTATTGCCCTTTGGGCCGCAGACATAATTAATTGGTAAAAAAGGGGAAGGGAGGGAGGGAGTAGAAGGGAAGCTTCACAGCAGTCGCAACTGTTTTACACAGATTTTTTGCAGATATCAAACAGAATAAGAGTCTAATGCAGTGGTTGCAGACATTTCTGATTAGCCCTCCTGGAGGCCAGCTCAGGTACGATGTCCTGTGAATGTGGCAGTTTAGCTTCCAGATGGAGTTAGATGTGTGTTCTGTGCATGAGCTGACATCCTTAGCCAGGCACACTTGTGCCCATGGCATCCACTGACGTAGGCCAGCTCCTCCACAGAAGAGGCAATAGGGCTACCCTGCGATCAACTTATTCAAGCCTGCTTTTGACAGTGTGTGATGGAACTGGGATTAGACCTAGAACGGACAGAAATATCTAGTCCTGTGGTTCGTGTGTTCCCATTCCCATTTTACTGTTTTAGTAAGTGAAGTCTTGAAGTTGCAGAATTAACCAGCTGGTTTTGTAGCTCCACAAAGAATGAAACAGTGAAGCCTGTAGTTCTTTAAATGGAAAAGTGTTTGGAGCCGAACGTTGTGTTAACAAGAGGTGATAAACATGTTATGTGTTTTGTTTCATAGAATCGTAGTATGATTTGACTTGGAAGGGACCTTGAAGATCATCTCGTTCCAACCCCCCTGCCATGGGCAGGGACACCTCCCACCAGCCCAGGTTGCTCCAAGCCCTGTCCAACCTGGCCTTGAACACCTCCAGGGATGGGGCAGCCACAGCTTCTCTGGGCAACCTGCGCCAGGGGATCACCACCCTCACAGTCAAGAATTTCTTCCTAATATCTCACCTAAATCTCCCCTCTTCTAGTTTAAAGCCATTCCCCCTCATCCTATTGCTACATGCCCTTATAAAAAGTCCTTCCCTGGCTTTTCAGTAAGCCCCCTTTAGGTACTGGAAAGGTTGCCAGGGTGAGCTAGTCTACAAAATCGATGCAGCATTAGCTGATGCTGTAAAATTCTATAGTACAAATAATTAATTTGCTGATTTTAACATGTCTGCTGTATTAGTTGTCCTGTGGAAGTACTGTAAATGTTACAGAGCAGTGGCCCAGCATAACTTTGGAAGGTGACTTCTGTTGAGCCAGTAATAGTTAAGTGGAATTTCATTCACTTCCTGTGTTGCAAGTTTTGTTGAAAGTAGTTCCGCTGTTTCTATTTTTAAAACTGATTACTGTGTGTGGAGGACTCTGAAGCTGTCTCAGAGTTATAAGAGACATCTTGGGATCACCTCAAGCATTTCCACTTACTGCTTTTATGCATAGGCTGGAGTTTTAACATAAAGAGCACACACAAAACTTCTCGCTAGTGCGGTAGTAGGGTATAAGATAGAGTTGTTATCTCTGGAACCAGGTACAGCCACCTATCTGCTGAAATTGGGCCTAACTGCTCATGTCTGGTGCATAGTTCGCAACATCTGAAAAGCATGTGTTATATGATAACCTCGCAATTCTGTGGTTTCTGAGAGGTGCATTTTACTTGTTGGAGACTCGTTAAGAGAGCCAGGTTTGTGTTTGTTTTTTCTCTTAAGTCTTCAAAATATGAAATTTTAAATGTAAAGTAATTACAGGAAAAAACAATGTTTGACTGTTTGCAGAACTGTGCTTTTGCAGGGGTTTGTTTTGGTGGTGTGTGTGTGTGTTTTTTTTTTCTTAAGTACCAGAGCTTGTGTTTACCTGTAGCGGATGCTGACCCTGTTGCCTAAACATCATGTAATTCCAAAGTAACCCCAGAAGTGAGAGGGTAGGGAACTCGTATTTCCTTAGTGATTAATTTCTTGCAGTAGTACTTAGTAAGTGTATTCTGCAATAATGAGCACGTGATAAGGAATTAGAAATTCCCTAGCTCTAATTCTAGCTTCCAGCACTTTCTCTTTCTGTCCTTCAGCTGCCTCACCTGTAAAATGAGATTAAAAAAAAAACTTGTTGGGGCTTTTTCTGCCTCATAAAATTTAATATCTCATATTCCAAAGAATGTCAACGTCCTGAAGGAAGCCTTGTCCATCAATAGGGTTTTGAGGTGTGATTTACAGAAAAAAGCACTAATTGCTTAACTAGTGAAATAATTAGTGTGCTTGCAGCTCTGCATGTCATAAACTTACATGGAGAGCTACTGGAGATGTAAGACTGGGGTATTACAGAAGCCATTTGGATTGCGAGTTGTTTAAAAAAAAAAAAAGTTTTCAGCAGTAGCAGTGAATGAATAATTGTACAGCAATTACAGTGTGTTTTCCCTCAGTTTAACTGAGCAATCGTCTCATTTCCAAGCCACAAATTTGTAGTTCTTTTACCAAATAAACATAGAATTTCTGAAGAAAGGAAGTGGTGCATCTGAGTTGTCCTGGGAGGATGTGTTAATTCTGCAATTCTGTGAGGACAGAAGCAATTAGAAACTGTGTCATCTGTTCTAGGAGCCTTTAGTCAATGAGTTTAGTGCAAAGGTGTCAGATGCTCCCACATCCTCTGTAATGCTTTTTCCCTTAATCTTCCATTAGAATAAATAGGTATACCTTTTAGAAAATGTTCTTTAGTCATTCCTCTGGTGTACTGAGATTGCATTTCTTGTTGTGAGCTGCATTTTTGGGTCATGCCCCATTAAACAGCCAATTTGGCTTGTAAGGAGAGCCTTCTCTTGAATTTTGAATAGGATGGTTTTACAGTAGCTTAGGTCCTCTGATTTGAATTATTTTTACCCTTTTGAATCTTCATTTTTGCTGTGTAATGTTGGCCAGTTTAGTGTTGATTTTATGAAATAAAGCATTTTGTCAGAAGTGTGCTGAAAGGAAGTCAGGTGAGTCACGTTCAGCTTAATTTTATTTTGGGGGCAAGGTGGAGGTGTGGCTGTGTTTGCCTTAGCTTCCTGTGAAGAATCTTTGTTACACGCAGCCTATTCTTAGGGAGGCTGAACATTCTTTGTGAAAATCCAGTGTTCACATGTGTAACTGAAGTCAGTGGGAGTGCAAATAGAAAAATCCCTTTGAAAATGTGGTCCTAAATAAGAAATATGCACAATAACTTCAGAGAAGTGTTTTGTACTTGGTTGTCTTGTGTTACAGCTCTTAATTCCTCTGTACGGCGGTGTTTGTAGCATGCTTTCAACAGAACGAGCTTTACAGACGTGACAGTATGTGCGTGTCAAACTATGGCATGTGAGCACAATATTGTGACTAAATCATCCAGCGGAGCAGTCTCCTTGCTACATGTGAGGAGCAAAATTATACTGTGGCTGTTGGTTAGCTGTGAAGTAGTTGAGAGACATTGAAAGAAAATAAAAAAATTCTAGCTGGCAGTGGCAGAAATGATAGTACTATATTAACATTGCCTTACAGTAAGAAAGACATTTTAGTCATGAAGCACATTAGGTGCTGTGTGACTTTGTAACCTGAATGAATTTAACCGATTGCGTTGACATAGCTGAAAGAGGCAATGCTCTGATTACAACAGTCCTCTGCTGTTAATGGTTTTAAAAGACTGAGCCTATACAGTGGAAAAACGCTTTTGTCCAGCAAACAGGAAACTGGAAAAGAAAAATCTGCTGCAGGTCTGGGGGAGGCAACAGCACCAGAAAACCCAGCTGGGGCCCGGCCGGTGGAGGGGCTGCAGCGAGGAGCTGCAGTGCAAATGGAAGTGCCTGCTCGACCTTTTGACTTCCGCTAAGATGCATGGAGCAAAAACAGTCATGAAGCAGGAAGGAAGTAGCACAACCACAGCGGAGGGGGCACGGAGGAGGGAGGACGAAGGAACATGCCTGCAGCTTGCAGAGCCACCGGCAGGCTGACCCGTCCTTGGGGAAGCGCTGTGTAACTGAAGAAACAGGCTTGCTTCATGCGGGTCTTGGTTCCCCAAAACGGTTGCTCGAGCCCTGTCAAAGGTAGCGCAATTTTACACGCGAGTGTGATTGCAGCTGAACAGGCTCTGGTGATGTTTCTGGGTTGTTAAAGAAATGGTTCTCTGTTAACATTGTACAGAAGCAATAATGCCTCCACGCTAGAGCTGCAGATGTTTCATAGTAAAATATTTTGCTACTGTATAGAGTGGAAGAATATTTGGCTTTCTAAGCTTTCATTTTTAATGTATGTTGTTGATTCACTATCTAAGAGTAATAAGCTGAATACTTTGCATGTATGTATGAAAGCACTTGCAGGAACATGAAATCCTACCAAAACTATAGCTGGTGCTCCGTCTCTGAGCAGAAACATGCTGTAGTTTTTCGTTTGAAGCTGGTACAGGTGTTGCCTTCAGCACAGTTGCAAACAGTGAGGAGAGCCAACTGATGTGGCCTGCGGTCCCTGGGTAACGTTATCAAAAGTGCTTATATGACAGATGTTAAAATTCCACTGAGTATCAGTGGGATTTAGATGTCTAAGTCAGTGATTCCCAAAATGCAGTTGGCATACCTCTGGAGCAGCTCTTGGTAACAGTCTTTGTGTTCATTACTGTGTTTAGCTAAAAGTTTGAAAGAGAGCCATTGTGGTCTAAAAGAAAGATTGCTGGAGGTCCATGACCAAAAATGTTTGGGAATCTCTGGTGTAAGTCACTTAAGTGTTCTTTGAAAATGTTACCCTTTTTCTGGGAGAACTCTTGCTTCCATTTAATTGAAGCAATGGACATGAGGACAGTTACTGATGTTACTAAAAATAAAATACAGTCATAATCATTAAACATCAATATGTCGATAGAAAATGTTCACTGTAATTGCAAGCATTTATTTGGTCTATATTAATTTACAAATGTGTAACTTGGCTTATTAAAATAAAGGAGTGCCCTCTTGAAAGAAAATGTTTGCCCTTTTAGCACAGGATGAGTAACTAGTTGCTGTGTGTAAAAAGCTAGTTACTAACATGAAGTATTCTGCAATTTGCTGCTCTTTATGTTCATTTCCTGTGGTTTTTTTCCTGTTGTTTACCTAAGATACATCTAAATATTTGTAAAAAATTAACCTTAAGAATTGAAAATGTTCAGGTATTAGAAATTTTTTTGTAAACAGAGTCCCTTAGTGTGTCTGTGTGTGTGTGAGTAAAAAAATCATTTGTTTATCCATCCTTAAGCCTGTGGAAGTTCTTATTTCTCTCACTGAAATGATGTGCTCAGCTGAGTGCAAGCACTTCCGGAAACTGTGATAAGGGAGAAGGCTCTTAGGCAGAAGTGATAAGCAACTGGACAAAGAAATATACCTTAATTTCTTGCAGCATTAACTGTTGCTTTGTTTAAACCATGCCCTTGTTCACTCAGATTCTTGTGAGAGGGTTGGAAATGCATTAGTGCACTTGCGTGATCGTACCTAGATTTTCACACTGTGCTGGGCAGCAATAGGAGACTATATGCCTGAAATGACTTTCCTTCTGTCTACCAAACATTGCGTACATTAGTCTTAAGCATGCTTTGGTTTTGTTTTCTGGTTTGTTTTTTGTTGGGTTTTTTTTTTTTTTTCTCAAACAGGACATGATTTTTCAACCGTTAAGAGTGCTAGCAAGTCTGTGCTAGCTTGTGCCATATCCCTAAAGAGCTTTAGGAATGCTAACTTTGTAGTCACTTGCATTAATGCATTGCTGCAAGATGCCACTTCACCTGCTAAGATTGCACACAAATACTGCATGTTAACCCTTCAGGGAAAGGATTTGGAATTTAATTCTTACCAATTACTTCCATGTTAGTGTAACAAAAGTTTGCTCAAGCCTCCATTTTTATAAAATTAGTAGAAACAAATACCATCTTTTTTTGCTTGAGTTGTAGATAGATTAAAGGATTCATAATAGCATAGTGTTGGCTTTTTTTCCTTGCACTGCCATAAACTCTTACCTTTTTTGTCATTTTATGGAAGTGAGGACTTTCAGAAGACAGTTTAGGGAACAAGCTCTGCAGCTAGAATCTCTGATTTGCATTTTTGCCACTGTTTGTCAGCCAAAGGCATTGCAGGGACATGGTGGGAACCTACCCTCGGGAGGGAACAAACTGGGGTGTGAGTTTACAGTTAAATCATATTCTCTGTAGGGCTAGCCAGTGGCTGCGCCTTAGAATCTGAGCCGCCCCTGCTAAATGCAAAGTTGATTGTCTGTTACTGGAAAGGGGAATACACAACTTTGAATTACTTAAGGTTACACCAGGGTGGGGAGATGCGCAAACAGATACTACTGGTAAGGTAACAGCCTGGTTTTGTACTGCTGCAGCTTCTTTGTGTATCCATACATGTAGGTCCTCAGCCACTCGTCTTCATAAATGTGATTGTGATCACATAGGAAGTCCTAACTTTGCTGTTCTGATGCAGCTTAGTTTTCCAACACACAGGATCCTGTGTAGGTTTTTGTTTTGTTTTTGAGACATGCTTCCTAAAAGCAAAAGGTGAGGAGGAATTGCAGTAGCACTCCAAAGGTATGACAGAACTGCAAAAGCAAGATGACTGGAAATTGTGATACACTAGTAAGGCACGGGGATTTTCCGACAGTCCCTCTCTGCACGGGATCAAACAACCCAATCATATAGCTGCTTTAACATGCACACAGTTTGAATGTGTAACACATCCGGTAGAGAGCTACTGAAGGGAGCAGCCTACAGAAGAGCATCTGGGTGGTTTTACATACATTAATCTTGAGGACCTGTTGTTATCAGACATGTATGAAATTGCAAAAAACAGAATCCCTTGCCATATAGCTGGCACCTATTTAAAACACTTTGAGCAGCTTTCATTGCTAAGATACAAATTAAAATGTAGTTGAGTAAATGAGGGTAAGAGAGGAGAACTACTGTCAAAGATGATTTATAGTTTTGAGTCATCTATAGCTTCTAGTCTACCCAGACTGCATCATAGCATGGAGAAAGAGTTCATGTGGAGCTAAATGGTATAATATATGTCAAGCAAAATAGATCACTTCCAATTGAGTTTAGATTCTATGAAAGTATGATATGGAGCTAGAAGACCTAAGCCCAAATGTCCAGAGAATTTTTTCAGAAAGGTTGGAGACAGTTACCTATCTCCTTTAACTGGAGGTCAGTTCCACAATCAGGCAGATCAACGGGATAAGTACTACAATTAGGAATAGCACGTCTGGAGCAAGTGGTATCTGAAAAATGTCCAAGATTAAGTAAATTGGAACCAGTCTAAGCAGAATACTAGGAATTAGTGAAAGGCTGAAACCTGGAGGGAGTATAGTTTGCTGCCAAACACAGCTGTCTTCAGGAAGATGGCACACTATGATAGTAGCGTACCTAGTGAGAGAGCTTGGAAAACAAGGCATTAAGAAAATAATATGTGGCTGGGGGTGCTTCTAGCACCTCTCTAAATGGTTCAGTATTTTGCAGTCTGCAAAATAACTTGTTGTTCAGTGTTATGACTGAGTCTGTGCAGTGCCTTGGTGGTTGATGCAGTCTTCTGACCAGCTCTGGTCTGTTTGACATAACTTAGAAGTTGTCCTTTCCCACGTGATACTAGTTCCTTCTTTTATCTTGAGGCATGTGACGTGGGGGTGAAAAAAAGCCTCTGGCCTAGAAATATCCCTGTCTCTTTTCAGGAACTCCATTTTCCTATCATCTGGAGAATGTAATGGAGTGGAGGAGAAAAGAGTCGACCTTTATTTGGATAAAGGAACAAGAGAAAGAGGTGCCACACTAGTGAATAGATATTTTTTTCCCATCTATGAGTAGAAGATGACCTCTTTAGTGTGTAATAGTGCTATTGTTCTACTCCTAAGTAGGAAGACACTTATTTTGGTATTCCTACACTGCTACAGGCACTGATGCTTTGAGGTACCCAAGCTAGCTCTATTTCTGCATAGCACAGTTACAACATAGACCTTAACTCCTTAACATGGTTTCTAAGATTACAATGAGGGAAGCAGCAGTCCTGGGCTGCAGTTTGTACTGCTGGAATTTGATGCCATTCCAATGCTAGTTTCTTGTGAAGCATGTAACCCAAAATGCTCACAGTGCTGCTGTGTACTCTCTGCTAGGCAATAGTCCTCCTGTCTTCTATTTCTGGAAATCTTTTGCATATTGTCTAAGTCTGAAACAGAGAATATCTCTTCTCTTCTCCCACTTTCCCTCTTCAGTTTAGAAAAGGGCGTACCCTGATGGACTAGAGCACTCCTGATACATGAACGTCATCAGGCAGAGAAGGGACTTGGGGTACCAATTTGTAATTCAAACCGGATAATTACTCAACACATATGGTTGAGCGCCCTGACCATATGTAAGTTATTACCATTTCAGAAAAACCCTGCAGGTGTTTTGATCTTTCCTTGGGAACTGGGCCTGTTATTACCGATTAGACGTTCTCTGAGCAAATCTACTGTGTTGGGACCCTCTGGAGACTTGGAAAGACATTCAGCTTACATGATCCAAGGCAGTAGTAGTTTTATGTGCTCTCATAAGGAAGTTTCAGACCTAAGAGCAAAAGACTCTAAGTAAGGGCTGAATATTGGTTTTGGATGTTTCCTGTGAATGTATTTCCTTGGGGGAGTATGCCTTGGAAATAACCTGCCCACCTCAAAGAGCTTATGCAAAGTTAGTCATTGTGGAAAATGTCTTGACGGACACAGGCCTTGCTGATAAGTACCGTATGATGGATGTGTTCTGAATGCTGGATAAATACTTGAAAGGCTATCCCAAATACGAGGAGATTTCTAGGCTGGGATACTTCTTGAATTGCAATAGGTGCTATTTCTGTTTTGTTCAGAATACTAAACCACATCTGTCTTTTCTAAAATAAATGTTTGGTTTTGTGGTCCTTTGTAGGCGTAACCTGACAAAGTTATCCCTGATATTCAGCCATATGCTGGCAGAACTCAAAGGTATTTTCCCAAGTGGCCTTTTCCAGGGAGACACGTTCCGTATCACCAAGGCAGATGCTGCAGAATTTTGGAGAAAGGCTTTTGGTGAAAAGTAAGTTTCTAACTATGCTTAAAAATACAGATGTGGGAACAAATTGCACACAGCACTGTATATTTTTAAAAATTCTGGTTTGCGGTTCAGAAAGGTCTTTGTCAGGTTAAAATGAGCAATGGGAGAGACTTGCTAGCCACTTGGTCCACTCTCTGGTGTGAGATACAGGATTGTTCCTACATATATTCCCAGTTCCTTCTCCTGTCTTGTTTTAAATGTGTTAAGTGATGGGTCTTTCCCCACTTGCCCTAGGAGACTCTTGTACTGTCACAGAGTTTCCCTTGATTATTCAGCTTAAATTTTCCTCTCCTTAATTTAATTTCTTCACTTGTAAGCAAGCTCCACAAACTATGAGAAATAATCTGCTTTCTTCTTGCAAAGGTTACTATGCCCCCAACTAGTAAGTTGTCATTTTGCTAAGCCATTATATTAAATTATTTTCATCTTCCCTCTGATTAGTCTTTCCAATCACTTAGTCACCTTTCTTCAGGCTTTTCTGAACTTTTGTCAGTTTGCATAATGGCTTTGTTAAGATAGAATGAAGGAGAAATTGAAGTGCAATTTATATTTGCATGCAAACTGTTGAAATGTCAATTTTAATTTTTTTATCTAATAAAACGCTGACTAAATGAACTGTAGAGCAATGTTTGGGGATTAAAGTTAATGAAATTGGGTACTGCTTTCTAACTAAGGTAGCTAGGGTACTTCACATAAAGAGTTTAATTAGTAGCTGTCAGAACAAAAAGCAATAATATGTTTACTCATGAATAACAGCTGTCTGAAGCTACGCTTGTTCTTTCTGTTTCTATTCCACTTGATATTTTAAAAGAAGGAGTATTTCTTCTAACAGGAGCCTATGTTTTGACTTCTGATTATGTTACTTCTCCAGTTAATCCCTCTTTAGAGAATTGTTTGCAGCTTTTATTATTTAACTATCTAGGCCTCTACTAAAAGACTTACTGTTAACTTCTTCTCTACCAGCTACAACATGCTATGAAATTCTTATCAAATGATGGTGTTTTGTACAGCCCGGGGGACATACAAGCGTTGACGTGGTAGAACTGTAGAAAAAGAGAAAGGAGAAAGCAGAGCTGGACTTCAGATTCCAAAATTTTGCATATGCAGAGAAAATTGTCTGAATTTGGCTGCTAATTTCCCACGGTACCAAGAAATCCTGTGCTTGCCTAACATGAATAAATCACCTGTGGATAATTCTGATTTTCGTCTCTTCCATTATCATGAAGTGTATACTCACAAAAAAAAAAATGTAAGGCTTGTATATGGTGGTGGTCCTCAGACATATCACATTTACAGATGGCTTGGTTTTCCCCAGGACTATCGTTCCTTGGAAGAGCTTCCGTCAGGCCCTGCATGAAGTGCATCCAATCAGTTCAGGGCTGGAGGCCATGGCCCTGAAGTCAACGATTGACTTGACGTGCAATGACTACATTTCAGTATTTGAATTTGATATCTTCACACGACTTTTTCAGGTAAGAATTGAGGAACATGAATCAATTGAAATGTGTCTCAGTGCTGCAGGTTAGACTCTTCCTAGGAGAAACTATATTTTACACACTGAAGTGGCTATTATTTATCCCGTAAGGGATTTGGTCGTCTTGCCCTTCATCCCCTAAACAGCTCTAGTAATACTTAGGACCCTGTATTATAGTAAAAGTGTGTGATACTTCTGGTTGTAGAAGAAAAAATTGTCTAAATATATACCGGAATTGTAAGGCACATTCAGTATCCTTCCATGAATAAGTTTTTCCCTTTCAAAGGTCACTTTTAGACTGAAGTTCTGACACAGCTTCTGTAAGCCAGGAAATGCGAAGCTTAGTTTATCAGTCTGTCTTTCCTTGTCTTTTTCTTTCTTGTCAGTTTTTTTTTCCAGGGGGTGGGTGTTCAGGATGGAACACAAGTATGGAAATTTGGGCTTCCTAGCTTTTGAACTGACACAGCCAGGATGTTGTGGACACGTCTGTATTCTGTACACGAGAAATATCTGTATTACTGAAGTGATAGTAATAGTAGGTAAAATTCTAACCCACAGTCTTTAATAGTGCTAAACTCAAAAACACAGCTTCTGATGGTGCAATTGGGTATTTACAAGAACAAACACTTACTTCTTTGGTTCTGACTTGCTTTCCCATGTGATAGGGTGGGTTGTAATTAAGATATGTCTAGATGAAAAATTCCCATGTTCGGTGTTGCAATGTGGCTGATCTCATTCAGTACTTTTTCCAACTATAGTACATAAAGAGGCAGTTAAAAGTTGCTGCGATTTCCAAGAGATGCAAAGTTCTTCGGGAGAGCTAATATCTTCTTTTAGACAAGTTGAGAAATTTGGAAGAATTGGATGAGATTTAGACACTCAAGCCCTTCTTGGGATTGAAAACTTTCAAAGTGTTGTTATGACTTTCCGTGCCTCATTTTAAGGAATATTTAACATGTATATACTGGTTTATTTATTCTAATCTTAAACTAGCCAGTAGTCCTTGCCACACCCAAGTGAGGTTAGGTGGTTAAGGAATAGTCACAAGCATCTTACACACAGTGAAACTGAGACAGAGGGGGGAGGTCACTTTCCTGAGGCCACATAGGAAGTCGGTGTTAGAGATCAGACTAGTCATGGTTTCTGGTCCTGTGCATAATCTTTTTAATCTCCTGTCTTTATCCCTGTCTTAGGAATGAGTCATTTTCTCTGCAGAAGCAGCACAAATTGGTAGCTATTCTTGAGCTGTCTTTTTGTGACCTCAGTGACTTCTCCCTTGGTATTTCTTAAAGGGGTTTTGATTAAGGTCTGTCTTAGGTGATGTTTTTATCACCAGTAAGAGAGAAACTCAAATGCTAAGGCCGCTGCATGAGAACATAGATTTTAGTTCCTTCACTGGATTTATGATGGGATAAGAAACCTGCTACTTTAACTGAAGAACTGATCCCTTTGATTAAGGAATATTGTACGTGTTGATGTCTCTTAGAAGTGAATGGTTAATATATTTCTTTGTTGTTTCTCTAGCCATGGTCCTCTTTGCTCAGGAACTGGAATAGCCTAGCGGTGACTCATCCCGGTTATATGGCATTCCTAACATATGATGAGGTGAAAGCCCGGCTTCAGAAATTCATTCACAAACCTGGCAGGTTAGTGCTTGGCAGCAGTGGCTTTTTTGATCGTTCTTGCTAACATTGCTGATTACTGCACTGCACTGACTGAGGAGATTGGTTTTATTTTGTCTTTGTCCTCCTTCCTCAGAAATTTAATCTTTGAAAAACCCTAGCTTGCTCTGTATTTGGAAATTATCTCCGTGTGGTGACTTACCTCCTGCCCACTCCCACAATTGTCACAACAGCTCCCTCAGGCACGAGCAGCATGCAGAGGCAGACACTGCCAGAGTGAGCCTAAATGGTGGGCTGTTTAGGACCATGAATAAAGGACTGTATCTGTAGGTCCCATAACTTTCTGGTGTACATGCATAAAACCAGGAGAACTGAGCGGATTGCAGCCCCCAGAAGCTGTGTGTCCATTTGAAGCAAACTTCAGACAGACAAGGCAGCTGACCAGTGTTTTTACTGGCAGAAGGCAGCATGGTAGGCAGAGTAGGCTGCAAGGTAATGCTGCCGGCTGGGTGGACTTCAGAGGGTGTCAGGGGCAGCACATGCTTCTACAAGGGCTGTGGACCTGAGCAGTTTTGGGCCACCTAATGTCCTGTGTAGAACCTGGCCCAATACAACAGGGCTGACAGATTTCTCTTTATGCAGGAAGGACCAAGTGTTCATTTCTGGAGGTTGTTACTGTACTATTAGTTCTGTGCTGGTTTTAAAAATAGAAACCTTGTGTAGTCTGTTTGTTGGTTTTGTTGTTTGTTGGGTTTTTTTAGAGTTAATTTGAAACAAGTTATTTTAAGGATGCTAACTTTTCTTGCTCTGGATTCTGGGTTTAATTTCACCTGGAGGCCAGTGTTTGGATGCTTTTCTCACTTCGTATCAGATTGCAAGGTTCTCCTTTGATCTGCCTGGGGGTAAATTGAGGAAAGATGGTATAAATCATCAAGCTATTCCTGCTAGTTTTTATTTGCTGTCTTGAGATAGCCAGACAAAGGGTGCCTACTTGACTTTTAATCTTTTCTGTCTGTTCCAGTCCAAACTGAAGTTTCTTTTCCTTTGTGTGTTTTTAGTTACATTTTCCGATTGAGTTGTACACGACTTGGTCAGTGGGCCATTGGCTATGTCACCGCAGATGGGAACATTCTTCAGACAATCCCCCACAACAAACCTCTTTTTCAAGCACTGATAGATGGCTTCAGGGAAGGCTTGTAAGTAACTTTATCAAAATGAAGTTATTTGCCCTTTTGCCCTTTTTCACTGTGAGTTTGTTTTAGAAATCTTAATCCTGAGGTGAGGTCTTAAAGTCAGTTGAATGGTAAAACATATGCTGTGGGTTCCTCACACATTATCTGCTTCACAGAAGAGCCAGCACATTGTAGAGGTCAAGCAATCACTATTGACATCACTGAGCCCCTCTTGGACATGTCTCAGCTCTTCCTTTTCATTTAGACCTTAATTCAGCAAAACAGTTCAGTCCTGTGAATAGTCCCACTGATGTCAGTGGAATAATTCATATACTTAATTTTTTTGGCACTCGAGAATACTGAGACGGCTATCTTTTGCACTGGAGAGCTGTACTGTCCTTTGCAATAGCAGACGAAAAGCGTGCGTCGGTGTTTCCCATGTCATAGATTCTTTTTGAGTCAAGTGTCCTTAATTTGAGCCACCACGATTGATATTATGGCATCAGTTCTCTTACTCTGGATATTACAGTTTCACTATGGGATGATTTAAGAGTAGTAGTCCAGGACCGTAACATCCTGTTTAAAACAAAAAATGCTGCCAGGAAGGAAGACAGACAAGCTTCTTTTTATTTTTAATAATGACATGTTTGGGTTTTGTCTGATAGTAAAATTCTTCCAAAACTTCTTTTAAATTTAAATACCTTGAATTCCCACCCCTCACTTTTCACCCTTGTTCTTTATTTCCTCCACCATCCCCCCAAAAAACCTTATATGTGTGTTCACTTGCACGTGTGTGTGTTTGTGTATATGCACATAGAGAGAAAGATATCTTTTTTTTCTCCCCCAACTGCTTACAGTTATTTATTTCCTGATGGCCGGAATCAGAATCCTGACTTGACTGGCCTGTGTGAGCCCACACCTCAGGACCACATTAAAGTTACACAGGTGAGCAAAGCATTCTATTCCATCAAATTTGCTTGCTTTCTTCCTAATTTATAGCCTCCTTGGCTGCTTATACAATTCAGTCATACTTGGTATCCTCAAGGCTTGTTTTTAAGGCTGATGTATTTTACAGGAGTTGCAGAAATCTTTGAATGGTAGGAATGCAGAGGAGATTGCAAAGGTTAGGTAAAGTAAAGCTTTACCTAAGCTGACAGATTTCAAGATATTTTTTTTCAGAATGTTCTGCCAAATATTCATTCTTTTGTGCCATCCGGCATATCTTAAGCCCTGCTTTCCTAGACTGTTCTTGGGACACCTAAATGAAAATCTAGGATAACTTCAAGCCCACTTTTTTTCTGAGCTTGACAGATGTATCTAGTGCATAAAATTATAGTGAAATCTTTGCAGACTTCTGTTCTCCTTTGCAATGTGTTCTTGTGTTTGAAATATTTCTTTTTCCTGCAAATCCTGTGTTGGGTTTCTTGTAGCTATGACTTACCATGCTTGTTATTTTACAGTATCAACCATGTCTGTCTATCTTTCCCCAAGGAACAATATGAATTGTATTGCGAGATGGGCTCCACATTTCAGCTGTGTAAAATATGTGCTGAAAATGACAAGGATGTGAAGATTGAACCATGTGGCCACCTGATGTGCACGTCCTGTCTCACTGCATGGCAGGTGAGGCATTGCCTCTTGTTTTGGAGCTAGTTGCTCTTTTACAGAAGCAGTATATTCTCTTCTCAAAACTCCTCGGTTTCCTTCAGGTATGGAGATGATATAGCATAACTGAGAACATAAGTTCATAGTTCAGCAATATCAGTGCATCAGTGCCAGCTTCACCAGCACAGGGAGAAGCTGGTTGAACGCCTGATCTCTTAATCTAGGAAGAGACAAGAAGTGTGAGGACTTGGTAAAAGGTTGGTTTCCTATTTCAGAAGGAAAATACTCCCCGTAATGGTAGCACAGTTTGCCTTTCTGTCTTCCTCTCCATTGAAAGGTACCTGCCAAAAAGCAGGTTAAAACCTCTTTGTATATTACCTGTATGTTTCACTTCTGCATCATAGTGGCTGTTCTAACAGATCTCTTCTCTTCCCTGAAGGAATCAGAAGGCCAGGGTTGTCCTTTTTGCCGCTGTGAAATCAAAGGCACGGAGCCGATTGTAGTAGACCCATTCGACCCCAGAGGAGGAGGAGGATTATCACGGCAAGGTGCAGAAGGAACTCCCTCACCCAATTATGACGATGATGATGATGACAGAGCTGATGATTCCCTCTTCATGATGAAAGAACTTGCTGGTACCAAAGTAAGGTCACCGTAGTGTGTGCTAGTAGATGTTGCAGTATGTACAAAGACTGCATGTTCTCCATCAGTTTTTGTGGTCTTAGTGATTTGTGAGTATGAGGGTTGTGAGACCTTATAACAAGAAAGATTTTACTCAGTATGGAAAACACGGATTTAGGTTCACTTTTGTCAGTTCAGTTTACACTGTCAGTTCTATTAAGCAATGGTGATCACGCTTTGAAATCTTTCATCTTTTGTGGGTTGTCTTGAGAGAACCCTTAGAAGGGTGAAAAGGCTGGCTTGACCTATTGGAATGTAAGATCTAGGTTTATAACGCTTCTCTGCATGCTTAGCAATGCTGCTTTGGATTTATTAGCTGTAGTTCACCCATATCAGCAAAAATTCATCCATTTTCCCCACTGATGTATACAGCCAACCAGATACAGTCTTCCCAA
This sequence comes from Vanellus vanellus, assembly GCF_965231255.1. Taxonomy (NCBI): domain Eukaryota; kingdom Metazoa; phylum Chordata; class Aves; order Charadriiformes; family Charadriidae; genus Vanellus; species Vanellus vanellus. The sequence continues at coordinate 6,654,290 of NC_138926.1, read as the reverse complement.
AGTCCTGATGACTAACTGGGTAGAGGGCAAGCTGTTTTGCTGAGGAAGTCAGTTTGACTGTCATCTTTTTATATGGTGTCTGATAAACATGTATAATAAAGGTGTGATAACCGTCTGCCATTAATCCTGTTTCCTGCCAGGAGATGTGTACAAGACAGGCATTCTTTATGGATCCCTGACTTTTTTTCTAAAAGCTTGTTGCTGCTCTCACATATCTGCACTTAGCATTGTTTTATTGCATAGGGAAGCGGGTTTGAATTTGGCTAATTTTGTAATGGTTGAATTCACTAAAATAAACTGCCTTTCCTGGTCAGAAAGAATCCTCTACATTGGTTTACCTATGGTCATATTTCTCTTTAGTTTCCACACTGTGAAATAGTGTACTAAACAGTAAACCATATTCCTGGAGGTAGTTTTTGTGTACCTAGCTTAGGGAAGCAAAGCAGTGTGACATCCTGTCGTGATTTGCAGTAGGTTACTCTTTGGCATTAGTGAGTTCAAACCTGTGTAAAGCTTTTCAAAGTCAGAAAGCACTAGCCTTGCTTGTAAAATAAACTATGAAAAGAGAAGAACAGGCGCTGTTCTGATTTGTTAGGTGGACAAACGACTTTCCAGGGACAAAAATGGAGGTTTTGGTGCACACTAGTGGTTGCTGCAACAACCAATGACACTGTAGTCAAGGTAGTTTGCATACTGGTGCCTTCAGTGCTAAGTAGGTTTTGCAGCAGATCGCGCCCTCTTGTGTCGAAAAGAAAAGCAGCTTGCTTCTGCCCAGGGCCCAGTAAGGCAGGTTTGTTAATCCGGCAAACAGTTTGTCTTCTATTGTGCCATTGCTAAGTGTGCATTTTCAGTTGTGTGCCACAGCTAACCCCGTTGGTGATCTTCAAGGCTTGCTCCAAGTCAAATGCTGTTGTGCTGTGAAAGTGCCCTCATTTACTGGTGTATGGTTGTTGCAATGTAGTAATTTGTTACCAATAGCGATACTGAAGCCAGTACAAGTCACAGAGCTTGAAAGCTCTCTAGAGAAAAGGAGTTCTGATGGATTGTGTCATTTGTGGATTTTCCTATTCTTTTATTTTTCAGGTCGAGCGTCCTCCTTCTCCATTCTCAGTAGCTCCGCAAGCCACTCTTCCTCCTGTGCCGCCACGACTGGATCTTTTGCAGCAGCGAGTGTCCAATCCGCCTGGGGCTTCCAGTCCTGGGACGACTTCAAAGGTCAAATACACTGTTTGCCCTTTCAACTATGATTTTGGTGGGACAGGCAGGAAGACGAGTGTTCTGGTGAACACTACATGTTCTCTGTGACATCTGTACTTTCACATGACTTGTTCTTCTTCCTTTTCTGTAGTCCTGTTAGGCCACTTACCTTTCGTTCCCCATGAGACCCTAGTCTGTCCTGAAAGTAAATGCTTCCTTCTGGAATCCATGGTAGGACAGTCCCTTTTTGCTGTTTAAAAGGCCTGTCTTTTCTTCACATTTGTCCATGGAATTGATAGAAAGAAGCTGGCCCTAAGCTGAAGTACTTCCTCACTTAGGGTGACTGGTGTCCTCGGGTTAACTGCCAAGTTATTGTTATTACCAGTATCTTTGCTGGTTTTCAGCCTTACCCACTGCTGCCTATGTCCTTTGGAGCCACATTTATGGGCTTGTGTTTTGTTCTAGCTAGCAGGCTAGGTGTGGGAAGGTGTCATATTCCTATCTCAACTTTTCTTCACAAATTTTTCCATTGAGCATTTTTTCAGATTGAAAACTAAGGAAGGAATGAAATGTATGTGACTGGGAGAGAGTAACTAGTTCTCTGACTAGCAGAAGGCAGTAGTGTGGTCTTGGAGACATCTGGTCATTGACTGTTGAGATACGGCAGCTTTTCTTCAGCGGGTTTGGATGAAATATGAAATTATGCTTGAAAGTTCAGGCAGAAGAAAATATCCAATTCTATGAATATTCATTGCTGACTGATGAATGTTAACCTCTATAAATAACCCCCAGTTGAGTATTTTTTTTAAATTATGGGTATCTTTTGTTTGGAATCCAATCTAATGCTGCTGTAACCTTTTTTCTTCCTTCAAGAAAAATAATCTGGGGTGTTTCGTGCCTAGCTGTGGCTGCATGGAGTCACAAGCTTGTAGAGAAGGTGTCTCTGGAGGGTTAACTTGTGGAGATGTGGCGAGTTATCTCCACATCCTTTGAGATACCTTGTAAAAATAGATAAAACAAAACCAAAACCTCACCTTTCTGCCACCTGCCTCCCTCCTTTTTATGTTTTGTGGCTGGAATACCTTTGTTAAGCAATATTTTACATTATTCTGTCTTCCAGGCTGCACCTGGTACTCTTCACAAGGATAAACCTTTGCCGATCCCACCCACGCTCAGAGATCTCCCGCCACCACCACCTCCAGATAGGCCACATTCCATTGGAACTGAAGGTCGACCTCAGAGACGTCCCCTGCCCTGCACGCCAGGAGACTGTCCTTCGAGAGACAAACCACCCCCTGTGCCCTCCAACCGTCAGGTGGATCTTTGGCCATCGAGGCCGATTCCAAAAGCCCCATCTGTAGCTCTCAGCCCCGGCGACCCCTGGTCTGGAAGAGAACTGTCAAACAGGCACTCGCTTCCCTTTTCCTTGCCCTCTCAGATGGACTCCAGAGCTGACAGCCATCGGCTTGGGAGCACACTCAGCCTGGACAGCCCAGTGGTGAGTAGGCCTATTGCAGGTGAAGGTAATCTGTGAGGAATTAAGTCTTCCAGGGTGCCCTCTTCTCATAGTTTACATATGAAGAGGGCTGTTTTGTGCCAAGGGAGAGATGGAAAGGAACTGGTAAATGCCCAGCAAGGGAGAATAATGGGAGGACTTGTTTGGGAGTAGTTTTGTGCCTCTTGGGAGCAAGGCTGAAATCCCAGTTTGAGCAGTCATGAGCCACAATTTCATAATCACTGTTCACCTTTCCATTTTGAAAAACTGAGAATCTTTTGTATTGGGAGCTGGTATGCTGAAAAAGTGCAATTTACTCTTTTCAGTTTTCTGTCCTGTAAAACCTGCACACAGTAGCTATGATTAGTTTAACAGTAAAGTCTGAGTTAAATTTGGATCTGTTACTATTACCAATGTCACGATGTATAACTTAGTAGCCCAACATGTTGTTCTCTGTAAGAAATCCAAGGCAGTTTTGCTTTCTTTGATTCCATTCCCCAAATTTTTCCTTTTAAAACCTCCAGCTTTCTAAAATTGAAAGCAAGTACATTTTTAGCCCGATTGTCTAAGAAAATGACACTTGCACAGTTGTCATTCTGTCTCCGTATGTGTGTGTTTGTCTGCATGCGTTTCCTCTTGTCATCCATTTTGGCCTTTTGGCCTCTTTCAGCTGAGTTTGCCAAAGCTATTGGAATCTCAAAAGATAGGAAGTTCCTGCAGTTTTCGTGTAAACAAGCAGCTGTCTACTGGAGAAAAACCCTGCTTGTGCCCTCACTGAGGCAAAACTGTCACAGAATTACTGGATTTTTAAGGTGTCAGTAAATGCTTTGGAATAAATGAAGATGCTTCATTCCCCTAGAGGATGTGTTGAATGGCTGGCTGACAGCTTTGCAACTACATTGGTGTATGTGGTGTTTCTGATTCCTGGTTTGTAATTTTTTCTTTCAGAGCTTGAACAGTGGTCCACCAACAACCTCAGAGTGTGAACACCCCAAAATTAAACCCTCCTCGTCTGCCAATGCGATCTACTCCTTAGCTGCCAGGTCTGTTGTTTTCTAGCAAAAGTGCTACTTCATAACTTACAGAATGGTAATTGTAGGGCTCTCTCCATGCTGGTGCCAGGGACAGAATTTGACACAACTCTGTCAGCTTTAGTTTCAATCTCTGACAGTTTCAAAATACGCGATCTAGAGAAAGTAGATGAAGTCAGCATCCTAAAGATCTGTGGATAGTGGTGGTAGTTACCCTTGACTGTGGCGATAGAGAAAAGGCTACTGTTGCAATTAGCTCTTTTATGAATTCACTTCTGAGTTGGTCTTTACGTGAAGTAGGTGATGTATAAGGTGTATGGTATTGTCAACTTGCTTTTGCATAATGACCTTGTGCCAGTTTGACCTTGCAGGTGGGCTGCTAAGAATCCTGAAAGCCAGGTTATTTCTTTAGACAGAATCACTATAAGATGACTGCTTGTTATTTCCGCTGTGGATTTTAAAGGCCACTTTAATATTAATTACATTTGGCATAAATGTTTTTCTGATGTTTATATCTTATTTCTTCTGCCTCTAGACCACTGCCTGTGCCAAAACTGCCTCCTGGGGAACAGTCTGAAAGCGATGAAGACACTGAATACATGTCACCGTCCTCTCTGCCTGTGGTGCCTCCAGGTCCTGCTGTACAGAAAACAGAGATCAAAATGCCTTTGGAAATGACTCAGAGTTTACGGTGAGATTCTGTTTGTTTGTGCTGCGCTTTCTCCTCGCAGCTTTGGGATAGTGTGTTTGTTTACTAGGGTGGAGATTTTGCTTGCTCAGTTTGCTAAATTTCCACAGTGATATTCACCAGATCTAGACTAACATAGCTAACTGTCAATGGAATGTGACTACTGCTTTTTTGCAGAATCCTTCTAGAGTATTAAAGGAGGCAAATAACCACTCCCTGCTCTTTCTGCAGTAACCTTTTGAGAGCAGCAACAACTGAAATTCGAAATGCTATTAAAAGGCTGTGTTCTGGTGGTATCAATCAAACTCTTTTATGCTAATATGCTGTATTGCAATAGACATTACTAGAGAATTTTCTGGAACAAATATTCTTTCACAGAACAGTGGTGATTTCACTTTGAAGCAGGGATCTGTGCAGAATCTCACTCAGAGACTTAAGTGTTGGTGGTTGACCACTGTCTCAAGTGGCATATGTGTTCTCTCCTTCAGAGTTGTAGACTGCGACCAACAGACAGATGGCTGTATGTATGAAGCAATGTACAACATTCACTCCCAAGCAGCATCCTCTGCTTTCGAGACTGTCAACACTTCTGGTGAGTGAGTGTGCTAAAAAAACAACTGAGAAACTGAGGTACAATGAATTGGTCCCAGTCCCAGTTGGAACAGCATTTTAGGGTAAATTAAATGTTACTTGCTTTCACTGTTAAAATAGCTAGGATGTATGTAGAAATATCTGGGTCTGTGTACTGCAGACTGCATGTGGGGATGTTGAGAAGCCTAGTTGGAATGCACTGTAAAAATACTCACCAGTTGTTAAAAAAATTGTTGTCTTGAAGATTTTTTTTTCTGGGCATCAGTTATCAGCCCACATCTGTGAGCTTCTGGAAGGAGCATCTGTTGAATGTGGGGTTTTGGCAGTAAAACCTTAGTTCTGTGTCCTGTCAATGTTTGTGGACTATAGGGGAACAGAGTCCGCCTTGAGAGACAGAGGGTCTGTTCAGTCCCAGAGCTCAGAATGTGCCTCTTATTCTAGACGAAGGGGATCTGGCAGCAGCCACTGCCGGCAACGGCCCTGAAGAGTCAGAAAACGAAGAAGATGGCTATGATATCCCCAAACCACCGCTACCAGTTGCTATTGCTCGTCGCACACTGTCCGATATCTCCAATGCCACACCTGCCTTCAGCCGAATGTCTTTGGAAAATGACCCTGTGACAGGTTAGAGAACACCTGTACTCCTCATGTTGTAATGGGTTACTGATGGCTTGCTATGCATGTTTGAAACTTCCGTCACTGACTCGAGGTTTTGTATGTAAGCTGTAAAGTCAGGTTTACAAGTCAGAATTATAGTGGGTCTTGGAATGCACCGCCTTGGTCATTTAATCACTGAGCTAGCAAATCACATTTAAATCACACTTAGAAAAACCTTTCCTCATCTTAAAGGATATTCCTTAAGCCACTGTTTCTTACAGGGCATGGTATACTTTTTGTATCAGGACGTACCAGAGCATGAAACAGAACTTCAGAACATTACTGCTTTTCACGGTTCCAAGTGAAAGATGACATGGCTGGCCTTGTACAGCTTGTCTGGCTCAGTCTCGGCTGCGGTTGTTGCCAGCAGATGGCAAAAGTGTACTGTTTGATGCTGTTAGTTCTTTTGAGCAGGGACCTAGTCGCTCAGCAAGGTCAGCTTTTTGTCCCTGGGGAGTCCTGTCCTTCTGGCTGCAAGACACATTTTCTGAGGGAAAAAACAAAGCTTCGTCTCTCCAAGAGCTTTTCTGAATAATGCTATCCCTACAACTGCCCAGCAGCTCTAAAGCTCTGAAACTCTTATTGTTGGGAGGCTTTCAGCAAGTCTGAACACCCTGGCAATTTGGCAAGTAAGAGGAGCGAGTTTCTTGTTCCTTCTGGAGGTACATGAGAGGCAGAATCTCCTGTAGCCAGGACCGCTTGCCCCAGTGAGTCTTCTGTTCACCTGCTTCAACACTTCCCCTTCCCAGAGCTTGCCCTCCTTCAGCGCAGGGAACAGTTTACTGATGAAGAGAAGTTTATTAGCTTTTGCCACTCCTCCCTGCTCCCTGCCTCACTTTTTAAGTCTCTCACTGTGTCTGTAGAATGTGGCTGACAGGGATAAGAGGAGGCAGAGAGAGCTCACATCCTCCTCCCCCTTGAAGTACTGAGCTTAGTCATTGACACTTCTTTGTTTCTACAGCTCTGAAATAACACTGCTATTGTCCTGCTTTGTAGTGTTAGGAGATCTGCTAATGAAAAACCGATGAGGAAATGCTGATTGTTACTGCTCTGGAAAGCATACGCGGTTTTCTGAAACACTGGGTATTGGCTACTGCTGAAGCCTGGTGTTAAGCAAGCGTAATTAGTATGGGATACATTTTGGTAAATTTATGTTCTCGTGTGTTGTGTCCTACTGTTTAGTTTCTTAATCATTTACCAAACAAGCTGTGCTAGTAGTTGCCCTTTTAAATTGACCTATTGTCTCTGAGAGTTCATCCAGTTCAAGCTGAAACAGATATTTCAAAAGACAATTTGGGGGAGAGAAGTGGCTAGTCCTTTTTCTCAAACGTACAAAAAGCTTTTTATGTGTAAGAAGCTTGTACTTTAAAGTTCAGGGAGCTGAACTGCATTGTGGTTGGTGAGGAAGCTTCAATGAATTTGTTTCCTGAAGAGCCTTCTCTATCTTAGTGCTTTTGGTACAAGTTTTTCAGACAGGCTCCACAATGACAGCTTCTTTTCTGACCAGCGCTGCTGTGCCCACTCTTAAAAAGGGGTTCTTTGGACATTATTAGTCTTACGGATTTGTCTGTTGTACACCAGTTCTACTGCTAGAAAACTCTGTCTTGAGTACCTTGAGGAGTTTCTCCAGAAGACAAAACTTTCTTTAAGGTGATGTCAAATATTCTTGCAGAAAAGTTTCTTGTGGTTTGCAAAGTAGGAAAAAATGCTTTCTTCAACGACACAGGAGGTTAGAACTCAAAAATTATCAGATGTTGGATTAACACATTGAGCAATGTGTTGGAGTGTTTGATGTCGTTTGGTTTATTGGCTATTCTTTTTTCTCCCCAGGAGTAGTGCATGATGTGGCTACTGGCAAGTAAGACATCTGAGTGACTAAGAGGGGAGGCAGAACAGGCTGAGCTTACTGACCTGCCATAGATGCCAGCTATTAGGTAGGGTGAGCTTCAGCAGGAGCTCTTGTGGATGGCCCTGGCCTGCTGTTGGGCTGCCAGAGGAAGAGGAGCAGACCCTTCAGAGAACATAATTCAGTTGCTGGAGCAAACATGGTGGATGAATTGTAACTGATAGATCTAATTATGTTCATACACTCCAACAGCACGCTGCAATGCAGACATTTCTGTGAGGAGAGATCAGCATCTGGACAGTTAAACTGGGGGTTGCTGTCTGATTCTAGAAGGAAATGGGATTTTTGGTAAAGTTGCATGTTCTCCATGTCATTTTTTCCCAGCAGGTCTCTGCTTCTTATTCTAAGGCTGATATCTGAGCTCTGCTCACACACACATATCCCTGGTTAATTTTTTTCTGTTTACGTGGTCTTATCTTAATAAATAAGCCTGGTGTGGCCTCCTAATTAAAAATATATCCATGGCCGATTTTGCACATGAGAGGGGAAGCTGAGCTAATCCGTAGTGTTGTGTGGGAGTGTGGCTGATTGGAGAAAGTGGCACAGCTTTCAGTGGCATGTTTTTGAAGTACCATTTATCAGTCTGATGTCATTCCCGCTTTGTTCCAAGCAAGAGTCACATGTCCCTTTTTGAAGTGATGTGCTTGTTTCTCCTTCCAGGTTTTTCAGATGGCTCTCAAGTTCCAGAAAGGCCGCCGAAGCCGCTACCACGAAGAATAAATTCTGAGCGGAAAGCAGGGAGCTGCCAAACAGGCGGAGCCAGCAGTGGGACCAGTACGTCACTGCAACTCTCCAGTGAGATCGAGAATCTAATGAGCCAAGGCTACTCATATCAGGACATTCAGAAAGCACTGGTCATTGCACATAACAATATTGAAATGGCCAAAAATATTCTCCGGGAGTTTGTTTCCATTTCCTCCCCTGCGCATGTAGCCACATAGCACATTACCTCCACACCTGCAACTTCTGTGGACCAACTGCCTGGGCAGCTGTAGCCCAGCTACGCACCAAAGGGGAAGGGGGTTCCTTTAGAGACTTCGTGCTGAGGTCAGTCTTGCCTCTTAAGAGAATCAGTTATCAGGTTTTTGTGGTTCTGGATTTCAAAGCAGTGGAATGACACGGAGCAGAATGGTGTTTTATACAGTGTATGTCTTGGAGTCCTTTACCCCTACCTCTTGTTTGAGAGAAGGTTTATTTCCAGGGTGTTGGTAGAGAAAGGTATCACAACAAGGGATCCCCGAGCTGATGCCCTGGAGGCTGGGGGGAGTGTTTTGTGCTGTGAATTCTACGTGAATGCTCTGAGAAACAAAGTCTCGAGGTCAGTGTGGTGTGTCCTGTGGTTCATGGTACTAGATTTGGGTCTGTTCGCTGCTGTGTGTCTGGCTCAGGCTTTTTAGAGCAGCTGGGAGGTCACTTTCTGCTGGGAATAAATAGGAGGCTGTGGAAGAATCTGTTGATTGCTTCCTGTTTGCCATGGCATTTCCCTTTTGCCTGTAATAATAGCATTTATTGCTTATGATTCAAGTCCTCCCTTTTTGCCTGGAGATAGCGTGACTAGTTTCTGTCAGGCATTTTATCTTGGCAGTGCTGGCAGTTGGATTTATCTCATACGTGTCCTCTTGTCGGCAGCACTGGCAGCACCAGTTTCCAGGCACCTAGACGTGCTGAAAGTTTTGCATGTTTTTGAGGGGTGGGAGAGGGTAGGAAGAATTGGAGTGAGAGCAAAGAACTGGCTGCTACTTCTCCTTTTCTAGCCTTGAGGATTTTGTGCTTCAGTGCTCGAACTTGATTGTGGCCCTGCTGGGCTTGAGCAGCCATCACTGGACACTCCCATGCGCTCTTTCTCTAGGAATGTTGGACCTGGTAAATATGATGTTTTATTTATCTTAATTGCATGGTGGCTGTTGCAGACTAGTGGCCTTCACACACATTCCATCATCTCCTTCAGAGAGCTCTTGCGGGAGCCAGCTGTCTTTGTGCCAGGCTGTTTTGTGGAATTGGTAGATACAGCTGATGTATTTGTTGGTATCTTACCTGCTTTGCAGTAAAAGAAATGCAGCAGTTCTCTGCATGGCTATCAAAACAACATGGGGGCTCTTCTTTCCATTTCCATTACTCTAAGGTATTGCCAGAGTTTGTGTTAAAACAGATCTGGGAAACTTCTGTATTTGTAAAACGATCACATGGCTTTAAAAGTCAGAACTCAGCTGTTACTTTGAAAAAACCTGACTTGCATACTCAGCTACTTAACTCTGTTCATGTATGCTTAGTGTGCGAGAAGTGTGTTTCCTTTTGAGAGGATTTTAATCAAGTAGGGATACACAGATCACAGCCTGACAAACAAACAAGTGCTCTGTGTACGCTCAGAGGCTATTAGCCTTTCAAAGCATGTCTAGCCTTATTTGCGTCTCTCTTAAGGGCAGCAGTAGTCACTAGGCAAAGGATTGCAACTTGAAATATTGTTGGCGTGACTATGGCAGTTGGATGCAGTTTAGCCTTTTAAAGGGTCTAGTAGCTGTGCCTGAATCTCAGAGGATCGGCTTGCCATTGGCAGAGAGGACTTAACAAGTATTAGCAAAGGGGGCTAAGCATAAAATGTTTATTTTAGGTAGAGCATATGTTTCTCTATAGATCTACAGCTCTATAAATTGATGCAGTGGGTTCCAGGCAGTTTAAAAGCATGAACTGTTTCTCTTTACTCCCCACCTTTCTGTAGTAAAGAAGATGCTCTCTGAAACGGTAAGGCGATGTCCTGCAACACTTACAGGTCATCACCACTGTCGCTATTTCCAGGCCAGGGCTGAAACTTGCAAATGCAGCACACTGGTGAGATTTATGTCAGTGGGCATGGTGCTCTGCAGTGGTGCAGAGAGAGGTCAGGCGCAGCCAAGAGCAGGCAGGGTCTGGCCTTGCTGGAGGTGCTGAGCTGCAGAGAAGGTGATGTAAGTGCATATTGCACTTGGGGAAAAAGAGCTGTTCTTTTTCCTCGGCCCAGACGTGCAACAGTCAGCGGTATCATGAACCAGTCCTGCTCTTTCTGTGTGAAGCGCTTTGCCAATTATGCATGGCAGCCTTGGTCAGTGTGTCTTGTGGGAGCTTCTGGAGAAGCCAGTCCAGCACTGGTGCTACTGAGACAGGAACACGGAGCAGCTCTGGTTGTTCTCGCGGTAGATCTGCATGTTACCCTTGTGAGCCTGAGAAACCAGTCCTGGCCTATGAGAGTTATTTCCTGGCTTTGTTCTGGAGAACCCTTTCGTGAGGGAGCACTACGGTTTTCTTTCCCTCTTTTTCATATTCTCTCCAGTGCTGCCACCAGCTCTGTGTTGGGTTTGGAGCCTCTTCATTTCTGATTTGCTGTGTAAACTCAGTGCAAGTGTGTTCAAGTGTGGTGTGTGACTGGTTCACGCAGGCAGAGGTGCTGCTGCCAAGGCTGTGTAGGAGCCAAGTCCAGCCAGCTAGAAAGCCTTAACTCTTGTCTTGTGCAGTGTGTGTGGTCAGAGTAGTGAAGCCCTGTCCCATACAAGCTCTTTATTACAGGCTTGTTGTAATGTTAAATTAAATCATGCCTAGCAGAGCTATTACAGGCCTGTCTTTGGGTTCCTATGGGTGTTGTTCCAGGTATTAGAGATTAGAGAGAGCAATCTTTGTGGCATGTATCACTAATTTTTTTGCATGTGTCCTTTCTGTGCACTGTTTGTGTCTCAAACTGATTTAAGAAACTTAAGTCTTGGCTTTTCTTCCTTAGAAATGTAAGCATTTGCTAGTACCACTGAAGTGCAGCAGAGTCCTGACCGTGTCTTATGGCTGCGCTCTGTGAAGTCAATCCAGGCACTGTACAGTGTAGTTTTCTTGGTGTTCTTTCAGAAAGGTAAGCCTAAGATTGATTTCTCTTTTTTCCCTTACCTCCTTGGTCTTTATTCTGAAGAAGTTAACTTAGTGACGCTACTTTAAAAAGAAAAAAAAAAGAAAAAAACAAATGTCTGGTGCCTTTCTTAAGGGAATGCTGCATCGCTAGGCTGGATCTGAGTATCCAACCCTCTGAAAATGAAGAGCCCGAACTAGACAAGCTGTAAAGATGCCTTTGAGCGTGAGACTGCTTTGAAAGGGGTGAAAAGAAAGGGCAAGAAAGATGGGCAATTGTCACTTCAACAATGACACTGTGTTTCGTAGCATTTCAACTGTGGAGGTTTCCTACTTTACCTGTAACTAACAGTGACTTGTCTGGACTGGTGCTCTACTAAGCTTGGTGTGAAGACAGTAGAATTGTAGGACAGGATTGGTTTTGCTTGTAACAAAATACGAGTTCTGCTCATAAAAAATGCTGGGTTTCTCCCTCCCTGTCAACCCTCGACACAAAGCAAGCAGAAAACACTTTGTACAGTAAGAGCTGGGCACAAAATGTGTGGGACTGGTATGCGTCTCTGCACAGCGAGCAGCAGGTAGCTGTGGAAAGCTATCTGTCATCTGTCATCTGTTCTGACCAGGGTTTCCAGCTGACTTAGTATGTTCGATGCGACCATAGCTGCATGGGAATCTGAAATGAGACATATCCTGCCAGGGGTGTGGTAAATCTTGTCTGCTGCCTTGTGTGTCTGTCTCTGCAAGTGCTGCAGCTTGAGGCATGCGGTGTCTCTGCTGGGAACCAGCGGACTTGCTGTCACTACAAACGGCTTTTCTGCGTGCCCTTCCCTGAGCCCTTGCCTTGGGGGAGCCAGCCAGGCTTGGGGTACAGCATGTTGCTTCCTGCACTAGACTGATTACATTACTGTAGTTAATCCTGAGGCAGGGTCATTACTGTAAATGTTCTTTTCAGTTGAGCAAGAAAAAATGCAACTCCCAGGGCACTTTCTTAAAGGTGCCACTTTAAAATTAGTGGGGAATAAGGACACTTATTTTTAAAGTTCCTAATAGAAATCTTTTTTGAAATTCCCAGTGGGGGAGGAACAGTTGTTCTTTCTCTTGAATGACAAATACCAATTTGTATAATATCAGTGTTAAAAATGTTGAGATTTTCACAAAATATTTTAAAAAAGTATAATAGTGTCATTAATATAAAAATATAATAGCAGTATTTAATCCTTTCAGATCTGTAAAGAATAAGGAAAAACAGAAGGTAAATATTCTTACAGAGAGTAGCTGAGCTTTAAGGTTCACTTGGTTTAAAGTCCTCATTTTGTTTGCAAATGCATTGTTAATGTTTAGAGGTTATACTAATGTTATTTATTAATTGTTTCCATTCTTATATGCTGCCCACTAAGAGCTTCTTTGTTTGGGATTTCATTCACCTGTGTCAGTAAAAAGAAAACAAAACAAAGTTTTATTTTTAAATAAAATTTCCTTTGTTGTAGCATACCGTCTGTGTTGTGTTGGTTCTGTGAATCCTGGGTAAAGAACATCCTGCTCAAGCCTGTCTCAGTCAGATTGTTCAGGGTGCCTGAGTCTGAGATGCTCAGTTAGTCTCCCAGAGCTCTTGCAAACTGCAACTGACTTTATAGCTATTTTAACCAGTACCACAATTATATGAATGTGAATTTAACAGCTAATGGATACTAACAGAGGGCAGGAAAGGTTTATGCGAAGTTTATACTAATAAGTCGATAGAATAGAGTTAATGTATTCTAATAGAATCGATTAATAGACCTATTAGAGTTTGAGGATGACATTAACAAGTTTGTCACCACCCATGAGCACAGTCAAAGGGAGTCCATAGGAATCTGGTAGAGTAACGGGTTCTGCAGTGTCTGTTGGGGTCTAAGTAGATCCTGAAGTGTCAGTCCCACTCTGCTGGAGTTAGGCTCCAATTGCCTACCACAGACTCTGTTAGTACATTACTGTAGACTCTAAATGACTTTTGTAATTATCGCATAGCATTTCCATAAATATATGTCACATGATTCTAGAATATAATTATATATTAAATATAAAGGCTGTATAATAAACCCAAAAGTATATACACATGGATAATATTACAAACCCCTAATACTGTGCAGTCTAATTGATGCGATACACACTGTTAGATACTGACGGAGTCCAATGTACCCTGCCAGAGTTTGAGACATGCTGGGGGGGCCTGTGTGAGTTCATGACAGAAGACAAGACCCTGTGAAACTCTGAAATTCTTCAGCCATGTGTCTTAGCCACTGGTGGAGTCTGGAGTGCCACGAACACCTGGTAGAGTCTGGCAGGTTCTGGGCCCCAAATTAGGGTCAAATTAGGTCAAGTGAACCCCTCAAAGATATTGCCCTGGGGTTAAATGAGGACACAGGGGTCACATGAGGACACGGGGGTCACTTGAGGTCAAGTGAAACCCTCAGAGATGTTGACTGGGGTCACTTGAGGACACGGGGGTTACTTGAGGTCAAGTGGAGCCCTCAAAGATGTCGACTGGGGTCACGTCAGGACACAGGGGTCACTTCAGGTCAGGTGAAGCCCTCAAAGATGTCGACTGGGGTCACTTGAGGACACAGGGGTCACTTGAAGTCAAGTGAACCCCTCAAAGACGTGTCCCTGGGGTTAAATGAGGACACAGGGGTCACTTGAGGACACAGGGGTCACCTGAGGTCAAGTGACACCGTGAAAGATGTCAACTGGGGTCATTTGAGGACATGGGGGTCACTTGAGGTCAAGTGAACCCCTCAAACATGTTGACTGGGGTCACTTGAGGACACAGGGGTTACTTCAGGTCAAGTGAACCCCTCAAAGATGTCGACTGGGGTCACTTGAGGACACAGGGGTTACTTGAGGTCAAGTGAACACCTCAAAGATGTTGACTGGGGTCACTTGAGGACACAGGGGTCACTTCAGGTCAAGTGAACCCCTCAAAGACGTGTCCCTGGGGTTAAATGAGGACATAGGGGTCACTTGAGGACACAGGGGTCACTTGAGGTCAAGTGAAGCTTTTGAAAGTTGTCGACTGGGGTCACTTGAGGACACGGGGGTCACTTGAGGTCAAGTGGAGCCCTCAAAGATGTCGACTGGGGTCACTTGAGGACACAGGGGTTACTTGAGGTCAAGTGAACACCTCAAAGATGTTGACTGGGGTCACTTGAGGACACAGGGGTCACTTGAGGTCAAGTGAACCCCTCAAAGACATGTCCCTGGGGTTAAATGAGGACATAGGGGTCACTTGAGGACACGGGGGTTACTTGAGGTCAAGTGAACACCTCAGAGATGTTTACTGGGGTCACTTGAGGACATAGGGGTCACTTCAGGTCAAGTGAACCCCTCAAAGACGTGTCCCTGGGGTTAAATGAGGACATAGGGGTCACTTGAGGTCACAGGGGTCACTTCAGGTCAAGTGAAGCTTTTGAAAGTTGTCGACTGGGGTCACTTGAGGACACTGGGGTCACTTGAGGTCAGGTGAACCCCTCAAAGATGTTGACTGGGGTCACTTGAGGACACAGGGGTCACTTCAGGTCAAGTGAACCTCTCAAAGACGTGTCCCTGGGGTTAAATGAGGACATAGGGGTCACTTGAGGACACAGGGGTCACTTGAGGTCAAGTGAACCCCTCAAAGATGTCGACTGGGGTCACTTGAGGACACGGGGGTCACTTGAGGTCAAGTGAAGCCCTCAAAGATGTCGACTGGGGTCACTTGAGGACACGGGGGTCACTTGAGGTCAAGTGAACACCTCAAAGATGTTGACTGGGGTCACTTGAGGACACAGGGGTCACTTAAGGTCAAGTGAAGCTTTTGAAAGTTGTTGACTGGGGTCACTTGAGGACACGGGGGTCACTTGAGGTCAAGTGGAGCCCTCAAAGATGTCGACTGGGGTCACTTGAGGACACAGGGGTTACTTGAGGTCAAGTGAACACCTCAAAGATGTTGACTGGGGTCACTTGAGGACACAGGGGTCACTTGAGGTCAAGTGAACCCCTCAAAGACATGTCCCTGGGGTTAAATGAGGACATAGGGGTCACTTGAGGACACGGGGGTTACTTGAGGTCAAGTGAACACCTCAGAGATGTTGAGTGGGGTCACTTGAGGACATAGGGGTCACTTCAGGTCAAGTGAACCCCTCAAAGATGTGTCCCTGGGGTTAAATGAGGACATAGGGGTCACTTGAGGACACAGGGGTCACTTGAGGTCAAGTGAACCCCTCAAAGATGTCGACTGGGGTCACTTGAGGACACGGGGGTTACTTGAGGTCAAGTGAACACCTCAGAGATGTTTACTGGGGTCACTTGAGGACATAGGGGTCACTTCAGGTCAAGTGAACCCCTCAAAGACGTGTCCCTGGGGTTAAATGAGGACATAGGGGTCACTTGAGGTCACAGGGGTCACTTCAGGTCAAGTGAAGCTTTTGAAAGTTGTCGACTGGGGTCACTTGAGGACACTGGGGTCACTTGAGGTCAGGTGAACCCCTCAAAGATGTTGACTGGGGTCACTTGAGGACACAGGGGTCACTTCAGGTCAAGTGAACCTCTCAAAGACGTGTCCCTGGGGTTAAATGAGGACATAGGGGTCACTTGAGGACACAGGGGTCACTTGAGGTCAAGTGAACCCCTCAAAGATGTCGACTGGGGTCACTTGAGGACACGGGGGTCACTTGAGGTCAAGTGAAGCCCTCAAAGATGTCGACTGGGGTCACTTGAGGACACGGGGGTCACTTGAGGTCAAGTGAACACCTCAAAGATGTTGACTGGGGTCACTTGAGGACACAGGGGTCACTTAAGGTCAAGTGAAGCTTTTGAAAGTTGTTGACTGGGGTCACTTGAGGACACGGGGGTCACTTGAGGTCAAGTGGAGCCCTCAAAGATGTCGACTGGGGTCACTTGAGGACACAGGGGTTACTTGAGGTCAAGTGAACACCTCAAAGATGTTGACTGGGGTCACTTGAGGACACAGGGGTCACTTGAGGTCAAGTGAACCCCTCAAAGACATGTCCCTGGGGTTAAATGAGGACATAGGGGTCACTTGAGGACACGGGGGTTACTTGAGGTCAAGTGAACACCTCAGAGATGTTGAGTGGGGTCACTTGAGGACATAGGGGTCACTTCAGGTCAAGTGAACCCCTCAAAGATGTGTCCCTGGGGTTAAATGAGGACATAGGGGTCACTTGAGGACACAGGGGTCACTTGAGGTCAAGTGAACCCCTCAAAGATGTCGACTGGGGTCACTTGAGGACACGGGGGTCACTTGAGGTCAAGTGAAGCCCTCAAAGATGTCGACTGGGGTCACTTGAGGACACCGGGGTCACTTGAGGTCAAATGAACCCCTCAAAGATGTCGACTGGGGTCACTTGAGGACACGGGGGTCACTTGAGGTCAAGTGAACACCTCAAAGATGTTGACTGGGGTCACTTGAGGACACAGGGGTCACTTGAGGTCAAGTGAAGCCCTTAAAGATGTCGACTGGGGTCATTTGAGGACACGGAGGTCACTTGAGGTCAAGGGAACCCCTCAAAGATGTCCAGTGTGATTAAATGAGGACACGGGGGTCACTTGAGGTCAAGTGAAGCGCTCAAGCATGTGGTTTGAAGCCCTTGTGTCCTCAAGTGACCCCCGTGTCCTCAAGTGACCCCATTCGACATCATTGAGGGGTTCACTTGACCTCAAGTGACCTCCATGTCCTCAAGTGACCCCAGTCGACATCGTTGAGGGGTTCACTTGACCTCTAGTGAACCCTGTGTCCTCAAGTGACCCCTGTGTCCTCATTTAACCCCAGGGACACGTCTTTGAGGGGTTCACTTGACCTCAAGTGACCCCCATGTCCTCAAGTGACCCCAGTCGACATCTTTGAGGGCTTCACTTGACCTGAAGTGACCCCTGTGTCCTCAAGTGACCCCTCTCGACATCTTTGAGGGCTTCACTTGACCTCAAGTGACCCCCGTGTCCTCAAGTGACCCCAGTCGACATCTTTGAGGGGTTCACTTGACCTCAAGTGACCCCCGTGTCCTCAAGTGACCCCCGTGTCCTCATTTAACCCCAGGGACACGTCTTTGAGGGGTTCACTTGACCTGAAGTGACCCCTGTGTCCTCAAGTGACCCCTGTGTCCTCATTTAACCCCAGGGACACGTCTTTGAGGGGTTCCCTTGACCTCAAGTGACCCCCATGTCCTCAAGTGACCCCAGTCGACATCTTTGAGGGCTTCACTTGACCTCAAGTGACCCCTGTGTCCTCAAGTAACCCCTGTGTCCTCATTTAACCCCAGGGACACGTCTTTGAGGGGTTCACTTGACCTGAAGTGACCCCTGTGTCCTCAAGTGACCCCAGTCGACATCGTTGAGGGGTTCACTTGACCTCAAGTGACCCCTGTGTCCTCAAGTGACCCCCGTGTCCTCATTTAACCCCAGGGACACGTCTTTGAGGGCTTCACTTGACCTGAAGTGACCCCTGTGTCCTCAAGTGACCCCTGTGTCCTCATTTGACCCCACTGGACATCTTTGAGGGCTTCCCTTGACCTCAAGTGACCTCCATGTCCTCAAGTGACCCCAGTTGACATCGTTGAGGGGTTCACTTGACCTCAAGTGACCCCTGTGTCCTCAAGTGACCCCCGTGTCCTCATTTAACCCCAGGGACACGTCTTTGAGGGCTTCACTTGACCTGAAGTGACCCCTGTGTCCTCAAGTGACCCCTGTGTCCTCATTTGACCCCACTGGACATCTTTGAGGGCTTCCCTTGACCTCAAGTGACCTCCATGTCCTCAAGTGACCCCAGTTGACATCGTTGAGGGGTTCACTTGACCTCAAGTGACCCCTGTGTCCTCAAGTAACCCCCGTGTCCTCATTTAACCCCAGGGACACGTCTTTGAGGGCTTCACTTGACCTGAAGTGACCCCTGTGTCCTCAAGTGACCCCTGTGTCCTCATTTGACCCCACTGGACATCTTTGAGGGCTTCCCTTGACCTCAAGTGACCTCCATGTCCTCAAGTGACCCCAGTTGACATCGTTGAGGGGTTCACTTGACCTCAAGTGACCCCTGTGTCCTCAAGTGACCCCCGTGTCCTCATTTAACCCCAGGGACACGTCTTTGAGGGCTTCACTTGACCTGAAGTGACCCCTGTGTCCTCAAGTGACCCCTGTGTCCTCATTTGACCCCACTGGACATCTTTGAGGGCTTCCCTTGACCTCAAGTGACCTCCATGTCCTCAAGTGACCCCAGTCAACATCTTTGAGGGCTTCACTTGACCTGAAGTGACCCCTGTGTCCTCAAGTGACCCCTGTGTCCTCATTTAACCCCAGGGACACGTCTTTGAGGGGTTCACTTGACCTCAAGTGACCCCCGTGTCCTCAAGTGACCCCAGTCGACATCTTTGAGGGCTTCAGTTGACCTGAAGTGACCCCTGTGTCCTCAAGTGACCCCAGTCAACATCTTTGAGGGGTTCACTTGACCTCAAGTGACCCCCGTGTCCTCAAGTAACCCCAGTCGACATCGTTGAGGGCTTCGCTTGACCTGAAGTAACCCCTGTGTCCTCAAATGACCCCTGTGTCCTCATTTAAACCCAGGCACACGTTTTGAGGGCTCCACTTGACCTCAAGTGACCCCCATGTCCTCAAGTGACCTCATTCGACATTGTTGAGGGGTTAACTTGACCTCTAGTGAACCCTGTGTCCTCAAGTGACCCCTGTGTCCTCATTTAACCCCAGGGACACGTCTTTGAGGGGTTCACTTGACCTCAAGTGACCCCCATGTCCTCAAGTGACCCCAGTCGACATCTTTGAGGGCTTCACTTGACCTCAAGTGACCCCCGTGTCCTCAAGTGACCCCAGTCGACATCGTTGAGGGGTTCACTTGACCTCAAGTGACCCCCGTGTCCTCAAGTGACCCCCGTGTCCTCATTTAACCCCAGGGACACGTCTTTGAGGGCTTCACTTGACCTGAAGTGACCCCTGTGTCCTCAAGTGACCCCTGTGTCCTCATTTGACCCCACTGGACATCTTTGAGGGCTTCCCTTGACCTCAAGTGACCTCCATGTCCTCAAGTGACCCCAGTTGACATCGTTGAGGGGTTCACTTGACCTCAAGTGACCCCTGTGTCCTCAAGTAACCCCCGTGTTCTCATTTAACCCCAGGGACACGTCTTTGAGGGGTTCACTTGACCTCACAGAGGTTACTTGAGGTCTAGTGAATGCTCAAAGTTGTCGACTGGGGTCACATGAGGACAGAGGGGTCAAATGAGGACACAGGGTTCAAATGAGGACACAGAGTGTCACCTGAGATCAAATGAACCCTTTTTAGATGTCACACTGGGGTCAAGTGAGGACGCAGGTTTCAAATGAGGACACGGGGGACTCTTGAGATGAAGCAAAACCCTCAACGACATTGCCTTGGCGTGAAATGGGGACACAGGCGTCAAATGAGGACACGGGGTTCACCTGAGGTCAAGTGCACCCCTTTGTGATGTCACTCTGGGTGTTACTGAGGGCACAGGGGTCAAATGAGGACATGAGGGGTCACTTGTGGTCGACTGAACCCCTCAACAACATTGCGTGGGTTTAACTGAGGACACGGAGGGTCACCTGAGGTCAAGTGCACCCCTCAAAGATGTCACCCTGGTGTCAGCTACGCACACAGTGATCAACGAGGACACAAGGCCTTAAATAATATTATACTGGGGTCTAATGAGGGCGCATGTGGCGTTTAGTTGTATCAGGCACCACCAACCCAATTAAATGGGGTTAATGGAGTCAAAGGAATCAGCTGGGTCACACAGGGTCCGGTGGTGTCATCCATAATTTGAACGACGTCTCAGTATCAGTATCTCAGGGCACCCTGTGGTTATTGCCACGTCTTAGTATTAGTACCGTTCGCTGGTGTGCAGGTTGATGCAGTCCAACGTGCCCGTGTCTTAACAGACTTATGTGTTAGTGTTTATCATCGATGCCAGCTTTTATCACAGCTGTGCTTTAGCATCAAATACAGTGCAACAACATAATTGCTTGTTGGATTTATTTATTAGTGGTTATTAGTATCTATCGCAGCTAGCAAAACAATTCTCTGTTAGAACTCGATAGATTCTAATACTGCAATTATCGATAAGTAACTACTAGTATCTACAGAATCCACTACTAGACTTATTTGTTAAGGTTATTGGTATTCACTGGAATCCACCAACAGAGTTGAGTTTAGCATTATTAGCGTTTATAGTAGCTATTGTTAAACAGAACTATGTTTATCTGATAGCTGTAGTATTCTAGTCTAATATAATCAATAACAGCTAGTGTAGGCACTAACAGTAACTAATAGTAACTCAATTTTTAGAACTGATTCTAATAAACAAGTCTATTAGTAACCTTTAGCATTAATAGCAGCAAGTAGAAAAGTGTTCTTATAAATTCTAATACTAGAACTATGTATTAGAACTAGAATCTATAGTAGGCAGTAACGCAAATAGCTTTGTCAACCTATACAGTATGTATTAGAATCTAACAATAGTTACATAAGAATAGTAGTTACAGTAGCTGGTCCTAAAATTATCTATCAGAATTTATCAGAATGCATTTGTAGATTTATTTGTATCTACAATAGCTGGTAGTAAGATTTTCTTGTATAATCTACCAGTATCTAATAATTCATTAACTAGTTATTAGTACCTATATTAGCTAGAAATATAATAGTCTAGTAGAATCTATAACAGAATCTACTTAAAGAATTATCAATGGTAGTTATTAATTATTATCTATTAGAATTCACGAATGGAATTTCTTATTAGTATACTTAGTAGGCAGCCATACAATTTTGTCTCATCTTCTATGAGAATCTTCAACAGAATTTTCTATTCATATCTGTATTAGTATTATTGCAATTATCTACTGAAGACTATTACTATTAACATCTAACAAATTAACTACCTATTTGTATTTAGAAATCTATAGTAGCTATGAATACAATTACCAATTAAAATGTATTAAAATATGTCAATAAGAATTATCTATTAGGATCTTGAGTAGCTAGTATATGAATAACAGTTAGAATCTAATTAAATTCTTTAAGGGAAAAATCCATTACTATCTATTAGTGTCTATAGTAGCTATCAATACAATTATCTACTATGATGTCCCGACATCTATTAGAATCTAGTGATAGGTTTATCTATGAGTAGTTATTAGTATCTATATTAGCTATTAAAACCACTACCTAATAGATTCTAGTGTTGGCATCTATTAAACTCTATTGACAGTATTACCTTTTAGTATCTACCATCATTAGCAATATATTACAACCCAATACAACGATTATCTACTAGCATACATTAGTAGACTTACTAGTATTGGTAGTTATTAGGATCTACATTAGCTATTAATGTAGATAATTACCTATTAGAATCTATAGAATTATCTGTTGCCAGCTGCAGAGGGTATAAACATGTCATCTGTCGAGACCTCAACAGGATTATCGACTAAGAGCTATCTATACCTTGTTGGCCCTTACCTCTTAGTGTTTGGTATCGGACTTGTGCACCACCTCTTAACAGCATCACCTATCACCAGTGAACAGAGCACGTTTTCCTGCCCCGGCCGCGGTGCAAAGGCGGGATAGGCCAACCCTGTTCTGTGCCTTCGTCTGGGAAGCCAAGGGCCGTTTCCGGCAAAAGCCGCCCCAGAGCAGCATGTGCCACTGCAGATGCCTTGCTGAGAGCAGCCGGGCTGAGACCCCGGGGCAGCAGGCGCCAGCCCACCGCGACCTTCAGCCGTGTCCCGAGTGCTGGGGGCCTGGGTGAGGAGGGGCTCGAGCCGACACTCCTCTGCTGACTTACGCCCATGTCCTAGGTGAAGGTCCTGCTGTTGTGGAAGCAAACCTGAGGGTGGGAGCGTGCACAGTGCCACCCGGCCTTGGTAACCTGCTCCTGGGGAAGGGAGCCTTAAAATCGAGTGGGGACGGGGGAGACATGCTGCCCTCACCCTCCAGTGGGGCTGCCGCCAGCGGGAACAAACTCAGAACCCAGCTTTGAACTTTGTACTTTATTTTCACATATATAAAAAAAACCTTGCAAGTTTCAGACAAAACTTCTGGAAATTTACACACAATCCAACAAAACTATATAT
Organism: Vanellus vanellus; assembly: GCF_965231255.1. NCBI lineage: Eukaryota > Metazoa > Chordata > Aves > Charadriiformes > Charadriidae > Vanellus > Vanellus vanellus. The sequence continues at coordinate 6,631,738 of NC_138926.1, read as the reverse complement.
AAACCGAAGCTTCTGCTTGGACAACACTTGTAGCTCAGGAGTATAGCTCACCACTTGTCAGTGTGTTGGCCGCCAGGCTGCCACACGGCTCGCCGCTCCCGGCAGAGGATGCTGGGGATGCGCGAGGGGACATCTCTCCTGTCACCCAGGGTTAGCCTCAGCCCCTTGCCGAAGGGCTGGGGGGAGACAGGCTTGTGGACAGCATAGCACTGAGAGTACATGACTTAGAGGAAGGAGGGGCTGCGGGGGCTGATCTCGCTAGGAGGAGGCAGGAGGGAGAGCCATGGTTGCAGGCAGAGGGCTGGGACGGGCCACGGCCGCGGAAGCTAAAGGCAGGTTGCCTCCTCGTCTCCCCTCTCCATCACTCAGCTGCTGTAGCACCGGCCTGGCTGTGGGGCCAGAGGTGCCACCGAAGCACAGAAATAGATCAGTTTTACCTGGGGCTGGTAAATGCCCAGCACAAAAAAACCCTGAGACATCGCCAACTGGCCTTGGCCTAATACTCTTTAAATTTGAGGGGGAGGTTCTGGGACCCGCTGTTGCCAGCAGCTATGCAGCCCCTCTAAAAGCAATCCAATTCCCTGGGGAGTGGGGAGAGGGAAGCCCTCCCCCTCATGTCAGCAAGGCTACGCTACAAACCAGAGAACCTAAGCCCTTGGTCTGGCACGGGCCCGAGAGATGGGCACCCCTGTCCTCGCTCTGCCAGGTACTCGCCTCCCGTAGGATCACAGCTACGTGTCGTGGAGCTCCCTTGCCTGCACAGCACCGCCGGGACACGCTGGGCTAAACAACGGGACAAGAACAGCTCAAAGGAAAAGCAAAGCACTAACACCTCCCCAGCACCTGGCAAACACCGCTCTAACACACCACTTCCATTCTTCGCTCATCTAACCTGCACACCGCTACATCTAAGGTGCCTGGGACATCCCGAAAGTAAAAGTAAAATTTCACCAGCTTTTCTGAGCAAGTTTGGGGTAAAACGCATCAAAACCTTCCCACACACGTACAGGACAGATTTCCTGAAAAAGCCTTAAATCCTTCCACCAGGTAGCTTAAGGGGATATTTCTTTCTAACATGGCTGTTGGCTACTCTGTAGTAGTAAGCAAGTCCAGCTTTGCTGCTGCTAAGTTGACAACCTGCAAGCCCACAGTTGAGGTAACAGACAGGTGAGTTCAGGGGGTGTCCCCCGCGCACTGGGTCTCAGCACTGCGATGCAGCAATCGTCTCTGGCCGTGTCCCCAGGCACTGGAGCAGGGGTGGGACAAGGCAATCCAAGAGCAGGAAAGGTTTGAAGGAAGAAAGCACTTCGTAGATTCCCTCTCTAGTTTCTCAGATCGATGTATTTCTCGCTCTTCAGTCCACCAAGACAGAAAGAGGAGGAAAAAAAAAAAAAAAAAAAAAAGAGCAGTTAGGGGTGAATACAAAACCAGGTCCTCTACTGCCAGCGTCTGTGTGACAGACAGCAATGCGATGCGGGAGAGCTGCCAGCCCGCGCCACCCCGTGGCGGCTGAGCATCCGTCCCAGGGCAAGGGGCGGCGAGAGTGAGCTGCAGGGCAGCAGGACCAGGGCGGGGTTCTTGCTTGGCCTAAGGCAAATAAAACTGCAGCGGGCACAGGTGCCGCATCCCTTGACTCCGCAGGACGCGCAAGTGTGGCAAACCCTGCCTTAGCATGGTGACGGTCGAGCACCGATACCGTGAAGCTCGAGCCCCCAGTGGCTCTTGACCCCAGGTGAGAGGTAAGCACGTGGCGCAGGAGACTCGTCTCATCCTTCACCAAGAGCTTTGGCTCAGAGATGCCAGAGCAGGGCCCATTCCTGCAGCCTCCGCTCCAACTCCTGGCCAGAAATGTTTACGTAGTTCCTTCTCCCAGGGCACCCTGGGGAGCCCAGCTCCTGCTCCAAAGAGCAGGGAAGGAGGCAGTGCCAAGCAGGCTGGGCAGAGGGCAGTGTGCTCCCAGGAGGTGCCAGAGGCTGGCACCGAGCAGAGCTGCACGCCCGCAGGGGAAGGCTGCTCCTACGCCCTTGGAGCAGAGAGCCGTGGCTTTGTCACCTCCCCTCCCTCCCACGGCCCCTCTCGAGCGCTGATGGTGGATGATGGAGGCCCATGCAGGGTGGGGAGTGCTGGGAGAGGAGCAAAGCATTACCTCAATGCACCCCCCTACGCTCCTCACCTCCGCTCCCAGCCCCGGCAGCAGCCCTGGCCCTGGGGAAGGGCCGTGCACGACGCTCTGTCCTACCTGGTCTGCGGCAGATCTCTTCTCGCCGTTGGCACCCTGCAGGAGCCCCGCCTCTTCGGAAAGTTTATCTGACTTAACTTCAACTACAATCTTGTCTTTACGTGCCTCTGGCTTTGTGCTAGGGGAGGGAGGTGACAATTTTGAGACATGTTTGTGATACCAAAGAGGGCATGCGGCCGGCTGAGTGAGGCCAAGCCCTGGGGCTCCTTCTCAGGGGATGCTCTGGAGCGGGGCCGGGGCAGAGGAAGGCCGGGGGTCAAAGAGGCTCCAGCTCGGAGAACGCTTTGGGCTGCCCAGCCCCTCCCTGGGGATGGGTCCCTTGGCTGCTCTACCACTCTGCTGTCCTCCTCATCGCCTCCCTGCATGGACAGGGGAAGCAGTGCAGACCCCAGGCTGTGGGAAGCTGGAAGCGCTGCCGAGACCCCAGCGCAGTGCCCCCCGAGGCTGCACTATTGCCTCCCTCTGCGTTGGGCAGGGAGCAGCTGGTGCAATGAGATGGGAAGCATGAGTGATGGCAAGCACCTCTGGCCCCAAGGGCTCCCTGGGAGGGTGGGCGGCAGTGCTTACATGTCCTGTTTCCCAGCGCGGCCACATGGGATCTTGCCTTTCTTGTGTAGGAAGTAGATGACAGATCCCAGCACAGCCACCACAAGGATGCAGACGATGATAGCCACAATGATCACCCCTTTGCTCTCTGATGTCTTTTCATCTAAACACAATGGGAGAGGAAGAAGTTAAGGCTTATCCCACCCTGATGCTCTCCAGCTTCTGCATTATTGCACCTCCTTGGGGGCAAGGAAAGGACCCCTTCCCCCAAAAGAGCACCATGAGGACTCCAGTTCCCGGTGCTTCTCCAGATCCCTGCAGGACGCAGATGTCAGTACAAAAATGCTCCATTAGGGCAGTTTCTGTATGAACATACTTTGCATTCTGCTCCCAGCTGCCATGCCCCTGCATGCTGTAAGAGGATGGCTTACAGAGTTTCCTGCAAGACATCAGGCCATCCCTTTGCTTCCTTGCCCAGTGGCTCTGGGCTGTGAGAAGCTGCACTTGATGGCCTCGCTGGGCTACAGGCTGAGGACAAGCAGGCAGCTTTGACAGTGCTGCAAACAGGTGGAGGCAGAGCTGCTGTTTCCCTTGCGGCTTGGCAGGGAGAGGAGCAGCGACACGTGCGGTGCTGGAGGAAGCAGCCAAGGCTCCCTCCCCAGGCCAGAGGCGAGCATGACTCCCATCGGTGGCATGCTCCCACCAGAGCCTAGGCTGACAGACGCACGCACCCAGCTTGGTGCCGAGACTGACCTTTTCTGATGGACTCCACTGGCAGAGCAGGAAGGGAGGGAAAGAGACAGAGCTCAGCCACGCCACGGCAGCACGGCACACATGGGCACCTGTGCGAGGGGGACTAATACGTGTCTGGCTTCCCGGGGCAGAGGCCAGTGCCCGAGACTCACCCAGCAGCTGGATGTGCTTCTCGCTGACACCCAGCGCATTGGAGACCCTGCACATGGCTCCTGCCCGCAGCAATTCATGGTTCACACGCACCGTCAGGTTGCTGGCGATGTGCTGATTTTCAACGTACTCATGAGCCTGTGAGGGGGGGAGGTGGCAAAGGATTCAGCACCTGAGGCAATGTGCAGCCCCTCTTCAGGTGGCCACAGCCTGGACCCAGCACCCTCCAGAGCTCTCACCGTCCCATTGACATTCCAGTGGACAGAGGGCCTGGGGAACGCGATGGCCTTGCAGGTCAGGTTCACCACCTCATCCTGCCGCACGTACAGCGGGGAGCTGATGGCGACGATCCGTGGCTTCCCTGTGGGGAGGGCGCATCAAGCACCTGAGGCTCTCAGGAGGAAACAGGGCCGATGTTGGGTGGGACAGGACTCTGGCAGGACAGCGTGCCCACACACATGCCGGTTCTTACCCTGAACAGCCACAGCCACCTGCTTGCTCTGCTCCAGCCCAGGCACGCTCGGAGCAATCACCTTGCAGCTGAAGTTGCTGGAGGTTTCAAAGGTGAGGTTGCTCAGGAAGAGCTGGTTCCCTTCCGCGACCTTCCTGCCCTGTTGGGATGTCCCACAACATTGAGCCCTGAGCACCAGGCCCTTCTGTGCGCAGCTCTCCACGATCTGTGGCTGTCACAAAGGGGCTCAGCCCTCCCTCCTGCGCACAGCGAGGGAGCCTGCAAGTACAGGACCTCTCTGCAGTACTGGCCAGAAGGTGAAGAGGTGCAGATGGACAACACAGGTCCATCCAAGGATGAATCCCACCCCTGGCCTCTCTCAAGAGAGATGGAGCAAGCTCCTGGCTCTGCCCAGCTTGCTGCAAAGCCCTGGGTTGCCAAGCCTGAGCGCGACAGTACCCAAATGCCTGCTCACCTTCTCATCCCTCCACTGGTAGTCCAGGGCCACAGGGCTGTGGGCGTCACAGCTCAGCCTCACACTATCCCCTTCGTGAAGGGGTGAGGATGGTTCCATCTTCACACGGACCCCTTCAATGTCTACGAGAGGGACGGAGATGAGGGTAGAGTGAGCAGGAGGGATGGGGCACCCACCACGAGATGCACAGGGCCCTGTCCCCTGCCTTACAGTTCACAACAAGCTCCACATCCTTCTCCAGCTGTCTCATATCATCCAAGTCCAGGGTCTGGCATCTGTACAGGCCGCTGCTGCTCTTATTCACATCGCGCAGGTTCAGCACCCCACTGTTGGTGTCTGCCAGTGAAGTCAGGTCCTGCCAGTTGTCCTCCAGCTGCAGGCAGTGGGGAGAAAGCAGAGCCCTTAGCCCCATGCAGGCACCCTCCATCCCAGCCGATGCATCCCTCTCACGAGGGCCCTCCAGGCAGGGAGCAAGGAGCAGCCAGGACACAGGGGGTCTGCCAAGGGAGAGGTGCAGAAGTCCCCTCTGGTCTCACCTCTCTCTTATAGAAGCTGAAGACAGGTGCTGGGTTCCCATCGGCCTCGCACACAAGTTTTATGTCGTCCCCTTCCTTCACCAGCGTAGAGGATGGCATAACGTGCAGCTTCACATGCTCTGCCGGGTCTGGGGGAGGAGGGAGCAGGGAGGGTCAGTGTGGGGCCCTGCCATGTGGCACTGGGCAGCAGGCATGGCCCCCAGCCCCTGACTCACAGAAGACGGTGACATTGACTCGCCGTGACTCCACAGTGCGTCTCTCTCCCCGCAGCCAGTAGTGCACAGTGCAGTAGTAGAGGGAGTTGCGGTCCTCCCGGGTGACGTGGGCGAAGAGGGTGCTGCTCACTGTGTACAGCCCACTTGACTCACGGGTCAGTGTGGTTGGGATCTTCACCACTGCAGGGGATAGAGCCGCTGTTCCCAGCCCATGGGGAGGCCGCGGGAGGCGAGGAGGGCTCCCTTGGGAGCACAGGGCTCCTTTGGGTGGCCACGGGCTGCCAGTCCCCAGCTAATGAGGCCCTGCATAGCACAAGTGTCCCAGCCGCTCTCCCAAGCAGGCAGGTGTGGTTTCTCATCCCCATCCCCATCCCCATCCCCATCCCCATCCCCATCCCCATCCAACTCACTCTTCTCCTCTGGCTGCAGCTTCTCCCCGTTCTTGTGCCAAGTGATGTTGGGGGGTGGGAAGCTGTTCCTGCTCACGCACTGGGCAATCTGCAGCAGCAGAGAGAGCCTTGGGCACCAGGTGCCCCCATGGGGAGAGGGGAGCGGGGAGCCTGGCATGGCTGGAGCCTCTCCTCACCTGCGAGATATCACTGCTCTGCACAGAGATGCCTCCTGCATTCGGCGTGATCTCAGGGGCCTCAGGGACCTCTGGAAAGAGAAGCCACCTCACGTGTATTAGGAGGGATGAAGCGGGATCCCCCACCAACCCCACAGTGCAGATGCATGACCATGCTGCCCTCCTGCCCCCTCACTCACTGTAGACGTGGAGCTCAGTACGGTTCTCGCCTTCACCGTGGCTGCCTGCCCCGACCTGGCACACAAAGGTCCTGGCGTCCAGCATCGTCACCCTGCTGATGGAGAGGGCCTTGTCCTCCCCCACTGACAGCCGCCCCTTGTAGTCTGTGTTCTCCTCCAGGACCTCACTGCCCGTGATGCGGCACAGCCTCACCCAGTTGTTGCGGTCAATCTGCAAGGCAAGGGGCCAAGGCCAGGCTCATGCAAAGCCCGGGGCTTTCACCTGCCACCCCAGCCCACGGCCCACCACTCCTCTCCCAGGTCAGCACTCACGTAGAACCAGTTGATGTAGGTGTAGGAACCATTTCCAGGGATGTAGAAGTTGCATTCGATCCTGGCCATGCCCCCACTCTCCACTTCGACCACCGCTGGCATGGAGACCTCCAGCTTGCTGGCTGCAGCTGCGGGACAGAGCCTGTCAGGGGTGGGAAGCATGGGGAAGCCCCCGTGTCCGAGCCAACAAGGGAGCTGAGCCCAGGCTGTCCCCATCTCCATCCCCTGAAGGGCGTGGGGCAGAGCTGCGTCCTGCGCCAGCGTCTCCCAGGCACCACATCCCAGCCCAGCGGGAGCGCCAGCCAGGAGCACGGCCCCACTCCTGCCGCCACACTGCCTTCTGCATCCACAGAGAGCCCTCAGGGTCAGGCCACCAACCCTTTCCCCAGAGAGGGGATGAGGCACGCTGTGCTTGCACTACTGGTCTCCCCAGTACACCTGGAGACAACCACCCACCCCACTGCTGTTGCACTCCCCACCAGGCCTGTTCTCCCCACAGCATCCCAGCCTTGCTGACATGGGCAGCAGGACCTCTGAGCCTCCAAATATCCCCCCACACCACCGAGGCAGGGAGCGGCTGCACCCTGCCTGGGGATGGGTATGGGAAGGAGATGCATCTCCACAGCTTGCGAGAGAGCCAGCAGCCTCAACTGGAGCCCAGGGCAGCGCTGATCCCCCTCACACCCCAGAGCATGCATCTACCCCACCCCCCGGTCTGAGCCAGCATCCCAGACCAGCACCCACCGTGCCTTACTGGCCCCAAGGGCCAGGCAAGGAGGTGTCAGGAGGTTAGCGGAGGCAGGGGAAGGGACTGTGTGCTGGAGGCTGAAGGGGCAGCACAAAGGCTGCACCTTCCCGTGGCCCGGGACTGGAGCCCTGACGTCAGCCTGTGCAGCCCCCGCAGCAGCCCCGGAGCTGAGGCATAAATGAGGCGCTGTGTTCCTTCGCAGCAGGACAGGACAGGGCACACAGGGCAGCAGCTCAGGAAGGGTGCCCCAGCCATCTGTGGCTGCCTGCTGCTCCCTTTCGCCCTCCAAGGCAACAGGGCCCATAGGGGAGGCAGCACGCCCCTGAACTCCATGGCTGTGGCGCAGCCGGGACTCTTGGGTCCCTCCCCAAGCTCTGACCCTGCCGCCCAGGCAGGAACCCTGAACCCAGCAGTCAGAGCATCCACCCCTGCAGCGTACCCAAGGCGAGCCCCTCGCTGCTCCTCTGCTCACTGCCCACAAAGCAAACCCAGTGCTGCCCACTCAGCACGGGTGGCACCAGGGACCCGCACCCCCGGTGAGCAGAGCCTGCCCACCCCAGCACCCCACCTTCCCTCCCAGCCCAGCCGCCTGCTCGCCCACAGCAGTAATGGAGCTCCTGGCCACGCTCCAGAGCACAGGGGAAGGTAATGGCTATCGATCCAGGACAGGGAACAGAGCGGCTTCCTGAAGGGCTGGGGGCAAAGTAGCCCCAGCCGGGCACAGCAGAGACAAGGGCTGTGTCACAGCAAGGCTGGGAGGGCCACTGCCACCAGCCCTGTGGGTGCCAAAGCAAGGGGGGTCCGCACACCCTGGGCTGGCACGCAGCCCTGCAGGAAGGTCTGTCCCCCAGCAACAAGGCCAGCCAGCTCGGCACCCACGGCCCAGCCCAGGTATGGGAGCTGGGGACAAGAGGCTGGAGGAAGCCAGCTGTGTCAACAGCTCCCTTGATAGTGCCGCTCGGTAACAGCCACGGAGCCTCGCAAGGGAGGCAACTTCAAAGGGCAATGCCGTGCCCACAAAATACTCTTTGTCTGAAGTGTGTATGTGGTGGCACAGTGCCAAAATGCAGCCAGGAGCCCTTCTGCCACAGCAAAGGCCCTGGCTCACAGGCCCTAGCCACCTTGGGACCCCCCAACAACCAGCTTTTGGCCCTCATCTGCCCCATCGGCACAGTACAGTTGGCACCAAGCAAAGAGGGATGAGCAAAGCACTGCACAGGAAAGGAGGTGCTAGAAAAACAGGTGAAAGCCCCAGAGATAAGCACGTGCTGGGGTCAGGAAGCTGCACGGAACATACGTAGGAAAAGATAACTTTGCACTGGAGGCACCTGCCCACCTGTACAGCTACAACTTGGCTGCCTCTTGCAGCCAGGCACCCGCAGACTTGGGCAAGCCTGAGGCTGGGGTGCACCCCAGCTGCCCCCCTGTACCCTCCCCTGAGCCCTGACACTTCTGGGCTGCAGGTAGCCAGGCTGGGCTTTGGCCCCCCCCATCATTTTTACTCCTTCGGGATGGGCCACAGGCAGAGTCAGCCCCTAGGAGAGGGAGAGCTGCTGGCCCACCCCACTGACCCGCTCGGCATGAGAGCCCTCATCCAAGCAGCGAAGCAGCTGAAACCATGAGCTCAGAGCTGGAGAATGGCTGGCATCTGGGGCTGGTATGAGGCACACGTCCCTCCCACCCATCCACTGCCCTTGAGGAGGTGGACATGGACGCTGCAGCCCCCACCCCGCCTGGAACAAGGACTCACTCCTCCCCAACTCCTCCAGGGCAGGCTGGATACTAGTCCTCCCCCGGCCTGGAAGGAGCACTCAGCAGCACCAGGAGTGTGGCTCGCTGGGGGACACAAGGCCCCCCACAATCCTGGAGACACAAGGCTTCCTCCTGCAGCTCCAAGACCCCACAGCCTGCCAGGCACGTGGGCAAGCTAGAGAGGCACTGGGCACAGGCACCCTGGCATAGCAGGCTCTGGGGACACGGCGATCCTCCCTTGTCCCCAGCGTGGGTGCAGATACTAGCTTGGTGAGAGAACCTCGGCAGGGCTGGAGACCCATCAGCCATGCGTGGAGCAGCCCAGCTGCAGAGCTGAGCTCTAGCCTGCACCGTGCACCCTAAGTGCCTGGCACAGCTCCAGTGGGAGACCTAGAGATCTGGAGAGGACGTCTGCAGCAAGCAAGCAGGGAAGGGAAGAGAGCCTCCGTGCCTTTCCATCTGGCTGGCGGACAGCCGGCCGGCAGCCAGAGCTCCACAAGAACAAAGATTTGCTTTTAGAGCCGGGGAAGGGGGTGGGGAGCAGCACAGCCCCTCCGCCAGCCTCCTGTGGAGCCGAGGTGTGTGGGGAGCCAGCGAGGAGTGCGGCTGCGTTGGCGGTGCAGAGCCCCCAGCACAGAGCCCCCGGCATGGAGCAGTGAGAGGAGGGGCACCACAGGGGTCTGGAGCCACACATGGGATGCCCGAGGTTTCCACGGGTTTCTGTTCCCCTCGCAGGGAAACCAGCTGTGGCCAGACCCCTCCTGCTCCCATGCACACATGCTGCCCTCCTCTGCCCTGGCAAGGCTGCCCTTCCCGCACAGATCCCCGAGCCGGGGCGCCCCAGCTCCCAGGGAGCGGGACCACCTGCACCCCTTCTTCTTCGCCGAGCGGAGAAACAGGGTGCAGAGCCCCAGCCCTGCAGCAAGCAGCACCACCGCCAGCGCCCGAGAGCCTCCGCCCCGAGCCACAGCCCTCGCTGTGCTGGGGACGGGGAGGGAGCCAAGGCTCTGCCTGCAGCAAGGACCGGCACCTTGCACCCCCCAAACCAACCCCACCTCCCCACGAGGACCCAGTCATGCGCAGCAGGAGAGGAAAGGTTCACAACCCCAGCCAGGCAACGACATCCACAAGAGACCTCTCTAACAGCTGGAGATTGCAGTGCAGAAGGGGCCAGGGTGGCACCGGCGGCCCCAGTGTGGGCTCAGCCCCCCGCCCCGGCAGCACAGCGGGTCCCCCGGCCTGCCTGGAAACGGCTTGGCCACGGCCACGCGTGCTTCTGGGAAGCAGCAAGCCCTTCACAGTGGCTGGGCTTGCAAACACGCCGATGCCACCAACAAATAAGGGCCTCGCTTGGCACGTGTGCTGGGAGGAAGGGGATCCCAGCACGAGCTGGGGTGGAAGCAGCCCGCCTTTGGCTCGGGCGCTGAGCTCTCCCGAGGCGCCAACGCCTTCGCAGGCTTCCCCGGCGCCTGGGGCCACCTCCGCAGGACGGCTGGGCAGGGACAAGGCGAGAGGGCGGGAGGGAGCAGCCAGCGCACCGGGACCGCTCCCCGGCCTCCGGCGATGGGAGGGCATGCTGCGGGGAGCAGGGCAGGGCAGGAAACGCAGCCCCCCCGAGGGTGAAAATGGACTGGAAAGAGGATAAAAAAAGAAAGCGTGAAAAAAGCCAAGGGAAACACAGCGCTCAGGGAAAAAAACTCCTTAGAAGGAAAGGGGTGGATGCTTCCTAATAACTCGACCAATTCACTCTGCTGCACACTGAACACACGTGGGGGCACCCCGGCACCCCGCCCCGCATGCCCCTGCCCCACGGAGCGCGGCTGCAGGAGCCTGCCTGGCGCCGGCCACCTCCCCTGGCCACCGGGCCAGCCTCCCCGGGGAGGCAGAGGCCACCCCTCACCCCGCCCTGCCTTAGGGGAGCCTGTAGAGGGGTCCTGAGAGCGCAATGGGGCGCTCCCGGCTCCCCCCGACCCCCAGACCCACCCCCGCCGCCGCGGAGCCCGGGGACGTGCAGGCGAGGCCCTTCGCTCGAGGGGGCCGCTCCCACCGCGGCTCCCCCGGCACCACAGTTTTAACATTCCTGGCCCCAAGCCAGGCAGCGCCCGAAGGGAGTCGGCTCTGCTGGATGCCCGGGCCGGCCCCGGAGCGCCTCTGCGGGGAAGACCCCGCCGGCTGCCGCCCCTCGGAGCGCTCCGCCCGGCCTTGGGAAGGGGAGCCGGGCAGCGGCACGGGGAGAAGGGGCACCCCTGCCCGGGGAACGGCGGGGCTCCGCGGCCCGCCCCGCAGGCGGCCGCACCCGCGGCTCCGCAGCGCTGTCCCCGCCCGACCGCCCCGCAGGTGCGTCCGACCGTCCGCCCCCCGGCTCCGACCGTCGCGTCCCGTCCCGTCCCGTCCCGTCCCGTCCCGTCCCGTCGCGTCGCGTCGCGTCGCGTCCCGGCAGCACCGCGCCCGGCGCCACTCACCGCAGCAGAGCAGAAGGCAGCAGCCCCAGCCCAGGGCGAGCCCGGCCGCCCGCCGCCCCCCAGCCATGCCCGCCGCCGCCGCCGGCCGCCCGCGACTGAGCGGGGCCGCGGGCTGACGTCAGGCGGAGGAGGAGGAGGAGAAGGAGGAGGAGGAGGAAGGCGCGGTACCTGCCCACCGCCCGCGGCCGCTTATCACCCCCCAGCGGCAGCCGGCCGGGCGCCGCCGCGCCGAGCCCCGCAGCGCGTTCCCCTGCGGTCCCCCGGTCCCCGCCGGCAACGCTCGGGCGGGAGCGGGACATCGGCCGGCGCCCCGGCTCTCCCAGACGGCCCCCTTCCTGCGAGCCCCGAGCGAATCCCCCCCTCCCCCGTCTCGGCACGGGCTGTTTTCAGGCATTTCGAGCTCTGCTGGAGGGGCTCGTTCCAGCTGTGCTTTGCAGACCTGCAGCTGCCAGGTCCTGCCTGTCCGGGCTTGCGCAGCCTGATCGCGGCAGACTGCCGGGCGCTGGAGGTGGAATCACCAAGCAGACGCGGCGGAGGGGCCGGGTCGGTTTCCACAGGGGCTCGGGGAATGCTGGAAAGGGGGACAGTCCCCGAGAGTCTCACTTCCAGGCAGTGGATCTGGCTGACACTGCTTCGGGGCAGAATTGACCCCCTCCCCTGCTCAGCCCTGCTCTGCCCCAAAGCCCAGCCACAGCTTCTGGGTCGCGGACTCAAAGATAGGGGGACCAAACCACTCTTCTTCATCCTTGCCTGGTATCTGAGAGACGCCTGGGGACAGTGGGGTCCTTGGGGAGCAGCACGAGGCAGGCGCCATCCCAGGCAGGTCACCGAGGTCTGTGGGGTTTGCGCCCCAACCCCGCTCCACCTCGGCCTCCCTGCACCCGGTGCCCCCAGCCCTGCCGGGAGGCTCTCTGCAAAGCCCCATCCCTGTCCCCAAGGCAGGGCCCCGAGGCACGGCCCCGCTCCGTGGTGCACAGCCAGCCGTGGCCAGAGCCCCCGCGCAGCTGCTGAATAGGGCGGCTGTGGAAAAGCCATTAGTTGCGGTGGCCGGGGCAGCACGCCTGGCCCGGGGCCGGCCCGGGGGCGGAGGGGCTCTCAGGGCTGCACAAGGCTGCTATTATCCGGGGGTAATCACCCAGCCCAAACACAGCCCGGCCCCTCCTGCAGCCCCAAGACAGGCCCCCCGCACGAGGCTGGGGGAGCACAACAAACCTCCCCGGTTGCCCACAGTCAACCATGCAGGACACCCAGGTCCAGTGCCTCTGCCCTGTTGCAGCTTGGCTCTGTGCCTCAGTTTCCCCCCAGGGCAATCAGAGCCAGAGGGGCTATGTCGGAGGACAAAGCACTGGGGTTTTCTTCTCCTTCAAAGCCTTTCTGCCTCCCACACTCTCACTGCCCATTCACACAGGACTCGCTGACCCACGTTCATCCCACCTGAGGACAGGCCCAGCGCTGCCCCAGCATCTCCTGGGAGCAGCAAGAGCACTCCCCTCCAGCTCTTGACTCTGGGCCTCTGAACCTTTGCGTATCCTTTCCTCTCCTCCACTTGCTTTTCCTGCAGCGTGGGCTGCGCTACAAGTCCCAGGCAGCATGAGCTGCACCTCTACAACCACCCTGAGCCACTCTGGGGCAGGGCTGCAGGTTCCCCTGGGCCACAGCATCCCTCCTGGCCATCCCCAAGCACCTCTCACCCCACCAGCCCCTCCAGCCCCAGCAACCCTGTGCTGGGCCCCAGCCCCAGCCCTGCTCCCCGGCTGGTGCCATGCAGTGGCCCTTCCTATGCCCTCCTCCTACCTTCTCTGTGTGTCTGGCCAGCCCCCCCCCAACACTTTTCCAGCCAAATAGACTTGATGATTCATCGGAAATGATTAAATTTTTTCCCCGTGAGATTAGTTGCTTAAAATGGCAATGCTGGGCAGGCATAGGGCTCATAGCCCTGGCGTTGCTGTGCAGAGGGGAGGCCTCCTCCCAGGCGGCAGGTTCGCTGGGAGGAACAAGTGCAGGGGAGCTGTGCCGTCACACACAGACTGCTCGCGAGATGCTCTCCAGCATGGCTGTAGCGTGGGGATGCTCTTGCAGCCGATGGTGGCAGGAGCTCCCTGTCTGGAATGGGAACAGCCACCCCTTGCATGGGTGCCCACGCCTCAGGGACCCCCTGACAACATGCTCACACTTTGCTCTCCCTCCAAAGGGCAGGATGCGGCACCAGAGGAGCCTCAGGCTCTGCTGCCCTTAGAGGAAGGAGAAGGATGTTCCATTTTGCTCAAAATACCATGATTTAAGCCCTGCAAATGCCACCCTGTGAGGGAAGAGGGCCCGAGGGGTCCTGCTTTCCCGCGGGAAAGCATCCACCGAGTCAAACAAACAAGTGGGAGAACCCAGATGACACACTGCTGGTGCATTTTGTTCTGGTGCTAACTTTTATTCTGTGTTAAAAATAAAGCAAAATGTTGCTAATAAAACCTCAGAAATTTCCCAGCAGTTGGAAAGGGCACTGCCGCTCCCTGGAGAAAACAGGCTGGCCAACCGCTGCAGCGGGGAGCGTGCCACCCTGAAACAGCCTCCTGCTGTTACAGCAACCGCAACGGCCGTGCCTCCAGTTGGTCAGGCTTCTGCTTTTCAAACTGTTTAACTTTGAAGAAAACTTTTTTTTTTTTCCCCACTACCAAGCTAATGGTTCTGGGGAAGACAGGCAGGATTTGAAAGCAAGGCCCTGCTGCCCTCACAGCTGGCATGAAATCACCCCGCTACGCTGTGTGTGGCACCCGGTGGGCTCGGGGTCTCTGCGTGGGGAGCACAGCAGGCTGGCCACCTTCATCTTCCCTCTGTCGCTTTATCTCACGCCTTCTTATTTATTTGCTTGCTTAATGGATTTGGCTTCGGCCCCCATTCACTGCTGTGCAAACAAACAGTGTGGATTAGGCTCCCGTGTCGCAGTCCCACGCACACAGCCAGGGTGGGAAGGTCAGGGCACACAGGTCCGGCCCCAGCCGAGGCACGGAGCAGCTCTCGCTCTCTGGCAGCTGAGGGAATATGGGCGTTTGGGGTCCCAGCACTCTCCTCCTCCAACCCTCCTGCCACCTCTTGGGTGCGAGGTTGCGCCCGGGCAGGCGGCTCTGCCCCTGGGGATGGTGGGACTCGCAGAGCTGCCAGACAGCCGCTCCTCTCTGCGGGAAACCTGGGCACCGCAGGACAGCTCGTGGGCGCAGCCTGCCCAGGGCACGGCTGATTACCTCGGTGTCATCTGAGCGTTGCAGGTTGCAGGCAAGATCTGGAAGTGTGTAATTGCGTTTGCCTTTCTCCTCTGGCTCCCGCTGAGCGTGGCTCTGTGCAGCCGGAGAGGAGTGATGGCCAGTGTGCAGAGCCAGGCATGGGCCTGGGGCTGAGCACAAGGCTGCATCCCAGCACACACTTCAGCCCCTTCCACCTTTCCCTGCCCTCCCAGCGAGACCCGTGGGGCTCAGCTGGGCCCTGCCAATGTTGCCGGAGGGAGCCGGCCGCAGTGTGGGCTGAGCCGGCAGGCAGCATTCTGCTCTCCTGCTGTGCATGCCCTGACATGCTGCTTGGCACACCCCAGGTGGGGACGGGGGGCCCTGTGCCTTCCTCAGCCCCTGCAACCCCTGAGCATGCTGATGGGGCCCAGAGCAGCCCAGGTGGCTCACGAGAGGTCTGCAGGGTGCCTGGGGAGCTCAGTGTGCTGCCTGCCTCCCCACAAGCCCCTCGCCAGCGCCGGTGAGCAATGAGCTGTCAGCTGGCGCTGGTTCTTGTGCGGCTCCAGGGTGGATGAAAGGCAGACGTGCAGGGCGGAAGCCGGCTGCCACGTCCGCCCAGGCCTGCACCTCTTCACACAACACCGTCAGGGCCGAGAGGGGCCCCACTCCCCAGGGAAGGGACGGGATGCGGGCCAGCGCCGTGCTTTCCCACACTGCCCAGGAACGGCTCACTGCTTCCCCACCACTGGGGCATGGCAGTGCTGCGGCTCACTGCCTCTGGCAGAAAACCCCCAGGGCACCTTCCCACCGGCCCCTGGTGCCACATGTTGGGGTGCCTTAGGGCTCATGCAATGCACTGCGGTCTGGGGTAAGTACAGGGACCTGCCTGGGCTGTCCAACCTCTTGCTCCCCATTCCCTGGGTAGAAGACTGCGAGGGATGGGGTATCAGATGTGCCATGAGGGCAAAGCTGCCTTGGGGTACCTCCACACGCTCTCTGTCCACTGCTGGGAGCCTTCTTCGACGCCCCTGTCCTACAGCTCAGGAAAACACCTTCTTCCACCCCCCTTCCTCGGCTGAGCTCCCAGTGGCTTCTTTGTGTCTCTGCTCTCCTTCCTCTCTTCTGCAGGGCCTTTATGTAGGGATTATTAACCATGGCTACGGGGCCTTTGTTTAGGAGGGGCCGGGAGTGGGAGCCGGGTAAGGGGCTGGGCGGGCAGAGGAAGGAAGGACGTGAGCGGAAGGGGGGAAGGAAGGTGACATCTGAATTTCTGTGCCGGAGGAGCGCAATCTCCTGCGGCAGCTGCGTGGAGATGGCTTGGGGCTCGGCGGATGCAGAGCAGTGGCAAAGCCCCAAAGAGCTGGCGAGGGTCACCCAGCCCCATGCCATTCAAAGCGCTGTCCCCAGCATCAGCCCCGCTGATAGTGCCACTGCCAGAGTGCCAGGACCTCCATCTGCCCTGCGAGGGCTGGCTTGTGGCATGCAAGCAACATGGGCTTGGCCACGCTCTGCAGGGAGCAGTGCCGGGGTGTCGAGGAAGGCTGTGGAACCATGCAGCCTTCCCCTCGCACCCTGCCCTGCCCCGGGGGCCCGACCCTCGCTCTGTGTGGGGCAGACAGACAAGGACAGCTGGGGAAGAGAGCGCTCCTGAGGAAACCTTAGCCAGCCGGCAGCCACCGCCAAGGTGCAGGGGGAAGGAGCCCTCCACCCAGGGCTGGCCTGTCACTGGGCATCCCAGGGGTACAGGCTAACCCATGACCCGGAGCAGGTGCAGTCCTGGGACAGCGTGCAAACAGCCACGTACTGCCCTCTTGCTCACACGTGTGCAGCCAGGCTGGGCTGGTCACGTATGTTCTCCAGGACCTCTCCCAGTCCTGATGCAATGCTGCCCTGGTGCGAGGGTCAGGCTTTGGGGCTGGGTGGGATGGGGACTGATGGGGCAGCAGGGGGAAGCCGGGAGCCCCGGGACAGCTATTTATAAACCGGCCTTTTCCTTCAGAAGACTTCCGAGTTCATCTCCCCCCAGTGCTGGCTGGAAAAAGGCCCCATTGTCTCGGCGCCAGATGGGCCGGGGCCGGGCACTCGCCCACACAATGGTGTGGATTATGCACCCGGCCGCCGGGGGTCCGGCAGTGGGACGCCTGGGAGGAGCAGCTGCCGCCAGCGTGGCAACCCCACGGCACGAGCTGCCGGGCCGAGAGCGAGGCACGAATGGGTCCCGGCTGTGCTCACTTGTCACCCCTGCTAACACCACACAGCTCTCGTGCCACAACTCTCTGGGGGAATGGGGAGGAGGAACACCCCCGCTCTGCACTCCATGTCACCCAGTTTTCCCAACTCACTGCAGTGTCACTGGGCGGTGTTCTCCGCACTGCCAAGAAAGGGAGGAAAAGCCAGCGTGGGGACCCAGCATCACCCCCTGTGCTTGCCTGTGGCCCCAGGCAGTGAAGTCTTTGTCCCGGCTTTGTCTGCAGGGCTTGGGGCTCCCCCAGGACAGCTCATTAGGATCGACTGCAAGAAAGCATAGTGGGAGATTAGCCCCAGGCAGGTGGCGAGGCCAGCCCCGTCTTTGGGGGAGCCCCTCTTGCACCCATGGGCTGCGGAGGATCCCTTTGGAGGGCCTTGGGGAAGGCTCTCTGCTGCTGTGACGGCACATAGAGTAGTGGGGAGGGCAGATGAGGGCTGTCTAGGAGACAGCAGTCCCCGTGCCACCTCCCTGTGCCGCTGGCTCTGCACCCTGCTCAGCCCCACAGTAACGGGGACATGCTGCAGCACCAGAGCCCAGGGGAATCGTGGGGCTGGCCGGGCTGAGCAGGGATTTCTCCTTGCAGGACTTTCCCATGGAAGAGGACTTGCTTTTCCCAGGGCCATCTGGCCAGGCTCCAGGAGGAGAGAGATATCCCAGCTCCCTTCGTGGGGAGACACACAGCCCTCCAGAAACACATCGGGCAGCCCTCCTGCTCCCACTCTTCCACCAGTCTGCAGGGCAAATAAAGGCAGGCAAGGTGCCCACTGCCAGGGACACTGGGAGACAGGGGCACCCTCCAGCTCCTGAGCCTTCCCACTGGCTGTCCCCGGCAGCCCCAGCCATGCAGCATGCAGGGCGGATGCCGGCTGTCGTTCCCTGCCAGCAGGGATGCGTGCGGTGGGGGATACCATCAGCTGCACCTCCAAGGCTAGGCGAAGGCCATAGGAAGAGCAAGCCAAGCCATCCTGGAGCTGATCCCAAGTGGGGACGGGGGACTTTCCTGGAGCGGATGCACCAGAATGAGCTATTGTTCCAGCCTGGCCTGTGAGCACCGGGAGGCAGAGACCCGCTACTGTGCTGAGGCATCTGCCTGGCCCTTGGCGAGAGCATCTTGAGGGGACCCAAGGTAAGGCCGCTGGCAGTGCCCAGGAGGACCATGCTGGCTGGCTTCTCCCAGGCACTGGGGCTGCCACATGGCCAGAGGCCCACAGGCAAGGGTACCCTGTGGATGGTCCTAGCTGCCCGGCCAGCCGTGAGTGTGCTGGGAGCACTGGAGTGATGCCAGTGGGACCCACACCCCAGAAACTCCCTTCCTGCCTCAGGGCAGTGGCAGGGCAGGATGTACCAGCAAGGGCATGGGGAGGCAGGGGAAGATGCTGAGGCTTGGAAAGCTGTATTTGCCCAGGAGAGAGGCCTGGAGAGAGCTATGGTGGTCCTTAGGACCATCTCCCCACTCCGCAGCTGCAGGCTGTGCTGCCAGCCCTTTGTCTGCCTCCTTTTTCCCATTCCTCTGCTACCCACAGCCTGTTCCCAGCCAGTTTGCTGGGACCTGCTCAGGGTGTGATCCCCCAGTACTACCAGCCTGGCTGCAGGCTCCGCACAACCTGGACCCCAGAGCACAGGGTCCTGACTCCCCCCAAGCATGCTGGGCTCCAGAGAGCTCCTCACGCACCATGGCACCTGACCCCAGGGTTGCTCCCTCCCTCCCTCTGCTTCCAGCTAAAAGCTGCAAGGACGCAGCGGCTAAAGGGCCGAGGCAGCCCTACAGCTTGCTTCCTCTGGCTGCTCCGTTTCCCCGAAATGTGGGGCGGCTGCCCAGCTGCGGTGAGCTCAGCACCGGGAAGGCAGCTCAGAGGCATGATGCAGCAGCAGCCCTGCTGCCGGGCTCGGTGCCAGCACAGCCAGTGCACCACACAGCCCCTGCCCGGCAGTGGGTCTCCAGGCAGGGCTGCCTGTGGGGCAGGCAGGGGTGCACACACATCCCAGGGTCCTGCGCCCGCAGGGTAGGCTGTGGTGGCCGTGGTTAGCACCAGCGCAGCCCGGTTAGCACCAGCGCAGCCCGGTTTACAGCAGCGCCCCGTCTACCCTGTGCCAAATGAGCACTGAGAAAGTGACAAGGGGAGGGGGCGCACAAGCGGGGCACGTACTGTCCCGCTGCCGGCAGCTGCCATGGGCACAGCTGGGAGCGTGGTGGCATCGCGCCCAGACCTCCAGCAAGTGCAGGGACAGCTGGGGGGACCCTCCTTGCAAGGAGGAGTCCTGGCCACGGCCCAGCTGCTGGGTACCCTGGCAGAGACCTCTGTCCCCCCTGCAGGGCCCCAGGGAGGCATTTTCCTTCTCTGCACCCCAGCCTTGCAGCCCCTCCACCAGGAGCCCCGCTCTGTTCTGCTCCAGCCAAATCGGTGTTCCAGCCTGAACCGATCCCCTGGGTGATCCCAGCCCCTTTCCTCCCTCCTCACCCTGTGCCAGGGTGCCTGAGCCCTGTGCTTCTCTCCAGCAGGTCTGGAAGTTGCGGAGCTGGACAGGCTACGGCAGGGGAGAGCAGGCACAGGCTCCCCTCTCCCCCATGGAGCACGGAGCAATGACAAAGAAGCCCTGCTACGGAGCCGCAACCTCTAAACCCTGCAGCCCCTGCCCCTCTCTGGCACTGCAGCGGGGACCCCACCAGCGCACGGTGCCCTGGGCATGGCAGGGGCCCGGGCAGGCGCTGGGAGCAGGGAGGGGGAAGCAGGTGCAGGGCTGGAGGCAGGGAATGAGTGGAACACACCCAGCCCTTGGCTCGGCTCTTTTTTTCCTTCTGTTTGGTAGAGCAATGAGAAATCCAAACATTACCATAAATGCTGAAAGCATCCTGGCTCTGTCACGTGGGCACGGGCGCGTACATCGCTGGGGGATCCAGGCACCCACTGCGAGGGAGTCCACAGCCGAAACCGGCCAGGCAGGGAGGCGACAGGGCTGGCAGAGAGCCAGCCAGCAGGACAGGCCCCAGGCAGGGACAGACAGAGAGACAGATGCAGATCTGCCATCCCAGCAGCCCATCCAGTGCTGCAGCTGGAGGAGAGCACCCAGGAGTATCAGCCAACACAGAGCATGCCAGAACATGACGCCGACCCCGGCTCCTGCCCCAGCTCAGGGTGTTATGGGGGGAACAGATATGGGGGAAGGGGCAGGTGGCGGCAGGAAGGGGACTGCAGCGTCCTGCTCCCTCAGGGCTCCTCCCTTGCTACCCAGGGGTGCTGCACTTCCTTCCTTGGCCCCATGCTGGCCGGTTCCTCCTGGAGCTGCAGATGTCTTTCCCATGGGTCATCTGCTCCGCTTGCTTTCCCCTTCCTTAAAAAGCCTTGGGCTCCAGGGCTGTTTTTTCCTGAGCTTGTCATCACCGTCAGGGCTGCGGGACTAGACCATCTCCTGGGGCACAGCGGAGCGAAGGCCAGAGATGCTAGCAGCCCCATGCCCTGCCCAGGAGCCGGCAGGAGCTGCTCTAGGGCTGTAACCTTGGGCCAGGCCACGACCGTGGGTTTATTCTGGGACCTCCTGCAGGAAACTGCTTGGTGGGTGAGAGGAGCGCTGCCCTTGGGCTGATCCTGTCCCAAACACTGCTGCCCGCGGGACCCAGCGAGTGAGTGCAAACCTTGCCTGTGCCAGGGCTGAGGCTGTCACAAACTCATCATATGTGTGGCCCTAGGGACCCCGTGGGTGGTGGGTGCCCCCCACGCTGCTGGAAACCAGGGTGACGGGGCCGCTGTCATGCCCTGGGTCCCCCGCCCTGCTGGGAGCGGGCGCGAGCCACCCCGGGCTCCGCGGCGCCGCCGCCAGTTAAAAGAGCGCTGATGGCCCTTTAAATGCGCGCCAATGGGCGGGGCCTGTCCCGGTGGCGACAGCCAGCCGGAGGCGCCCTGCCCGGCAGCGGCCACGCCCCCATCGGCCGCGCCCCCGCCGCGTCCTCCGAACGGCCCAATGGGCGGCGGGGAGGGGCGGGAACCTCGCCGCTGATTGGTCCGGCGTCTCGCGACCGACCGAGTGAAGATGGCGGCGCCCAGCGCCGGGGGCCCCCCATGGGGCCGCGGCTGACGGCCCCGTAAGGGCCCCGGGGGGCGCCTGGCCGCAGCCCGGGCCCGCCCGCCCGGCCGCCATGGACCTGCTGTTCCTGCTGCTCCGCGGCCTGCGGATGGTCCTGGACCTGCTGGTCCTGGTGCTGGACGTGAACTTCTTCCTGGTATCCTCGCTGGTGTCGGCGCTGTTCTGGTTGCTTGCCGCGGCCTGCAGCCTCCCCGCCGCCGCCGCTGCCGGAGCGCTGGCCTGCTGGGACGGGCTGCTCTTCTCGCTGGCCTCCCTGGCCCGGGCGGTCTGCGGCCTGGCGCTGGGCGCCCTGCAGTGGCCGGCCGGCCTGCTGCGCGGCTGCTGCTGCGGCCTGGAGGGGCTGAAGGTGGCGGGGCACCTCCTCTCGCACCTGGGGCTGCGGAGCAAGGAGCTGCTGCACCGCGGGCTCTGCAGCCTGATGGGCTGTGGCCAGGCCCTGGCCAGGCAGGTCGGCGAGGGCCTGGCCATCGGCACCAGCCTGCTGGCCTACCTCGTCAACAGCCTGGTCAATGTGTGCCTCATAGGTACGCAGAACCTCTTCACCCTGGTCGCAGCCCTGTGGGACTCCATCGCTGGCCCCTTCCTCAGAGTCACAGACCTGGTGGCTGCTTTCCTGGCGCATGTCTCCAGTGGTGCCATCGCTGTGTCCATCCTGCTGTGGTCACCCTGCCAGCTGGCCTTCGAGCTCCTGGCCTCCATTGCTGAGCTCTTCATCAACATCTTCTTCGTGAATATTTATGGCCTAGGCTTGCTTCTCCTCGTTATTGTTGTCAGCACCTTTGTCTTCAACCCCGGGCTGCTGTGGACACTGATAGACTATATGCTGGGCTACTTCACCATGCTGCCTTCCTACCACCGCTTGCAGCGGGATGTGTGGCGGCTCTATCAGGTGGCAGTCCTGACACTGGGTATGGTCATGACCTCCCAGGCCTGGCGCAGGTTGGTGGATTGGAGTCTGCAGGTGACCAACTGGAGCCGAGGAGGCAGAACAATGAATCGGGAAAGCAACCAGCGAGGGGCAGCTGCGCCTGCCCCGAGGCCCACAGCACCTGGCAGGCTGATGCTGGCAGGGATCGGCCAGCTGCCAGCTGAGCACGAGGACCAGCTAGATGCAGAGCAGGTACCACAAGCACGTCCTGCTCTGAGTCGAAGTGGCCTGGCAGGGCAGCGTCGCCAGCCACCCAGGGAGGAACCAAGCACCTCCTGGGGGAAAACTCTGAGGAGGCAGCAGCTGAACGCAGCAGCTGGGGATGGTGAGGGTGCTCCGGATAATGACCCCTGGATGCTCTTGAAAGAACAAGAGGAACGTAAGAAATGTGTCATCTGTCAAGACCAAACCAAGACAGTCCTGCTTCTGCCCTGCAGGCACCTGTGCCTGTGTCAGGAGTGCACGGAAGTCCTCCTGCAGCAGGCCATCTACCAGCGCAACTGCCCGCTGTGCCGCCAGATGATCCTCCAGACACTTAACGTGTACTTGTGAGCCCAAGGGGTGGGTGGCTTGGGTCATTTTCCCAGGAGGTCAAGGGCACCCCTGTCTGCCTCTTGCTGGGAAGGAGAACTTCCCAGGACTGCCTTGAGCAGCTTCCAAAGAACTAAGGATGGTGCTGAAAGGGCAAAAGGCTGTCGGGGGTGTCTGCTAGCTACACTTGCTACGTAACTAGATTGTAGCTCTTGCTAGCAAGCACAATAACTGATCTCTGCAGCAGGGTGAGAGTTATCTTTTTTTTTTTTTTTTTTGACAACTTTTGCTGTTTCAGGGCCTGTTGCCTCAAGCCTGCAGCAGTCTGAGATCCAAAGCAGAGCACAGAAAGATGCTCTGGTCCCTCCTAGCCAAGTCTGATGGAAAGGTTAAAGGCTGTGCCCTTCTGGGAATCGTAGGGGCTGGTGCAAGGCAAAGGAGGGGTTTTCCCAAGGTCTGGCCAGAAAACTACCTGGCAGACTGCATTCAGGCCGCTGTTTCATCTTCCCTGCATCTAAGTGGGGGAGCTCCCTGGGAATGGAGAAGTATGCCCCTTTTCAAGGCCCTGAGAGAGCTAATGAGCACACTCAAGCATTTTAGGCTTTGCTACCAGAGCACTGAGCCTAGCTCTCAGCTAGAGAACAGCAGATTTTCTGCGTTACTTCAGTATCCCAGCCACCGTGGCTTTGGTTTTTGAGCTTCCTGTTCCCCTTGCCAGGACAATGAGGAGCTGCGATGAACGCGGGCTCCCTGCAGGCCAGTTGACTGCAGAGCTCAGTGTTACTGCTGCTTCCATGCATCAGCTATGCAAGACTAGCAAGCACACATCAGGTTACTCACCTGGGGAGGCTGGAAGGAGTTACTCTTTCTGCAGGGGTGGTGGTGCTTCTTGGGGAACCTGAGGGGTGGCTGGCTGGCCAGTGCTCACAACCCGGGCAGCAGCAGCAGCAGCACAAGTCTGAGCCAATACTGGGGAATCCTCTCTACATAACATGCAATTTCTTCAGGCTCAAAGTGCCATGGAACTAAGTGGTTTACACTGGTACTTGCTTGCTGCTTCCCAGGCTGGGCTGGCTAGAGGGAATAACTCTTTGGGAGGAGAGGGACACCCCAAAGCTCCTGGGAGCCCACTGAGACATTCCAGCTCCAAGCAGAAGTTCTGCAGATCTGTGCTGTGGATCTGCAGTTGTGTGCATGGAGCAGTACCAGGACCATGGCTGTCTTTGATTAGGGCAGGGTTACACTGCTGTTGTCTTACTGTATGTTAGAAATGTAGCTAGTTTTATTTAAAAGTGTCCCCAGAAGTCCAAAGAGGGCATCCAATCCTGGCTGGGGAGGCCTGAGATGGCTCATCCCAGCTTGGTCAACCAGCACCATTCCAAGAAATTGCTGGGCTCCAAGAGGGCCTTGCACTAAAAATCTTTTCCTTTTCCCGCTGCTCGCCTGAGGTCATCCACATGCCACAGCCAATTTTGGCTGGAGCCAGACTGGAGAGAGTCTTGACTCCTGGACTGCAAGCCAAGAGCCTGAGGGCAGCTGGCATGGTCTTCCTTCTCTATTCTCCTTCTTGATTAGTGATTTAAGCCAAAACAAAGGCAGCAGAGAGACGCCAGGCCAGGCCATGCTGAGTGATGTCTCTAGACTGTAAACCTGAGTTGTGGTAAGATATTACCTTGTTGGAGAGTGGCTTTGCTCTGGGAGGCACTGCAGGGGCTGGTTGCCCCCACGTTTGCAGGGGGGCTGGAGGGACTCCCTGGGCCAAGCTGGGCTCTTGAGCACTAATGGGTGTTAGAAGGGCCTGGCCCCAGGGCTGTCAGCTGCTTCCACCTCACTTTAGAGAGATACAAAGCTCCCTGCCCAAGCCCCCTTGCTCGGCCTCTTGTCCCTGTGCCTCCCCAGACAAACACCACCCATGTTAATGTTTGCTCTCTCCAGCCACCTCTCTTGTGGCTGGCAGCCAGTGACACTTGCCGTTGAGTAGGCAAGCCCTTGCCAGAGCAGTGAGTGTGGGCCCACAGGCTGCCTTCCCCAGGGCCCAGCTTGTCCCAGGCACTTGCAGAGCTGTACCCTTCCCCGAGTGTGCCTCTGGAGACACCCAGGAGCGGGAGTGTGGCCACGCTCCTGGCAGCAGGCAGTGATGGTTGGTCAGGACCAGCTCACGGATCTCAGGGTGCAGTGCTTCCTATGTGAATTACAGGGAGGAAAGGACACCTCCCCAGGACTGCAGTTTCTCACCTCAAACCCTTTTTCTATTATAGCAGTCACGCTTATTGTTTTAGGGCCTGTTTGTTTGCTGTCTGTTTATAAAAAAAGAGAAAGCTTTGCCTTAAGTTTAACTCTTTGCACTGTGGACTAGATACTGAGCAGATTAAAGTTTCCTTTACCAAAAGTTGCCTGCTGCCTCATTCTTGGGAAGGGTTTCTCTGGGGGAAAGGGATCTCCTCTCTGCTCACCCCTAAGCTCCAGAGGAAGCCCATCACTCCCTGCCAAGGGTGGGGCGTTAGCTGGAAGGCTGACACCGCCAGCAAGCTCAGGGGAACTTGTCTGGGGGTGCTTGCACCCAGAAAGGCAGTGCTGTGGGATACCTCGGAGCTAGGCTGCTGTACAGGAAGAGTCTGGCATGTAGAAGATGAATCCACACCTGAAGACATGGTGGGTGGGCTTTCCAGGGCTGGCATCCCCCAGCCTCTGCTCTGCTAACCCACAGCAAGAGGAGGGTTGTGGATATGTCTGTGCAAGGGGGCAGAAAGTGCAGCTTGCAAGACACCAGTGCTAATGTCTGCATCTTGCCTGGACACGTGTTTGGTGCCGCAGCCTCTTCTGGGCCTAGAAGCAGGCAGAATGGCGGGGGGAGCTCTTGCTGGCAAGAGCCCAGAACTGGTGGCATCTTCACTCCTAATTCAGGTCACTTTGAGCTGTTTAGCTAGGAGAGACGCAATGGCCACTTTGCAGAAGGGCTTGTACACATAGCTTCATGTCTTTTCAGGAGCAGTCCCCCCAGTCATGCTCGGGTTCTTCAGGACTGGAGCTCCCCAGGGCCTGAGCAGCCTAAAGCAGAGGGCCTGGGATTTCCCAGGCTGGCAGAAACATGCACAAGGATCTGTATTCCCTGCTCCTGCGTGTCCTCAGCACCTTGATGTCCTGCTGCTTGTGATGGAGGGTGTTGGCAAGTCTGACTGTCCCAGGGATGGAGGCAGCACCCCTAACATTAGGGGTTGCAGAGCGGCAGGCAGCATGGGGTCTTATCTTGCAGAAAGGCAGTGGCAGGCTCAGCTGCGCTGGGCTACTGGTTAGCAGATGCATTCACTGCACAATGAATTACTCCCTGGCCACAATGTGAGCTCTTGGCAGGTTGCTGTATGCTTTTAAGCACCCTCTGCTTTTCCAGCATCCTTGTAAATTGTTTGGAAAAAGTGTTTCAGGATCCTGATGGGCAGAGACCCCAGGAGTTCTGGCTCACCCTGCCTTGAACTCACCTGCCTTGGCAGGGTCACGCCAGCAAACTAGCTAATTTTAACCAAGATCCTCTCATGCCCTGGCTGAAAACCACAGTTGGGGGAGGGAGTGCTGGGAGGCCAGAAAGACACAATCTGCTGCAGGAGTGCAGCTCTGCCAGGCACAGTGCAGGCACAGGAAAGAGAGCCACACCGGCAGCCTGTCCGAGCCCTGAGTGGGCATGGGAACCGAGGCACTGCTCAGCCTTCCTTTCTATTTCCCAGGGCATGTAAGCCAAGGCAGGCTGGGCACCCAGGGAGGCTGCAGAGCTGCCCTGGGGCAGGAGGACTGCGCCATCAGGGAAATGTGTCATCCCCTGCACAGGCAGGGTGCTCACAGCCCACCACCCCCTCAGCCAGTCCCAGCAAGGGAGAGAGAGGATGTTCAGCCACCTCAGTCCACTGCGGCCAAGCCAGGACAGGATGTGAAGGACACAGCCTTCCCCTGGGAGTCATCCTGCATGCACTTGGCTCAGTCACTGGCCACACAGCAAGCAATTAGGGGAAGAAAAGGCAATCGCCTCCCAGCTGATGGGCAGCACGCAGGGTCCCCGAGACTTATGTTCAGCCATGCCAGACCTGCCTGCTCTGGCACTATAGCTTTTGGTGCAGAGCTGCACTGCCTGGGGAGGGTGTCCAGCAGCAGCAGTGCTCGCAGACTAGTCCAGGGCATGAAATCTGGAGTCCCCTGAGGTACTCCCTGCTCCAGAGCTTGCTTGGGAGCCTCACACGTGAGCTGAGTGGGCTGGTCTCAGCCCATTTCAATGCCGAGACTCTTTTCCCTTCCCCAAGGAGGGAGGAGCATGATGCTGCTAGGTTACTCCAGTTTAGGAGCACTGCATCGGGGGCGGGGGGGAGGCTGAGGGGCTGACAGCTTGCTGAAACCAGGGCCCCCCAGGCCCTGGGAAAATCCTCATGATCCCTTTGTCAGTCCACCTGCATCACTCCAGCCCTAATAAGCCACTAGTCCCAGCCTGGGGAGAACAGCTATCATCTGCTTGACAGCAGGGAGCTGGCATGACAGACGCTCACTGCAGATGTGCAGCAGCATGAGCAGCTAATGATACCAGGCCAACAGGGAGGGAGCAGGTGATGATCAGCAGCTGAACCGTGGGGGGCCTTTGGGCTGCTTCTGGGCACCAGCTTTGCTCCTTCATTAGCAGCACCCGCAATCCCAGCACCTCGGAGCCACAGTGCTGAGGCCTTGGGGACACAGCGTGGCTGAGGCTGGCAGGGACCTCAAGATCATCCAGCCCAGCCCCCAGTGCGGGCAGGGACAGCTACAGCAGGTTGCACAGGACTGCGACCAGTCAGGTTCTGAGTATCTCCATGGATGGAGAATCTACCACCTCTCTGAGCAGTCTGTGGCAGGGTTTGATCACCCTCACAGTAGAAGATGGACAGCCCTTCGCCAGACTCCCTCACCCATGGATTGTCCCCTCCCCTGCCATTCCCAGTTTAAAACTCTCCTTACCAGGTCAGCTGGCCTGCTGGCAGAGGTCACCTGAAGATGACTGGAGAGTGCTCCCTGTACCTTGTCAGTGATGAGGGCGTTGAACCTATGCCATAACCGCAAGCTTCTGCTGCCAGAAGTCATCAGGACAACCTTCACCATCGAGGGCATTTCCACTTTCAAACCTGGCAGCCGCATGCTCTGCCACCATAGTTGAAGGTTCAGGCTCTTGTAGGGTCTCAGAGATGATCCAGTTGATCTCTTTCATGCCCTCCCTGATGCCACACAGCCTGCTGACCTCCTCCAGCAGTTCCTCCCCTTGGCAGCACAGCTCCAAGACATGCAAAACAATACACCTCTTGCAGGCTGCCCCAGCAAGAGGCTCTAAGCACCTTCTGCAGCTCAGGGCTAACCAGGCTGCGTCCTCCAACATTGCAGGAAGAGTTGCTCCAATGGCTGCTGGGGTCTGTGACCTTGGTGTGCCAAGGACGTGTGCTGCTCTGAGAAGAGGTACTGGCACTTTAAAATTAAAAAACAAACCCACAAAGAAAAAAAAAATCGAACCAAACCCAAACAACTCACCTTCCTGTACAAACTGCTGCCTCTGTCAGCTGCACTACTGTACCTGTGTGCTGAGCCTGGCTCTTATATAGGCTTCCCCCTTACACTGGCTAAGGGATGCTGGCCCCTCCCTAACCTGGGCTCAGCTGGAACAGGGGCTTCAAGCACTTCTTCCTCAGGGGCAGCTGGCAGAGCTCATCAGAAGCAGCTGGAGCTTGCTAGAAACTTGCCAGAAGTCAAGGTATCCTGTGGCTTTCCTTCCCTTATCCTCATTTTTTCCTTATCCTCTTCCTCTTCCTCCCCAGGCAGCAGCATGTGCCCCCATGTTCCTCAGAGGGTTCCCAGCAGTCCCCCAATGATCCCAAAGTGTTCAGAAGACCAAGAGCATCTCAAAAAAAGCAGAGCCTAGAAACTGCTATACCAATCGCCCTGTCTATGGCTGCCTCGGTTAGCTGTGCTCCCCCACATTGTGACAGGGATGACAGGATGCTCCCTGCCCCCACACACCTCCCCTGGCCTCGTCGCAAGAAAAGTCATTTTCCTCCTCCCAGAATAGACAGCACCGGCCATCGATCTGCTCTGCGGCATTGTTTGCTCCTGGGCAGCTCTGCTTACAGAAAAGGCCATCATCAACCCAAACAGATGCTTCCGCTGCAACCCAATCCTGCGGCTGGGGCTGGGAAGAGGAGCCTGCAAGACGGCTAGCAAAGCCCCTCTGCACCCCAGGGGAGCGAGGCTTTGCCCCTGGTGCCGGCACCTCCACAGGCCCCTATGGGTTGGGGGTGGCCCTCAGCATTGCCGGACTGTGCATCCCCCCCAGTCCCACACAGCGAGGCTGGTTGCAGTGACATGCCCTTGGCACCAGGCCCCTGCATGGCCCCCAGGCCCAGGATGGGGAGCTGTGGGTAGCCCCCTTTGGGGGCGGCACTGGCCCTCCACAGGAGCACACAGGCTGGCCCCAGGGCTGCTGCCAGCCTGCCCCAGCTCCCGCAGGGTTTGCTCATCCCGGATGGGCATAGCCATAGTCCTGGAGGCTCCGTGCAGCACGTCCTGGGGGGCAGCAGGGGACCCAGGCCAGAGGAGAGGTGGCTGCCCGGCAGTGTAAGGGGGGTCCCAGGATGGTGGGCGCCTGCAAGGTCCTGCTGGCATGGCCGGGAGAAGAGCTGCCACCCCACGGCCGGGCAGAGCACCGTCCCCAGCCCGCTCCGGCAGCAGGGCCCAGTAAGGAGTCCGGCCGCCGGCCAAAAAGCCCCCTCCCTGACTGGTCCCCGCAGGGACCTATTTTGGGCAGGAATGTGGAAGCTCTTCATTCCCCTGCTAAAAATAGGGACCTTTCCCAGCGGCGGGTCACCGCGTTCACACTGGAGCGCGGGGCTGGCAGGGGGGCAGGCAGGAAGGGGGCCCCGCAAGCCCCGTCCCGGGAGCCTGGGGCCAGCGCAACCCCCACCCCGCCTTCGCCCCCCCGTGCCGGGCCGGGGCCCCCGCCCCGCCCCGGGCCAGCCCGCCCCCACCGGGGTGGCCCTCGAGGCAACGGGACCCTCGTGCCCAGCGGGGCGCCGCAGGGAGCCGGGACACCGGGGGGGAAGCGGAGCCTTTGCGGGGGGGCGGGGGGGGGGCGCACGGGGGACTGTCTCAACGGCGTGTCCCCTCGCCGATGCCTCCATCTAGTGGCTCCCGCTGGCCCTGCTGCGGGGGGGGGCGGCCCCCCGGGCACCGCCGGCCCCCCTCTCTGTCCCCGGCGCCCACGCAGCCCCGCCCGTCGGGCGCAGCCCCCCAGCGGGGTGCCAGCCCCCCGAGGAGACACACAGGCAGCAGGCACACGCGTGGCTGAGGAGCCCTTTATTGAGGGGGAGGGAGGAAAGGGAGGCGCCGGGGCGGCCGGAGGGCGGGCAGCGGGGGGGTGACTGCTAGCCCTGAGGCATGCCAGGACCGGGGCGAGAAGGGCCCCTCGCCGTGCCAGCGGCCAGGCGGCCTGGGCGAGCTCTGCGTGCGGGGAGAAGCTGGCAGCACGGGCCGGGGCACCGTGCAGTGCCCGCGCGGCTGTGCTGCGTGCCGAGGCGGCTATGGCGAGTAACATAAGACAACCAGGTTATTGCGGCTCCCCAGCGCGGGCATCTTGCCCCGCAGCCAGGTGCCAGAGATAATACTTAGCTCTTACACAGCGCTGCTGAAGGGATGCTCCCTGTCACCCCCGGGCCGGCAGAGGGGCCGTATTCCTGCCCTGTGCTGGGCAGCAGCAGAGGAGTGGGGCAGGGGTCCCCGTGTCCCGGCTCCCACGCAGCCGGACCCCAGCACTGCCCTCCCCGGGGGCGCCGGTGGCTGGGAAGGGACACGTGCCCTGGTCCCGACCGCAGCCGAGGGCAGGCTCAGGCGAAGACGGCGGAGTTTTGCCAGTAGGAGTAGACGAGGAAGCCGGTGAAGGTGCTGTCTGTCTTGACACTGGCGTAGAAGCCGATGTAGTCCCCCACGCCCACCTGCACCCACACCTCATCCTCGGGCTCCAGGCGGACAAGGGCCCCCCCTGAGAGTGAGGTGGGCTTGGGCCAGTTCCCATAGTACTGGAAGAAGGAGGCAATGGACTGGCCATTCTTCATGATGTCGAACTGGAGGCTGGCACGGTAGACAGTCGCGTGGACAGCAAAGTAGTAGAGGCCAGGCACCTCGCAGGTGAACTTGCCCGTGGCTGGGTCGTAGTGGCCCTGCTCGTTGATGAGCACCACATCGAAGCGGATGGGCTGGTCAGCCAGCGGTGGGCTGCGCGACTCAGAGCGCTTGGCGCTGAAGGCTGAGCGGGGGGCCACCGCGCACTCGCCCTGTGCCCCTTTCTCGCCATGCATGCCATCCACGCCGGGGCTGCCCACCTCCCCGCGGGGACCGGGCGCTCCTGGGGCAGGCGGGAGGGGGACAGGGTTACCTCTAAGCCACTGCCACCCGCACGCCCTCCCGCCATCTCAGCTCCTCTAGACCCCCACCCAGCCTCAATTCCACCGAAGTTACAAGATGCTTGTAGTGAATACCCACTGTGGCCAGTGCTCTGCCTGGGGAAGCAGCGCAAGACGGGGGGACTAAATGCATAAGCAGGCACAGCAGGAACAGAGAGTTGGAGAAACCCCCACAGGATGGGAGAAACCCCAGCCCAGGAGCCAGGGTGGGGATGATGCAACCGTATCAATGGAACAGCTAGGTGGGCACTCCTAAAGCAGGGGTGGAAGGTAGGGATGGCAGTGAGGATGGGGAGAAATGCAGCTTTGCCGGGGACTGGGAGCTGCCGCCTGTTGCAGGACCACAGGGTCACCACAGGCAGGACTGGAGGGGCAGTGATGGCACGAAAGGGGCACTTTTGCAGGATTTGCTCTCGGTTTGGCAATGGGGGGCTTTGCCAGCATCCAGGACTAACTCCCTGGAATGAGGGCATTCCCCACAGGCAGGGCAGAGCAGGTCCCCCTTCCCGGCCAGGACATCTCCTTTCTTACCAGGTGGGCCCATCTCGCCCTTCTCCCCTGGCATCCCCATCGCCCCATCCCGGCCGTCTCGTCCGTCTCTGCCTGGCAGACCCTGGCCCCCATGCAGGCCTGGGGTCCCCGGGATGCCCGGCTGCCCTGAGCACAGCCCAGGGATCTTGTTGTCTTCAATCTGCAAGGAGCTGGCGATGAGCCCGAGGAGGAAGAGGAAGAAGAGCTGCTTCATCTTGTCTGCCGTGGAGGGGCTGGAAGGGGGCAGAGAGGGGTAATGGCTCTGGGGACCTCAGTGAAGAGGGCTGGCAAACAGGTTTGCAGTGCCCAGCAGGGAGTGGGTGTGGGGCGGGTGGGTGGCAGGGGACTGTTCCTCCCTTCTTTCCCCCCTGCCATTTTGTCAGCTCCACATGGCAAGGCTGACCGCTGGCTGCACCTGCCACAGCATCCCCATCACTGGCTGTGCCACCGCACGGTCCCACAGCCCACCAGCATGCTCCTCCACGGGACAGCTCACGGAGGTGCCAGGGCCAGGGAGCTGGGGAGGGAGCTGTGGCATGTGCGGGAGGCAGGAGCTCTGTGTGCACGGTTGGGGGTTGTTTGGGATGGGAGCTGCCACATCGGCGGTGTGTCCGGCTATGGGTGTGCATGGAGGTGCCGGCGGGGGACTGTTGGGGTGTCAGCTGGAGGGCAGCAGGTGAGCTGCAAGACATGCGTGCGTGGGGTGGGGTTGTTGCATCCGGGTGGTGCGTGGCGGGACGGCAGCTTGGGGAGCGTGGGGCTGCGTCGCGGCCCAGCCCTTGGCAGCATCCCTGCTGCCGGCAGCTCTGCTCCACGCCCGGCCGGCTCCCTGGGGCACAGCTGTCTGGGGCTGCAGCATCCCTGCCTGTGCTGGACCACCCCAGTGCCGGGGACCACCCTGCCGCCCGGGATGCCCCCAGCCCTTCCCACACCAACGCAGTGAGAGCAGAGCCCCACGGCCGGCACTCGCCCCCTCCCTGTGGCCTTGCCCGGGGAAAGCTGCTCTCTTCCCCCTCCTGGACGCAACGGCTGCAACAAAGAGGAAAAGGAGGAGAAAAGTGTCTCTCCTCCGCCCAGGCGCCGGAGCCAGGACCCCATCGAGTCCCGTCTCCCCCCGGCACGGGGTGGACGGAGCTGGGTAGCCCCACTCACTGCGATCCTATGGCTCCTGCCCCAGCGCCTCGCTGCTCTCCGGCGTGGAAGGGCTGCGGCTCTTCCTGACCGCTTCGCTCTGACGAAGGCCCTAGGAAAGGCAGCCTCTCCACCCCCCACCCCCCCTCCTCCTCACGTCTCTCCTCCCAAACTCCAAAGGAAATCAAGGGCCTTGGGAGCCAAAAGCTACAAGACAAGGGGAAAAAGAAAAATAATCCCATGGTGTCTGAAGTACTGTAAGCAAGGGGGAAGGGAGAGTAAGGCAAACAGCCTGGCAAAGGGAGAAGAGGAAGGGGTTGCAAACCACCTCGGCTGAACACATCTGGGCACCCGGGCAGCAGGACGGAGGGCGGGGAAACGAGAGAAAACAGGCAGCAGAGTGGACGTGGAACAACAGAAAGGCCAAGGGAAGGAAACCCAGCAAGGACAGGCAGGGTTGGAGCGGGAGAAGGAAGAGGGAGCCCTCGGGGTGTGTGGGTCCCCTGACTGGCAGCCTCAGGGCTGCCTATGGCAGCAGGGCTGAGGCAAGGGGGACTGGCAGTGCCAGCCCTGGGACCACCCGCAGGGAGCTGCGGGACCCAGCCGGGGTGTGCCGGCGTAGGGCCCGGCGGCAGCTCGCGCGGCTGAGCAGGCAGGGACCTTCCAGGCAGCAGCAGGCAGGTGGAAGTGCAGGCAGAAGCGCAGGCAGAGCAGCACTGCGGCCATGCCAGAAAGCAGGGCTAGCCCTAGGGGACCGCAGGGCACGAGGCAAAGCTGGGACTGTGCCGGACTTTCGAAGGCACTCCCAGCTTGCCTTTAGCTCGTTCCAGCACCAAGTGCATCCAAGGGACACCATCAGATGCCAAGCGGTGGGGCGGTCCTGTGTCTGGGGGGAGTCCCCGTGCCCAGCAGCCAGCCTGCAGCAGCTGGGATGGTGCAGGGAGCGAAGGAGCCGGGTGGGCTCGAGCCGCCTGAGCAAGAGCAGCAGTGCGGGAACAGCAGTGCTGTGCTGGCTGCAAGGGCAGAGTGGTGCTGACCCGAGCAGGTCCTGCTCCCAGTAACCCCAGCTGGGCAGAGGACTTTCCCACGCGCTCAGGGCAGGTGAGGGCAGAGGGAAGCATGCTGGCACTGCTGGCTCTCTCCTCCCCATGCTGGTGCCTGCAGCGGTGCGTGTGACACTGCTGGCTGAGCCTTCCTGCCCCAGATGCCCGGGGCCAGGCTGGGTGCTGGCAGGGAGCTGCCTGGCTCCTCTCTCCCAAGGTGTGAAGGGGCTGTTGTTTTTGGCCAGCTGGGAGCTGGTTTGTGGCCGTGGGGTGTTGCCAGGCCTGTGGCCATCAGGATGGCCTGAAGCCAGCATGGCCAGCTCAGACAGTTAAGCCAGCAGGAGCACACCCCCCTTGCTGGGGCAGGATCCCCTCCCTGCACCATGGGGGCACCAGCCTGACAGCCTCTGACACGCATCCATTTCCCTGGGGTCCTGCAAGCCCCCCAGCCCACCAAGGGCACAGCCAGCAGACCGTTCCCCCTTGCAGCCAGGCAGTCTCCGCTGTGTCGCTCCATTCCTGCTCAAACTCCCCAGCCCAGCCCTGGCTTCCCTCCCTTGGCTCCATGACTCAGTTTCCCCTCAGATCTGGCAGCACCCGCACACAGACCCTCCCCAAATGAGCCACCTGCTCCATCGGGTTTGTCAGCTGCTCACGCTGTTTATTCTGCTGGCTTTGGGGCTGCGGGACATGGGCAGCCCTGGGCTCTTCTTGTCTCTGCAGGCTGGCACACCAGGGCCCAGTCTTGCTCCATTTGGAGAGCATTAACTCTTCCCCTGCTAGGCTAGCACCTGCCTGAGGGCTGCAGGAAAGAGGCTGCGCACAGCCTGGAGAGGCTGAAAGAGAGAAGTGGGCTGGGAACCACACACAGCTCTGGCCAGTATCCCTGGGGTTGGCTGAGGATGGGGAGGCATTGCCCAACCCTCTTGCCACCGTCCTGCTGCTTGGCAGGGGGACTTGGCATGGTGTCCCCAGCACAGCTCCAACCTGTGGGCACAGCTCCTCCAGCACAGGCCTTTCCCTGTAGCAAGGCTGGGAAGGGGCACCTGGTCTCCAGGAGCTTGGTCCTGAGGGCAAGCCCATGGCGTCTTGGCTCAGAGCAGAGCGCTGAGCAGAGGGGCTGACCCCAGGGCAGGCGAGGAGCCAGGCAATGGGGTGCTGCTGCTGGGGGCCACCCAGCAGCTGAGTATTTGAAACAGGAGGAGGATGGGAGGGATATCTGGGGCAGTGGGTGGCTCTGGGCAGGCTGCTTCAGCCCCTGCTCCTCTTCTCTTGCCCGGTCAGGGCTGGAAGCACTCTACAGGGTCATTGGAGTCGGGCAGGATGTTGCAGTTGATGGGCCAGAGGATGCCAAGAAGGCTGAGAGACTGCTGGCAGCGCAGCTCAGCAGCCAGGCACACGGCACGGCATGGCTGCAGGACACCACCATCTGGGGTGCACTTGGGCACGAAAAGGCTGCAGATGAGAAGGCGAAGGTGCTGGTAGCAGGCGAGCTCCATCAGCGTCTGCAGGAGAGTGGCAGTGAGTGTGGCACAGTGTGGTGAGGGCAGACCCCTGTGCAGCCCCTGCGCAGCCCACCTGGTAGTCCTGCAGCACCTCGGCAGCTCCCTCCTGGTCCGGGATAGCCAGCCAGATGTTGGGGAAGGAGGTGGCATTGTAGCCCAGCCCCAGGCACATCTCCACTTCCACAGGTTCACAGACAGACCCTGCCACAGGGTGAGGAGCTTCACTTCTTATAGCAGCAGTGATACCCAGGTGCCTCAGGCAGATGTTAGCCATGGGGCAGCTGCCAGCATGTCTCCTGGGCTAGGGGGCTCAGGGGGGCTGAGTGGAGCACTTGGGGGGGCACTCACCGAAGGCTGGGTAGGAGACCCCAGTGCAGTTCAGCTCGTCTGTGCCATCGGGGCAGTCGTGCCAGCCATCACACACAGACTCCAGCGCCCGGCACTCGCCATTTCCACAGGAGAACTCCGCAGGGCTGCAGGTCTCTGTAAGATGAGAGAGGACAGCGCGGCAGGGCATGGGCTTGGGTATGGGTACAGGCAGAGAGCAGGCCTCCTTGCTGGGAGTCAGCCTGTTCCCATACTGACCACCCCTGTCTCTGCTCTCCTTGGTCACTGGCCAGGGGACATCCAGGTGAGTGGTTGCAGAGCACTGCCATCTGGCAGCCATGGCTGATAGGTGACCATCGCTGGCCCAGTTTACGGGGATCCCAAATTCCCTGGATTATTTGGGGGCAGCCCTCAGGTGATGGATTGTGCCTCTGTGCAGGTGAGCCCTTGCAGGCCACATCCCCATGGCTAGGATCAATAGGGTTATAGGGTAATTCAGGTGAGAAGGGACCCCAGGGGCCTGTAGCCCAACCTCCTGCTCCCAGCAGGGTCAGCTATGCGGTGAGAGCAGTTTTTCCCAGGGCTTTATCCAGTCCGGCCTTGAAACTCCCCAAGGATGATGACTGCACAGCCCCTCTGGGCAGCCTGTGCCCCTGCTTGGCTACCTACTCTCTGTGGCATTGCGGGCTTGGTAAGTGGCGAAGAACCCATCGTCGGCTACTCCCTCGTCCGCCACGAAGAGGATGGTCATGACATGGCGTGAGGAGGTCAGAATGGGTGGCAGCTGGTGGCCGCAGAACCTGCCGGGGTCGTGGGGTGAGGGATGGGGTCAGGGTGGGCAGCGGGGCTGACCAGCACCTCCCGAAACCCTGTCCTCTGGTGGCTTGTCCTCCCCAGCCTACCCTGTGCCTCAGTTTCCGCAGCTGAGCCACAGGAGCCCAGTGCACCCAGTGCAGCAGGGCCGGAGATATCAGGGGTGTGTCTGTACCTGCCCATGAGGCTGGCGGCCCCTGTGCCCGCGCTGTCGTGCACCTCCACGAAGTCAAAGCTGCAGTCCTCATGTGACTCCAGGCTGAAGTTGTGGAAGTGCAGGTCGATGACGTGGCCCACGGGCACTGAGATCTGCCAGAGGCACAGCTGCAGGGCAGGGGGCAGCCGGCGACACCCATGAAGCCAGGCAGGGGCACCCACAGCTCTCCCCGGTGGGAGGTTGCCTTCCTCCCTGCCTGCCCTCACCCTCCTCCTGCCCCCATCCCGCTGGCATCCCTTCTCTCACCTGCTGGTGCGGGTATGGCTGAGGATGGCTTGGGGTGGAGAAGTGCCCCTCCAAGGCGGTCAGTGGCCCTCCACACTCTAGAGGGACACACACACATGCAGCTTTACCCCCTGCCCGTCTCCCTTCACCCTGTGTCCCCACTCCCCCGCCCCTGCCTCCCACTGCCCATCGCCATGCCCTCTGGCTGGGTGCCCTGGAGGCTGTGGGCTGCAGGCGGGGGGCTGGCCCACCTTTGTGTTTCAGACTGCAGTTGGCCTCATCACTCTTGTCCACGCAGTCATGGAAGCCGTCACAGACGAAGCCCAGGTGGAGGCAGAGCCCCTGATCACACAAGTGCTCGTCCCAGGCACAGCTCTCTGCAGTGCAGGCAGAGATGGCCAGGCTGGCAGTGGTGTCCCATGGGGCATCCTCCCCTGCCCTGGTGCCCTGGGCATTATGGGAGAGCATCCGGTGCTACCCACTGCCTGCCCACAGCGAGGAGTCCTGGCAGTGCCCGGGGGCAGGGGTACTCACTCTCGCTGGGAGCCACGGCGCGGTAGCGGGCGCTGAAGCCTGGGGCACCCACGCTGCTGTCGGAGACGAAGATGACACGCAGGTGATTGGAGTTGGTGTTGAAGGTTGGGGGGACCACGTTGCCGCAAAACCTGGGGGCACAACAAGGGGCAACACTGCTCACCCTGGGAGATGCTGTCTCCCCCCCGCACTGCCATGCTCCCTGGGTGCGAGGGGCCCTACCTGGTTGGGCCCACCCTATCCGGGGCAGGATCCGTGCTGCCGGCCCCCTGCTCCTCGTAGAGCTCCACACGGTCGAAGAGGCAGGAGGCAGTGCCCTCCACGCTGAAGGTCTCCATCTTCAGCTGGATGGCGAGGCCAGGGCCCACCTCAATGCGCCAGATGCAGAGTGTGTCGGGTGGGTAGGGGCCAGGGTAGTTGGGAGAGCTGAAGGAGCCCTCAGGGCCCTGCAGGGTTCCACCACAGGCTGCACAGGGCAACAGCGTGGGCATGAGGTAGTGCTGCAGGGCACCGCCACCCTGCACACCGCCCCACGCGGGACTTACCCGGTGCTGGCGGTGCTGGCGTGCCGGCTGTGGGCAGCCAGCTCTGGGTTGGGGTGGTAGCTGTTTTGGGAGCCAGGGGGGCCCTTCGGGTGGGTGCTACGGTGGTGGAGCCGGTGCTGTGGGCAGGCAGGGCTGTAGCTGGGGTGCTAGGTGGCTGCGGGGACGTCAGCTCTGCGCCCAGGGAAGAGCAGGGACAGCTCAGCCCCAGCAGGGAGAAATGCTGCAGTGCAGGGCAGGGGCTTAGGAAGCCCACCCAGCCCCATGTCCTGTGCTCCCACCCTACCCCACACGTGTGCAGGTCCCGGGGGATCCCACACAGCTCTCATAGGACCCAGTGACCTTGCCAGATCCCAGGGAGGTGGAGATCCCCCTTGCTCCTAAGCACGGGGGCGCTCTCTCCCCACGACAGGCAGACCCTGTGAGGTCCTGTGTAGGGTGGATGTCCCCGCTGTGGCCCTCTCTGCCTCTGAGCCCGTTCTGTGTCCCACCCGCCACGGTCACAGCCACAGCCCGGTTCCCCAGCCCTCCCTGCTCAGGCACTCACGGTGGATGACGATGCCCAGCAGGAGGGCGATGAGGAAGAGGAGGATGGCACTCATCAGAGCCACGCAGAGCCAGGTGAACTTGCAGTCAGCGTGGTACCGCCAGCCTGCCTGGCCCCAGAGCTGCCGACCTGTGGGAGGGCAGAGCCAGGGTGCTGCTAGCCATGCCCCCACCCTGCCACCTTCCTGCGCGGCCGGCTGAGCCCTGGCTGGGCATATC
Organism: Vanellus vanellus; assembly: GCF_965231255.1. Classification (NCBI taxonomy): domain Eukaryota; kingdom Metazoa; phylum Chordata; class Aves; order Charadriiformes; family Charadriidae; genus Vanellus; species Vanellus vanellus. The sequence goes on along the minus strand of NC_138926.1, from coordinate 6,593,252 downwards.
CCGACCTCTTGTCCCCAGGGTGTTAGTGGGTCACCCAGATGGCCCCAAAGCCCTGTGGGGAGCTTGCCCAACCACCCCGATCCCAGACCCATGGCTGCTCCTGGCGGCCCCATAGACAGGGGCATGTGTACAAACCCCCAGGTGGGTACCGAGGCTGTCCCGGGGCAATGCAGGGCTGGTCCCATCCTCCTCTGGCGGGTGCTTGGCATTTGGCGCTGCCTGGGGCTCCTCACCCTCAAAGACAGGGTTGCAGAACTCGGTCTGCAGGAGAGCAGGCGTGGGTGGCACCGCGGGTCCCATGCTGCAGGGACCCACAGATGGCCAGGCAGGAACCCTCCAGGCAGCACCCCCATCCCCAGCCCTACCTTGCTGTGGTCCAGAGCCTCGGGGCAAAGCGTGATTTCAGTGAAGTCTTTCATGGCAGCGGGCGATTCCCAGTGCAGCCTGGCTAAAAGCCTCCCCAGCGTGCTCTGCCCCCCGGCACAGGTGCCTGCCCCACCACCCGTTCCTCCCCAGCCGCCCCCATCGGCCCCGGGGCGGCGTGGGGACCTCTGCTCCACGCACCGGGGCAGAGGCGGTGGCAGCACCGACTGCCTATGCGTGCCACCCCAGTGCCGGACTCCGTGGAGCCCCAAGGGCCATGTCCACTGTGCCACAAGTGCGGGGAGCCCCAGGAGGCCAGCAGCCCCAATCCCCTCTGCAGGCCCCTTCCCCCCCACCCTGTTAATCCAGCTCAGCTGAGGATGCCGAGGTCAGACTCTGGCACAGAGAACCAGCGTCTTAAAGGGGAAGGTGTGCTCACACCCGCCCCGCTGGGAGCCCGTCCCACTGGAGACCCTGCTTTTGGGTGTTGGGAGGGGCCGTTGGTTTGCCTGCTGCCCCTGGGCTCCCCGCCGGCACAGGGCGGCACTGAAGGGGCTGTGTCGGGGAGCCCAGGCTGAACATGCCCCTCCTTCCCTCGCGCCATCCAGGCACTGGGTGCCTGAGCCCCACCGCCTGAATTCCCACTGCCCCTTAATGCCTCTGTATCCGTCTCCGTCCCTAAGCAGGGGAGAAAGGGGCCATTGTTCAGGGGCTTTGGAGGAAGAGCGTGGGCACTGGGAGCTCTGCAGGACTGGAGGAGGAGGAAAGGCTCCCTCTGTCCGCAGGCACCACAGGCGGCTGGATGAGAGGGACTCCCAGCTGCACCCACATCTCCCTTGCTCCAAGCAAGTGCAAGGGCACAGATGCTCCTGGGCCTCTGGAGCCACAGACAGGCAGGCTGCTCTGGCACCAGTGGTGTTGCAGTCCTGCTTCGTGCCTCAGTTTCCCTCCCACTACTGGAGGCAGTCCTTCGCCTGCCCACCCAAAGACAAGCACACGTACACAGCACTCTGTTCAAGCTAAAATTTATTCCTGCACAAGTTTCCCTTGTACGAGACACTTCCCACCCATCTTGCTTACACAGTAAACAAGCCACCTGCCAAGCAGCAATGCTGCCCCAGTCCGGTACCTGCCGCGGGCAGCCCCTCCATCCTAGCCTGCCCTCCCCCAAGCCCCTCTGGGACGCCCTGGGCTGGGCAGGATGCTCATGGCATGAGTGCTCAGCCTGTGCCCGCAGGGCCAGTGAGGGTGAAGCAGGATGGGTTGCTGGGTTGGACGTAGCTGCCTTGCGGTCTGGGGCTGGGATTGTGCTGGGTCGGGCCCATTTCTCCTCCCGCTGCACCTCAGGCAAGGCAGGAAAGGTAGTAGAATAAATTAGAGAAAAGGCTAAAAAGGCCACTGGCTTTTGCTAGCTGGAGGACAGAGCACAGGGCGGGTGGGGACACACATCCCCGGGCACCCAGGGGGGCTCCTGATCACAGGGAGAAGAAAGCCCCAATTGCAGATGGTCCCGGAAAGCCGCTGTCCTCCCCTCCCTCTCCTCCGCAGGACAGACATTCCTGTGCAACTCCAATGGCCTCCCGCTCCCCTAAATGGTTTAAGGCACCGTCGTATGAGGAGGCAGGTAAAAACCTACCCAAAGCATCCTCTGGCACAAGTCCCTGGAGAGCCAGGAAGCCGCAGGGTGCTCCGGGTTGAGCGAAGTCCACTACAAATAGATATAAATTCCACAAAATGTTTTCCTCCCTCCTGTCTGAGTCTAGGCCTGAACTCAGGCTGCTTTGAGGAGTGTGCACAGGGCAGCTGGTGGGGATGTGCTGCCTGAAACGGGACGGAGGCAACTGAAGGGCTGGGGTCCTTTGCCAGGAGGTTCGGAAGTGCTGGGAAGAGGCTGGGAGCAGTTCACGAATCCTCTGGTTCAGCCAAGCAGAACAGGAGTGCCAAGAGGCCAGGAGGGATGCAGGATGCTCTCCTGGGTCCCCAGCTCTGGGTGCTCCCCCAGGGGAGCAGAGGTCCTGGCCTAGTCAACGGGGCAGGAGGCCCCATGCCCGCAGAGTCCCTTGCTCAGTATTTTTATTACACACCAAAAAAAAAAAAAAGAAAGAAACTAAAACGTACCCCAAGGTAAGAACCAAACGCCAGCAACCAGGAGGTGCCTGAGCTGCCTGGGCCCTGCCCTGCCATGGGCTGCCCTCCTCAGTTCAGAGCTGGGGCGTCCTTGCCTGGGGTCTGCTCCTGGCTGCCCCCAGCCTCCTCCTGCAGCCGCCTCGGGGTCTCTCCTCTTCACCTCCCTCTTGCACCTGGGGGGCAAATGGCCAAAACCTGGAGGGGCTGGCTCTGAGGGGTGGCACAGGGGTCCCCAGGGAGGCAGGGCTGGCTACATGCGGGAGGACGGGCTGGCCAGCTCGTAGAAGAGCAGGTAGGCATCGCTGCTGCGTACGTGGCTGGATGACATCGGGGTAACACTGTGGAGATGAGGAGATGTGCTGTGAGCAATGGGGATGAGGCACTGGGATGCCCTGGGCAGGGGGGTCCCTGCTCACCCCAACCCCACAGCCACCCCTGTGCCACCCACAGCCTCACCGGGAGTCGTTGAAACTATGCCACTCGCTGGAGATGGGGCTCTTGCAGTAGGCGGTGTAGTGTCCCCCCATGGTGGTGCCCGAGTGGTTGGAGACGGCGTAAAGGTTGTAAATGGCGTGGTCTGTGGGGAGCGAGGGCAGCACTCAGCCATACTTACTGCTGCCCCTCTGCCCCCCAACATACTAGCACAGAGCTGGGGCCAGGAGGGACTGGCACACTGGATGTCTGTGGCTCCCAGCCCCTGTGCCTCTGCCCCCCCACCGCAGGCTGCAGCACCCTGGGGGGCTTGAAGGACCCAGCCAGGAGCTGCCGGGAGCCCAGGGCTGGGCTGGAGCCATGCAGGGCCTGTCACTCACTGCAGCTCTGTGAGGCAAACTCCCGGAGGTCCAGGTCCTTCAGCTGGAAGTTGACGAAGGTGGTGAGCTTGCTCATTCGTATCCTGGCCTCTGAGAAGCGCTTCAGGTCTAGGGGGACATGTCAAGGAGACGAGGGACAAAGAAGAGCCTGCGAGGAACCGCCTGACCCCCCACCAGCACCCCTTGGCCCTGTCCCTCCACCTGAAGGATACGAAGCACCAGGATCTTGGGGAACTTCTGGATGCTGAATTTCTTTGTGCACCTCGTCCTGGCTTTGCAGCGACAACACGTCTGTGAGAGACAAACAGCATGAGCAGGAGGGTTAGAGCAGAGGCCAGCCCCACCGGGCACCAAGCTCACAGACCTGGCAACACAGGCATGGAGGGAAAGGGCCCCAACCTGCACCAAGGCAAGCTCACTTGTCCCCATGGCCCGTACCGGTTTCTCATCCCCATCCAGCACGTCCTCTTTGGTGAAGAGCCGCAGGCAGTCCATGAGGGTCACCTCCCCGTAGCCTTTCTGTGGGAGCACAGAGCAGGTCAGGGACAGGGTGCGTGGGGCAGGGGGACGGGGGTTGGCAGGGACCCCTTACCTTGGGGATGGGCAGGGACAGGTCCCAGAAGGGGTCGAAGGCTGTGGAGCAGTAGCCGCACTCGCTGCAGGTCAGCGAACTCTTCAGCTGCCCAACAAAGAGGTCTGGTGGGGATGGGACAAAGCAGGGTGAGACCCCCGGGAGTGAGCCCCACTCCCAGCCCAGCCCTGCCCTCCTCCCCTCACAGCCCTGCTCACCGCCAATGCGGCTGTCCTCCCTCTCCTGGTACCTCCTCCACATCTGGCGGCTCTTCTCATCGTCACTGCAAGACATGGGGAGACAGAGCGGTACTGAGTGTGGCCTGGCAGACGCCAACCCCTGTGACACAGCCCAGAGGGACCCACATGGTTACTGTCCCTGGGCCAGGCTTGCCGGCAGTGAGCTTGTCTGTGGGGCTTGTCCACTGCCTCTGTCCCAGCCAGAACTTACGGGAGGTGGTCCAGGGTGTCTGTGCTGGCCCGTGGCCGCACCAGCACACGGTTCACCTCGCTGTGCAGCCCGTCGAGCAGGAACCGCAGGAACTCCTGTGCATCCTGCTGGCTGCAAGACATGGGGCATGGCCAGTGAGCAGCAGCAGGGGCTTGGCTCCTCCCTGCCACCCCCACACCAACACCCCTTACTTGTAGCCAACGAAGCGGGGGGCGTATCTCTGGATCTGTGTCTTGAACTCGGAGGGGCTCACGCTATCATTGGGGGATGAGGTCCAGAGCAGCTGAATCAGCTTTGCAAACTCTGTGGGCAGAGAGGCAGGTCAGTGGCACAGCTGGCCATGGTGGCATGGCATCACTGTGCCCTCCAGGGGATAGCTCAGCACCCCACTCTCGGGTCCCCATGGCCAGCCCCATTCCCTCTGGAGATCCCACTGGCTGGGCACCCACAGCACAGCACCTGCCCCAGCAAGGCTGGGGAGAAGCACCGACCTCTGGGTGGGGGTCCCCCAGGACATGGGGTGGCCCAGGGCAGCAAGCATGTGCTACAAGGGTGGGAGTCAGGGAAGGTGTGAAGCCAGGGGCCGGTGACTGATGGTTACCTGTCATGAGCGCGGTACGCATGCGGCTGTTGTTGTTGAGGTCCCGCAGGTACTGGTTCTGCAGGCAGTAATCCCGCAGCTCCTTGGTGTTGCTCAGGCACTGCAGGATGGAGTTCATGAAGCACTGGGGGAGGCAGAAGAGAAAACCATGGCAACAGGAGGCAGAGAGAGGCAGGCAGTGGCAGGGGGACACCTGGGGTGGATGGGCAGAGGATGGGGATGAAGCAGTGCAGAGCACAGAAAACCCTTCCGCCGCCAGCACCATCGGGAGCAGGGTGCAGGGAGCTGCCAGGGTGAGAGTGTGGGTGCTAGGGGTGAGGTGAAAGGACAGGGCTCCCCACTACCCCACAGATGTGCCCACAGAAGAGCACGGTGTGAGCTGGGGCTGCACAGCCAGGTGCCTGGGTAAGCACTCACCGTATTGCCGAGGTTTCGCAAGCCGGTCAGCCCCTGCACTGCCTTGGAGCTCTGCAGAGAGAAGGAATAGGGCTGAGACAGTGCCTGGCACAGGCTGGCTGTGCCTGTGGGCAGCCCAGGGAGGCTGTGTTGCCGTGGGCACCCATGTGGAGCATACCCTCAAGTGCAAGCAGAGGCAGCTGCTCTCTGCATGGGTTGCATGCGGGACCATGGCTGAGGACCTGGTGGTAAGCCACAACTAGCCTGCCCCATTCTGCTTGCCTAGCTGCTGCTGGCCCGGGACAATGCATACGGCTCAAAGTCCTCCCTGCCTGGCGGCACTGCTGCCCCATGCCCTGGGCTGCAGGCCAGAGCAGCCCCCCTGCTGCCTCCCCTTGCCAGCCCTGTGCCCTGGGAAGCTGGGGGGTGGCAGCGCCCCATGCCTGCCCACAGCTGCAGGAGGTGCACAGTGCCCCCACCGCTGCCCGCTTTGTCCACACTGGGTATCCCCTCCAGGACACCCTGCACAAGCGGAGCCCAGACTTTGGCACAGCTGTTTTGCAGGATAAAGTCCACCTGGAAAAGTGCAAGCCCAGCCCTGTGGCAGTCAGCCCGGGGGGCTGGGGCTGCATGCCCAGCGGTGCCCTCCCAGCTGCTCACTGGCTTGGCTGTGCTGCGCCTGTGCCGCAGGACTCTTCCTGGTCCTCAGGTACCTCCTGAGCCAGGCAGGCTCATGCCAAGCAGAGATGGGCATGAGTAGCTGGGCGCTGGGGCAGGAAGCATTGCCACTCTTTGCTGGAGAGACCGAGAGCAGAGTGGTCTGGAGCGCCACAGGGCTGCCCACCCCTCTCCTAGTGTGGGGGACAGGGTGCTGGTAGGGACGAGTGGTGGGAGCCCAGGGGTCCTGCTCCCAGCCCTGCATGCCAGTCTGGCACAGAGGGTAGTGGTGGGGAGAACCTCCCTAGAGCTGTGCCTGGAGCAGGGTCAGGGGCCGACAGGGCTTGCAGGGTCAGAGTGCTGGCCATGCCCCCCAGCCTGACCAGGTTTTAAGGATCCTCAGGCAAACACCCCAGCTGCCCACCCCAGGCGTGAGGAGTGGGAGGAGGAGAGGAGAGGAGGGGGCCCAGCAGCTCCGAAATAGCAGCAGCTGGTGTGTGTGTGGGAGGTGCTGAGCACCCAGCCCTGACAGCAGCCCAAAATAACCCAGATCCAGTTACACGTGCTCCTTAGCGACGGTGCAGGCATCACCCACTCCAGGGGAGCCCAGCACCAGTGGGGTCTTGGCCGCCCCGTGCAGGCGCACGCGATGCTACCAGACCAACCGGGTACCCTGTGTGCCATGCGAATGCTCCCTCGGTGCCCAGCGCACAGAGGTGTCCCCATCCGTGGCTGGCCACGGCGCTCAGTACTGGGGGGTGACTATGCAAAAGTGCCAGGCAACCCCACCGCTTATCCCCAGGCAGGGACCCCGGGACTGTGGGGCAGGCTCAGCCAGGCAAGGGGTGCCAGCAGGAGGTGGCAGGTCAGCGCCACACCGCAGCTGGAGGAGCTGGCCTGGCTCTGGTCCCTGAGCAGATGGGGCCAAGCAGGCAGCAGGAGAGGTGGTCCTGTGTCCCAACAGCCTATATCCCTTGAAGGGGCTGACCGTCTGAGGGCTTGCTGCTTGTGTCCCCATGCCTATTGCAGGGAAGGTCACAGTACCAGGGGAGGTAGCAGCAGCTCCTGGCAGCTGCCCCGGTGTGCCCCAGCCATCCCCACGAGCACGCTGCTCGTCCACTTGCCCTGATTGGGCAGCTCGCACCGTGTGCCACGAGGGACCAGAGTGTCCCACCAATGTGGGTGCAAACCTCCCCAACAGACCTGACATTTGCCCGCTGCCTGGCCAGGCCAGGACCTGGGCTGCCCTCCCTTCTGGGGCTGGGGTGGGGGGACCCACCAGGTGCCCCCGTACCGTGGCACAAGCCTGTGTGCACCGAGGTCTTATTTCCACCCACCCCCCCCCCCCCCAGTTTTCCCTCCCCTGGGTGACTCAACTCCAGCTAATCCCCATCGCCCGTCCGGGGCTTTATCTAGGACACGGCGCTGCTCAGAGGCGGCGAAGGAGAGTTGGCTCACGCGGCGGCAGCGGGGGAGTCCCTGAGGCTGCACTGCAGGAGGGGGACAGGGGACAGGGGATGGGGACAGGGCACAAGATTGGGACTGTCCTGCCCCGTTACGCGACCGCACACCAAGTGCCCGGCGGCAGGAGAGCTGGAGCAGCCAGACTTACATAAGTGCCGAGCCCCTGCCCTCCCTGCCCCCCGCCACCGCCGTCCCCGCAGGGGGACACCTGCCCGGCACTGTGGCTCCGAGGACAGCCAAGCTCAGTCCGGTGACACCGTCAAGGGGCTGGCGTGGCCAGGAGCCCCTTCCTTGCAGCGAGTAGGGCTGGGGCACGGGGACTTGACCAAGGTCACCGCAGGGCCAGGGCTGGGAGAGGGACCCCAGCGCCCTGACACGCGCTTTCACCTGCTCCCTGCCCCTCCTGCGGGACGCCGCGGCGCGCCGGCCCCACGGCCGGCCAGGACGGGCGCCCACCCCCAGGCACCCCATCCTCCGGCGAGGGGGACGCCGCGGGGTACGCCACGCTCCCCGGCGAGGGCAGGGGCTGCCCCTTCCCCACGCCCCCTCCTCTGCCCCCAAGGCGGAGGGCAGGGGCTGCGGGCAGCCGCAGGGCTCGTACCTTGGTCTTGTTGAGGACGAGCCCGACGAAGGTGGAGACCAGCAGGGACCCTGGCATGGAGGTGCGGGGACGCAGGTCCTTGTGAAGGTCGGGGAGCGCGGGGGGCTCCTCGGGCAGCGTCACCGTGTAGGAGTCCCTCATGGCGGCCCCGGCGGGCAGGGCGAGGCGGCGGCGGACAGCGGCGGGCAGGGGGCTGCCGGGGGCTGCCGCCTGGGCACCCCTCGCCGCGGGCCAGCGGAGCCCTGGGGCACGGGGTCAGCGCCGTGCCCGGGCGTGCGGCGCCGTTAAGCCGGTGCCGGCTGCGGGGCTGACGGCACCTGAGCGGCTCTGACATCAAATGGGAGGAGAGGCGGCAGCCGGGCTCCGTGACGGCCGGCCCCCGCCGCACCGCGTGGTACAGCCCCGCCGCCAGCCGAGGGGGCCCGCGAGGGGCGGCGGGGCCCGGGGGCCGCCAGCCCGGTACGCCGAGCCCGCGGCGGCAGCGCCCCGGCACCGGCACCGGCGGCCTCGGGGGAGGATGCGGGCAGCGCCCCGGGGGCAGCCCCGCCGGCGCGCCGCAAGCCCGGCGGCTCTCGGCCCCCGCGCTGCCCGTCCCCCAGCAGCGGGGGGGCGACGGGGCACTTAGCGCACGGCGGCGGCGGGAGGAGCGCCTGCTCCCCTCCCGGGCTCCCCCGGGGCTCCCCCATGCTCCCGGCTCCGGGGGCCGGGGGCTGATGGGACCGCCTCCCCCGGTGCTGCCGGCGCGGTGCTGGCCCGAGAGCTGGGCGGGCGCTGGGCAGAGAGCGGGTCTGCCCCGGCCGGGGGTCACTCGCCAAAATTAGCTGGGTAAAACGGGGGCAGCCCCACAGCGTGTGGGTGCAGGGGGTGCCTGTAGCCGGAGAAGGGCTGAGGGCTGCCTGAGAGGGTTGTGGGGCTGCCGGGCATGTGCCTTCCCTGCAGGGCTGGTGCCAGGCTCGCGGGCAGTGCTGTTCTGGGGGAACTGAGCAACAGCAGACAGCGCATACCCCCCTCTTTGGGGGAAGCATTAGCACCAAGCTCAGAGGGCGTTTCAGTGCCTTGCTTCCTTTGTTGGAGAAAAACTCCCCCCAAATCCTAGGGGGAGCAAAGACCCCGTATGGTGCCTCCCTTCTGAGTGCTGGGTAAACTGAGGCACGGAGCAGGCAGGGCTCCGGCTCTTCTGCAGCAAGGGCAGATGCGGAGGCTGGCAGGGAGCCCAGGTGTCCTGCGTCCCAGTCCTGCGTCTCCCTCTGCTTCACCCCTCTGACCGCAGCAGGGTGAGCGGTGGCTGCTTGCGACTGCTGTGTGTGCCCAGGTGTCTCACCCGCCTGCTCAGGGAAATTTCCATGGGCGACCGAGGCAGGGAGTGCAGCCGGGCTGCTCCGAGGACAGCCAGAGCCTCCAGCCTCACCCAGGGGGCTGGAGGCACCAAGCAGAGGCTGCTTTCCTCCCACGCCAGCCCCCACCAATACACCCCCAGCCAGAGCCAGTGGCTGCTGTTTGATTCCTAATTGCTGCAGATGCAGCCTTCCCTGTCCGCGGCATGAGCTCGGCACAGCTCAGAGGGGCTGACTGGGGGGGGGGAGGGAGGGAGACTATTTTTGGCACCAGCAAAAATATCTGAGGAGGCATCTTGCAGCGTTATTCATCTGCAGGGCCAGGGCTTTTTGCATCACAACAGGATGCTTGTCGTAATCTCTGCTTGCGTGTGCGTGCGCATGTGTATATATATACACACCCCATGGTGTGTACACCATACACACACAGGGACACAGCATGCACACAGGGGTGTGCACCCCACTGGCCTCGAGCAGATGGCGTGGGTGCCCTGCAACATTCTCTCGCAGCCCCTGCAGATCGGATCCTGGGCCCCAGGGCCATGACACAACTCCCCAGTGCGTGTACTGCTGTACCAGTGCTGCACACGCCAGCCAGGGCTCCCGCCACCCTGCCCCGCAGCCTGGTGGGTGGCCTGGGGGCAGGATACTCCCCAGTGCGCAGCCTGCCCCAAGCGCTGTGCAGGGTGCCGGTGCAGCACTCTCCCTGGGGATGCACTGTGTCAGCAGAGCTGGTTCCAGGGCAAGAGAGGTAGCGTTCAGCCACATCCCGTGCTGAACCTTGTGCCACGGTGACATCAGGCGCCCCGGGCCAAGGACCAAATTCTCCTCCAGCCAGAGCAACCTGCAGGCTCTCAGGGCAAGGCTGGAGCGGGAGAGGAAAGGGGAGCTCCAGCGGGATGGCATCTCTCAGAGACAGCTCTGTGCCCTCAGCCATCCCCTCTGCAGCGGTCACCTTCTGCCACAGGCAGAGGTTGCCACAGGCCCGGTCGGCACTGCGAAAGCAGGCAGGGCCGGGACTGGCTGCAGGCCAGAGACGTCAGCTGCTCAGGATGGGGCTGTGGAGAGCTGCTGGCAATTTTGTGGGTGGCTCTGGCCTTCTGACCCTATGTTCACGCAGGGTGGTTAATGGGGCGGCACAGCTCCGGTCCTGCCCCCCGCCAGCCTGCCCTCCCTGGGAGTCAGCATGGCCCTGCATGGAGCTGGCAGCTCAGCAGGCATGGCCACTCGCTGCAGCTGCATGTGCTTCCCTTGGCCCTGTGGGACGGTAAACTGAGGCGCGAAGTGATGGTGTGGGTAGGAACAAATGTGGGCACCCTTGCCTCCTGGCTGCAAACTCCTCTGGATGGTGGTTTGTGTGGTGCAGAGGCAGGAGGCGTCTGGGGAAGAAAGGATGGGAGGAGGCACGGAGCCAGCCTGGCCATGCCCTGGCTCTGGCAGGAGCGGGTGCTGGTGGCACTGCCCTCAGGGCTGGGTAATGGGGCAGAACTGATGGAAGCACCGGGACTGCACCATGTGCTTGTTTCCTGCATCTGGCATGACTGCCAGCACCCAAGTCTGTTTTATGATTGGTACATTTGCTTCCCAGGTTGGGAAAGGGAGGAAAAAAAGCACAGGAGTGGAAAATTGCAGGTGTGCCCATCAAAGCACCAAGGAAACCTAAGCCAGTGTCACCGATCCAGCCTCCCCGCCTGCTCCGGCATGGGTGCCCGCTCAGCACCCTGTGCCAGCTGCCAAGCCCTGCTCACCTTTGCTACCCGTCAGCCCTGGCTGGAAAGCCCCTGGCTGTGTTCACATGCAAGACCACAAGGCTGCAGTTTGGGAGTAGCACAGTCCCTGCTGCCCCACGGCCATCCCATGGCAGCAGGCTGACACCCGCATCGAAGTGGTGTGTGGGCACCTGGGGGTGGGGACCCCTGCCCTAGCAGTGGTGGCGAGGGCTCTAGTGAATGCCCGTGGCTGGCAACGGCTGCTGGGTCCCCCATCCATCCGCCCTACCAGGGCCTGGCATGCAAGTGGGAGGCAGGAATTCCCTTCCCCAGCATGGCTCCTCCTCTTGTCCCAGGGCTGGGGGCCAGGGACCAGGCAGGTTGGGCACAGGGGGTCCCAAACCAGGGCAGGGTACCACTGGCGCTGCACGTGGTGCAGCTGGTTCTGGGGTGGAGGGTGCTGGGGAAGGGGCAGCCAAGATGCCAGCAGCAGGCTGTGATGCTGCACCCCCTCCATTGCCCCTGCTCCCCTGCCTGGGGGTTCAGGTGGATGTTTAAAACCCAGGTGAGTGCCAGAGAGAGGGAAGAGGGGAGCCAGCCCTGCTAGGAACAGGATGGACAGCTCCAGAGGGACAGGGAGGACACCTTTCCCGCTGAGCCCCAGCTGCGAGCATGTGGTGGGCAGGAGTGGCTGCCTCTCCTTCCTACCCCATGCCTACGGCTATACCTCACCAGCCCAAGGGCACGGGCCAGACATCCACGCTGCTCCCACAGCCCTTATCCTCAGCCCTTGGGCAGAGGGAGGGATGTGGGGCCACTGGCTGGAAAGGGGAAGAGCTTCCTCTGCTGCTCGCAGGGAAGCAGAAAAGACTCCCCCAGCCCTTATTTTCCCAGTTTAGCAGACAGTATTGGGACAGAGCCACAGGGTAGCAAAGGGCAGGTCAGACCCTGTGCTAGGTCAGACCAGCTTCCACCATGGGTGAACGAAGGCTGACTGGAAAGAGAGGGAGACAACGCGGGCAGAGCCTGACCAGATCTTGGAAGGAAACCTGAGTGGAAAATTACCAGGCTGCTCTCCTGCGCGCCCGAGCCGGGCTGCGTTTGTGATGCCTGCTCCCAGCCCGGGCTGAGGCTCTGGGGATGGTGCAGCACTGATTGATACCTGGGGCACCGAGTGCCTGCCACCACGTGTGATGCTGTACAGAGCAGCTGCTGCCATGGAGAAACTGCTGCTTCCCACGGCCCATGCTGGGGTCTGGGGCACGGGGCCCCAAGATGGCAGTAACAGACTGTGCCAGGGATCAGGCATCACAAGGCACCAGCGAAAAACCTGACTGGCAGCTGGGCACCAAGTCACTGTGCCAGAGCCAGCACCAGCCAAACCAGCCTTCCCAGCTGGGTGTCTCCAGCAGGGTGAGCGCCCAGCCCGGTCATGTCACCTTCTCTAGTGGGGATGAGGCAGCAGGAAACCCCCTTCAGCGCCGCACTGGGTTAGGGCCAGGAGGGAGCAGAGGGCAGGGGGTGCGGGCACAGTCCCACAGGTGTGGGGACACGGTGCACGGTGTGCACCCATGCAGGTTTGCACGCACGGGGGTGTGAGTTTGCCTGCGTGTGCCATCACCCGCTGTCAGGCACACATGCAGAAAGGTGCAGCGCACACACTCCCAGCAGCACGTGGGCACCCTTAGCCCCAAGGCACCCGTGGGGACCCCCGTGAACTGTGCTCCCAGCAGTGCACAGCCGCTCAGAGGACACCTGCCTGCCTGCCCAGCAAGCTGTGCCAGCAAGAGCAGCTCAGACGGTCAGTGGCAGCCCTGGCATGGATGCAGAAACTGAGGCACAGAGCAACGCACCAAGATTCCCAGTGAGAGCACGCAAGGAGCCGCGGGCTCCCCGGCTCAGCACAAGCGGGCGTGGACTACATACCCCACTGCAGCCCGGCTTTGTCCCCCGCCCCCCGCAGGCGCCACGTACCGTGGGGTCCCGGGCGGGCATGTCGCAGTAGCCGTCATTCCTCTCGCAGGGCTGGCTGGCACAGCGGGTGCCCGAGGGTGGCAGGGCAGAGCCGAGGGTGGCCTGTGAGGGGCTGAGGGAGCCCATGGGGAGGCTGCCATGGCTACTTTTCCTCCCGTAGCTGTCCAGGTAGCTCCGGACGTAGTCAGAGTGTGCAGCAGCCTGGTAGAGACCCTGCAGGGCACCGAGCTCCTGGCGGCCCCGGGTGCTGAGGGGGCCAGGGCTGAGTGTGTAGGCGCTGTCTGAGGCGTGCAGCCCTGAAAACTCCCGTGCCAGGTCCGTGTGGCTGATGGATTTGCGGCGGCTGAGAGGCGCTGTGGTGGACAGGTAGCCTGGGGGGCTGCTGGGGGCCCCCGCGAAGGTGTAGCATGCACCCCCGCTCAGCCCTCCGTGGAGTGACCGGGGCTGGGTGCGCATGTACGTGGGGCTCAGGCGGATGCTGGAGTCAGAGTACAGGGGCAGCCGGCTGCTGTCATAGCCACTGGTTGGGGACAGCCCCGTGTGGTGGTACCGGGGGGAGGGCAGGTAGCTGGTTTTGAAGCCGATTTTGTCACTGTCTGCATACGATGTGGTTAAGGTGGATCCATAGGAGGTGTAGGAGCTGTAGCCACTGGGCACCTTGCTGTAGGTGGTCTCGGCATAGCGGGACGAGTCGACGTACCGCTTCAGGGTGGAGGAGAGCTGGGACATGCTGGAGGCTGGAGCTCAGTGGGCTCTCCTGGAGGCATCGACTGCAAAAGAAGAGCCCAGGGGTCAGTTTCTACAGGCCGTGGTCAGTATAATGGGGTGCCCACCACCAGCACCCACCCAGTAGCTTGCTGGCTCCTGCCTTGCCTGGAGACCCTAGGAGGGGTGGGCAGGCAATGGCGGGAGCCCAGGGGGTGAAGGGTGCAGGAAGGCTGTGGAGTGCAGTGTGGCCATGGCTCCTGCCTCCTGCCAGCCCTCCTGGAGAGTTTGGGACAGCAGGGCCCAGCTGGCACTGCCATCCGTGTGCCTTTGGGCACCTTGTACCACAGAAGTGAGCCCCGGGGCACAGCCAGAGGCACCCAGCATCCCATCATCCACGGTCACCGAAGCCAAGGGACCGCAGTGATGACCTCTGCCCCAGCCCTGGCATCCCGGCCACACCATCCTGTGGGTATTCCATTCCTGAGGCTGGAGGGGCATCCTCAGTGCTTCCTCCAGATAGGAGGCAGTTGCCTGGTGATAGAGATGATGCTTAGGCTCAACTCTGGCTGAGACAGGCAGATGGGATGGACTGATCCAGCCAGCCCAGCACCTTCTCCTGGTTATTCAGAGCCAGCGCCAGGGCTTGGCAGGGGGCTAGCATTTCCAGCTCACTGCTGTAACACACCCCGTTTGGCTGAGAGGGAAACTGAGGCAAGGTCAGGAATCAGCTTAGGAGCCCTTGCTGTCCATCCCTGCTCCCCACTTGGTGCCTGGCACCAGGCAGTGGGTGAAGACCTGAGTGCAGCCACGACCACCCAGGGTCCTTGGGGAACTGTGGGGACAGCAAGGGGTCCCCTCATTGCAGGGGCATGGCACCCAAGCAGCCTCCCCGTCTCCCTGCCACAGCTGTGCCCTGCTAACCTCCCATCAATAATTCAAGCCGACGTGAGTCCTCTCTGTGAGGCAGCTGCTGTGCTCCCACCATCCGGGCAGAGACAGCCCTTAGGGGTGGGTGGACAGCCCAGCACTTGGTCCCCACAGGGAGCTGGTGGCTTCTGCCCCATGACACCTGCACAGGGCAGGAGAGGGGGACAGGGACAGAGGTGCCCAGAGCACAACAGAGCCAGCGCAGAGGTGGAACAGGGCAGCATGGCAGCCAGCAGCCTCCAGTGCCTGCAAACACAGGCTGTCCGGAGCTGGAGGAAAGTTTGCTCTCAGCACACATGCTGGTGGACTGATGGCTGGTCCCCTACCTGTTCTGGGGGCTGTGGCTAGCACCGTGGCGGTCAGGACCCCAACCTCCTCTGTCCTGGCGTTGCTGGCGCTCGGCTCCCTGGGTGCTTGGCGTCCCTTCCCTGGCAGGACAGTGGCTCATGTGGCTCTGAGAGTCTCCAGTCGCCCAGGAGATGACCCTGATTCAGAGGCTTTTCCCAGCCCAGCCAGGGCGGGCTCTGGCCCAGCTCCAAACCAGGAGGTGACGGAGACGGTGCCTGGCCCAGCCCTCACACAGCCCCGGCAGCACACAGTGCGCATCCAGGCTTGGGCACGGGCACTGGATCCCCAGCAAGAGGAGCCACCGGGCATGCCTGCCCCTAGTGGACCCCCTTGCCTGGGGGAGCCAGCAGCACTCCTCTGCAAGTGTCACCCCGGGGACAGGAGCCACCCGGAGCCTCCCTGCTGTGGCCCCAGTGCACGTGCCCTGCATTTTCCATGGCAGGCAGCCGACAGCGATCCCTGTGAAACTGGAGCGATGAGAGGGTGTGGTGCATGGCAGGGATGAGACCCCTTGGCTCCACAGACCCCAGGGCAGGGGGTGAGGTGGCTGCAGTGTCAGCTCCCCCAGCCACCCCTGCCCATCTAAGCCCGGTGTGGAAATGCCCCAGGACTGCTTTTAGGAGGCGGTGGTGAGAAGTGCCATCCAGCCACCATGGCCCCCTGATGGGCAGCCCGGCTTTCCAGCCAGCTGGCTGCATTCCGGTTGCTGTTGTTATTGCCCAGGGAACAACCATCCCACAGTGGAGAGGAAACTATTTACAAGCAAGAGCAAGGTGGAGCGCACAGACCTGTTCGGGAATGGAGGCTGAGGGGTGAATAATCTGCTCCCAGGCAAGGACTCCACGAAACACCTGGCTCTTCCCGGCCAGGCCACCCTTGCCAGCACTGGAAGGGCCCAGGAGTGGTTCTGCCAGCCGAGATTTGACATGCGCAGTGGGGAATTTTGCTTGGTGGGACATGGGACCCCAGCCACAGGACTGGCACCTCCCACAGGCACCAGAGTGAGAGCAATGGAGCCCCTCGGCTCCCAGGGGACCCAATGCCTGGCTGCCAGCCTTGCTGGGACACAGCAGCATGGCACAGGGACCCTCTCTGGGCTGCCTCTGCTCCCCATCCCTCTAGCCAGCAGAGGTGACCCAGGCTCGGGACAGGCACCTCAGTGCCGGGACAGCCCCATGGCATCGCCCACTGCCAGCGGTGCCCGTGCCCTCCCACTGAATAGTGCCACCGCCAGCACCGGCAGCAGCTCCCCGTGGGTGTGCGCAGGGAGCCTCTGCCCCCTGGAGAGCTGCTGGCTTGGGAGCGGGAGGGCAGCAGGCGCTTTCTGGCAGCGGGAGAGGTCTCCACAGGGCAGCACGTGCCCTGGGGAAGTGGGGGAGCCGATGGAGGGATGTGGGGCCCGGGAGGGGGAACCTGCTCCAGACACAACAGCTAAGCCATTGGCGTTGCAGGAAGAGAGGTCTTACCATGGAGGACTGCCACATCTGCTAGGACCACCTGCGCTGCGGAGTCCCCATGTCACATCAGAGCGGACCCCAAGGGCTGCGGGAGAGCAGAGCGTGCCAGGAGCCAGAGGAGCCGAGGGGGTGTGAGAAAACCCCGGTTCCTCCCATCCCTTCCTGGCCTGCCTGGCCCCTCCCTGCCTGTAATAGTGCTGAGCTTTCCTGCCGCCTGGCAAAGCCCTGGGGCAGGCATGGCTGAGTCAGGCCTCCTGCACCCTCATCATCCTCTTGGGGTGTCAGGGGAGGCTGAGGCACCGGAATGTCCGGTCCGCCATCACGTGCCCAGGCAGCAGCCAGCCCCGGGAACCCGGGAGCTGGGCCACCGCGGGGCTGCTGGGGCGTCCTGCCCTGGCCTCCAGCTCCGGCAGCCTTCCCGATGGGAGGCTCAGCCCAAAGCTGGGAGGCAAACCCTTCACCCTGGAGGCAGGGGAGCAGAGACCCTGCTCCTTCTCCAGCTGCTGTCCTCTGCCGGCGACTTCCTGCCCGTGGCCCGGTGGCAGCTGTCCCCCTTGGTGGCCGTGGAGCCCCAGGGCAGGCTCAGCTTACACAGCACTGACTCGGTCCAAGGTGTTACGGCACAGCTGCTTCTCGCTTACGCAGGCTTGGAGCTGTGTCCCCTGTCCCCTGAGACACAATGTCCCAGCCTGGAGGTTACGTGGGAGCTCACAGCCCTCTGCAATGTTGCAGGCAGAGGGGGGACCCTGTGCGAAGCACCTTGCCTGCTCCAGCCTGCAAGTGGTTTGGGGCAGAGGGGCTCAGTGTCCACCCGGCCGTGCTGAAGGGGTGGGACAGCCTCCTGCCGGTTCCCCGAGGCGGACGAGGCAAGGAATCCCTCTGGGTACCTGCATTTCCCTCTAGGAAAGGTGGCCCCAAGCAGCCCTGGGGGGAATGTGCTGCAAAGCGTTTTTTGCCTGCAAGGGGCCAGAGTCACCAAGGGGTGTCCTCAGTCAGCAGACAGAGACCCCAGCGCCCGGGGCACTGCCGGCAGCCCTTCTCGGGCACTCAGAGAAGCTGCCCTGACTCCAGCGCTGCCTCCCCATCGCTCGCACACCCCAGAGCGATGGGACCTGCCCAAGGTTATGCATGCAGCTGGGGCCAGCCTGGCCATGGCCCTTCCCCTACCAGCCACGGAGTCTGAGAACCCTCCAAACTCACGCCACGTGTGCTGGCCGGGAGTCATCGCCCTGGACTGTGCTGCTGACACATACCCACCTGGCTGCAGAACCTGCTACTTGCCACTCCCGAGCCACCCTCCCGGCAGTAAAACCCCAAACACACGGGAAACCTTGACGTAAGACCCAGGGCATGTTATTGCTTTGAGGTCTGTGGATGGAAAAAAAGAAGGTACCCCAGGGAAGTGCCCGGACATGCGGTTCTGCCCATGCTGGGGGACGAGGCGGGTGCTGGGGAGCGTGGCTTGCTGGCAGAGAGCTGCCAAGTTTTCACGCGTGAACTCTGAACCTGCTCTCTGGAGATGTAGAGACTGCAAGCCTCTCCCCCGTGGTTTTACCCAGTCAAAGGAAAAGGTGGGGGCAGTTTTGCCAGCATGTCTGAGTGTCTGATGCTGCAGCCCCCTCCCTGGGGCGGGCATCCCCGCAGCACCCCCTCCACTCACCTGCATGCAGGTCGGCAGGGTGGGCGGCCGGTGGCTGGTCAGGGGTGCGAGGCCGGCATGGTGAGTGGCGAGCAGCTGGTCATGGGGTGATGCCCGTGGGGCTGAGTGCGGGGACCCAATCCCGCCTCCTCGGGGCGCTTCCCCTGGGGCCAAAGGAGAGTGAGCGATGTGGAGAGGCTGGCAGGACCCGAGCCCTTTGGAGAGGACAGGCCACCCCAAAGCTCAGCTCCTCCACCCTGCAGGGAGCGGACGCAATGGCCAGAGGGGGCTGAGCCGGAGGCATGTGGGGCCTCGTAAAAACACCACCACAGAAATTCACGGCTCAGGTTACCAGCTAGATAAATATAGTGTCTTTATCTGACCTCACAGGGCGCCGAAATGCTCCTCTCGCATTCCAGCTTCAGGGAGGCTTAAAGGGGACGTGAACCCAAGCGGGCTGGTGATCCACGGCAAGGGGGTGCTGGGAGGGGAGGCTGCAGAGGCAGGGAATGAAGAAGGATGACTGTGGGTAAGTGTGGGGAGGGGAGAGGTTTGGGGAGGGAGTTGGAGGTCAAGGAGGGAAAGGTTGGACAGAGGGTTGCGAGAGGGAGTGGGGTGGGACACAATTTGGTGTGGGAATCGGGGAGGCAGAGAGAGGGGATACCTGTGGCTGCCAGTAAGGTCTGGAGCAGGGCATCAAGGTGAGGGGAGGAGGTGGTCTGGGTTTTGCACTCCTTGGGGCAAGCTGTAGGGGGAAGAGCTCCCTAAGCCTGCTGCAAAGGAGGGCACGGGGCAGCCAGTGTGGCGGTGAAGGCACAGGAGCACCCTCATGGCTCCACGGGGATGCTGGGGCACCCACTCAGCACCGCTCCCCGACGCCTGACCCACCCAGGGCGGCACGGCCTCGCGTTACGCTGGCACTCAGGTGGCCGTGACTCAGTGAGCACCTGCCGAGGATAATTAGGAGGGATGCAATTATAGTGGCATTTTCCTCCCTCCTGCCCGGCTCCAGCCCTGAAACAGGGAGGGCTACAGGAGGGATGCGTCTGGGTGTGACTCTGGGAGGCTGCCACGGGGTCACCAGAGGTGTTAGGGGGTGGCGGCAGGGCCCTGCTCCCAAACCCGAGGGTGAGCGTGCCCTGCAGTCCCCAGGTCCCAGGGAGGCATCTTGACCCCAGGCAGGGAGCAGTGTGCGGCTGCTCCAGCTGCTCTAGAGGATGTGGGGGCCCTTGGCAGTCCTACGGGGCAGCGAGCAGGCACAGGGGCGCAGGAAGGACCATGGCGTGACAGGGACACTGCCCCAGGGCGGGGAGCTTCAGGACGCGTGGGCACACCCAGCCCTACTCCTACAAGCGCTCCCAGCCCAGCAATTCCCTCCCCAGAGGGTGGCTGGGCCAGGGGTACCCGCTCATACGTACCCCGCTTTGCCCCCTTGCTGACACAGTGCACAGCCCCGGCCATGAGCTCACAATGGGGCCAAGGGAGGGCCCCCAGGATGGAGCAGGGGTGGATAGGGACAGGGATGCGATGGGGGCACAGGGATCTGTGCTCCAGAAGGGCAGGAGGGGGTCACCCTCCCTGGAGAAGGCGAGTCTTGTCCCTGTCTGCTTCCCTCCCACGGGGCTCGGGCTGCAGGAGGCCTGGGGAGAGGCACGGTGGGGGCTGCCTGGGAAGGGTGGCCCCCCCCAGCAGGGAGGCTGAGGGCACAGGCTGGAGCTCAGCCCTGCCACAGCCCCTCGCCCTGTCGCCGCACACACGGGTGGCCGTGGCTCCAACACACAACCTCGGGTTTTATTGTGCAGACAGAGGAACACTCCTGGAGGATAGGTTGCTTTTTGTTGTTGCTTTTCGTAGGGTTCTTTTTTTCCCCCCCTTAACAGAATTTCTTTCACAACAAGCTGTGGAAACAACTACAAATGTTCACAAAAAAATGAGACTCGAGACGCATCCGCGCTCTGCCGGCTGGGCTCTCTGCGCCTGCCCCGGCGCTCACCAGCAAGCCCAGGGGCCTGGGCACAGCCAGACCTCAGCTATACACGGCCTCAGCAGCACTAGACAGCAAGCAAGCAGGCAGGGATGGGCAGGGAACGGGCATGGGGGTAGGAGGCAGCTCGCGGTGTCTGGAGAAGAGGAAGGAGTGGGGAGCAGCTGCTGTGAATTGCTCTCAGCCGTGGTGGCACAGCCCAGGCTGCTCGGGTAGCTCAGCGGCACTGTGGTTCACCGGATGCTCCTGCCTGTGTCTTCCCCTGCCCCGTGCCCTCCCCTGGGCGAGTGTGCAGCAATGCCGGCCCTCCGGCCTCTCTCCCTGTGGCTGGGTGGGCTGCTCCTCGCCTGGGAGCTGCCAGGGTTGGGAAGTTGGGGCACCAGCCCACTGGCTCCGCGGGGTCCTCGAGGGGCACTGGGGCAGGCCTGGGCTGGCAGAGGTGGGCTGTGCTCAGCGTCCCTCTTCTCACTCTCGCCGACCCCTAGGAAGTTCCGGGCCTTATAGAGGTGGTGGCCAAGAGCTGGGCTACCCTTAGGGCCTTTTCTGCTCTTAAATGGAGACAGAGAAATGCTGAAAGGGAGAGGGCACATGGGCTTCTCCTAGCGGTATGGTAGGACTGGAGGAAGACTGTGGTGGAGAAAGGCTGCTGAGCCTACCCAGAGCCAGGCACCTGGACATGTACCATGAGGAAGGAATGGGCCCCCCAGATGTTCCTTCAGAGAAGACAGGGTGATGGTGCAGGGGTCATGCTCCCACAGGGGAGCCCCCTCCACACCAGCCTGCTTGGATCCAGCTCTGGGAGCCTCGGGGAGGGGGGCAGGGGTGAAGGCAGGGCTGTGGCTAGCTCAGAGAGGCTCTGCTTGCCTCCACTGCGAGCGGGTGCTGGCAGCAATTCTCTCGTCACAGCTAAGGGCTGGTCCCCGAGGAGAGCAAGTGGTGTCTCGGGCTTGGGCAGCCCAAAGGTACCAGATGATGTCTGGAGGAGGCCTCACTTCCAGCTCAGCTGTAAAAAGCAGATTAGGAAAAACTCATTGCCAAAGCACGTTTCCAGTGAGCCCCCTCCCAGGGCCCCAGAAGAGCCCTAAGGAGGCAGGGGCATTTGATGGACATCTCCTAGACCTGCTCCCCTCTCTCTTCCCAGCCTGTCCAGGCCCAGCATCATCCCATGCTCCCCCTGTTCCCTCTGCCTCTTCCCTGCTTGCTCTGAGACAGGACTCGCCTCATGCCCCCTCCCAGTCGCGGCAGCTCAGGGTGACTCAGGGTGAGAGGAGCAGGCTGAGAAATCAGTAAGTCACCTGGCTAGCGGGCAGGGCGAGTCGGGGACACCGGCAGCCCCATCTCCTCCAGGGGCCGTGGGCACAGCACCCAGCATTGGGGACCCCTCTGCATGCTCTCACATCATCTCTCTCTCTTACCTGCCAGTCCAGCTGTCTTTCCCCAGTTGAGAACAGGCAAACCCCAAAAGTTAAAGGGACAGGAGAAGCGGGCTGTGCGGGGCTGAGGCTCCAGTGCTTCCAGCATGAGCAAACCAGCCAGCCTGCCGAGCAGGGAGGTGCGATGGGAGAAGCAACGCTGCCTAGCAGAGCCACCATGCTTCGGAGCAGGGCATGTGTGCATGTGATGGTGAGTCTCGGCACAGGACGGTGGTTAGCATTAGATATACGGCTATATAGAGATAACACAGAGAGGGGTTTCACTTGTTCCAAATGGTTCAGCTTCTCTTTCCAAGGGCTGCGTTCTGGCGGGGGAGGAGGGTTTGCTGGGGTACTCGGTGTGTGTGTGCACATGTATGCGTGTCTGTGTGCGTGCGTGCGCTTTTCCTTTCACAGGGACACGAAGTCCACTGCTTGCAGGAGAGGCAGGGAAAGGAGAAGCAGCAGGAGCCATGAAGTGTTCTGGATCAAGAGGCTGAAGCCGGCGCATTTCTCCAGTTTGTCTGTGAGGACAGAGAACAGGGAGGGAGAGAAGAGCCACAATGAAATGCCTTAGGAGCAGGGACCAGACTGGGTTATAAGGGGTACTAGGACTCAGCTTCTTGCCTTTTCTCTGCCCAGAAATGCAGCAAGTCCCATTCTGGCCCCTTGCCTTTTTCCCCTCCCACCTTGTGCCCGTGTAGCTTTTGGGGGCACAGAGACTCTGGGAAGCATCATCCTGCCTGTGCCTGACTGAGCTGACAAGGGGATGGGCACCAGGTAAGACGAAGGGCTCTGCAACTGGAGGAGTGCTCCTGTGGGGCATTAAGTGTGGAAAATCGCCACTGCGCTCCCGGACCACATACCTCTTCAGTCCTTCACCAGTAGACTTGTGCCCTCTGCTGGGACTGACTATGAAGCATAATCTACGGGAGGACACCCGGGCAACGCACTCGAGGTTGGGCCCACGAGAGGCAGGGATCGGCAGTCTGAGATGGGGCAGAGTCAGGCCAGCTGTGGGGCTGACTGCTCTGCTTGCAGTAGGAAGGGCATGTAAACATTTATGGGGCTCAGGAAGGGTTTAGGGATGCCATAGCGGGTGGTGGTTTTCTCTGCTGGCCCTGCCAAGCCAAGGAGCAGGTGGGAAGGAGGGGCTGAGGCCAGGCATCGCTGCCTGTCTCACCTTTGATGACAGTGATGTTCTTTATCTGGTTGCCAGTGTAGTCGTTGGTGGCCTTCAGCTCGCACATGTAGACACCCTCATCACTGGTGGTGAAGCTCTGCAGGTAGAGGCACACCAGGTTCTTGTGCATGGTGACATTGGTTCGGCTCCGGTAGATGTTCTCAGAGACGCCGATGGTGCTGTGGATGACGTGCTTCCTGTTGTCCTTGGTGATGCTGAACTCGTAGGTCAGGGGGTTGCTGGTTTTGTTCTCATAACGGCAGTCCACCCGGAGGCTCTGGCCCAGCAGGCAGGCACTCAGGTCCTTGATCATCTGGCAGTGGGCGGCCTGGAGGACTGGGAGAGGCAAGCAGGGGTTGGACAAGGAACACCGAGCCCTAGGGATGCCCATGCAGCCTCCTGGCCCTTGCCTGGCTGCTCTGGGCCAAGCTTGCTAGTGAGCAGGGAGGGGATGTGCATCTGCAGGCTGTACCTGTCAGGATGACAGCGATGCCAACGGTGGGGTTCATCTCTCCGCTGAGGTGGCCGGCGGTGGCTGCCACCGAGAGGGGAACCTGGGCAGGCGGAGAGAGAGAGGCAGTTAGCCAGGCAGGCTATTGCCCCAGCACACAGACGTGGGTGCTTGGTGGGGCGGGCGTGGGCACACATGGCACAGGCAGGCAGGCTGCCTCTTCTCACGCAAATAACGCTCTATAGCGTGCTCCTCTTCATGATGTCTGATGCACTGCACAGGGACCAGCTGGCCCCACAACGCGCTAGGGAGTCAGTCACTGTGTGTCTGGCCAGCATCACCTTCCCCTATCCCCAGGCAATACCAGCCGCGCTCTCTTTTCTCTGTCTGCATCCTCTACGCCAGACATTGAGTGAGAGTGGCACAGACCTGCAGCTGCCTGCAGCGAGGCCCGCATGCACTGCACTCCTCTCCTTCTGCCTCCTGCCCAGGCTGGGTGCCCGGTCAAGGGACAGGCGGGAGAAACGAGGATGCGCCCAGGTGCCTGCACATCATGGCCAGGGGGTTGCGGCTCTGGGGGAGCGTGGTGCCAGGTGAGGAACCCTCCTTGGTGCCGGCGGGCACCAGGCCTGCCAGCCCCCCTGCAGCTCCAGCGGGTGAGCTCAGCAAAGATGACTCATTGCAATGCAGTGAGGGAAAGGGGCCAAGAGCAGCGAGAAGGAGGGACGCAGCAGCTGGACAGGGAGCCAAGACCGCCGAAGGATGGCTCCAAGACTCCAGGGGCTGACCTCAACCTGCCTGGCCACAGGGCGGAAGGGTTTTGGGGTGGCAGAGTCCACCCTCTGGGGCCCTGGCCCGGTGCCCACCTCTCTTCAGTCTGCTTCCTGGTCTGTGTGGGTAAGGGGCCCAGGATGTGCCTTCAAAACCCCAGGGCTGCTGACAGTCCAATCCAGCTGAGAGGAATCAGTTAAAGGTTTGCAGCCCAGCCAAGCAGCCGCATGGGGAATTCAGCCGCAGACATGCGGAATGGAGGGAGAGGGTGGGGGAGCAGCAAAGCAGATGCCGGGGCTGAAGGACACGCGGAGCACCCTGCTCCTCCAGGTCCTCTAGGGCGGGGATGTGGGGCCAGGTCCAAGAAGGGGAGGTGAACTACTGCCCCTTTGGGATTCCAGGCTGGCAGAGGGGGGAGCAGACGCCCAGTTTGCTCCCTCTGAGCCTGGCTAAACATCCAGGGAAGAGCTAGGAACTGCCTGTACTGCAGCCAGCAGGATTTTTCTTTTTAGCATTTTTTGGGTCTTTCATCTAACGTTTTTAGGAGGAAATACCAAAACCATTTGCTCACTCTGAAGTTGTGAAAGATCTCTATATCCGCAACCCTGAACCCTGGCCAGGAAGGAAAATTCCTTTCTGTTTGGTCTTGACAACCAAGAGGTTGCAAATGGGGGCAAAGCCATGATGGAGGAGACTGAGTCTCCTCTGGGTTCCTAGAAACTGTTCCCTGGTGCTCACTTTGTCATTTTGCAGCTCTGACCCACTCCTCTTGGAATGTCCTGGGACACTATCTAGGTCACAGCCAGGCTTTCCTCCAAAAGATCAGTGCCCATAAGCTCCCAGAGAGAGGGGCGTCCTCCCACCTAGGTGCAAAAGTGCTCAGATCGTCTAGCCTCTGGGTTCGCGAGCCCTTGGATGCCTTGTACCCCTCCTCTCCTCCTGACGGCAGTGCCAGGAGCAGAGCTAGCCAGGTGACTCCTGCTCCTGCATGATCCCAGGGGCTTCGCGCAGGGACAGGACTCACGAGGACAGTATCATTAGAGCGAGTCCAGCCCTTGCAGAGCAAAGCTCTCTGGCGCAGTCTACACCACCTGCTTGGGGCCCCACCACGGCAGTACCTCTGTGCCACCGCCACCGTGGCAAGCTAAGGGTGACAAACGGGCTGTGGGGACGGGTGGAGGGGAAGAAGAGAGCCAGACTAAGGGCTGGGAGAAACCAAGCGCCCCAGGAACCTGGCTGTGCTCAGGGGGGGTGCACGGGGGGCTCCCGAGCGCGCAGTGCGTGTGTGCGCGGGGCAGGGGGGTCGGGGTGCGAGCCGCCCCGCTGCAGGGAGCGGGCGCGCGTGTGGCGGCGGGTGCGTGTGCGCACAGGCGTGCCCACGGAGGAATGCCGCAGTCCCGATCCTCGGGAGGAGGCGGAGGAGGGCGGAGGGGGGGGGGATGTCAGGACGGGGGGGACCAGCACCAGTGCGAAAAACCCCAGCGCGTCTCCCTCGCTGACCGCCGCTCTCCAGACCCGGCCCCTCCCCGGGCGGCAGAGCACCCCTCCACCCGGGCAGGGGCAAAGGCTCCCCCGGCCCCGCCGCCCCGCCGGGCGGCTGCCCACCCTCCCCGCGGGGCACCCCCCCCGCCTCGGCCGCCCACATCCCCCCGCCTTGGACTGGGGGGGGGTCTGCCCGGGGCCGCGCGTACCTGCCCGCCGCTGTCCGGTGCTGCCCGCGGGGCCGCCGGCGCTGTCCGGTGCTGCTGCCGCCCGGCGGGGCTGTGGGCGGCGCGGCGCTCCCGCAGTTTGGGAAGGGCCGGGCGGGCGGACCCAGCGAATCAAGTGCCGGGCGGCGTCACGCAGGCTCGGCCCCCGGCCCTGCGGCGCGGGGGGGGAGACGCGGGGGGGGGGGGGGCTGCCTCTGCGGGCCGCCCCCGCAGCGGGCGGCGGCCGCCCCCGCACCCGGTGGGCTCGGGCCAAAGCCCCGGGAGGGTGCGGGGCGCCGGGGAGGAAGGGAGACCCTCGGCCAAAGGGGGGTAGCACCGGGGTGGGTGGGGGGGGTGTCCTCAACCTGGCCCGGCCGGGGCAGGCATCGGGGCGGGGGTCCCGTTCGTGTCGTGTCCTCCCCCCCGCCCTTTCCCCTCTTTCTGGAAGGGGCGACAGGTCCCCATTGCCATGGGAACATGACATGGTGCAGAAGAGCTGCCAACCCCCATCCTCTCCCCCCACCCCGGCAACGTGGGAGTTGTTTTTCTGGGAAAGGAGGGTGCCTCGGGAGCGGAGTGGAGAGCTTGGCTCGGGCTTTGCCGAGGAGGGGGGAAGCATTCCCCGTCCCCAAATGCATAATGCTCGGCTGCCCAGCAAGGCCGGCCCGCACAAGTCACCAAAGACCCGTGCAATGCAGGTCCCCAGGCAGGAAATGGTGGCAGGAATGGTGTGGGACACAGCTGAAGCTCTGTCGGTCATGCCACTGGCCACAAGCCTTAAGTGTTAAGCCCAGGGCTGGTGGCAGTGAGGACACAAACAAGGGCTTGCTGCTCACAAACTCCCACCACCACATGGTTAGGAAGGGGCTAAACAGAGCTGCTTCTGCACAGGGAAAATGGCTTTGGATGCAGAAAGCAGGCTGGCAAAAGGCCTCTTCCCTGCTCTTGAGGCAAGGTGGAGATGACAGGCGAGGAGGGCAGCACCAGGGAGTTGCTCTCCCGGCGGGTTTGGGTGCCACGGCACCCCAGGAAGGAGCAGAGGCATGCAGGATGGCATGCCCCGTCCTCACCTCCTCCCACACCCCCTGGCTGGGCTCTGCAAAAAGGGCTGGCGCTGTGAAAGTTGATATGAAAAGTCATATTCTGCTCCAGCAGAACCTGATCCCAGGTGACGTTCGAGTGCTGAAGTTTTGCAAGCTGGCTGTGCAGCAGGGTTTTGCTAATTCTACAAAATCTTGGCGCCGGCTGCTTGCTGACTACGTGGGCTGTGGGCATGCTGCCCCAAACAGGGCCGGACACCCAGGCTGGCCGGGGGGCCTGTGATGCCCAGGGAGTGTGTGGCAGAGTTACCAGTGTGCTGCCATGAGAAGGGAAAAGGCCTGACCCCATCTGTTGTGGCGCCTGGGTATTGAATGGACCCAAGCTGCGGGATCGCACACAGCTGCATGTGCACAGCAGCACAACTACTCTGGTGGCTGAGGATGGTACGGACCGACGGTGCTGGCTAAGGACGGGATTAAAGACATGGCAAACTGGCACAGAAAGCCACTGCTACCATGACTGGAAGCAGATCGATGCAACACAAACATACAAATGCCAGACACGTGTTGCCACGTCAGGGTGCAAATAATGCAAGCAGGAGGTCTGCATCCAAACACAGCTGTGATGTGGGGCAGCGCATGTAACCATGTGTGCACTGTTGCGCACACACGCACACGGGTGCCTTTCGCATCTAGCCCCACATCCCCACAAGCTGTGTCTCCTCCACAGCCCCACCCTCACCCCAGCTATGTAATCATAGGCAACTAGGGAATCCAAGCTCGAAGGATGGGTTTTTGGAGGCATGCAGTTGCCCGAGTACCATTGCAGGAGATTTCAGCTCCCTTTAAATCTGTGGCTGGTGGCGCTGCGGAGGCAGGTGTGATCGTGCAGTTTCTAGGCAGCGCTGGCAGCAAGTACCCTGCCTAGCTATTTGCAGGAGGCTCCTTGCAGAGGTTCTCCAGCTGGATAGTCCCTTCACTGCAGATTGCAGTCTGGCTGCCATCCATAAACCAAAGAAAATCAGTCCCCAAGTCATACGTAATGCAGAGGCCTCCAGATAGCGGCCAAAGGAAAAGAAAAGGGTGGGGAGAAGAAAATCTAATGACAAGCAGGCAAATGGAGAGGGAGGCAGGCAGCATTTGCAGTGGCAGGTGTCAGGCAGAGACACAGGCAGACGAGCACAAACAGGGCCGAGGCGGCAGCCAAACAGACACAGTGCAGCACAGCAGTGCAGATACCAGCAGGTGTGGTTCGATGCAGCAGGACAGTGGGACAAGCAGGCAGAGGCAGGGCACAGACAGCACTGCTAGGAGCTCAGATCAGCCAAACTGCCCCTAGCTCCTGTCTGGAGAGAAAGCCAGGACATGCAGGGAGTCCTTCTGCTCCGCTGGAGCGCGTCAGCGGCACTGCTGCTCAAGGACCGTCCCCAGTAGCTGCAGGAGGCAGGCTGGGAGCAGAGGCACTGAGGGGGGACCATGACTCGGGTGTTTGGTGCTGCTGCAGCAATTAAAACCCGGCCTTGCCCAAGGACATCCTGCTGCAGGGGATGCCCTTCTTCTAGGAGAAAGGTGGGTGCACATCCTTCCCAAGAGGAACGTCTCTCCCCTGCCCTCAGCCTACCCCCAAACACGGGAAGAAGAGAGAGTCTCTGCCTCTCCCTCCTGCTCATGAATCACTGCACAGCAGTACACTCTGGGCCCGGCTCACAACGTGACAGCAGGATGCCCACACAGCAGCGGGTCCCTACCAGCAACCATTTGCTCCCCCACTGCTAATTACTGGGAAGGGGGTACATGAGGTCCCAGCCGGCAGGACCTGAGGGCAGTGCTCCTGGGGAGAGGCCCGCGGTATCCTCTCCAAGGCCGTCAGAGCTAGGGAGTTATGGAATAGGGTGAGGGAGGGAGGACGTCCGAGAATCAGTGCTATTGATCCGGCAGAGATCGTAGCTCTGAGCTTGACTGATGGAAACGCTCACCTGCCTCACAGCGCAGCATGTCCCCACTCTGCCTGGCAGGCTAGCCAGGCCCCAGAGCTCCAGCTGGCAGGACCCCCCTGTGAGGGACTCGCTTCTCAGTGTGCTAAGCCAAACCCAGGCCCTTCCCACCCCATCTTCGAGGAACAAGAAAGGGAGGCTGCAGAAAAGCTTTGCCCTTGATTGGAGAGACAGAATGGCCCCCGGGAGCCCAGCGAGGCCCCACAGATGCTATATGTAGCATGGCCCAGATATGAAGCCCCTGGGCTTTGTGGCACTGCTGTACAGAGCAGGGGTGGAGGAGACTGTGCTCCCCTCCTTCCTGCACACAGCACACAGCCTCGGAAAACAGGGACAGACAGGGCTCCTGCTGCAGCACTGGCCTGGGGTCTGCTGTGCTTTGAGCAGCCATGTTGGCCTAGCAAAGGAGGTAGCTGGCTGGCACAAAGCCCCAGCTCTGCGATGGTGGTTTGCCTGCAGCGTGCAGGGCTCCTGCTTGGTAGCCTGTACCTGTTTTATGGCTGTGTGGTGGGTACAGAGAAGCCCCAGAGACTGAAGACCTCAGTCCAACAAAGAGTTATCCAGGGCTCAGAAGTGCCTGTGAGGAATCAGCTCCCATCCCTGGACTTAGACACCTGCCAGCAGGAACATCCCTCCCTTCTCTCCCTTCCTCCCTGTTTGCTTGCACGCTGTGGCTAGCAGGAACTCCTCCCTCTGTGCTCACAGCCAGCCATGCAAGAGTGCCGCAGACTGGAGATGTGCCCTCCTGATTGTTGTAGTGACTTGCCTTGAAGGGAGGCTTCTCTGGGAGGCTGCCAGCAGTGAGTATTCACTACAGTGCAGGATCACCCGTAGTAAATGCCTTCTTCATCTGGCACTGCCACCTTGCCACCTTTCCACCCTACTGGCATCTGGGAGCTATTAGGCAAGTTCCCAGCAGCGCAGCTCTCCTGCCCAACCACAGCAGAGCAATTCTCCTTGCGGTCTGGTGTCCATCTGAAGGAGTGGCTGACTGTGTCCATCTGCCTCTAGCCCTTCCTGCCCAGGGCCGCTAAAATCTCCCTGCAAGAGACTTGGAAATCTTTGTGGGAGCCAGCCAGGATGCTAGGAGCCAACTCAGCCTGGAAGAGGGGGTTGACTAAGGCACGGAGCTCTCAGCTTGCTGCATCTGCTCCCCAGACTGAGTGGGAGCGGTGCTTGGCTGCCTGCTCCAGCCTCCTCCCCACTGCCTCCCATTGCAGCCAGCCATGCGTCCTGCTGGTGCTTGGCAGGGGCCAGTTTTTTTCCCACACAGCTGCTGGGATAAGAGCGCTGCTTTCTGCACCATGTCCTGCAAACCTGACCTCTGCTGAGCTTAGAGGGAGACTTGTCCCTGGGGGAAGGAGAAGCATCTCTGCCGGCTGAACCAGGCAGGCTTGGCAGATAACTCAGCTCCTAGCTCAGAGCTTGCAGACCCACAACTCTTACCTGCAGGGTGAGTGGCCAGACCACCTGTATGCAGCCTCTTTGCAAAGGTGCCGCAACCCACGGGCTCTTCGTATGAGAGTTAACATGGATAGAGAGTTTGAACTGGGAAAAGATGCTACTTCAGATGGTGAAACTCCCCTCCTGCACCAGCTAAACACCTTACCCTGTGACACATCATCCACCACCTTCCACCTTGCCTCAGGATGGTCATCGAGGGGAGTACCTATGGGGGCTGCTGCCAGGTTGTGCAGACCCAGACAGGCAGCTGATCCCCAGAGCAACTTTAGACCCTTTTGTTTTGGTGTTTTGGGGAAATTTACCTGTGTGGAAAAGGAAAAGTGCCTAGGAGCCTCCTAGGAAGATGCTGTACAGAGAAAGGGGCGTAGAGCACAGCGTTGCTTCTGCTCCCCATCCCCAGCCTAACTTTCTCTTCTCTGTCTCAGGAAAGATGAATAATCCAAGCAAACGGAAATAGCTTCCCTGAATATTGTCCTCCTACCTGCTGGTCCTTAAGGAATGGAAACTGTTTATTAGCGTTCATTTTTTATGAAGAAACCATCAGGCCAGGATGGTTAACTCTCGCCATGCAGGTTTCTGCAGATTGTTCCAGAGAAGAAGAGCCCCTAGAAGCAGCTGCCTGCAGGGTCCCCCTGTGCTCCAAGCCAGGCGGGAAGCTCCTCACTCTGGAGAGAGACAGGTTAAATAAAGGCAGGCAGGACTGCCTCTTTTAGGCACAGAACAGAGCTCAGCCCTACGTTGAGGCTGGAGGCTGTCAGGAGGCCTGGCTTTCGCCCTGGCAGTGCTGGAAGGACAGGGGCTGTCACTGCGGCGCACACAGTGCTTCCCTTGAGCAGCCAGCCAGCTGCTTCCCGCACTTGGGTTTGTGTCATCAGCTCCAGCGCCCACTCATCTCCCCCATTGTTAGCGGGGACAATGGGAGCGTGTACTCGGGCTGAGCGAGGAAGGGCTTCCCCCTGCGCCCTGCCTTCTCTGCAGCTTATAGGGACCAGCCGGCGTGCCTCCCCAGCCCTTCTGCCCCAAGGACACCCAAGGGCCTGGGCAGAGGAGGAGAGAGCACCGCTTGCCCGGAGCCCGATGGCAGCTCTCCTCAGGGGCACCTGGCAAGTCCTGCTCTCTGCATTACGCTTCTTCTCACTGCCAAGCCACAAACACCAGCATCCCTCCAGCCACATCTGGCCGTGCAACCAGACTTGCGCTGTCTGTAGTCACTCAGCGATTCCTCCCAGTCCGTAATGACACATTGTTTGGAGCAGAGGGAGATTTTCAAGCACTTCCCAGGCAGCTTTTTACCCACTGTTGTCTGCTGCTGTTTGCTTAGGAGGCTGGAGAACCTTGTGTTTCTGGGCTCTTGTGGCAGAGCTATGGAGCCCGAGACCCCCATCCCCATCTCTTCTACAGTCTCCTTTAGGGACAGGAATTGGGTCACTTCATATCTCTGTGCATCAGCTTTACCACAGAAAAACATGTCCTGAAGAAATTTCCTTCCTTTTTTGTCCAGGCCAACCCTCTGATTTGAGTTATCAGTCTCTAGGAGACAGATTGCCAATAAAGATAGCACAATCAAAAAGAATCACTGAGCTTTTGTAGAGAGAAACCCAAAGCCATGGGTACCAGTTAGAAACAAAAGGGAAAGTAAAAAGCATTGATTGTAATGGTGGAGGAGTTACCGAGGCACCCACTGAAGAACTATGCTGGCATGAGCACTCTTCCATACACTCGTTACTACAAGCACCAAGGCAGCAGGCGGAGGCCCTCCAGCAAACACAGTCATCATCACTTCCTGTAAGCTACAGCACAGATTGTTTCCAACAGTGGTACACCATCAAGTGTCTGAAAATGCTGTTGTCTTGGGGCAGGCAAGAGGGCCCAGCCTTAGCCCAGCATGACCCTCGTGCCCTGTAGTACAACAGCTCTCGTGCAGACCGCCCCAGGTGTTTCTGCACCTTTGGAGCACCAAAGACAGGTGCTTCCAGGGACCCAAAGTTTGTGGACAAGTGGGGTCCTGCCAAGGAAGAGCAGACTCAGCCTGGGCTCTGGCCCTGCGGGCCAGTAGCAGCACAGCCTTCATAACTCAGCGCTTAACCAAAGAGAGAGAAGTGGAAAGAGGTGCAAGACATGATGGGATTTTGCCCAGCTACAGGCTTGCTTTGCCTGTGGGGTGATAAAGCAGAACAAATGAGGCTGTGTCTAAAGAACCCATCTCTTACCAGAGAAGCAATGGTATGGCAAGGGCTGGAACTCCCATGTTGGATAAACAGTGTTAAATGGGCCTTAGATGTCCTCAAGTAGCATGCTTTTAAGAACATTTTCTGTGCTAAAAGAACTCATGCCTCTGGAGCTGCATTATTGCTGCAAGCAATTTTTGGGAAAGTTTAGTTGGAAATTTAGCATGACCCTCAATCATACAATGCTGTTAGTAATCTTAAACTTAGAAAACTAACTCCAAGGTAAACTAACTCCAAGGTGAACATATTTATTCCAAAATACAGAATCACAGCAACACAGAATGGTCAGGGTTGGAAGGGACCTCTGGAGATCATCTAGTCCAACCCCCCTGCCAGAGCAGGGTCACCTACAGCAGTGGCACAGGACGGTGTGCAGGCGGGTTTTGAATGTCTCCAGAGAGACTCCACAACCTCTCTGGGCAGCCTGTGCCAGTGCTCTGCCACCCTCACAGTAAAGAAGTTTCACCTCATGTTAAGATGGAACTTCCTATGCTCAAGTTTGTGCCCATTACCTCTTGTCCTATCACTGAGCACCACTGAAAAAAGACTGTTCCCATGCCCCTGGCACTCTCCCTTTAAGTACTTATAACCATTAATAAGATCCTGCCTCAGTCTTCTTTTCTCTAGACTAAAAAGCCCCAAGTCCCTCAGCCTTTCCTCATAGGAGAAGTGTTCTAATCCCCTAATCATCTTTGTAGCCCTTTGCTGGACCCTCTCCAGCAGATCCCTGTCTTTCTTGAACTGGGGAGCCCAGAACTGGACACAGTGTTCCAGATGTGGCCTCACCAGAGCAGAGCAGAGGGGGAGGATGACCTCCCTCGACCTGCTGGCCACACTCTTCTTGATGCATCCCAGGATGCCATTGGCCTTCTTGGCCACCAGGGCACATTGCTGGCTCATGGGCATCCTGTTGTCCACCAGGACTCCCAGGTCCCTTTCCACAGAGCTGCTCTCCAGGAGGTCAGCCCCCAACCTGTACTGATGCACGGGGTTATTCCTCCCCAGGTGCAGTACCCTACACTTACCCTTGTTGAATTCCATGAGGTTTCTCTCTGCCCAACTCTCCAGCCTGTCCAGGTCATGCTGTAAGGCGGCACAGCCTTCTGGCGTGTCAGTCACTCCTCCCAGTTTCGTGTCAACAAACTTGCTGATGGTACACTCTGTCCCTTCATCCAGGTCATTGATGAATATATTGAACAGGACTGGACCCAGTACTGACCCCTGAGGGACACCACTCGTTACTGACCTCCAACTAGACTCTGCACCACTAACCACAACACTCTGAGCTCTATCTGTCAGCCAGTTCTCAATCCACCCCACTGTCCACTCACCTAACCCCCACTTCCTAAGCTTGCCTGTGAGGATGATGTGGGAGACAGTGTGAAAAGCCTTGCCGAAGTCAAGGTAGGCAACATCCACTGCCCTCCCTTCACCCACCCATCCAGTCACCACATCATAGAAGGCTATCAGATTAGTCAGACATGACTTCCCCTTGGTGAATCCATGTTGACTACTTCTGATAACCTTCTTTTCTTCCAGATGCTTTGAGATGACACCCAGAACAAGCTGTTCCATCGTCTTTCCAGGGATGGAGATGAGGCTGACCAACCTGTAGTTTCCCAGGTCATCCTTCTTGCCCTTTTCGAAGACTAGAGTGATGGCTTTCCTCCAGTCCTCAGGCACCTCACCTGTTGTCCAGGACCTTTCAAAGATGATGGAGAGCGGCCCAGCAATGACTTCCCCTCAGCACTCAAGGGTGCATCCTATTAGGCCCCATGGACTTGAGGATATCCAGTGTATCTAACTGATCTCTAACTTGTTCCTCATCAACCAAGGGAAAGTCTTACTTCCTCCAGACTTTCTCTGTTACCTGCAAACTCTGGGTCTCCCGAGGACTGGCCCGAGCAGTGAAGACAGAAGCAAAGAAGGCATTCAGCAACTCTGCCTTCTCTGCATCATCTGTCACCACGGCACCTGTCTCGTTCAACAGCGGGCCCACGTTTTCCCTAGTTTTCCTTTTATCTCCTATATACTTAAAGAAACCCTTCCTATTGGCCTTGACATCCCTTGCCAGGTTCAATTCCAAGGCTGCCTTGGCTTTCCTTGTTTCCTCCCTGCATACCCTGACAACGTTCTTACACTCTTCCCAAGCGGTCAGCCCCTTTTTCCACCTATTGTAAATTCCCTTCTTCCACCTGAGCTTTTTCAGAAGGTCCCTACTTAGCCATGCAGGTCTCCTTCTTCCCTTGCTTGATTTCTTGCTCTTTGGGATGCACTGATCCTGAGCTTGGAGGAAGTGATGCTTAAATAGCAGCCAGGTCTCTTGAGCCACCTTACCCTCTAGAGCCCTCTCCCATGGGTTCGTCCAAGCAATTCCTTGAAGTGATCAGAGTTAGCTCTCCTGAATTTTAAGGTTTCAACCCTACTTGTCATTTTGTGTACACTGCACTTAATCCTGAACTCAATCTTCTCATGATCACTGCAGCCCAGTCTGCCCCCAACCTTAACATCCTCCACTAGTCCTTCTTTGTTAGTCAGTACTAGGCCCAGTAGTACACCTCTCCTAGTGGGCTCCTCCACCACCTGAGTCAAAAAGTTATCATCAATGCATTGGAGGAACCTCCTGGACCATACAAGCTCAGCTGTGTGGCCTTCCCAGGGATATCAGGGTAGTTGAAGTCCCCCATGAGAACCAAGGCCTGTGACTGTGAGGCGATTCTCACCTGTCTGTAGAAGGCCTCATCAACTTCCCCATCCCAAACAGGTGGCCGGTAACAGACACCCACAACAGTGTCTCTCATATTACCCTGCCCCTTAATCTGTACCCACAAGCTCTCAACTTGCTCTTCGTCTGCTCCCAGGGAGAGCTCGATACATTCCAGTTGCTCTCTTACATAAAGAGCGACTGCACCACCTCGCCTTGCTGGCCTATCTTTCCTAAAGAGAACGCAGCCCTCCATGACAGCGTTCCAGTCGTGTGAGCTATCCCACCACATCTCAGTAATTACAATGAGATCAATGAGACACAATGAGATCAATAAGTCAATAAAACACATTTCCTCCATAGTCAAATCTGAGGACTGCCTTTTGATTGTCATTTGCAAGCATAAGCTGACAGCAAAATCTTTCTTAATTGTAAGTTTCACCCTATCACCATTTCCCCAGGAAGATAAACCTTAAATGCAGTTTTGGTTTGTGTGTTGGAAAGAAGATTAGCTCCCCAACATGGTCTTATCATCTTTCTGAGCTATTTCTGCTTTATCTAAAACATCAGTAACTGAACAAGCTGAGGCCCTTCTATTGCTAGTATGTTTGAAGTTTAGCCTGGTAGCACAACGTAGATAACAGGAAACGGAACAGCACACTTCTCGCTTTGAGGACTTCGTCGAGGGACAACAGTGCAGCTCGTAATTACTGTCTGCTCTGTAACCACAAGCATCGAAAAGAAACAGTGTGAAAAGAGGACATCACTGGCGAGACCCCCACAGAGAGCAGTACGATGAGCACCACAGCCACGCTCAGCAGTGCTGCCCGTTCTGCACTAGCTGCTCTGTGCCAGATGCCATTTCAATATTGCAACAGCTGCCCATTTACTCCTTTAAGTGCCACCAAAACCTCTCCCTGGGAATTTCACATCAAAGCTGTCACTCTCACAAAACAGTGGGTTTATTCCAAACCTTTCATATTACACAGCACAAGACAGGGACACCAGATGCTGGCACAAGCTCAGCTTGCTTGGTTTAGAGGCCCTTTTCTTTGGCACTGACAGCTGAAAAACTGTATAGCCATGTGCCACCCATAGAAAAAAACAAGTAAAGGCAACACATAAAGAATGAACCTCTGCAACTTTTAAAAAGTCTTTACTACAAAAAATAAGTGTCCCCACACCTATGTTTAGTGGAAGAAATCCCTCTTTGTGGCTTTAGATACCTTGAGCATGTTCAGAATCAGAAGCTACAGACCACTTTACTAAGTATTTACTCCTAATGCAGTTTAGGAACCTGCCAGCCAGTGCTTGATTAAAATTAACTACTAATCTTTTAAATGAATTTACAGGGTTTATTAATCTGCATATTGCTTCTAAAAACGTAACAATATCCTGTATGCTATTAGCACAGCTTTATATTTTTCTGCAAACAAACGACCTGGCAACAGGCTGAGACTGTCGAAGTCACATAACCTCAGCTGCCTTCTAGTGTGCTCAGCCAAGCTTTTCCAAGCGGCCACTCCAGACCCCCAAAACGCTGCAGTACTGCCACACAGCCCCACAAATTCCCCATTTCACTGTTCCCTTATCTGCCTCCAGTATTTTTCTGATTATTGGCTTTGAGAGCTGCTTAAAAGCAACAGCAGAATAAAACCCATACATAAACAACCCCAAATGCAGCAACAGAGCCATGCTCTCTTTTTTTATTTTAAAAGGAATTTGTGTGTTCTCCCATTCAAGCAAATCCTCTCCTACAGTGGGTACATAAACTGCGCCCAGGGAGTCCTGCTCCCAGATTAGACAGGTTGCCAAGTGGCTCGGCGAGTGGGGCTAGACCCCACACATGGGTTGGGCAGAGACTAGAGCACCTTGGGAAACCCGCCAGTGGCCCCAGTGCTCTGCCCCATAAGATGTCTGCTGTAGCACTGCAATGTCACCTATCTGGACACCACATCAAGAAGCCACTTGGAATCCCCTAGGACAAATACACAACAATCTTGAGATAGCAATAAGTAAAAATGTGTTCCAAAAATAAAAAAAAACTTGTAGTACAACCTTATGAAAAAACATAACAGAAAAACTAAATATGAAAACTGCAACGAATACCACACAGATTTCGAAAAAGAATTTTATTAAGAACACAGAACAAAAAGAAACAGGAAAAAGGGAAATCCAAATTCTATTCCTGAAGACAAAATACATTACTGTTCCAAATGCCGTGCTCCAGACACGTTCTCATCTGCAAAGACGCTGCAATGAAAAAAAAATTAAGAAAAAAAGAACTAAAAAGACTCGAACTCAGAGAACAGAAAAGACACAAACCACAAGCTCTACAACACAAAATCCCCCTCCATATTACAGGGATATCCCCATTCCCCAAAACAGCATAAATGACACAGAAACAATCTGCAAAGGAAGCAATAAACAGGAATGTGCTACATCGAACTATGAAATGACAATTCCCACAATTGTAAAAAAGCCCTCCTACTCCAGCTTGTCTCACCAGAGTGGTGCACAGAAGAGATCCATACCGCACTGCAGCTGGGCTCGGAGGCAGGCGCCCTGGGCAAATGCAGCTGGGCATGCAAAGCGGCGGCTAAAGAGGCTGCGCCCCTGCTTACAGGGGGCTCGAGCCGCCGCCTGGACCGCAAAGCGCCTGGGACTCCAGGGCACTGGCCGGACCCCGACTTACAGGGCAGCCCTGGTCCCAAAGGCCCTCGGAGGCTCCTTCTCTCCGATTTGGGGGCACTCTGACCCGCACCCCGCTAGCGGGGCGGTCACCCCACACAGGCTGCCGGCGGAGCGCAAAGGCTCCCAGACCCGGACCCTGGTTACAGGCGGGTCGACACCCAGAGAGTCAGGGAGCTCAGCCTTCCCCCACAGCCACAGGAACGAGACTCAACAGCCAGACAGCAGAGCTTCGTGGCCAAAGGCCAGGGGCCGGGGGCCCAGTCCCAAGGACAGGGAGGGCACACGCACGGCCCCACACACCCTGGCCCCATGCCTCTGAAAGGCCGGGGCCAGAGATACCCGCCTGATTACAGGGGGTCCCCCTCCAAGAACCTCCCGCCGAGCGCAGGGGACACGCACAGCCCTACTTACAGGGCGGTGCCCCTGGGCTCAGCACTCCCAACAAGCCCCACGGAGCCGGAGGCTCCCACCTGCGCCCGCGTTACGGGCCGGCCGGCCTGGCTGCAGCACAACACCACCTCTTTGGGAGCCCAGGGGGCGACCTCGACCCCAACGGCGGGGAGGTCACCCCTGCCAAAAGCAGCGCCAAAGGCGCAACTGCGCCCTCCGGCACAGCGCTTCCTCAACCTGCACCCGCAAAAGGGCGAGGGAGGGCTCGTTCCTGTCGGCTGGCTAAAGCAGCCTCCCCAGCCCTGCTTACAGGGAGGCTGGGCTGCTCCTGGGGACAGAGGGCTCCACGGTTCGTGACACGTGCCCTGATTACGGGGCTGTCACACCGACCAGGCCACCAACGGGCAGAAAGCCAGCGGGGCGGGGGGAGGCGAGAAGGGAAACGGACCTCCCCTGCTAAACAGGGTGGCGACAACCTGCACGGAAGCCAGAGTGGCCTCAACGTGCCAAGGGGCTTCAGAGGTAGTCAAGGGGCAAATGCCGTGACACGCCACAACTCACGGGGGTCACGCTGGCCAGGCCGCCAGCAGGCAGAAAGCCGCCGGGGCAGGAGGAGGGGGCCGGGGAATCGGCCCTCCCCTGCTTACAGGGCGGGCTTAGGGGCCGGAGAGCTCCATTTCCCCCTCGGGTGTGGAGACGGTGGCTCTCACCCTCCTTACAGGGTTGCCACTCTCTCCGGGCAGCCAAAGGAGCAAGACGGCAAAAGGCCAACAGCAGCAACAGCAAAGACCGAGCCCTGATTACAGGGAGGTCGCCCAGCGCAAAGCCAGCCGGGCCACCCCAAAGGTGCCGGCGATGCTCTTACGTGACCGCGCCCTGGTGACAATACGGAGGTCCCTTTGCCCAGAGCGCCTTTCTCGTGGCCCCTCTTCTCCAGCCCGACGACGCTCCTCTTCTCGCTCGCTCTTGCCTCGCCGTTCCAAACGACGCCTCTTCCTTTGCCGCCGCCGCCAGCTGCCGCCAATGAAGGAGGACACAGTCACGCCTGAGAAGCGCCAATGCCAACGCCCCCGCCCGCCTGCCCGCTGGCAAGAGGGACCCCCTAAGCCCCCGGAGGGAGCTCCCCACGGCACCACCCACCCGCCGGCCCCGCAAAACGCTCCCGCGCTTCAGCTTGCCTCACCAAATCGACGCGTAGCAGAGCTCCGGCCGGCGCTGGAGCTGGGCTCGGAGGCAGGCGCCCTGGGCAAATGCAGCTGGGCATGCAAAGCGGCGGCTAAAGAGGCTGCGCCCCTGCTTACAGGGGGCTCGAGCCGCCGCCTGGACCGCAAAGCGCCTGGGACTCCAGGGCACTGGCCGGACCCCGACTTACAGGGCAGCCCTGGTCCCAAAGGCCCTCGGAGGCTCCTTCTCTCCGATTTGGGGGCACTCTGACCCGCACCCCGCTAGCGGGGCGGTCACCCCACACAGGCTGCCGGCGGAGCGCAAAGGCTCCCAGACCCGGACCCTGGTTACAGGCGGGTCGACACCCAGAGAGTCAGGGAGCTCAGCCTTCCCCCACAGCCACAGGAACGAGACTCAACAGCCAGGCAGCAGAGCTTCGTGGCCAAAGGCCAGGGGCCGGGGGCCCAGTCCCAAGGACAGGGAGGGCACACGCACGGCCCCACACACCCTGGCCCCATGCCTCTGAAAGGCCGGGGCCAGAGATACCCGCCTGATTACAGGGGGTCCCCCTCCAAGAACCTCCCGCCGAGCGCAGGGGACACGCACAGCCCTACTTACAGGGCGGTGCCCCTGGGCTCAGCACTCCCAACAAGCCCCACGGAGCCGGAGGCTCCCACCTGCGCCCGCGTTACGGGCCGGCCGGCCTGGCTGCAGCACAACACCACCTCTTTGGGAGCCCAGGGGGCGACCTCGACCCCAACGGCGGGGAGGTCACCCCTGCCAAAAGCAGCGCCAAAGGCGCAACTGCGCCCTCCGGCACAGCGCTTCCTCAACCTGCACCCGCAAAAGGGCGAGGGAGGGCTCGTTCCTGTCGGCTGGCTAAAGCAGCCTCCCCAGCCCTGCTTACAGGGAGGCCGGGCTGCTCCTGGGGACAGAGGGCTCCACGGTTCGTGACACGCGCCCCGATTACGGGGCTGTCACGCTGGCGGGTCGCCAGCAGGACGGGCAGCCACGCAGGCAGCGACTCAGGCCCTGACTACAGGCGGGTCGCATTGGCCATACTATGACTAAGCGGCTTCGCTCCATCCTGAGAAAGAAGGGGGGAGCCTGAACTCTCCCTCCACTCGCGGGCTCAGAGGGGACCCCCTGTTACTGCACAGAGCCCTCTTTCTCTCCTGGGAAGTTTAAGCTAAGTACGCTGCAGTAACTTTAACAGGGGCCTAAACAAGAAGCTCATTCGCTCTCTCACACACATGGACGCAGACACGGACAGGCATGAACAGGGACAAAGAGAACTTCCCGGAAGAGAGAGCGAGCCCCGTGCAGCCAATGCCTGGGGAGCCATCCCTACCGCTGAGCAGGATATGGGAGGTGCAGACCTGCCCCGCTGGGGTGCATGCAGGCTTGAGGGGCCTCAACATGCCATGGGCCTTCAGAGGTGGTCAAGGAGTAAATGCCGTGACACGCCACAACTCACGGGGGTCACGCTGGCCAGGCCGCCAGCAGGCAGAAAGCCGCCGGGGCAGGAGGAGGGGGCCGGGGAATCGGCCCTCCCCTGCTTACAGGGTGGGCTTAGGGGCCGGAGAGCTCCATTTCCCCCTCGGGTGTGGAGACGGTGGCTCTCACCCTCCTTACAGGGTTGCCACTCTCTCCGGGCAGCCAAAGGAGCAAGACGGCAAAAGGCCAACAGCAGCAACAGCAAAGACCGAGCCCTGATTACAGGGAGGTCGCCCAGCGCAAAGCCAGCCGGGCCACCCCAAAGGTGCCGGCGATGCTCTTACGTGACCGCGCCCTGGTGACAATACGGAGGTCCCTTTGCCCAGAGCGCCTTTCTCGTGGCCCCTCTTCTCCAGCCCGACGACGCTCCTCTTCTCGCTCGCTCTTGCCTCGCCGTTCCAAACGACGCCTCTTCCTTTGCCGCTGCCGCCAGCTGCCGCCAATGAAGGAGGACACAGTCACGCCTGAGAAGCGCCAATGCCAACGCCCCCGCCCGCCTGCCCGCTGGCAAGAGGGACCCCCTAAGCCCCCGGAGGGAGCTCCCCACGGCACCACCCACCCGCCGGCCCCGCAAAACGCTCCCGCGCTTCAGCTTGCCTCACCAAATCGACGCGTAGCAGAGCTCCGGCCGGCGCTGGAGCTGGGCTCGGAGGCAGGCGCCCTGGGCAAATGCAGCTGGGCATGCAAAGCGGCGGCTAAAGAGGCTGCGCCCCTGCTTACAGGGGGCTCGAGCCGCCGCCTGGACCGCAAAGCGCCTGGGACTCCAGGGCACTGGCCGGACCCCGACTTACAGGGCAGCCCTGGTCCCAAAGGCCCGCGGAGGCTCCTTCTCTCCGATTTGGGGGCACTCTGACCCGCACCCCGCTAGCGGGGCGGTCACCCCACACAGGCTGCCGGCGGAGCGCAAAGGCTCCCAGACCCGGACCCTGGTTACAGGCGGGTCGACACCCAGAGAGTCAGGGAGCTCAGCCTTCCCCCACAGCCACAGGAACGAGACTCAACAGCCAGGCAGCAGAGCTTCGTGGCCAAAGGCCAGGGGCCGGGGGCCCAGTCCCAAGGACAGGGAGGGCACACGCACGGCCCCACACACCCTGGCCCCATGCCTCTGAAAGGCCGGGGCCAGAGATACCCGCCTGATTACAGGGGGTCCCCCTCCAAGAACCTCCCGCCGAGCGCAGGGGACACGCACAGCCCTACTTACAGGGCGGTGCCCCTGGGCTCGGCACTCCCAACAAGCCCCACGGAGCCGGAGGCTCCCACCTGCGCCCGCGTTACGGGCCGGCCGGCCTGGCTGCAGCACAACACCACCTCTTTGGGAGCCCAGGGGGTGACCTCGACCCCAACGGCGGGGAGGTCACCCCTGCCAAAAGCAGCGCCAAAGGCGCAACTGCGCCCTCCGGCACAGCGCTTCCTCAACCTGCACCCGCAAAAGGGCGAGGGAGGGCTCGTTCCTGTCGGCTGGCTAAAGCAGCCTCCCCAGCCCTGCTTACAGGGAGGCTGGGCTGCTCCTGGGGACAGAGGGCTCCACGGTTCGTGACACGTGCCCTGATTACGGGGCTGTCACACCGACCAGGCCACCAACGGGCAGAAAGCCAGCGGGGCGGGGGGAGGCGAGAAGGGAAACGGACCTCCCCTGCTAAACAGGGTGGCGACAACCTGCACGGAAGCCAGAGTGGCCTCAACGTGCCAAGGGGCTTCAGAGGTAGTCAAGG
This sequence comes from Vanellus vanellus, assembly GCF_965231255.1. NCBI lineage: Eukaryota > Metazoa > Chordata > Aves > Charadriiformes > Charadriidae > Vanellus > Vanellus vanellus. The sequence goes on along the minus strand of NC_138926.1, from coordinate 6,550,738 downwards.
GGCAAATGCCGTGACACGCCACAACTCACGGGGGTCACGCTGGCCAGGCCGCCAGCAGGCAGAAAGCCGCCGGGGCAGGAGGAGGGGGCCGGGGAATCGGCCCTCCCCTGCTTACAGGGCGGGCTTAGGGGCCGGAGAGCTCCATTTCCCCCTCGGGTGTGGAGACGGTGGCTCTCACCCTCCTTACAGGGTTGCCACTCTCTCCGGGCAGCCAAAGGAGCAAGACGGCAAAAGGCCAACAGCAGCAACAGCAAAGACCGAGCCCTGATTACAGGGAGGTCGCCCAGCGCAAAGCCAGCCGGGCCACCCCAAAGGTGCCGGCGATGCTCTTACGTGACCGCGCCCTGGTGACAATACGGAGGTCCCTTTGCCCAGAGCGCCTTTCTCGTGGCCCCTCTTCTCCAGCCCGACGACGCTCCTCTTCTCGCTCGCTCTTGCCTCGCCGTTCCAAACGACGCCTCTTCCTTTGCCGCCGCCGCCAGCTGCCGCCAATGAAGGAGGACACAGTCACGCCTGAGAAGCGCCAATGCCAACGCCCCCGCCCGCCTGCCCGCTGGCAAGAGGGACCCCCTAAGCCCCCGGAGGGAGCTCCCCACGGCACCACCCACCCGCCGGCCCCGCAAAACGCTCCCGCGCTTCAGCTTGCCTCACCAAATCGACGCGTAGCAGAGCTCCGGCCGGCGCTGGAGCTGGGCTCGGAGGCAGGCGCCCTGGGCAAATGCAGCTGGGCATGCAAAGCGGCGGCTAAAGAGGCTGCGCCCCTGCTTACAGGGGGCTCGAGCCGCCGCCTGGACCGCAAAGCGCCTGGGACTCCAGGGCACTGGCCGGACCCCGACTTACAGGGCAGCCCTGGTCCCAAAGGCCCGCGGAGGCTCCTTCTCTCCGATTTGGGGGCACTCTGACCCGCACCCCGCTAGCGGGGCGGTCACCCCACACAGGCTGCCGGCGGAGCGCAAAGGCTCCCAGACCCGGACCCTGGTTACAGGCGGGTCGACACCCAGAGAGTCAGGGAGCTCAGCCTTCCCCCACAGCCACAGGAACGAGACTCAACAGCCAGGCAGCAGAGCTTCGTGGCCAAAGGCCAGGGGCCGGGGGCCCAGTCCCAAGGACAGGGAGGGCACATGCACGGCCCCACACACCCTGGCCCCATGCCTCTGAAAGGCCGGGGCCAGAGATACCCGCCTGATTACAGGGGGTCCCCCTCCAAGAACCTCCCGCCGAGCGCAGGGGACACGCACAGCCCTACTTACAGGGCGGTGCCCCTGGGCTCAGCACTCCCAACAAGCCCCACGGAGCCGGAGGCTCCCACCTGCGCCCGCGTTACGGGCCGGCCGGCCTGGCTGCAGCACAACACCACCTCTTTGGGAGCCCAGGGGGCGACCTCGACCCCAACGGCGGGGAGGTCACCCCTGCCAAAAGCAGCGCCAAAGGCGCAACTGCGCCCTCCGGCACAGCGCTTCCTCAACCTGCACCCGCAAAAGGGCGAGGGAGGGCTCGTTCCTGTCGGCTGGCTAAAGCAGCCTCCCCAGCCCTGCTTACAGGGAGGCCGGGCTGCTCCTGGGGACAGAGGGCTCCACGGTTCGTGACACGCGCCCCGATTACGGGGCTGTCACGCTGGCGGGTCGCCAGCAGGACGGGCAGCCACGCAGGCAGCGACTCAGGCCCTGACTACAGGCGGGTCGCATTGGCCATACTATGACTAAGCGGCTTCGCTCCATCCTGAGAAAGAAGGGGGGAGCCTGAACTCTCCCTCCACTCGCGGGCTCAGAGGGGACCCCCTGTTACTGCACAGAGCCCTCTTTCTCTCCTGGGAAGTTTAAGCTAAGTACGCTGCAGTAACTTTAACAGGGGCCTAAACAAGAAGCTCATTCGCTCTCTCACACACACGGACGCAGACACGGACAGGCATGAACAGGGACAAAGAGAACTTCCCGGAAGAGAGAGCGAGCCCTGTGCAGCCAATGCCTGGGGAGCCATCCCTACCGCTGAGCAGGATATGGGAGGTGCAGACCTGCCCCGCTGGGGTGCATGGAGGCTTGAGGGGCCTCAACATGCCATGGGCCTTCAGAGGTGGTCAAGGAGTAAATGCCGTGACACGCCACAACTCACGGGGGTCACGCTGGCCAGGCCGCCAGCAGGCAGAAAGCCGCCGGGGCAGGAGGAGGGGGCCGGGGAATCGGCCCTCCCCTGCTTACAGGGTGGGCTTAGGGGCCGGAGAGCTCCATTTCCCCCTCGGGTGTGGAGACGGTGGCTCTCACCCTCCTTACAGGGTTGCCACTCTCTCCGGGCAGCCAAAGGAGCAAGACGGCAAAAGGCCAACAGCAGCAACAGCAAAGACCGAGCCCTGATTACAGGGAGGTCGCCCAGCGCAAAGCCAGCCGGGCCACCCCAAAGGTGCCGGCGATGCTCTTACGTGACCGCGCCCTGGTGACAATACGGAGGTCCCTTTGCCCAGAGCGCCTTTCTCGTGGCCCCTCTTCTCCAGCCCGACGACGCTCCTCTTCTCGCTCGCTCTTGCCTCGCCGTTCCAAACGACGCCTCTTCCTTTGCCGCCGCCGCCAGCTGCCGCCAATGAAGGAGGACACAGTCACGCCTGAGAAGCGCCAATGCCAACGCCCCCGCCCGCCTGCCCGCTGGCAAGAGGGACCCCCTAAGCCCCCGGAGGGAGCTCCCCACGGCACCACCCACCCGCCGGCCCCGCAAAACGCTCCCGCGCTTCAGCTTGCCTCACCAAATCGACGCGTAGCAGAGCTCCGGCCGGCGCTGGAGCTGGGCTCGGAGGCAGGCGCCCTGGGCAAATGCAGCTGGGCATGCAAAGCGGCGGCTAAAGAGGCTGCGCCCCTGCTTACAGGGGGCTCGAGCCGCCGCCTGGACCGCAAAGCGCCTGGGACTCCAGGGCACTGGCCGGACCCCGACTTACAGGGCAGCCCTGGTCCCAAAGGCCCTCGGAGGCTCCTTCTCTCCGATTTGGGGGCACTCTGACCCGCACCCCGCTAGCGGGGCGGTCACCCCACACAGGCTGCCGGCGGAGCGCAAAGGCTCCCAGACCCGGACCCTGGTTACAGGCGGGTCGACACCCAGAGAGTCAGGGAGCTCAGCCTTCCCCCACAGCCACAGGAACGAGACTCAACAGCCAGGCAGCAGAGCTTCGTGGCCAAAGGCCAGGGGCCGGGGGCCCAGTCCCAAGGACAGGGAGGGCACACGCACGGCCCCACACACCCTGGCCCCATGCCTCTGAAAGGCCGGGGCCAGAGATACCCGCCTGATTACAGGGGGTCCCCCTCCAAGAACCTCCCGCCGAGCGCAGGGGACACGCACAGCCCTACTTACAGGGCGGTGCCCCTGGGCTCGGCACTCCCAACAAGCCCCACGGAGCCGGAGGCTCCCACCTGCGCCCGCGTTACGGGCCGGCCGGCCTGGCTGCAGCACAACACCACCTCTTTGGGAGCCCAGGGGGCGACCTCGACCCCAACGGCGGGGAGGTCACCCCTGCCAAAAGCAGCGCCAAAGGCGCAACTGCGCCCTCCGGCACAGCGCTTCCTCAACCTGCACCCGCAAAAGGGCGAGGGAGGGCTCGTTCCTGTCGGCTGGCTAAAGCAGCCTCCCCAGCCCTGCTTACAGGGAGGCCGGGCTGCTCCTGGGGACAGAGGGCTCCACGGTTCGTGACACGTGCCCTGATTACGGGGCTGTCACACCGACCAGGCCACCAACGGGCAGAAAGCCAGCGGGGCGGGGGGAGGCGAGAAGGGAAACGGACCTCCCCTGCTAAACAGGGTGGCGACAACCTGCATGGAAGCCAGAGTGGCCTCAACGTGCCAAGGGGCTTCAGAGGTAGTCAAGGGGCAAATGCCGTGACACGCCACAACTCACGGGGGTCACGCTGGCCAGGCCGCCAGCAGGCAGAAAGCCGCCGGGGCAGGAGGAGGGGGCCGGGGAATCGGCCCTCCCCTGCTTACAGGGTGGGCTTAGGGGCCGGAGAGCTCCATTTCCCCCTCGGGTGTGGAGACGGTGGCTCTCACCCTCCTTACAGGGTTGCCACTCTCTCCGGGCAGCCAAAGGAGCAAGACGGCAAAAGGCCAACAGCAGCAACAGCAAAGACCGAGCCCTGATTACAGGGAGGTCGCCCAGCGCAAAGCCAGCCGGGCCACCCCAAAGGTGCCGGCGATGCTCTTACGTGACCGCGCCCTGGTGACAATACGGAGGTCCCTTTGCCCAGAGCGCCTTTCTCGTGGCCCCTCTTCTCCAGCCCGACGACGCTCCTCTTCTCGCTCGCTCTTGCCTCGCCGTTCCAAACGACGCCTCTTCCTTTGCCGCCGCCGCCAGCTGCCGCCAATGAAGGAGGACACAGTCACGCCTGAGAAGCGCCAATGCCAACGCCCCCGCCCGCCTGCCCGCTGGCAAGAGGGACCCCCTAAGCCCCCGGAGGGAGCTCCCCACGGCACCACCCACCCGCCGGCCCCGCAAAACGCTCCCGCGCTTCAGCTTGCCTCACCAAATCGACGCGTAGCAGAGCTCCGGCCGGCGCTGGAGCTGGGCTCGGAGGCAGGCGCCCTGGGCAAATGCAGCTGGGCATGCAAAGCGGCGGCTAAAGAGGCTGCGCCCCTGCTTACAGGGGGCTCGAGCCGCCGCCTGGACCGCAAAGCGCCTGGGACTCCAGGGCACTGGCCGGACCCCGACTTACAGGGCAGCCCTGGTCCCAAAGGCCCGCGGAGGCTCCTTCTCTCCGATTTGGGGGCACTCTGACCCGCACCCCGCTAGCGGGGCGGTCACCCCACACAGGCTGCCGGCGGAGCGCAAAGGCTCCCAGACCCGGACCCTGGTTACAGGCGGGTCGACACCCAGAGAGTCAGGGAGCTCAGCCTTCCCCCACAGCCACAGGAACGAGACTCAACAGCCAGGCAGCAGAGCTTCGTGGCCAAAGGCCAGGGGCCGGGGGCCCAGTCCCAAGGACAGGGAGGGCACACGCACGGCCCCACACACCCTGGCCCCATGCCTCTGAAAGGCCGGGGCCAGAGATACCCGCCTGATTACAGGGGGTCCCCCTCCAAGAACCTCCCGCCGAGCGCAGGGGACACGCACAGCCCTACTTACAGGGCGGTGCCCCTGGGCTCGGCACTCCCAACAAGCCCCACGGAGCCGGAGGCTCCCACCTGCGCCCGCGTTACGGGCCGGCCGGCCTGGCTGCAGCACAACACCACCTCTTTGGGAGCCCAGGGGGCGACCTCGACCCCAACGGCGGGGAGGTCACCCCTGCCAAAAGCAGCGCCAAAGGCGCAACTGCGCCCTCCGGCACAGCGCTTCCTCAACCTGCACCCGCAAAAGGGCGAGGGAGGGCTCGTTCCTGTCGGCTGGCTAAAGCAGCCTCCCCAGCCCTGCTTACAGGGAGGCCGGGCTGCTCCTGGGGACAGAGGGCTCCACGGTTCGTGACACGTGCCCTGATTACGGGGCTGTCACACCGACCAGGCCACCAACGGGCAGAAAGCCAGCGGGGCAGGGGGAGGCGAGAAGGGAAACGGACCTCCCCTGCTAAACAGGGTGGCGACAACCTGCACGGAAGCCAGAGTGGCCTCAACGTGCCAAGGGGCTTCAGAGGTAGTCAAGGGGCAAATGCCGTGACACGCCACAACTCACGGGGGTCACGCTGGCCAGGCCGCCAGCAGGCAGAAAGCCGCCGGGGCAGGAGGAGGGGGCCGGGGAATCGGCCCTCCCCTGCTTACAGGGCGGGCTTAGGGGCCGGAGAGCTCCATTTCCCCCTCGGGTGTGGAGACGGTGGCTCTCACCCTCCTTACAGGGTTGCCACTCTCTCCGGGCAGCCAAAGGAGCAAGACGGCAAAAGGCCAACAGCAGCAACAGCAAAGACCGAGCCCTGATTACAGGGAGGTCGCCCAGCGCAAAGCCAGCCGGGCCACCCCAAAGGTGCCGGCGATGCTCTTACGTGACCGCGCCCTGGTGACAATACGGAGGTCCCTTTGCCCAGAGCGCCTTTCTCGTGGCCCCTCTTCTCCAGCCCGACGACGCTCCTCTTCTCGCTCGCTCTTGCCTCGCCGTTCCAAACGACGCCTCTTCCTTTGCCGCCACCGCCAGCTGCCGCCAATGAAGGAGGACACAGTCACGCCTGAGAAGCGCCAATGCCAACGCCCCCGCCCGCCTGCCCGCTGGCAAGAGGGACCCCCTAAGCCCCCGGAGGGAGCTCCCCACGGCACCACCCACCCGCCGGCCCCGCAAAACGCTCCCGCGCTTCAGCTTGCCTCACCAAATCGACGCGTAGCAGAGCTCCGGCCGGCGCTGGAGCTGGGCTCGGAGGCAGGCGCCCTGGGCAAATGCAGCTGGGCATGCAAAGCGGCGGCTAAAGAGGCTGCGCCCCTGCTTACAGGGGGCTCGAGCCGCCGCCTGGACCGCAAAGCGCCTGGGACTCCAGGGCACTGGCCGGACCCCGACTTACAGGGCAGCCCTGGTCCCAAAGGCCCTCGGAGGCTCCTTCTCTCCGATTTGGGGGCACTCTGACCCGCACCCCGCTAGCGGGGCGGTCACCCCACACAGGCTGCCGGCGGAGCGCAAAGGCTCCCAGACCCGGACCCTGGTTACAGGCGGGTCGACACCCAGAGAGTCAGGGAGCTCAGCCTTCCCCCACAGCCACAGGAACGAGACTCAACAGCCAGGCAGCAGAGCTTCGTGGCCAAAGGCCAGGGGCCGGGGGCCCAGTCCCAAGGACAGGGAGGGCACATGCACGGCCCCACACACCCTGGCCCCATGCCTCTGAAAGGCCGGGGCCAGAGATACCCGCCTGATTACAGGGGGTCCCCCTCCAAGAACCTCCCGCCGAGCGCAGGGGACACGCACAGCCCTACTTACAGGGCGGTGCCCCTGGGCTCAGCACTCCCAACAAGCCCCACGGAGCCGGAGGCTCCCACCTGCGCCCGCGTTACGGGCCGGCCGGCCTGGCTGCAGCACAACACCACCTCTTTGGGAGCCCAGGGGGCGACCTCGACCCCAACGGCGGGGAGGTCACCCCTGCCAAAAGCAGCGCCAAAGGCGCAACTGCGCCCTCCGGCACAGCGCTTCCTCAACCTGCACCCGCAAAAGGGCGAGGGAGGGCTCGTTCCTGTCGGCTGGCTAAAGCAGCCTCCCCAGCCCTGCTTACAGGGAGGCCGGGCTGCTCCTGGGGACAGAGGGCTCCACGGTTCGTGACACGCGCCCCGATTACGGGGCTGTCACGCTGGCGGGTCGCCAGCAGGACGGGCAGCCACGCAGGCAGCGACTCAGGCCCTGACTACAGGCGGGTCGCATTGGCCATACTATGACTAAGCGGCTTCGCTCCATCCTGAGAAAGAAGGGGGGAGCCTGAACTCTCCCTCCACTCGCGGGCTCAGAGGGGACCCCCTGTTACTGCACAGAGCCCTCTTTCTCTCCTGGGAAGTTTAAGCTAAGTACGCTGCAGTAACTTTAACAGGGGCCTAAACAAGAAGCTCATTCGCTCTCTCACACACACGGACGCAGACACGGACAGGCATGAACAGGGACAAAGAGAACTTCCCGGAAGAGAGAGCGAGCCCTGTGCAGCCAATGCCTGGGGAGCCATCCCTACCGCTGAGCAGGATATGGGAGGTGAAGACCTGCCCCGCTGGGGTGCATGCAGGCTTGAGGGGCCTCAACATGCCATGGGCCTTCAGAGGTGGTCAAGGAGTAAATGCCGTGACACGCCACAACTCACGGGGGTCACGCTGGCCAGGCCGCCAGCAGGCAGAAAGCCGCCGGGGCAGGAGGAGGGGGCCGGGGAATCGGCCCTCCCCTGCTTACAGGGTGGGCTTAGGGGCCGGAGAGCTCCATTTCCCCCTCGGGTGTGGAGACGGTGGCTCTCACCCTCCTTACAGGGTTGCCACTCTCTCCGGGCAGCCAAAGGAGCAAGACGGCAAAAGGCCAACAGCAGCAACAGCAAAGACCGAGCCCTGATTACAGGGAGGTCGCCCAGCGCAAAGCCAGCCGGGCCACCCCAAAGGTGCCGGCGATGCTCTTACGTGACCGCGCCCTGGTGACAATACGGAGGTCCCTTTGCCCAGAGCGCCTTTCTCGTGGCCCCTCTTCTCCAGCCCGACGACGCTCCTCTTCTCGCTCGCTCTTGCCTCGCCGTTCCAAACGACGCCTCTTCCTTTGCCGCCGCCGCCAGCTGCCGCCAATGAAGGAGGACACAGTCACGCCTGAGAAGCGCCAATGCCAACGCCCCCGCCCGCCTGCCCGCTGGCAAGAGGGACCCCCTAAGCCCCCGGAGGGAGCTCCCCACGGCACCACCCACCCGCCGGCCCCGCAAAACGCTCCCGCGCTTCAGCTTGCCTCACCAAATCGACGCGTAGCAGAGCTCCGGCCGGCGCTGGAGCTGGGCTCGGAGGCAGGCGCCCTGGGCAAATGCAGCTGGGCATGCAAAGCGGCGGCTAAAGAGGCTGCGCCCCTGCTTACAGGGGGCTCGAGCCGCCGCCTGGACCGCAAAGCGCCTGGGACTCCAGGGCACTGGCCGGACCCCGACTTACAGGGCAGCCCTGGTCCCAAAGGCCCTCGGAGGCTCCTTCTCTCCGATTTGGGGGCACTCTGACCCGCACCCCGCTAGCGGGGCGGTCACCCCACACAGGCTGCCGGCGGAGCGCAAAGGCTCCCAGACCCGGACCCTGGTTACAGGCGGGTCGACACCCAGAGAGTCAGGGAGCTCAGCCTTCCCCCACAGCCACAGGAACGAGACTCAACAGCCAGGCAGCAGAGCTTCGTGGCCAAAGGCCAGGGGCCGGGGGCCCAGTCCCAAGGACAGGGAGGGCACACGCACGGCCCCACACACCCTGGCCCCATGCCTCTGAAAGGCCGGGGCCAGAGATACCCGCCTGATTACAGGGGGTCCCCCTCCAAGAACCTCCCGCCGAGCGCAGGGGACACGCACAGCCCTACTTACAGGGCGGTGCCCCTGGGCTCGGCACTCCCAACAAGCCCCACGGAGCCGGAGGCTCCCACCTGCGCCCGCGTTACGGGCCGGCCGGCCTGGCTGCAGCACAACACCACCTCTTTGGGAGCCCAGGGGGCGACCTCGACCCCAACGGCGGGGAGGTCACCCCTGCCAAAAGCAGCGCCAAAGGCGCAACTGCGTCCTCCGGCACAGCGCTTCCTCAACCTGCACCCGCAAAAGGGCGAGGGAGGGCTCGTTCCTGTCAGCTGGCTAAAGCAGCCTCCCCAGCCCTGCTTACAGGGAGGCCGGGCTGCTCCTGGGGACAGAGGGCTCCACGGTTCGTGACACGTGCCCTGATTACGGGGCTGTCACACCGACCAGGCCACCAACGGGCAGAAAGCCAGCGGGGCGGGGGGAGGCGAGAAGGGAAACGGACCTCCCCTGCTAAACAGGGTGGCGACAACCTGCACGGAAGCCAGAGTGGCCTCAACGTGCCAAGGGGCTTCAGAGGTAGTCAAGGGGCAAATGCCGTGACACGCCACAACTCACGGGGGTCACGCTGGCCAGGCCGCCAGCAGGCAGAAAGCCGCCGGGGCAGGAGGAGGGGGCCGGGGAATCGGCCCTCCCCTGCTTACAGGGTGGGCTTAGGGGCCGGAGAGCTCCATTTCCCCCTCGGGTGTGGAGACGGTGGCTCTCACCCTCCTTACAGGGTTGCCACTCTCTCCGGGCAGCCAAAGGAGCAAGACGGCAAAAGGCCAACAGCAGCAACAGCAAAGACCGAGCCCTGATTACAGGGAGGTCGCCCAGCGCAAAGCCAGCCGGGCCACCCCAAAGGTGCCGGCGATGCTCTTACGTGACCGCGCCCTGGTGACAATACGGAGGTCCCTTTGCCCAGAGCGCCTTTCTCGTGGCCCCTCTTCTCCAGCCCGACGACGCTCCTCTTCTTGCTCGCTCTTGCCTCGCCGTTCCAAATGACGCCTCTTCCTTTGCCGCCGCCGCCAGCTGCCGCCAATGAAGGAGGACACAGTCACGCCTGAGAAGCGCCAATGCCAACGCCCCCGCCCGCCTGCCCGCTGGCAAGAGGGACCCCCTAAGCCCCCGGAGGGAGCTCCCCACGGCACCACCCACCCGCCGGCCCCGCAAAACGCTCCCGCGCTTCAGCTTGCCTCACCAAATCGACGCGTAGCAGAGCTCCGGCCGGCGCTGGAGCTGGGCTCGGAGGCAGGCGCCCTGGGCAAATGCAGCTGGGCATGCAAAGCGGCGGCTAAAGAGGCTGCGCCCCTGCTTACAGGGGGCTCGAGCCGCCGCCTGGACCGCAAAGCGCCTGGGACTCCAGGGCACTGGCCGGACCCCGACTTACAGGGCAGCCCTGGTCCCAAAGGCCCTCGGAGGCTCCTTCTCTCCGATTTGGGGGCACTCTGACCCGCACCCCGCTAGCGGGGCGGTCACCCCACACAGGCTGCCGGCGGAGCGCAAAGGCTCCCAGACCCGGACCCTGGTTACAGGCGGGTCGACACCCAGAGAGTCAGGGAGCTCAGCCTTCCCCCACAGCCACAGGAACGAGACTCAACAGCCAGGCAGCAGAGCTTCGTGGCCAAAGGCCAGGGGCCGGGGGCCCAGTCCCAAGGACAGGGAGGGCACACGCACGGCCCCACACACCCTGGCCCCATGCCTCTGAAAGGCCGGGGCCAGAGATACCCGCCTGATTACAGGGGGTCCCCCTCCAAGAACCTCCCGCCGAGCGCAGGGGACACGCACAGCCCTACTTACAGGGCGGTGCCCCTGGGCTCGGCACTCCCAACAAGCCCCACGGAGCCGGAGGCTCCCACCTGCGCCCGCGTTACGGGCCGGCCGGCCTGGCTGCAGCACAACACCACCTCTTTGGGAGCCCAGGGGGCGACCTCGACCCCAACGGCGGGGAGGTCACCCCTGCCAAAAGCAGCGCCAAAGGCGCAACTGCGCCCTCCGGCACAGCGCTTCCTCAACCTGCACCCGCAAAAGGGCGAGGGAGGGCTCGTTCCTGTCGGCTGGCTAAAGCAGCCTCCTCAGCCCTGCTTACAGGGAGGCCGGGCTGCTCCTGGGGACAGAGGGCTCCACGGTTCGTGACACGTGCCCTGATTACGGGGCTGTCACACCGACCAGGCCACCAACGGGCAGAAAGCCAGCGGGGCAGGGGGAGGCGAGAAGGGAAACGGACCTCCCCTGCTAAACAGGGTGGCGACAACCTGCACGGAAGCCAGAGTGGCCTCAACGTGCCAAGGGGCTTCAGAGGTAGTCAAGGGGCAAATGCCGTGACACGCCACAACTCACGGGGGTCACGCTGGCCAGGCCGCCAGCAGGCAGAAAGCCGCCGGGGCAGGAGGAGGGGGCCGGGGAATCGGCCCTCCCCTGCTTACAGGGCGGGCTTAGGGGCCGGAGAGCTCCATTTCCCCCTCGGGTGTGGAGACGGTGGCTCTCACCCTCCTTACAGGGTTGCCACTCTCTCCGGGCAGCCAAAGGAGCAAGACGGCAAAAGGCCAACAGCAGCAACAGCAAAGACCGAGCCCTGATTACAGGGAGGTCGCCCAGCGCAAAGCCAGCCGGGCCACCCCAAAGGTGCCGGCGATGCTCTTACGTGACCGCGCCCTGGTGACAATACGGAGGTCCCTTTGCCCAGAGCGCCTTTCTCGTGGCCCCTCTTCTCCAGCCCAACGACGCTCCTCTTCTCGCTCGCTCTTGCCTCGCCGTTCCAAACGACGCCTCTTCCTTTGCCGCCGCCGCCAGCTGCCGCCAATGAAGGAGGACACAGTCACGCCTGAGAAGCGCCAATGCCAACGCCCCCGCCCGCCTGCCCGCTGGCAAGAGGGACCCCCTAAGCCCCCGGAGGGAGCTCCCCACGGCACCACCCACCCGCCGGCCCCGCAAAACGCTCCCGCGCTTCAGCTTGCCTCACCAAATCGACGCGTAGCAGAGCTCCGGCCGGCGCTGGAGCTGGGCTCGGAGGCAGGCGCCCTGGGCAAATGCAGCTGGGCATGCAAAGCGGCGGCTAAAGAGGCTGCGCCCCTGCTTACAGGGGGCTCGAGCCGCCGCCTGGACCGCAAAGCGCCTGGGACTCCAGGGCACTGGCCGGACCCCGACTTACAGGGCAGCCCTGGTCCCAAAGGCCCTCGGAGGCTCCTTCTCTCCGATTTGGGGGCACTCTGACCCGCACCCCGCTAGCGGGGCGGTCACCCCACACAGGCTGCCGGCGGAGCGCAAAGGCTCCCAGACCCGGACCCTGGTTACAGGCGGGTCGACACCCAGAGAGTCAGGGAGCTCAGCCTTCCCCCACAGCCACAGGAACGAGACTCAACAGCCAGGCAGCAGAGCTTCGTGGCCAAAGGCCAGGGGCCGGGGGCCCAGTCCCAAGGACAGGGAGGGCACACGCACGGCCCCACACACCCTGGCCCCATGCCTCTGAAAGGCCGGGGCCAGAGATACCCGCCTGATTACAGGGGGTCCCCCTCCAAGAACCTCCCGCCGAGCGCAGGGGACACGCACAGCCCTACTTACAGGGCGGTGCCCCTGGGCTCGGCACTCCCAACAAGCCCCACGGAGCCGGAGGCTCCCACCTGCGCCCGCGTTACGGGCCGGCCGGCCTGGCTGCAGCACAACACCACCTCTTTGGGAGCCCAGGGGGCGACCTCGACCCCAACGGCGGGGAGGTCACCCCTGCCAAAAGCAGCGCCAAAGGCGCAACTGCGCCCTCCGGCACAGCGCTTCCTCAACCTGCACCCGCAAAAGGGCGAGGGAGGGCTCGTTCCTGTCGGCTGGCTAAAGCAGCCTCCCCAGCCCTGCTTACAGGGAGGCCGGGCTGCTCCTGGGGACAGAGGGCTCCACGGTTCGTGACACGTGCCCTGATTACGGGGCTGTCACACCGACCAGGCCACCAACGGGCAGAAAGCCAGCGGGGCGGGGGGAGGCGAGAAGGGAAACGGACCTCCCCTGCTAAACAGGGTGGCGACAACCTGCACGGAAGCCAGAGTGGCCTCAACGTGCCAAGGGGCTTCAGAGGTAGTCAAGGGGCAAATGCCGTGACACGCCACAACTCACGGGGGTCACGCTGGCCAGGCCGCCAGCAGGCAGAAAGCCGCCGGGGCAGGAGGAGGGGGCCGGGGAATCGGCCCTCCCCTGCTTACAGGGTGGGCTTAGGGGCCGGAGAGCTCCATTTCCCCCTCGGGTGTGGAGACGGTGGCTCTCACCCTCCTTACAGGGTTGCCACTCTCTCCGGGCAGCCAAAGGAGCAAGACGGCAAAAGGCCAACAGCAGCAACAGCAAAGACCGAGCCCTGATTACAGGGAGGTCGCCCAGCGCAAAGCCAGCCGGGCCACCCCAAAGGTGCCGGCGATGCTCTTACGTGACCGCGCCCTGGTGACAATACGGAGGTCCCTTTGCCCAGAGCGCCTTTCTCGTGGCCCCTCTTCTCCAGCCCGACGACGCTCCTCTTCTCGCTCGCTCTTGCCTCGCCGTTCCAAACGACGCCTCTTCCTTTGCCGCCGCCGCCAGCTGCCGCCAATGAAGGAGGACACAGTCACGCCTGAGAAGCGCCAATGCCAACGCCCCCGCCCGCCTGCCCGCTGGCAAGAGGGACCCCCTAAGCCCCCGGAGGGAGCTCCCCACGGCACCACCCACCCGCCGGCCCCGCAAAACGCTCCCGCGCTTCAGCTTGCCTCACCAAATCGACGCGTAGCAGAGCTCCGGCCGGCGCTGGAGCTGGGCTCGGAGGCAGGCGCCCTGGGCAAATGCAGCTGGGCATGCAAAGCGGCGGCTAAAGAGGCTGCGCCCCTGCTTACAGGGGGCTCGAGCCGCCGCCTGGACCGCAAAGCGCCTGGGACTCCAGGGCACTGGCCGGACCCCGACTTACAGGGCAGCCCTGGTCCCAAAGGCCCTCGGAGGCTCCTTCTCTCCGATTTGGGGGCACTCTGACCCGCACCCCGCTAGCGGGGCGGTCACCCCACACAGGCTGCCGGCGGAGCGCAAAGGCTCCCAGACCCGGACCCTGGTTACAGGCGGGTCGACACCCAGAGAGTCAGGGAGCTCAGCCTTCCCCCACAGCCACAGGAACGAGACTCAACAGCCAGGCAGCAGAGCTTCGTGGCCAAAGGCCAGGGGCCGGGGGCCCAGTCCCAAGGACAGGGAGGGCACACGCACGGCCCCACACACCCTGGCCCCATGCCTCTGAAAGGCCGGGGCCAGAGATACCCGCCTGATTACAGGGGGTCCCCCTCCAAGAACCTCCCGCCGAGCGCAGGGGACACGCACAGCCCTACTTACAGGGCGGTGCCCCTGGGCTCGGCACTCCCAACAAGCCCCATGGAGCCGGAGGCTCCCACCTGCGCCCGCGTTACGGGCCGGCCGGCCTGGCTGCAGCACAACACCACCTCTTTGGGAGCCCAGGGGGCGACCTCGACCCCAACGGCGGGGAGGTCACCCCTGCCAAAAGCAGCGCCAAAGGCGCAACTGCGTCCTCCGGCACAGCGCTTCCTCAACCTGCACCCGCAAAAGGGCGAGGGAGGGCTCGTTCCTGTCGGCTGGCTAAAGCAGCCTCCTCAGCCCTGCTTACAGGGAGGCCGGGCTGCTCCTGGGGACAGAGGGCTCCACGGTTCGTGACACGTGCCCTGATTACGGGGCTGTCACACCGACCAGGCCACCAACGGGCAGAAAGCCAGCGGGGCGGGGGGAGGCGAGAAGGGAAACGGACCTCCCCTGCTAAACAGGGTGGCGACAACCTGCACGGAAGCCAGAGTGGCCTCAACGTGCCAAGGGGCTTCAGAGGTAGTCAAGGGGCAAATGCCGTGACACGCCACAACTCACGGGGGTCACGCTGGCCAGGCCGCCAGCAGGCAGAAAGCCGCCGGGGCAGGAGGAGGGGGCCGGGGAATCGGCCCTCCCCTGCTTACAGGGCGGGCTTAGGGGCCGGAGAGCTCCATTTCCCCCTCGGGTGTGGAGACGGTGGCTCTCACCCTCCTTACAGGGTTGCCACTCTCTCCGGGCAGCCAAAGGAGCAAGACGGCAAAAGGCCAACAGCAGCAACAGCAAAGACCGAGCCCTGATTACAGGGAGGTCGCCCAGCGCAAAGCCAGCCGGGCCACCCCAAAGGTGCCGGCGATGCTCTTACGTGACCGCGCCCTGGTGACAATACGGAGGTCCCTTTGCCCAGAGCGCCTTTCTCGTGGCCCCTCTTCTCCAGCCCGACGACGCTCCTCTTCTCGCTCGCTCTTGCCTCGCCGTTCCAAACGACGCCTCTTCCTTTGCCGCCGCCGCCAGCTGCCGCCAATGAAGGAGGACACAGTCACGCCTGAGAAGCGCCAATGCCAACGCCCCCGCCCGCCTGCCCGCTGGCAAGAGGGACCCCCTAAGCCCCCGGAGGGAGCTCCCCACGGCACCACCCACCCGCCGGCCCCGCAAAACGCTCCCGCGCTTCAGCTTGCCTCACCAAATCGACGCGTAGCAGAGCTCCGGCCGGCGCTGGAGCTGGGCTCGGAGGCAGGCGCCCTGGGCAAATGCAGCTGGGCATGCAAAGCGGCGGCTAAAGAGGCTGCGCCCCTGCTTACAGGGGGCTCGAGCCGCCGCCTGGACCGCAAAGCGCCTGGGACTCCAGGGCACTGGCCGGACCCCGACTTACAGGGCAGCCCTGGTCCCAAAGGCCCTCGGAGGCTCCTTCTCTCCGATTTGGGGGCACTCTGACCCGCACCCCGCTAGCGGGGCGGTCACCCCACACAGGCTGCCGGCGGAGCGCAAAGGCTCCCAGACCCGGACCCTGGTTACAGGCGGGTCGACACCCAGAGAGTCAGGGAGCTCAGCCTTCCCCCACAGCCACAGGAACGAGACTCAACAGCCAGGCAGCAGAGCTTCGTGGCCAAAGGCCAGGGGCCGGGGGCCCAGTCCCAAGGACAGGGAGGGCACACGCACGGCCCCACACACCCTGGCCCCATGCCTCTGAAAGGCCGGGGCCAGAGATACCCGCCTGATTACAGGGGGTCCCCCTCCAAGAACCTCCCGCCGAGCGCAGGGGACACGCACAGCCCTACTTACAGGGCGGTGCCCCTGGGCTCGGCACTCCCAACAAGCCCCACGGAGCCGGAGGCTCCCACCTGCGCCCGCGTTACGGGCCGGCCGGCCTGGCTGCAGCACAACACCACCTCTTTGGGAGCCCAGGGGGCGACCTCGACCCCAACGGCGGGGAGGTCACCCCTGCCAAAAGCAGCGCCAAAGGCGCAACTGCGCCCTCCGGCACAGCGCTTCCTCAACCTGCACCCGCAAAAGGGCGAGGGAGGGCTCGTTCCTGTCGGCTGGCTAAAGCAGCCTCCCCAGCCCTGCTTACAGGGAGGCCGGGCTGCTCCTGGGGACAGAGGGCTCCACGGTTCGTGACACGTGCCCTGATTACGGGGCTGTCACACCGACCAGGCCACCAACGGGCAGAAAGCCAGCGGGGCGGGGGGAGGCGAGAAGGGAAACGGACCTCCCCTGCTAAACAGGGTGGCGACAACCTGCACGGAAGCCAGAGTGGCCTCAACGTGCCAAGGGGCTTCAGAGGTAGTCAAGGGGCAAATGCCGTGACACGCCACAACTCACGGGGGTCACGCTGGCCAGGCCGCCAGCAGGCAGAAAGCCGCCGGGGCAGGAGGAGGGGGCCGGGGAATCGGCCCTCCCCTGCTTACAGGGTGGGCTTAGGGGCCGGAGAGCTCCATTTCCCCCTCGGGTGTGGAGACGGTGGCTCTCACCCTCCTTACAGGGTTGCCACTCTCTCCGGGCAGCCAAAGGAGCAAGACGGCAAAAGGCCAACAGCAGCAACAGCAAAGACCGAGCCCTGATTACAGGGAGGTCGCCCAGCGCAAAGCCAGCCGGGCCACCCCAAAGGTGCCGGCGATGCTCTTACGTGACCGCGCCCTGGTGACAATACAGAGGTCCCTTTGCCCAGAGCGCCTTTCTCGTGGCCCCTCTTCTCCAGCCCGACGACGCTCCTCTTCTCGCTCGCTCTTGCCTCGCCGTTCCAAACGACGCCTCTTCCTTTGCCGCCGCCGCCAGCTGCCGCCAATGAAGGAGGACACAGTCACGCCTGAGAAGCGCCAATGCCAACGCCCCCGCCTGCCTGCCCGCTGGCAAGAGGGACCCCCTAAGCCCCCGGAGGGAGCTCCCCACGGCACCACCCACCCGCCGGCCCCGCAAAACGCTCCCGCGCTTCAGCTTGCCTCACCAAATCGACGCGTAGCAGAGCTCCGGCCGGCGCTGGAGCTGGGCTCGGAGGCAGGCGCCCTGGGCAAATGCAGCTGGGCATGCAAAGCGGCGGCTAAAGAGGCTGCGCCCCTGCTTACAGGGGGCTCGAGCCGCCGCCTGGACCGCAAAGCGCCTGGGACTCCAGGGCACTGGCCGGACCCCGACTTACAGGGCAGCCCTGGTCCCAAAGGCCCTCGGAGGCTCCTTCTCTCCGATTTGGGGGCACTCTGACCCGCACCCCGCTAGCGGGGCGGTCACCCCACACAGGCTGCCGGCGGAGCGCAAAGGCTCCCAGACCCGGACCCTGGTTACAGGCGGGTCGACACCCAGAGAGTCAGGGAGCTCAGCCTTCCCCCACAGCCACAGGAACGAGACTCAACAGCCAGGCAGCAGAGCTTCGTGGCCAAAGGCCAGGGGCCGGGGGCCCAGTCCCAAGGACAGGGAGGGCACACGCACGGCCCCACACACCCTGGCCCCATGCCTCTGAAAGGCCGGGGCCAGAGATACCCGCCTGATTACAGGGGGTCCCCCTCCAAGAACCTCCCGCCGAGCGCAGGGGACACGCACAGCCCTACTTACAGGGCGGTGCCCCTGGGCTCGGCACTCCCAACAAGCCCCACGGAGCCGGAGGCTCCCACCTGCGCCCGCGTTACGGGCCGGCCGGCCTGGCTGCAGCACAACACCACCTCTTTGGGAGCCCAGGGGGCGACCTCGACCCCAACGGCGGGGAGGTCACCCCTGCCAAAAGCAGCGCCAAAGGCGCAACTGCGCCCTCCGGCACAGCGCTTCCTCAACCTGCACCCGCAAAAGGGCGAGGGAGGGCTCGTTCCTGTCGGCTGGCTAAAGCAGCCTCCCCAGCCCTGCTTACAGGGAGGCCGGGCTGCTCCTGGGGACAGAGGGCTCCACGGTTCGTGACACGTGCCCTGATTACGGGGCTGTCACACCGACCAGGCCACCAACGGGCAGAAAGCCAGCGGGGCGGGGGGAGGCGAGAAGGGAAACGGACCTCCCCTGCTAAACAGGGTGGCGACAACCTGCACGGAAGCCAGAGTGGCCTCAACGTGCCAAGGGGCTTCAGAGGTAGTCAAGGGGCAAATGCCGTGACACGCCACAACTCACGGGGGTCACGCTGGCCAGGCCGCCAGCAGGCAGAAAGCCGCCGGGGCAGGAGGAGGGGGCCGGGGAATCGGCCCTCCCCTGCTTACAGGGTGGGCTTAGGGGCCGGAGAGCTCCATTTCCCCCTCGGGTGTGGAGACGGTGGCTCTCACCCTCCTTACAGGGTTGCCACTCTCTCCGGGCAGCCAAAGGAGCAAGACGGCAAAAGGCCAACAGCAGCAACAGCAAAGACCGAGCCCTGATTACAGGGAGGTCGCCCAGCGCAAAGCCAGCCGGGCCACCCCAAAGGTGCCGGCGATGCTCTTACGTGACCGCGCCCTGGTGACAATACGGAGGTCCCTTTGCCCAGAGCGCCTTTCTCGTGGCCCCTCTTCTCCAGCCCGACGACGCTCCTCTTCTCGCTCGCTCTTGCCTCGCCGTTCCAAACGACGCCTCTTCCTTTGCCGCCGCCGCCAGCTGCCGCCAATGAAGGAGGACACAGTCACGCCTGAGAAGCGCCAATGCCAACGCCCCCGCCCGCCTGCCCGCTGGCAAGAGGGACCCCCTAAGCCCCCGGAGGGAGCTCCCCACGGCACCACCCACCCGCCGGCCCCGCAAAACGCTCCCGCGCTTCAGCTTGCCTCACCAAATCGACGCGTAGCAGAGCTCCGGCCGGCGCTGGAGCTGGGCTCGGAGGCAGGCGCCCTGGGCAAATGCAGCTGGGCATGCAAAGCGGCGGCTAAAGAGGCTGCGCCCCTGCTTACAGGGGGCTCGAGCCGCCGCCTGGACCGCAAAGCGCCTGGGACTCCAGGGCACTGGCCGGACCCCGACTTACAGGGCAGCCCTGGTCCCAAAGGCCCTCGGAGGCTCCTTCTCTCCGATTTGGGGGCACTCTGACCCGCACCCCGCTAGCGGGGCGGTCACCCCACACAGGCTGCCGGCGGAGCGCAAAGGCTCCCAGACCCGGACCCTGGTTACAGGCGGGTCGACACCCAGAGAGTCAGGGAGCTCAGCCTTCCCCCACAGCCACAGGAACGAGACTCAACAGCCAGGCAGCAGAGCTTCGTGGCCAAAGGCCAGGGGCCGGGGGCCCAGTCCCAAGGACAGGGAGGGCACACGCACGGCCCCACACACCCTGGCCCCATGCCTCTGAAAGGCCGGGGCCAGAGATACCCGCCTGATTACAGGGGGTCCCCCTCCAAGAACCTCCCGCCGAGCGCAGGGGACACGCACAGCCCTACTTACAGGGCGGTGCCCCTGGGCTCGGCACTCCCAACAAGCCCCACGGAGCCGGAGGCTCCCACCTGCGCCCGCGTTACGGGCCGGCCGGCCTGGCTGCAGCACAACACCACCTCTTTGGGAGCCCAGGGGGCGACCTCGACCCCAACGGCGGGGAGGTCACCCCTGCCAAAAGCAGCGCCAAAGGCGCAACTGCGCCCTCCGGCACAGCGCTTCCTCAACCTGCACCCGCAAAAGGGCGAGGGAGGGCTCGTTCCTGTCGGCTGGCTAAAGCAGCCTCCCCAGCCCTGCTTACAGGGAGGCCGGGCTGCTCCTGGGGACAGAGGGCTCCACGGTTCGTGACACGTGCCCTGATTACGGGGCTGTCACACCGACCAGGCCACCAACGGGCAGAAAGCCAGCGGGGCGGGGGGAGGCGAGAAGGGAAACGGACCTCCCCTGCTAAACAGGGTGGCGACAACCTGCACGGAAGCCAGAGTGGCCTCAACGTGCCAAGGGGCTTCAGAGGTAGTCAAGGGGCAAATGCCGTGACACGCCACAACTCACGGGGGTCACGCTGGCCAGGCCGCCAGCAGGCAGAAAGCCGCCGGGGCAGGAGGAGGGGGCCGGGGAATCGGCCCTCCCCTGCTTACAGGGTGGGCTTAGGGGCCGGAGAGCTCCATTTCCCCCTCGGGTGTGGAGACGGTGGCTCTCACCCTCCTTACAGGGTTGCCACTCTCTCCGGGCAGCCAAAGGAGCAAGACGGCAAAAGGCCAACAGCAGCAACAGCAAAGACCGAGCCCTGATTACAGGGAGGTCGCCCAGCGCAAAGCCAGCCGGGCCACCCCAAAGGTGCCGGCGATGCTCTTACGTGACCGCGCCCTGGTGACAATACGGAGGTCCCTTTGCCCAGAGCGCCTTTCTCGTGGCCCCTCTTCTCCAGCCCGACGACGCTCCTCTTCTCGCTCGCTCTTGCCTCGCCGTTCCAAACGACGCCTCTTCCTTTGCCGCCGCCGCCAGCTGCCGCCAATGAAGGAGGACACAGTCACGCCTGAGAAGCGCCAATGCCAACGCCCCCGCCCGCCTGCCCGCTGGCAAGAGGGACCCCCTAAGCCCCCGGAGGGAGCTCCCCACGGCACCACCCACCCGCTGGCCCCGCAAAACGCTCCCGCGCTTCAGCTTGCCTCACCAAATCGACGCGTAGCAGAGCTCCGGCCGGCGCTGGAGCTGGGCTCGGAGGCAGGCGCCCTGGGCAAATGCAGCTGGGCATGCAAAGCGGCGGCTAAAGAGGCTGCGCCCCTGCTTACAGGGGGCTCGAGCCGCCGCCTGGACCGCAAAGCGCCTGGGACTCCAGGGCACTGGCCGGACCCCGACTTACAGGGCAGCCCTGGTCCCAAAGGCCCTCGGAGGCTCCTTCTCTCCGATTTGGGGGCACTCTGACCCGCACCCCGCTAGCGGGGCGGTCACCCCACACAGGCTGCCGGCGGAGCGCAAAGGCTCCCAGACCCGGACCCTGGTTACAGGCGGGTCGACACCCAGAGAGTCAGGGAGCTCAGCCTTCCCCCACAGCCACAGGAACGAGACTCAACAGCCAGGCAGCAGAGCTTCGTGGCCAAAGGCCAGGGGCCGGGGGCCCAGTCCCAAGGACAGGGAGGGCACACGCACGGCCCCACACACCCTGGCCCCATGCCTCTGAAAGGCCGGGGCCAGAGATACCCGCCTGATTACAGGGGGTCCCCCTCCAAGAACCTCCCGCCGAGCGCAGGGGACACGCACAGCCCTACTTACAGGGCGGTGCCCCTGGGCTCGGCACTCCCAACAAGCCCCACGGAGCCGGAGGCTCCCACCTGCGCCCGCGTTACGGGCCGGCCGGCCTGGCTGCAGCACAACACCACCTCTTTGGGAGCCCAGGGGGCGACCTCGACCCCAACGGCGGGGAGGTCACCCCTGCCAAAAGCAGCGCCAAAGGCGCAACTGCGCCCTCCGGCACAGCGCTTCCTCAACCTGCACCCGCAAAAGGGCGAGGGAGGGCTCGTTCCTGTCGGCTGGCTAAAGCAGCCTCCCCAGCCCTGCTTACAGGGAGGCCGGGCTGCTCCTGGGGACAGAGGGCTCCACGGTTCGTGACACGTGCCCTGATTACGGGGCTGTCACACCGACCAGGCCACCAACGGGCAGAAAGCCAGCGGGGCGGGGGGAGGCGAGAAGGGAAACGGACCTCCCCTGCTAAACAGGGTGGCGACAACCTGCACGGAAGCCAGAGTGGCCTCAACGTGCCAAGGGGCTTCAGAGGTAGTCAAGGGGCAAATGCCGTGACACGCCACAACTCACGGGGGTCACGCTGGCCAGGCCGCCAGCAGGCAGAAAGCCGCCGGGGCAGGAGGAGGGGGCCGGGGAATCGGCCCTCCCCTGCTTACAGGGTGGGCTTAGGGGCCGGAGAGCTCCATTTCCCCCTCGGGTGTGGAGACGGTGGCTCTCACCCTCCTTACAGGGTTGCCACTCTCTCCGGGCAGCCAAAGGAGCAAGACGGCAAAAGGCCAACAGCAGCAACAGCAAAGACCGAGCCCTGATTACAGGGAGGTCGCCCAGCGCAAAGCCAGCCGGGCCACCCCAAAGGTGCCGGCGATGCTCTTACGTGACCGCGCCCTGGTGACAATACGGAGGTCCCTTTGCCCAGAGCGCCTTTCTCGTGGCCCCTCTTCTCCAGCCCGACGACGCTCCTCTTCTCGCTCGCTCTTGCCTCGCCGTTCCAAACGACGCCTCTTCCTTTGCCGCCGCCGCCAGCTGCCGCCAATGAAGGAGGACACAGTCACGCCTGAGAAGCGCCAATGCCAACGCCCCCGCCCGCCTGCCCGCTGGCAAGAGGGACCCCCTAAGCCCCCGGAGGGAGCTCCCCACGGCACCACCCACCCGCCGGCCCCGCAAAACGCTCCCGCGCTTCAGCTTGCCTCACCAAATCGACGCGTAGCAGAGCTCCGGCCGGCGCTGGAGCTGGGCTCGGAGGCAGGCGCCCTGGGCAAATGCAGCTGGGCATGCAAAGCGGCGGCTAAAGAGGCTGCGCCCCTGCTTACAGGGGGCTCGAGCCGCCGCCTGGACCGCAAAGCGCCTGGGACTCCAGGGCACTGGCCGGACCCCGACTTACAGGGCAGCCCTGGTCCCAAAGGCCCTCGGAGGCTCCTTCTCTCCGATTTGGGGGCACTCTGACCCGCACCCCGCTAGCGGGGCGGTCACCCCACACAGGCTGCCGGCGGAGCGCAAAGGCTCCCAGACCCGGACCCTGGTTACAGGCGGGTCGACACCCAGAGAGTCAGGGAGCTCAGCCTTCCCCCACAGCCACAGGAACGAGACTCAACAGCCAGGCAGCAGAGCTTCGTGGCCAAAGGCCAGGGGCCCAGTCCCAAGGACAGGGAGGGCACACGCACGGCCCCACACACCCTGGCCCCATGCCTCTGAAAGGCCGGGGCCAGAGATACCCGCCTGATTACAGGGGGTCCCCCTCCAAGAACCTCCCGCCGAGCGCAGGGGACACGCACAGCCCTACTTACAGGGCGGTGCCCCTGGGCTCGGCACTCCCAACAAGCCCCACGGAGCCGGAGGCTCCCACCTGCGCCCGCGTTACGGGCCGGCCGGCCTGGCTGCAGCACAACACCACCTCTTTGGGAGCCCAGGGGGCGACCTCGACCCCAACGGCGGGGAGGTCACCCCTGCCAAAAGCAGCGCCAAAGGCGCAACTGCGCCCTCCGGCACAGCGCTTCCTCAACCTGCACCCGCAAAAGGGCGAGGGAGGGCTCGTTCCTGTCGGCTGGCTAAAGCAGCCTCCCCAGCCCTGCTTACAGGGAGGCCGGGCTGCTCCTGGGGACAGAGGGCTCCACGGTTCGTGACACGTGCCCTGATTACGGGGCTGTCACACCGACCAGGCCACCAACAGGCAGAAAGCCAGCGGGGCGGGGGGAGGCGAGAAGGGAAACGGACCTCCCCTGCTAAACAGGGTGGCGACAACCTGCACGGAAGCCAGAGTGGCCTCAACGTGCCAAGGGGCTTCAGAGGTAGTCAAGGGGCAAATGCCGTGACACGCCACAACTCACGGGGGTCACGCTGGCCAGGCCGCCAGCAGGCAGAAAGCCGCCGGGGCAGGAGGAGGGGGCCGGGGAATCGGCCCTCCCCTGCTTACAGGGTGGGCTTAGGGGCCGGAGAGCTCCATTTCCCCCTCGGGTGTGGAGACGGTGGCTCTCACCCTCCTTACAGGGTTGCCACTCTCTCCGGGCAGCCAAAGGAGCAAGACGGCAAAAGGCCAACAGCAGCAACAGCAAAGACCGAGCCCTGATTACAGGGAGGTCGCCCAGCGCAAAGCCAGCCGGGCCACCCCAAAGGTGCCGGCGATGCTCTTACGTGACCGCGCCCTGGTGACAATACGGAGGTCCCTTTGCCCAGAGCGCCTTTCTCGTGGCCCCTCTTCTCCAGCCCGACGACGCTCCTCTTCTCGCTCGCTCTTGCCTCGCCGTTCCAAACGACGCCTCTTCCTTTGCCGCCACCGCCAGCTGCCGCCAATGAAGGAGGACACAGTCACGCCTGAGAAGCGCCAATGCCAACGCCCCCGCCCGCCTGCCCGCTGGCAAGAGGGACCCCCTAAGCCCCCGGAGGGAGCTCCCCACGGCACCACCCACCCGCCGGCCCCGCAAAACGCTCCCGCGCTTCAGCTTGCCTCACCAAATCGACGCGTAGCAGAGCTCCGGCCGGCGCTGGAGCTGGGCTCGGAGGCAGGCGCCCTGGGCAAATGCAGCTGGGCATGCAAAGCGGCGGCTAAAGAGGCTGCGCCCCTGCTTACAGGGGCATCGAGCCGCCACCTGGACCGCAAAGCGCCTGGGACTCCAGGGCACTGGCCGGACCCCGACTTACAGGGCAGCCCTGGTCCCAAAGGCCCTCGGAGGCTCCTTCTCTCCGATTTGGGGGCACTCTGACCCGCACCCCGCTAGCGGGGCGGTCACCCCACACAGGCTGCCGGCGGAGCGCAAAGGCTCCCAGACCCGGACCCTGGTTACAGGCGGGTCGACACCCAGAGAGTCAGGGAGCTCAGCCTTCCCCCACAGCCACAGGAACGAGACTCAACAGCCAGGCAGCAGAGCTTCGTGGCCAAAGGCCAGGGGCCCAGTCCCAAGGACAGGGAGGGCACACGCACGGCCCCACACACCCTGGCCCCATGCCTCTGAAAGGCCGGGGCCAGAGATACCCGCCTGATTACAGGGGGTCCCCCTCCAAGAACCTCCCGCCGAGCGCAGGGGACACGCACAGCCCTACTTACAGGGCGGTGCCCCTGGGCTCGGCACTCCCAACAAGCCCCACGGAGCCGGAGGCTCCCACCTGCGCCCGCGTTACGGGCCAGCCGGCCTGGCTGCAGCACAACACCACCTCTTTGGGAGCCCAGGGGGCGACCTCGACCCCAACGGCGGGGAGGTCACCCCTGCCAAAAGCAGCGCCAAAGGCGCAACTGCGCCCTCCGGCACAGCGCTTCCTCAACCTGCACCCGCAAAAGGGCGAGGGAGGGCTCGTTCCTGTCGGCTGGCTAAAGCAGCCTCCCCAGCCCTGCTTACAGGGAGGCCGGGCTGCTCCTGGGGACAGAGGGCTCCACGGTTCGTGACACGTGCCCTGATTACGGGGCTGTCACACCGACCAGGCCACCAACGGGCAGAAAGCCAGCGGGGCGGGGGGAGGCGAGAAGGGAAACGGACCTCCCCTGCTAAACAGGGTGGCGACAACCTGCACGGAAGCCAGAGTGGCCTCAACGTGCCAAGGGGCTTCAGAGGTAGTCAAGGGGCAAATGCCGTGACACGCCACAACTCACGGGGGTCACGCTGGCCAGGCCGCCAGCAGGCAGAAAGCCGCCGGGGCAGGAGGAGGGGGCCGGGGAATCGGCCCTCCCCTGCTTACAGGGCGGGCTTAGGGGCCGGAGAGCTCCATTTCCCCCTCGGGTGTGGAGACGGTGGCTCTCACCCTCCTTACAGGGTTGCCACTCTCTCCGGGCAGCCAAAGGAGCAAGACGGCAAAAGGCCAACAGCAGCAACAGCAAAGACCGAGCCCTGATTACAGGGAGGTCGCCCAGCGCAAAGCCAGCCGGGCCACCCCAAAGGTGCCGGCGATGCTCTTACGTGACCGCGCCCTGGTGACAATACGGAGGTCCCTTTGCCCAGAGCGCCTTTCTCGTGGCCCCTCTTCTCCAGCCCGACGACGCTCCTCTTCTCGCTCGCTCTTGCCTCGCCGTTCCAAACGACGCCTCTTCCTTTGCCGCCGCCGCCAGCTGCCGCCAATGAAGGAGGACACAGTCACGCCTGAGAAGCGCCAATGCCAACGCCCCCGCCCGCCTGCCCGCTGGCAAGAGGGACCCCCTAAGCCCCCGGAGGGAGCTCCCCACGGCACCACCCACTCGCCGGCCCCGCAAAACGCTCCCGTGCTTCAGCTTGCCTCACCAAATCGACGCGTAGCAGAGCTCCGGCCGGCGCTGGAGCTGGGCTCGGAGGCAGGCGCCCTGGGCAAATGCAGCTGGGCATGCAAAGCGGCGGCTAAAGAGGCTGCGCCCCTGCTTACAGGGGGCTCGAGCCGCCGCCTGGACCGCAAAGCGCCTGGGACTCCAGGGCACTGGCCGGACCCCGACTTACAGGGCAGCCCTGGTCCCAAAGGCCCTCGGAGGCTCCTTCTCTCCGATTTGGGGGCACTCTGACCCGCACCCCGCTAGCGGGGCGGTCACCCCACACAGGCTGCCGGCGGAGCGCAAAGGCTCCCAGACCCGGACCCTGGTTACAGGCGGGTCGACACCCAGAGAGTCAGGGAGCTCAGCCTTCCCCCACAGCCACAGGAACGAGACTCAACAGCCAGGCAGCAGAGCTTCGTGGCCAAAGGCCAGGGGCCGGGGGCCCAGTCCCAAGGACAGGGAGGGCACACGCACGGCCCCACACACCCTGGCCCCATGCCTCTGAAAGGCCGGGGCCAGAGATACCCGCCTGATTACAGGGGGTCCCCCTCCAAGAACCTCCCGCCGAGCGCAGGGGACACGCACAGCCCTACTTACAGGGCGGTGCCCCTGGGCTCGGCACTCCCAACAAGCCCCACGGAGCCGGAGGCTCCCACCTGCGCCCGCGTTACGGGCCGGCCGGCCTGGCTGCAGCACAACACCACCTCTTTGGGAGCCCAGGGGGCGACCTCGACCCCAACGGCGGGGAGGTCACCCCTGCCAAAAGCAGCGCCAAAGGCGCAACTGCGCCCTCCGGCACAGCGCTTCCTCAACCTGCACCCACAAAAGGGCGAGGGAGGGCTCGTTCCTGTCGGCTGGCTAAAGCAGCCTCCCCAGCCCTGCTTACAGGGAGGCCGGGCTGCTCCTGGGGACAGAGGGCTCCACGGTTCGTGACACGTGCCCTGATTACGGGGCTGTCACACCGACCAGGCCACCAACGGGCAGAAAGCCAGCGGGGCGGGGGGAGGCGAGAAGGGAAACGGACCTCCCCTGCTAAACAGGGTGGCGACAACCTGCACGGAAGCCAGAGTGGCCTCAACGTGCCAAGGGGCTTCAGAGGTAGTCAAGGGGCAAATGCCGTGACACGCCACAACTCACGGGGGTCACGCTGGCCAGGCCGCCAGCAGGCAGAAAGCCGCCGGGGCAGGAGGAGGGGGCCGGGGAATCGGCCCTCCCCTGCTTACAGGGTGGGCTTAGGGGCCGGAGAGCTCCATTTCCCCCTCGGGTGTGGAGACGGTGGCTCTCACCCTCCTTACAGGGTTGCCACTCTCTCCGGGCAGCCAAAGGAGCAAGACGGCAAAAGGCCAACAGCAGCAACAGCAAAGACCGAGCCCTGATTACAGGGAGGTCGCCCAGCGCAAAGCCAGCCGGGCCACCCCAAAGGTGCCGGCGATGCTCTTACGTGACCGCGCCCTGGTGACAATACGGAGGTCCCTTTGCCCAGAGCGCCTTTCTCGTGGCCCCTCTTCTCCAGCCCGACGACGCTCCTCTTCTCGCTCGCTCTTGCCTCGCCGTTCCAAACGACGCCTCTTCCTTTGCCGCCGCCGCCAGCTGCCGCCAATGAAGGAGGACACAGTCACGCCTGAGAAGCGCCAATGCCAACGCCCCCGCCCGCCTGCCCGCTGGCAAGAGGGACCCCCTAAGCCCCCGGAGGGAGCTCCCCACGGCACCACCCACCCGCCGGCCCCGCAAAACGCTCCCGCGCTTCAGCTTGCCTCACCAAATCGACGCGTAGCAGAGCTCCGGCCGGCGCTGGAGCTGGGCTCGGAGGCAGGCGCCCTGGGCAAATGCAGCTGGGCATGCAAAGCGGCGGCTAAAGAGGCTGCGCCCCTGCTTACAGGGGGCTCGAGCCGCCGCCTGGACCGCAAAGCGCCTGGGACTCCAGGGCACTGGCCGGACCCCGACTTACAGGGCAGCCCTGGTCCCAAAGGCCCTCGGAGGCTCCTTCTCTCCGATTTGGGGGCACTCTGACCCGCACCCCGCTAGCGGGGCGGTCACCCCACACAGGCTGCCGGCGGAGCGCAAAGGCTCCCAGACCCGGACCCTGGTTACAGGCGGGTCGACACCCAGAGAGTCAGGTAGCTCGGCCTTCCCCCACAGCCACAGGAACGAGACTCAACAGCCAGGCAGCAGAGCTTCGTGGCCAAAGGCCAGGGGCCGGGGGCCCAGTCCCAAGGACAGGGAGGGCACACGCACGGCCCCACACACCCTGGCCCCATGCCTCTGAAAGGCCGGGGCCAGAGATACCCGCCTGATTACAGGGGGTCCCCCTCCAAGAACCTCCCGCCGAGCGCAGGGGACACGCACAGCCCTACTTACAGGGCGGTGCCCCTGGGCTCGGCACTCCCAACAAGCCCCACGGAGCCGGAGGCTCCCACCTGCGCCCGCGTTACGGGCCGGCCGGCCTGGCTGCAGCACAACACCACCTCTTTGGGAGCCCAGGGGGCGACCTCGACCCCAACGGCGGGGAGGTCACCCCTGCCAAAAGCAGCGCCAAAGGCGCAACTGCGCCCTCCGGCACAGCGCTTCCTCAACCTGCACCCGCAAAAGGGCGAGGGAGGGCTCGTTCCTGTCGGCTGGCTAAAGCAGCCTCCCCAGCCCTGCTTACAGGGAGGCCGGGCTGCTCCTGGGGACAGAGGGCTCCACGGTTCGTGACACGCGCCCCGATTACGGGGCTGTCACGCTGGCGGGTCGCCAGCAGGACGGGCAGCCACGCAGGCAGCGACTCAGGCCCTGACTACAGGCGGGTCGCATTGGCCATACTATGACTAAGCGGCTTCGCTCCATCCTGAGAAAGAAGGGGGGAGCCTGAACTCTCCCTCCACTCGCGGGCTCAGAGGGGACCCCCTGTTACTGCACAGAGCCCTCTTTCTCTCCTGGGAAGTTTAAGCTAAGTACGCTGCAGTAACTTTAACAGGGGCCTAAACAAGAAGCTCATTCGCTCTCTCACACACACGGACGCAGACACGGACAGGCATGAACAGGGACAAAGAGAACTTCCCGGAAGAGAGAGCGAGCCCCGTGCAGCCAATGCCTGGGGAGCCATCCCTACCGCTGAGCAGGATATGGGAGGTGCAGACCTGCCCCGCTGGGGTGCATGCAGGCTTGAGGGGACTCAACATGCCATGGGCCTTCAGAGGTGGTCAAGGAGTAAATGCCGTGACACGCCACAACTCACGGGGGTCACGCTGGCCAGGCCGCCAGCAGGCAGAAAGCCGCCGGGGCAGGAGGAGGGGGCCGGGGAATCGGCCCTCCCCTGCTTACAGGGTGGGCTTAGGGGCCGGAGAGCTCCATTTCCCCCTCGGGTGTGGAGACGGTGGCTCTCACCCTCCTTACAGGGTTGCCACTCTCTCCGGGCAGCCAAAGGAGCAAGACGGCAAAAGGCCAACAGCAGCAACAGCAAAGACCGAGCCCTGATTACAGGGAGGTCGCCCAGCGCAAAGCCAGCCGGGCCACCCCAAAGGTGCCGGCGATGCTCTTACGTGACCGCGCCCTGGTGACAATACGGAGGTCCCTTTGCCCAGAGCGCCTTTCTCGTGGCCCCTCTTCTCCAGCCCGACGACGCTCCTCTTCTCGCTCGCTCTTGCCTCGCCGTTCCAAACGACGCCTCTTCCTTTGCCGCCGCCGCCAGCTGCCGCCAATGAAGGAGGACACAGTCACGCCTGAGAAGCGCCAATGCCAACGCCCCCGCCCGCCTGCCCGCTGGCAAGAGGGACCCCCTAAGCCCCCGGAGGGAGCTCCCCACGGCACCACCCACCCGCCGGCCCCGCAAAACGCTCCCGCGCTTCAGCTTGCCTCACCAAATCGACGCGTAGCAGAGCTCCGGCCGGCGCTGGAGCTGGGCTCGGAGGCAGGCGCCCTGGGCAAATGCAGCTGGGCATGCAAAGCGGCGGCTAAAGAGGCTGCGCCCCTGCTTACAGGGGGCTCGAGCCGCCGCCTGGACCGCAAAGCGCCTGGGACTCCAGGGCACTGGCCGGACCCCGACTTACAGGGCAGCCCTGGTCCCAAAGGCCCTCGGAGGCTCCTTCTCTCCGATTTGGGGGCACTCTGACCCGCACCCCGCTAGCGGGGCGGTCACCCCACACAGGCTGCCGGCGGAGCGCAAAGGCTCCCAGACCCGGACCCTGGTTACAGGCGGGTCGACACCCAGAGAGTCAGGGAGCTCGGCCTTCCCCCACAGCCACAGGAACGAGACTCAACAGCCAGGCAGCAGAGCTTCGTGGCCAAAGGCCAGGGGCCGGGGGCCCAGTCCCAAGGACAGGGAGGGCACACGCACGGCCCCACACACCCTGGCCCCATGCCTCTGAAAGGCCGGGGCCAGAGATACCCGCCTGATTACAGGGGGTCCCCCTCCAAGAACCTCCCGCCGAGCGCAGGGGACACGCACAGCCCTACTTACAGGGCGGTGCCCCTGGGCTCGGCACTCCCAACAAGCCCCACGGAGCCGGAGGCTCCCACCTGCGCCCGCGTTACGGGCCGGCCGGCCTGGCTGCAGCACAACACCACCTCTTTGGGAGCCCAGGGGGCGACCTCGACCCCAACGGCGGGGAGGTCACCCCTGCCAAAAGCAGCGCCAAAGGCGCAACTGCGCCCTCCGGCACAGCGCTTCCTCAACCTGCACCCGCAAAAGGGCGAGGGAGGGCTCGTTCCTGTCGGCTGGCTAAAGCAGCCTCCCCAGCCCTGCTTACAGGGAGGCCGGGCTGCTCCTGGGGACAGAGGGCTCCACGGTTCGTGACACGTGCCCTGATTACGGGGCTGTCACACCGACCAGGCCACCAACAGGCAGAAAGCCAGCGGGGCGGGGGGAGGCGAGAAGGGAAACGGACCTCCCCTGCTAAACAGGGTGGCGACAACCTGCACGGAAGCCAGAGTGGCCTCAACGTGCCAAGGGGCTTCAGAGGTAGTCAAGGGGCAAATGCCGTGACACGCCACAACTCACGGGGGTCACGCTGGCCAGGCCGCCAGCAGGCAGAAAGCCGCCGGGGCAGGAGGAGGGGGCCGGGGAATCGGCCCTCCCCTGCTTACAGGGTGGGCTTAGGGGCCGGAGAGCTCCATTTCCCCCTCGGGTGTGGAGACGGTGGCTCTCACCCTCCTTACAGGGTTGCCACTCTCTCCGGGCAGCCAAAGGAGCAAGACGGCAAAAGGCCAACAGCAGCAACAGCAAAGACCGAGCCCTGATTACAGGGAGGTCGCCCAGCGCAAAGCCAGCCGGGCCACCCCAAAGGTGCCGGCGATGCTCTTACGTGACCGCGCCCTGGTGACAATACGGAGGTCCCTTTGCCCAGAGCGCCTTTCTCGTGGCCCCTCTTCTCCAGCCCGACGACGCTCCTCTTCTCGCTCGCTCTTGCCTCGCCGTTCCAAACGACGCCTCTTCCTTTGCCGCCGCCGCCAGCTGCCGCCAATGAAGGAGGACACAGTCACGCCTGAGAAGCGCCAATGCCAACGCCCCCGCCCGCCTGCCCGCTGGCAAGAGGGACCCCCTAAGCCCCCGGAGGGAGCTCCCCACGGCACCACCCACCCGCCGGCCCCGCAAAACGCTCCCGCGCTTCAGCTTGCCTCACCAAATCGACGCGTAGCAGAGCTCCGGCCGGCGCTGGAGCTGGGCTCGGAGGCAGGCGCCCTGGGCAAATGCAGCTGGGCATGCAAAGCGGCGGCTAAAGAGGCTGCGCCCCTGCTTACAGGGGGCTCGAGCCGCCGCCTGGACCGCAAAGCGCCTGGGACTCCAGGGCACTGGCCGGACCCCGACTTACAGGGCAGCCCTGGTCCCAAAGGCCCTCGGAGGCTCCTTCTCTCCGATTTGGGGGCACTCTGACCCGCACCCCGCTAGCGGGGCGGTCACCCCACACAGGCTGCCGGCGGAGCGCAAAGGCTCCCAGACCCGGACCCTGGTTACAGGCGGGTCGACACCCAGAGAGTCAGGGAGCTCAGCCTTCCCCCACAGCCACAGGAACGAGACTCAACAGCCAGGCAGCAGAGCTTCGTGGCCAAAGGCCAGGGGCCGGGGGCCCAGTCCCAAGGACAGGGAGGGCACACGCACGGCCCCACACACCCTGGCCCCATGCCTCTGAAAGGCCGGGGCCAGAGATACCCGCCTGATTACAGGGGGTCCCCCTCCAAGAACCTCCCGCCGAGCGCAGGGGACACGCACAGCCCTACTTACAGGGCGGTGCCCCTGGGCTCGGCACTCCCAACAAGCCCCACGGAGCCGGAGGCTCCCACCTGCGCCCGCGTTACGGGCCGGCCGGCCTGGCTGCAGCACAACACCACCTCTTTGGGAGCCCAGGGGGCGACCTCGACCCCAACGGCGGGGAGGTCACCCCTGCCAAAAGCAGCGCCAAAGGCGCAACTGCGCCCTCCGGCACAGCGCTTCCTCAACCTGCACCCGCAAAAGGGCGAGGGAGGGCTCGTTCCTGTCGGCTGGCTAAAGCAGCCTCCCCAGCCCTGCTTACAGGGAGGCCGGGCTGCTCCTGGGGACAGAGGGCTCCACGGTTCGTGACACGTGCCCTGATTACGGGGCTGTCACACCGACCAGGCCACCAACGGGCAGAAAGCCAGCGGGGCGGGGGGAGGCGAGAAGGGAAACGGACCTCCCCTGCTAAACAGGGTGGCGACAACCTGCACGGAAGCCAGAGTGGCCTCAACGTGCCAAGGGGCTTCAGAGGTAGTCAAGGGGCAAATGCCGTGACACGCCACAACTCACGGGGGTCACGCTGGCCAGGCCGCCAGCAGGCAGAAAGCCGCCGGGGCAGGAGGAGGGGGCCGGGGAATCGGCCCTCCCCTGCTTACAGGGTGGGCTTAGGGGCCAGAGAGCTCCATTTCCCCCTCGGGTGTGGAGACGGTGGCTCTCACCCTCCTTACAGGGTTGCCACTCTCTCCGGGCAGCCAAAGGAGCAAGACGGCAAAAGGCCAACAGCAGCAACAGCAAAGACCGAGCCCTGATTACAGGGAGGTCGCCCAGCGCAAAGCCAGCCGGGCCACCCCAAAGGTGCCGGCGATGCTCTTACGTGACCGCGCCCTGGTGACAATACGGAGGTCCCTTTGCCCAGAGCGCCTTTCTCGTGGCCCCTCTTCTCCAGCCCGACGACGCTCCTCTTCTCGCTCGCTCTTGCCTCGCCGTTCCAAACGACGCCTCTTCCTTTGCCGCCGCCGCCAGCTGCCGCCAATGAAGGAGGACACAGTCACGCCTGAGAAGCGCCAATGCCAACGCCCCCGCCCGCCTGCCCGCTGGCAAGAGGGACCCCCTAAGCCCCCGGAGGGAGCTCCCCACGGCACCACCCACCCGCCGGCCCCGCAAAACGCTCCCGCGCTTCAGCTTGCCTCACCAAATCGACGCGTAGCAGAGCTCCGGCCGGCGCTGGAGCTGGGCTCGGAGGCAGGCGCCCTGGGCAAATGCAGCTGGGCATGCAAAGCGGCGGCTAAAGAGGCTGCGCCCCTGCTTACAGGGGGCTCGAGCCGCCGCCTGGACCGCAAAGCGCCTGGGACTCCAGGGCACTGGCCGGACCCCGACTTACAGGGCAGCCCTGGTCCCAAAGGCCCTCGGAGGCTCCTTCTCTCCGATTTGGGGGCACTCTGACCCGCACCCCGCTAGCGGGGCGGTCACCCCACACAGGCTGCCGGCGGAGCGCAAAGGCTCCCAGACCCGGACCCTGGTTACAGGCGGGTCGACACCCAGAGAGTCAGGGAGCTCAGCCTTCCCCCACAGCCACAGGAACGAGACTCAACAGCCAGGCAGCAGAGCTTCGTGGCCAAAGGCCAGGGGCCGGGGGCCCAGTCCCAAGGACAGGGAGGGCACACGCACGGCCCCACACACCCTGGCCCCATGCCTCTGAAAGGCCGGGGCCAGAGATACCCGCCTGATTACAGGGGGTCCCCCTCCAAGAACCTCCCGCCGAGCGCAGGGGACACGCACAGCCCTACTTACAGGGCGGTGCCCCTGGGCTCGGCACTCCCAACAAGCCCCACGGAGCCGGAGG
The DNA here is from genome assembly GCF_965231255.1 of Vanellus vanellus. Classification (NCBI taxonomy): domain Eukaryota; kingdom Metazoa; phylum Chordata; class Aves; order Charadriiformes; family Charadriidae; genus Vanellus; species Vanellus vanellus. The sequence continues at coordinate 6,516,795 of NC_138926.1, read as the reverse complement.
CTCCCACCTGCGCCCGCGTTACGGGCCGGCCGGCCTGGCTGCAGCACAACACCACCTCTTTGGGAGCCCAGGGGGCGACCTCGACCCCAACGGCGGGGAGGTCACCCCTGCCAAAAGCAGCGCCAAAGGCGCAACTGCGCCCTCCGGCACAGCGCTTCCTCAACCTGCACCCGCAAAAGGGCGAGGGAGGGCTCGTTCCTGTCGGCTGGCTAAAGCAGCCTCCCCAGCCCTGCTTACAGGGAGGCCGGGCTGCTCCTGGGGACAGAGGGCTCCACGGTTCGTGACACGTGCCCTGATTACGGGGCTGTCACACCGACCAGGCCACCAACGGGCAGAAAGCCAGCGGGGCGGGGGGAGGCGAGAAGGGAAACGGACCTCCCCTGCTAAACAGGGTGGCGACAACCTGCACGGAAGCCAGAGTGGCCTCAACGTGCCAAGGGGCTTCAGAGGTAGTCAAGGGGCAAATGCTGTGACACGCCACAACTCACGGGGGTCACGCTGGCCAGGCCGCCAGCAGGCAGAAAGCTGCCGGGGCAGGAGGAGGGGGCCGGGGAATCGGCCCTCCCCTGCTTACAGGGTGGGCTTAGGGGCCGGAGAGCTCCATTTCCCCCTCGGGTGTGGAGACGGTGGCTCTCACCCTCCTTACAGGGTTGCCACTCTCTCCGGGCAGCCAAAGGAGCAAGACGGCAAAAGGCCAACAGCAGCAACAGCAAAGACCGAGCCCTGATTACAGGGAGGTCGCCCAGCGCAAAGCCAGCCGGGCCACCCCAAAGGTGCCGGCGATGCTCTTACGTGACCGCGCCCTGGTGACAATACGGAGGTCCCTTTGCCCAGAGCGCCTTTCTCGTGGCCCCTCTTCTCCAGCCCGACGACGCTCCTCTTCTCGCTCGCTCTTGCCTCGCCGTTCCAAACGACGCCTCTTCCTTTGCCGCCGCCGCCAGCTGCCGCCAATGAAGGAGGACACAGTCACGCCTGAGAAGCGCCAATGCCAACGCCCCCGCCCGCCTGCCCGCTGGCAAGAGGGACCCCCTAAGCCCCCGGAGGGAGCTCCCCACGGCACCACCCACCCGCCAGCCCCGCAAAACGCTCCCGCGCTTCAGCTTGCCTCACCAAATCGACGCGTAGCAGAGCTCCGGCCGGCGCTGGAGCTGGGCTCGGAGGCAGGCGCCCTGGGCAAATGCAGCTGGGCATGCAAAGCGGCGGCTAAAGAGGCTGCGCCCCTGCTTACAGGGGGCTCGAGCCGCCGCCTGGACCGCAAAGCGCCTGGGACTCCAGGGCACTGGCCGGACCCCGACTTACAGGGCAGCCCTGGTCCCAAAGGCCCTCGGAGGCTCCTTCTCTCCGATTTGGGGGCACTCTGACCCGCACCCCGCTAGCGGGGCGGTCACCCCACACAGGCTGCCGGCGGAGCGCAAAGGCTCCCAGACCCGGACCCTGGTTACAGGCGGGTCGACACCCAGAGAGTCAGGGAGCTCAGCCTTCCCCCACAGCCACAGGAACGAGACTCAACAGCCAGGCAGCAGAGCTTCGTGGCCAAAGGCCAGGGGCCGGGGGCCCAGTCCCAAGGACAGGGAGGGCACACGCACGGCCCCACACACCCTGGCCCCATGCCTCTGAAAGGCCGGGGCCAGAGATACCCGCCTGATTACAGGGGGTCCCCCTCCAAGAACCTCCCGCCGAGCGCAGGGGACACGCACAGCCCTACTTACAGGGCGGTGCCCCTGGGCTCGGCACTCCCAACAAGCCCCACGGAGCCGGAGGCTCCCACCTGCGCCCGCGTTACGGGCCGGCCGGCCTGGCTGCAGCACAACACCACCTCTTTGGGAGCCCAGGGGGCGACCTCGACCCCAACGGCGGGGAGGTCACCCCTGCCAAAAGCAGCGCCAAAGGCGCAACTGCGCCCTCCGGCACAGCGCTTCCTCAACCTGCACCCGCAAAAGGGCGAGGGAGGGCTCGTTCCTGTCGGCTGGCTAAAGCAGCCTCCCCAGCCCTGCTTACAGGGAGGCCGGGCTGCTCCTGGGGACAGAGGGCTCCACGGTTCGTGACACGCGCCCCGATTACGGGGCTGTCACGCTGGCGGGTCGCCAGCAGGACGGGCAGCCACGCAGGCAGCGACTCAGGCCCTGACTACAGGCGGGTCGCATTGGCCATACTATGACTAAGCGGCTTCGCTCCATCCTGAGAAAGAAGGGGGGAGCCTGAACTCTCCCTCCACTCGCGGGCTCAGAGGGGACCCCCTGTTACTGCACAGAGCCCTCTTTCTCTCCTGGGAAGTTTAAGCTAAGTACGCTGCAGTAACTTTAACAGGGGCCTAAACAAGAAGCTCATTCGCTCTCTCACACACACGGACGCAGACACGGACAGGCATGAACAGGGACAAAGAGAACTTCCCGGAAGAGAGAGCGAGCCCCGTGCAGCCAATGCCTGGGGAGCCATCCCTACCGCTGAGCAGGATATGGGAGGTGCAGACCTGCCCCGCTGGGGTGCATGCAGGCTTGAGGGGCCTCAACATGCCATGGGCCTTCAGAGGTGGTCAAGGAGTAAATGCCGTGACACGCCACAACTCACGGGGGTCACGCTGGCCAGGCCGCCAGCAGGCAGAAAGCCGCCGGGGCAGGAGGAGGGGGCCGGGGAATCGGCCCTCCCCTGCTTACAGGGTGGGCTTAGGGGCCGGAGAGCTCCATTTCCCCCTCGGGTGTGGAGACGGTGGCTCTCACCCTCCTTACAGGGTTGCCACTCTCTCCGGGCAGCCAAAGGAGCAAGACGGCAAAAGGCCAACAGCAGCAACAGCAAAGACCGAGCCCTGATTACAGGGAGGTCGCCCAGCGCAAAGCCAGCCGGGCCACCCCAAAGGTGCCGGCGATGCTCTTACGTGACCGCGCCCTGGTGACAATACGGAGGTCCCTTTGCCCAGAGCGCCTTTCTCGTGGCCCCTCTTCTCCAGCCCGACGACGCTCCTCTTCTCGCTCGCTCTTGCCTCGCCGTTCCAAACGACGCCTCTTCCTTTGCCGCCGCCGCCAGCTGCCGCCAATGAAGGAGGACACAGTCACGCCTGAGAAGCGCCAATGCCAACGCCCCCGCCCGCCTGCCCGCTGGCAAGAGGGACCCCCTAAGCCCCCGGAGGGAGCTCCCCACGGCACCACCCACCCGCCGGCCCCGCAAAACGCTCCCGCGCTTCAGCTTGCCTCACCAAATCGACGCGTAGCAGAGCTCCGGCCGGCGCTGGAGCTGGGCTCGGAGGCAGGCGCCCTGGGCAAATGCAGCTGGGCATGCAAAGCGGCGGCTAAAGAGGCTGCGCCCCTGCTTACAGGGGGCTCGAGCCGCCGCCTGGACCGCAAAGCGCCTGGGACTCCAGGGCACTGGCCGGACCCCGACTTACAGGGCAGCCCTGGTCCCAAAGGCCCTCGGAGGCTCCTTCTCTCCGATTTGGGGGCACTCTGACCCGCACCCCGCTAGCGGGGCGGTCACCCCACACAGGCTGCCGGCGGAGCGCAAAGGCTCCCAGACCCGGACCCTGGTTACAGGCGGGTCGACACCCAGAGAGTCAGGGAGCTCAGCCTTCCCCCACAGCCACAGGAACGAGACTCAACAGCCAGGCAGCAGAGCTTCGTGGCCAAAGGCCAGGGGCCGGGGGCCCAGTCCCAAGGACAGGGAGGGCACACGCACGGCCCCACACACCCTGGCCCCATGCCTCTGAAAGGCCGGGGCCAGAGATACCCGCCTGATTACAGGGGGTCCCCCTCCAAGAACCTCCCGCCGAGCGCAGGGGACACGCACAGCCCTACTTACAGGGCGGTGCCCCTGGGCTCGGCACTCCCAACAAGCCCCACGGAGCCGGAGGCTCCCACCTGCGCCCGCGTTACGGGCCGGCCGGCCTGGCTGCAGCACAACACCACCTCTTTGGGAGCCCAGGGGGCGACCTCGACCCCAACGGCGGGGAGGTCACCCCTGCCAAAAGCAGCGCCAAAGGCGCAACTGCGCCCTCCGGCACAGCGCTTCCTCAACCTGCACCCGCAAAAGGGCGAGGGAGGGCTCGTTCCTGTCGGCTGGCTAAAGCAGCCTCCCCAGCCCTGCTTACAGGGAGGCCGGGCTGCTCCTGGGGACAGAGGGCTCCACGGTTCGTGACACGTGCCCTGATTACGGGGCTGTCACACCGACCAGGCCACCAACGGGCAGAAAGCCAGCGGGGCGGGGGGAGGCGAGAAGGGAAACAGACCTCCCCTGCTAAACAGGGTGGCGACAACCTGCACGGAAGCCAGAGTGGCCTCAACGTGCCAAGGGGCTTCAGAGGTAGTCAAGGGGCAAATGCCGTGACACGCCACAACTCACGGGGGTCACGCTGGCCAGGCCGCCAGCAGGCAGAAAGCTGCCGGGGCAGGAGGAGGGGGCCGGGGAATCGGCCCTCCCCTGCTTACAGGGCGGGCTTAGGGGCCGGAGAGCTCCATTTCCTCCTCGGGTGTGGAGACGGTGGCTCTCACCCTCCTTACAGGGTTGCCACTCTCTCCGGGCAGCCAAAGGAGCAAGACGGCAAAAGGCCAACAGCAGCAACAGCAAAGACCGAGCCCTGATTACAGGGAGGTCGCCCAGCGCAAAGCCAGCCGGGCCACCCCAAAGGTGCCGGCGATGCTCTTACGTGACCGCGCCCTGGTGACAATACGGAGGTCCCTTTGCCCAGAGCGCCTTTCTCGTGGCCCCTCTTCTCCAGCCCGACGACGCTCCTCTTCTCGCTCGCTCTTGCCTCGCCGTTCCAAACGACGCCTCTTCCTTTGCCGCCGCCGCCAGCTGCCGCCAATGAAGGAGGACACAGTCACGCCTGAGAAGCGCCAATGCCAACGCCCCCGCCCGCCTGCCCGCTAGCAAGAGGGACCCCCTAAGCCCCCGGAGGGAGCTCCCCACGGCACCACCCACCCGCCGGCCCCGCAAAACGCTCCCGCGCTTCAGCTTGCCTCACCAAATCGACGCGTAGCAGAGCTCCGGCCGGCGCTGGAGCTGGGCTCGGAGGCAGGCGCCCTGGGCAAATGCAGCTGGGCATGCAAAGCGGCGGCTAAAGAGGCTGCGCCCCTGCTTACAGGGGGCTCGAGCCGCCGCCTGGACCGCAAAGCGCCTGGGACTCCAGGGCACTGGCCGGACCCCGACTTACAGGGCAGCCCTGGTCCCAAAGGCCCTCGGAGGCTCCTTCTCTCCGATTTGGGGGCACTCTGACCCGCACCCCGCTAGCGGGGCGGTCACCCCACACAGGCTGCCGGCGGAGCGCAAAGGCTCCCAGACCCGGACCCTGGTTACAGGCGGGTCGACACCCAGAGAGTCAGGGAGCTCAGCCTTCCCCCACAGCCACAGGAACGAGACTCAACAGCCAGGCAGCAGAGCTTCGTGGCCAAAGGCCAGGGGCCGGGGGCCCAGTCCCAAGGACAGGGAGGGCACACGCACGGCCCCACACACCCTGGCCCCATGCCTCTGAAAGGCCGGGGCCAGAGATACCCGCCTGATTACAGGGGGTCCCCCTCCAAGAACCTCCCGCCGAGCGCAGGGGACACGCACAGCCCTACTTACAGGGCGGTGCCCCTGGGCTCGGCACTCCCAACAAGCCCCACGGAGCCGGAGGCTCCCACCTGCGCCCGCGTTACGGGCCGGCCGGCCTGGCTGCAGCACAACACCACCTCTTTGGGAGCCCAGGGGGCGACCTCGACCCCAACGGCGGGGAGGTCACCCCTGCCAAAAGCAGCGCCAAAGGCGCAACTGCGCCCTCCGGCACAGCGCTTCCTCAACCTGCACCCGCAAAAGGGCGAGGGAGGGCTCGTTCCTGTCGGCTGGCTAAAGCAGCCTCCCCAGCCCTGCTTACAGGGAGGCCGGGCTGCTCCTGGGGACAGAGGGCTCCACGGTTCGTGACACGTGCCCTGATTACGGGGCTGTCACACCGACCAGGCCACCAACGGGCAGAAAGCCAGCGGGGCGGGGGGAGGCGAGAAGGGAAACGGACCTCCCCTGCTAAACAGGGTGGCGACAACCTGCACGGAAGCCAGAGTGGCCTCAACGTGCCAAGGGGCTTCAGAGGTAGTCAAGGGGCAAATGCCGTGACACGCCACAACTCACGGGGGTCACGCTGGCCAGGCCGCCAGCAGGCAGAAAGCCGCCGGGGCAGGAGGAGGGGGCCGGGGAATCGGCCCTCCCCTGCTTACAGGGTGGGCTTAGGGGCCGGAGAGCTCCATTTCCTCCTCGGGTGTGGAGACGGTGGCTCTCACCCTCCTTACAGGGTTGCCACTCTCTCCGGGCAGCCAAAGGAGCAAGACGGCAAAAGGCCAACAGCAGCAACAGCAAAGACCGAGCCCTGATTACAGGGAGGTCGCCCAGCGCAAAGCCAGCCGGGCCACCCCAAAGGTGCCGGCGATGCTCTTACGTGACCGCGCCCTGGTGACAATACGGAGGTCCCTTTGCCCAGAGCGCCTTTCTCGTGGCCCCTCTTCTCCAGCCCGACGACGCTCCTCTTCTCGCTCGCTCTTGCCTCGCCGTTCCAAATGACGCCTCTTCCTTTGCCGCCGCCGCCAGCTGCCACCAATGAAGGAGGACACAGTCACGCCTGAGAAGCGCCAATGCCAACGCCCCCGCCCGCCTGCCCGCTGGCAAGAGGGACCCCCTAAGCCCCCGGAGGGAGCTCCCCACGGCACCACCCACCCGCCGGCCCCGCAAAACGCTCCCGCGCTTCAGCTTGCCTCACCAAATCGACGCGTAGCAGAGCTCCGGCCGGCGCTGGAGCTGGGCTCGGAGGCAGGCGCCCTGGGCAAATGCAGCTGGGCATGCAAAGCGGCGGCTAAAGAGGCTGCGCCCCTGCTTACAGGGGGCTCGAGCCGCCGCCTGGACCGCAAAGCGCCTGGGACTCCAGGGCACTGGCCGGACCCCGACTTACAGGGCAGCCCTGGTCCCAAAGGCCCTCGGAGGCTCCTTCTCTCCGATTTGGGGGCACTCTGACCCGCACCCCGCTAGCGGGGCGGTCACCCCACACAGGCTGCCGGCGGAGCGCAAAGGCTCCCAGACCCGGACCCTGGTTACAGGCGGGTCGACACCCAGAGAGTCAGGGAGCTCAGCCTTCCCCCACAGCCACAGGAACGAGACTCAACAGCCAGGCAGCAGAGCTTCGTGGCCAAAGGCCAGGGGCCGGGGGCCCAGTCCCAAGGACAGGGAGGGCACACGCACGGCCCCACACACCCTGGCCCCATGCCTCTGAAAGGCCGGGGCCAGAGATACCCGCCTGATTACAGGGGGTCCCCCTCCAAGAACCTCCCGCCGAGCGCAGGGGACACGCACAGCCCTACTTACAGGGCGGTGCCCCTGGGCTCGGCACTCCCAACAAGCCCCACGGAGCCGGAGGCTCCCACCTGCGCCCGCGTTACGGGCCGGCCGGCCTGGCTGCAGCACAACACCACCTCTTTGGGAGCCCAGGGGGCGACCTCGACCCCAACGGCGGGGAGGTCACCCCTGCCAAAAGCAGCGCCAAAGGCGCAACTGCGCCCTCCGGCACAGCGCTTCCTCAACCTGCACCCGCAAAAGGGCGAGGGAGGGCTCGTTCCTGTCGGCTGGCTAAAGCAGCCTCCCCAGCCCTGCTTACAGGGAGGCCGGGCTGCTCCTGGGGACAGAGGGCTCCACGGTTCGTGACACGTGCCCTGATTACGGGGCTGTCACACCGACCAGGCCACCAACGGGCAGAAAGCCAGCGGGGCGGGGGGAGGCGAGAAGGGAAACGGACCTCCCCTGCTAAACAGGGTGGCGACAACCTGCACGGAAGCCAGAGTGGCCTCAACGTGCCAAGGGGCTTCAGAGGTAGTCAAGGGGCAAATGCCGTGACACGCCACAACTCACGGGGGTCACGCTGGCCAGGCCGCCAGCAGGCAGAAAGCCGCCGGGGCAGGAGGAGGGGGCCGGGGAATCGGCCCTCCCCTGCTTACAGGGTGGGCTTAGGGGCCGGAGAGCTCCATTTCCTCCTCGGGTGTGGAGACGGTGGCTCTCACCCTCCTTACAGGGTTGCCACTCTCTCCGGGCAGCCAAAGGAGCAAGACGGCAAAAGGCCAACAGCAGCAACAGCAAAGACCGAGCCCTGATTACAGGGAGGTCGCCCAGCGCAAAGCCAGCCGGGCCACCCCAAAGGTGCCGGCGATGCTCTTACGTGACCGCGCCCTGGTGACAATACGGAGGTCCCTTTGCCCAGAGCGCCTTTCTCGTGGCCCCTCTTCTCCAGCCCGACGACGCTCCTCTTCTCGCTCGCTCTTGCCTCGCCGTTCCAAACGACGCCTCTTCCTTTGCCGCCGCCGCCAGCTGCCACCAATGAAGGAGGACACAGTCACGCCTGAGAAGCGCCAATGCCAACGCCCCCGCCCGCCTGCCCGCTGGCAAGAGGGACCCCCTAAGCCCCCGGAGGGAGCTCCCCACGGCACCACCCACCCGCCGGCCCCGCAAAACGCTCCCGCGCTTCAGCTTGCCTCACCAAATCGACGCGTAGCAGAGCTCCGGCCGGCGCTGGAGCTGGGCTCGGAGGCAGGCGCCCTGGGCAAATGCAGCTGGGCATGCAAAGCGGCGGCTAAAGAGGCTGCGCCCCTGCTTACAGGGGGCTCGAGCCGCCGCCTGGACCGCAAAGCGCCTGGGACTCCAGGGCACTGGCCGGACCCCGACTTACAGGGCAGCCCTGGTCCCAAAGGCCCTCGGAGGCTCCTTCTCTCCGATTTGGGGGCACTCTGACCCGCACCCCGCTAGCGGGGCGGTCACCCCACACAGGCTGCCGGCGGAGCGCAAAGGCTCCCAGACCCGGACCCTGGTTACAGGCGGGTCGACACCCAGAGAGTCAGGGAGCTCAGCCTTCCCCCACAGCCACAGGAACGAGACTCAACAGCCAGGCAGCAGAGCTTCGTGGCCAAAGGCCAGGGGCCGGGGGCCCAGTCCCAAGGACAGGGAGGGCACACGCACGGCCCCACACACCCTGGCCCCATGCCTCTGAAAGGCCGGGGCCAGAGATACCCGCCTGATTACAGGGGGTCCCCCTCCAAGAACCTCCCGCCGAGCGCAGGGGACACGCACAGCCCTACTTACAGGGCGGTGCCCCTGGGCTCGGCACTCCCAACAAGCCCCACGGAGCCGGAGGCTCCCACCTGCGCCCGCGTTACGGGCCGGCCGGCCTGGCTGCAGCACAACACCACCTCTTTGGGAGCCCAGGGGGCGACCTCGACCCCAACGGCGGGGAGGTCACCCCTGCCAAAAGCAGCGCCAAAGGCGCAACTGCGCCCTCCGGCACAGCGCTTCCTCAACCTGCACCCGCAAAAGGGCGAGGGAGGGCTCGTTCCTGTCGGCTGGCTAAAGCAGCCTCCCCAGCCCTGCTTACAGGGAGGCCGGGCTGCTCCTGGGGACAGAGGGCTCCACGGTTCGTGACACGTGCCCTGATTACGGGGCTGTCACACCGACCAGGCCACCAACGGGCAGAAAGCCAGCGGGGCGGGGGGAGGCGAGAAGGGAAACGGACCTCCCCTGCTAAACAGGGTGGCGACAACCTGCACGGAAGCCAGAGTGGCCTCAACGTGCCAAGGGGCTTCAGAGGTAGTCAAGGGGCAAATGCCGTGACACGCCACAACTCACGGGGGTCACGCTGGCCAGGCCGCCAGCAGGCAGAAAGCCGCCGGGGCAGGAGGAGGAGGCCGGGGAATCGGCCCTCCCCTGCTTACAGGGTGGGCTTAGGGGCCGGAGAGCTCCATTTCCCCCTCGGGTGTGGAGACGGTGGCTCTCACCCTCCTTACAGGGTTGCCACTCTCTCCGGGCAGCCAAAGGAGCAAGACGGCAAAAGGCCAACAGCAGCAACAGCAAAGACCGAGCCCTGATTACAGGGAGGTCGCCCAGCGCAAAGCCAGCCGGGCCACCCCAAAGGTGCCGGCGATGCTCTTACGTGACCGCGCCCTGGTGACAATACGGAGGTCCCTTTGCCCAGAGCGCCTTTCTCGTGGCCCCTCTTCTCCAGCCCGACGACGCTCCTCTTCTCGCTCGCTCTTGCCTCGCCGTTCCAAACGACGCCTCTTCCTTTGCCGCCGCCGCCAGCTGCCGCCAATGAAGGAGGACACAGTCACGCCTGAGAAGCGCCAATGCCAACGCCCCCGCCCGCCTGCCCGCTGGCAAGAGGGACCCCCTAAGTCCCCGGAGGGAGCTCCCCACGGCACCACCCACCCGCCGGCCCCGCAAAACGCTCCCGCGCTTCAGCTTGCCTCACCAAATCGACGCGTAGCAGAGCTCCGGCCGGCGCTGGAGCTGGGCTCGGAGGCAGGCGCCCTGGGCAAATGCAGCTGGGCATGCAAAGCGGCGGCTAAAGAGGCTGCGCCCCTGCTTACAGGGGGCTCGAGCCGCCGCCTGGACCGCAAAGCGCCTGGGACTCCAGGGCACTGGCCGGACCCCGACTTACAGGGCAGCCCTGGTCCCAAAGGCCCTCGGAGGCTCCTTCTCTCCGATTTGGGGGCACTCTGACCCGCACCCCGCTAGCGGGGCGGTCACCCCACACAGGCTGCCGGCGGAGCGCAAAGGCTCCCAGACCCGGACCCTGGTTACAGGCGGGTCGACACCCAGAGAGTCAGGGAGCTCGGCCTTCCCCCACAGCCACAGGAACGAGACTCAACAGCCAGGCAGCAGAGCTTCGTGGCCAAAGGCCAGGGGCCGGGGGCCCAGTCCCAAGGACAAGGAGGGCACACGCACGGCCCCACACACCCTGGCCCCATGCCTCTGAAAGGCCGGGGCCAGAGATACCCGCCTGATTACAGGGGGTCCCCCTCCAAGAACCTCCCGCCGAGCGCAGGGGACACGCACAGCCCTACTTACAGGGCGGTGCCCCTGGGCTCGGCACTCCCAACAAGCCCCACGGAGCCGGAGGCTCCCACCTGCGCCCGCGTTACGGGCCGGCCGGCCTGGCTGCAGCACAACACCACCTCTTTGGGAGCCCAGGGGGCGACCTCGACCCCAACGGCGGGGAGGTCACCCCTGCCAAAAGCAGCGCCAAAGGCGCAACTGCGCCCTCCGGCACAGCGCTTCCTCAACCTGCACCCGCAAAAGGGCGAGGGAGGGCTCGTTCCTGTCGGCTGGCTAAAGCAGCCTCCCCAGCCCTGCTTACAGGGAGGCCGGGCTGCTCCTGGGGACAGAGGGCTCCACGGTTCGTGACACGCGCCCCGATTACGGGGCTGTCACGCTGGCGGGTCGCCAGCAGGACGGGCAGCCATGCAGGCAGCGACTCAGGCCCTGACTACAGGCGGGTCGCATTGGCCATACTACGACTAAGCGGCTTCGCTCCATCCTGAGAAAGAAGGGGGGAGCCTGAACTCTCCCTCCACTCGCGGGCTCAGAGGGGACCCCCTGTTACTGCACAGAGCCCTCTTTCTCTCCTGGGAAGTTTAAGCTAAGTACGCTGCAGTAACTTTAACAGGGGCCTAAACAAGAAGCTCATTCGCTCTCTCACACACACGGACGCAGACACGGACAGGCATGAACAGGGACAAAGAGAACTTCCCGGAAGAGAGAGCGAGCCCCGTGCAGCCAATGCCTGGGGAGCCATCCCTACCGCTGAGCAGGATATGGGAGGTGCAGACCTGCCCCGCTGGGGTGCATGCAGGCTTGAGGGGCCTCAACATGCCATGGGCCTTCAGAGGTGGTCAAGGAGTAAATGCCGTGACACGCCACAACTCACGGGGGTCACGCTGGCCAGGCCGCCAGCAGGCAGAAAGCCGCCGGGGCAGGAGGAGGGGGCCGGGGAATCGGCCCTCCCCTGCTTACAGGGTGGGCTTAGGGGCCGGAGAGCTCCATTTCCCCCTCGGGTGTGGAGACGGTGGCTCTCACCCTCCTTACAGGGTTGCCACTCTCTCTGGGCAGCCAAAGGAGCAAGACGGCAAAAGGCCAACAGCAGCAACAGCAAAGACCGAGCCCTGATTACAGGGAGGTCGCCCAGCGCAAAGCCAGCCGGGCCACCCCAAAGGTGCCGGCGATGCTCTTACGTGACCGCGCCCTGGTGACAATACGGAGGTCCCTTTGCCCAGAGCGCCTTTCTCGTGGCCCCTCTTCTCCAGCCCGACGACGCTCCTCTTCTCGCTCGCTCTTGCCTCGCCGTTCCAAACGACGCCTCTTCCTTTGCCGCCGCCGCCAGCTGCCGCCAATGAAGGAGGACACAGTCACGCCTGAGAAGCGCCAATGCCAACGCCCCCGCCCGCCTGCCCGCTGGCAAGAGGGACCCCCTAAGCCCCCGGAGGGAGCTCCCCACGGCACCACCCACCCGCCGGCCCCGCAAAACGCTCCCGCGCTTCAGCTTGCCTCACCAAATCGACGCGTAGCAGAGCTCCGGCCGGCGCTGGAGCTGGGCTCGGAGGCAGGCGCCCTGGGCAAATGCAGCTGGGCATGCAAAGCGGCGGCTAAAGAGGCTGCGCCCCTGCTTACAGGGGGCTCGAGCCGCCGCCTGGACCGCAAAGCGCCTGGGACTCCAGGGCACTGGCCGGACCCCGACTTACAGGGCAGCCCTGGTCCCAAAGGCCCTCGGAGGCTCCTTCTCTCCGATTTGGGGGCACTCTGACCCGCACCCCGCTAGCGGGGCGGTCACCCCACACAGGCTGCCGGCGGAGCGCAAAGGCTCCCAGACCCGGACCCTGGTTACAGGCGGGTCGACACCCAGAGAGTCAGGGAGCTCAGCCTTCCCCCACAGCCACAGGAACGAGACTCAACAGCCAGGCAGCAGAGCTTCGTGGCCAAAGGCCAGGGGCCGGGGGCCCAGTCCCAAGGACAGGGAGGGCACACGCACGGCCCCACACACCCTGGCCCCATGCCTCTGAAAGGCCGGGGCCAGAGATACCCGCCTGATTACAGGGGGTCCCCCTCCAAGAACCTCCCGCCGAGCGCAGGGGACACGCACAGCCCTACTTACAGGGCGGTGCCCCTGGGCTCGGCACTCCCAACAAGCCCCACGGAGCCGGAGGCTCCCACCTGCGCCCGCGTTACGGGCCGGCCGGCCTGGCTGCAGCACAACACCACCTCTTTGGGAGCCCAGGGGGCGACCTCGACCCCAACGGCGGGGAGGTCACCCCTGCCAAAAGCAGCGCCAAAGGCGCACCTGCGCCCTCCGGCACAGCGCTTCCTCAACCTGCACCCGCAAAAGGGCGAGGGAGGGCTCGTTCCTGTCGGCTGGCTAAAGCAGCCTCCCCAGCCCTGCTTACAGGGAGGCCGGGCTGCTCCTGGGGACAGAGGGCTCCACGGTTCGTGACACGTGCCCTGATTACGGGGCTGTCACACCGACCAGGCCACCAACGGGCAGAAAGCCAGCGGGGCGGGGGGAGGCGAGAAGGGAAACGGACCTCCCCTGCTAAACAGGGTGGCGACAACCTGCACGGAAGCCAGAGTGGCCTCAACGTGCTAAGGGGCTTCAGAGGTAGTCAAGGGGCAAATGCCGTGACACGCCACAACTCACGGGGGTCACGCTGGCCAGGCCGCCAGCAGGCAGAAAGCCGCCGGGGCAGGAGGAGGAGGCCGGGGAATCGGCCCTCCCCTGCTTACAGGGTGGGCTTAGGGGCCGGAGAGCTCCATTTCCCCCTCGGGTGTGGAGACGGTGGCTCTCACCCTCCTTACAGGGTTGCCACTCTCACCGGGCAGCCAAAGGAGCAAGACGGCAAAAGGCCAACAGCAGCAACAGCAAAGACCGAGCCCTGATTACAGGGAGGTCGCCCAGCGCAAAGCCAGCCGGGCCACCCCAAAGGTGCCGGCGATGCTCTTACGTGACCGCGCCCTGGTGACAATACGGAGGTCCCTTTGCCCAGAGTGCCTTTCTCGTGGCCCCTCTTCTCCAGCCCGACGACGCTCCTCTTCTCGCTCGCTCTTGCCTCGCCGTTCCAAACGATGCCTCTTCCTTTGCCGCCGCCGCCAGCTGCCGCCAATGAAGGAGGACACAGTCACGCCTGAGAAGCGCCAATGCCAACGCCCCCGCCCGCCTGCCCGCTGGCAAGAGGGACCCCCTAAGCCCCCGGAGGGAGCTCCCCACGGCACCACCCACCCGCCGGCCCCGCAAAACGCTCCCGCGCTTCAGCTTGCCTCACCAAATCGACGCGTAGCAGAGCTCCGGCCGGCGCTGGAGCTGGGCTCGGAGGCAGGCGCCCTGGGCAAATGCAGCTGGGCATGCAAAGCGGCGGCTAAAGAGGCTGCGCCCCTGCTTACAGGGGGCTCGAGCCGCCGCCTGGACCGCAAAGCGCCTGGGACTCCAGGGCACTGGCCGGACCCCGACTTACAGGGCAGCCCTGGTCCCAAAGGCCCTCGGAGGCTCCTTCTCTCCGATTTGGGGGCACTCTGACCCGCACCCCGCTAGCGGGGCGGTCACCCCACACAGGCTGCCGGCGGAGCGCAAAGGCTCCCAGACCCGGACCCTGGTTACAGGCGGGTCGACACCCAGAGAGTCAGGGAGCTCAGCCTTCCCCCACAGCCACAGGAACGAGACTCAACAGCCAGGCAGCAGAGCTTCGTGGCCAAAGGCCAGGGGCCGGGGGCCCAGTCCCAAGGACAGGGAGGGCACACGCACGGCCCCACACACCCTGGCCCCATGCCTCTGAAAGGCCGGGGCCAGAGATACCCGCCTGATTACAGGGGGTCCCCCTCCAAGAACCTCCCGCCGAGCGCAGGGGACACGCACAGCCCTACTTACAGGGCGGTGCCCCTGGGCTCAGCACTCCCAACAAGCCCCACGGAGCCGGAGGCTCCCACCTGCGCCCGCGTTACGGGCCGGCCGGCCTGGCTGCAGCACAACACCACCTCTTTGGGAGCCCAGGGGGCGACCTCGACCCCAACGGCGGGGAGGTCACCCCTGCCAAAAGCAGCGCCAAAGGCGCAACTGCGCCCTCCGGCACAGCGCTTCCTCAACCTGCACCCGCAAAAGGGCGAGGGAGGGCTCGTTCCTGTCGGCTGGCTAAAGCAGCCTCCCCAGCCCTGCTTACAGGGAGACCGGGCTGCTCCTGGGGACAGAGGGCTCCACGGTTCGTGACACGTGCCCTGATTACGGGGCTGTCACACCGACCAGGCCACCAACGGGCAGAAAGCCAGCGGGGCGGGGGGAGGCGAGAAGGGAAACGGACCTCCCCTGCTAAACAGGGTGGCGACAACCTGCACGGAAGCCAGAGTGGCCTCAACGTGCCAAGGGGCTTCAGAGGTAGTCAAGGGGCAAATGCCGTGACACGCCACAACTCACGGGGGTCACGCTGGCCAGGCCGCCAGCAGGCAGAAAGCCGCCGGGGCAGGAGGAGGGGGCCGGGGAATCGGCCCTCCCCTGCTTACAGGGTGGGCTTAGGGGCCGGAGAGCTCCATTTCCCCCTCGGGTGTGGAGACGGTGGCTCTCACCCTCCTTACAGGGTTGCCACTCTCTCCGGGCAGCCAAAGGAGCAAGACGGCAAAAGGCCAACAGCAGCAACAGCAAAGACCGAGCCCTGATTACAGGGAGGTCGCCCAGCGCAAAGCCAGCCGGGCCACCCCAAAGGTGCCGGCGATGCTCTTACGTGACCGCGCCCTGGTGACAATACGGAGGTCCCTTTGCCCAGAGCGCCTTTCTCGTGGCCCCTCTTCTCCAGCCCGACGACGCTCCTCTTCTCGCTCGCTCTTGCCTCGCCGTTCCAAACGACGCCTCTTCCTTTGCCGCCGCCGCCAGCTGCCGCCAATGAAGGAGGACACAGTCACGCCTGAGAAGCGCCAATGCCAACGCCCCCGCCCGCCTGCCCGCTGGCAAGAGGGACCCCCTAAGCCCCCGGAGGGAGCTCCCCACGGCACCACCCACCCGCCGGCCCCGCAAAACGCTCCCGCGCTTCAGCTTGCCTCACCAAATCGACGCGTAGCAGAGCTCCGGCCGGCGCTGGAGCTGGGCTCGGAGGCAGGCGCCCTGGGCAAATGCAGCTGGGCATGCAAAGCGGCGGCTAAAGAGGCTGCGCCCCTGCTTACAGGGGGCTCGAGCCGCCGCCTGGACCGCAAAGCGCCTGGGACTCCAGGGCACTGGCCGGACCCCGACTTACAGGGCAGCCCTGGTCCCAAAGGCCCTCGGAGGCTCCTTCTCTCCAATTTGGGGGCACTCTGACCCGCACCCCGCTAGCGGGGCGGTCACCCCACACAGGCTGCCGGCGGAGCGCAAAGGCTCCCAGACCCGGACCCTGGTTACAGGCGGGTCGACACCCAGAGAGTCAGGGAGCTCGGCCTTCCCCCACAGCCACAGGAACGAGACTCAACAGCCAGGCAGCAGAGCTTCGTGGCCAAAGGCCAGGGGCCGGGGGCCCAGTCCCAAGGACAGGGAGGGCACACGCACGGCCCCACACACCCTGGCCCCATGCCTCTGAAAGGCCGGGGCCAGAGATACCCGCCTGATTACAGGGGGTCCCCCTCCAAGAACCTCCCGCCGAGCGCAGGGGACACGCACAGCCCTACTTACAGGGCGGTGCCCCTGGGCTCGGCACTCCCAACAAGCCCCACGGAGCCGGAGGCTCCCACCTGCGCCCGCGTTACGGGCCGGCCGGCCTGGCTGCAGCACAACACCACCTCTTTGGGAGCCCAGGGGGCGACCTCGACCCCAACGGCGGGGAGGTCACCCCTGCCAAAAGCAGCGCCAAAGGCGCAACTGCGCCCTCCGGCACAGCGCTTCCTCAACCTGCACCCGCAAAAGGGCGAGGGAGGGCTCGTTCCTGTCGGCTGGCTAAAGCAGCCTCCCCAGCCCTGCTTACAGGGAGGCCGGGCTGCTCCTGGGGACAGAGGGCTCCACGGTTCGTGACACGTGCCCTGATTACGGGGCTGTCACACCGACCAGGCCACCAACGGGCAGAAAGCCAGCGGGGCGGGGGGAGGCGAGAAGGGAAACGGACCTCCCCTGCTAAACAGGGTGGCGACAACCTGCACGGAAGCCAGAGTGGCCTCAACGTGCCAAGGGGCTTCAGAGGTAGTCAAGGGGCAAATGCCGTGACACGCCACAACTCACGGGGGTCACGCTGGCCAGGCCGCCAGCAGGCAGAAAGCCGCCGGGGCAGGAGGAGGGGGCCGGGGAATCGGCCCTCCCCTGCTTACAGGGTGGGCTTAGGGGCCGGAGAGCTCCATTTCCCCCTCGGGTGTGGAGACGGTGGCTCTCACCCTCCTTACAGGGTTGCCACTCTCTCCGGGCAGCCAAAGGAGCAAGACGGCAAAAGGCCAACAGCAGCAACAGCAAAGACCGAGCCCTGATTACAGGGAGGTCGCCCAGCGCAAAGCCAGCCGGGCCACCCCAAAGGTGCCGGCGATGCTCTTACGTGACCGCGCCCTGGTGACAATACGGAGGTCCCTTTGCCCAGAGCGCCTTTCTCGTGGCCCCTCTTCTCCAGCCCGACGACGCTCCTCTTCTCGCTCGCTCTTGCCTCGCCGTTCCAAACGACGCCTCTTCCTTTGCCGCCGCCGCCAGCTGCCGCCAATGAAGGAGGACACAGTCACGCCTGAGAAGCGCCAATGCCAACGCCCCCGCCCGCCTGCCCGCTGGCAAGAGGGACCCCCTAAGCCCCCGGAGGGAGCTCCCCACGGCACCACCCACCCGCCGGCCCCGCAAAACGCTCCCGCGCTTCAGCTTGCCTCACCAAATCGACGCGTAGCAGAGCTCCGGCCGGCGCTGGAGCTGGGCTCGGAGGCAGGCGCCCTGGGCAAATGCAGCTGGGCATGCTAAGCGGCGGCTAAAGAGGCTGCGCCCCTGCTTACAGGGGGCTCGAGCCACCGCCTGGACCGCAAAGCGCCTGGGACTCCAGGGCACTGGCCGGACCCCGACTTACAGGGCAGCCCTGGTCCCAAAGGCCCTCGGAGGCTCCTTCTCTCCGATTTGGGGGCACTCTGACCCGCACCCCGCTAGCGGGGCGGTCACCCCACACAGGCTGCCGGCGGAGCGCAAAGGCTCCCAGACCCGGACCCTGGTTACAGGCGGGTCGACACCCAGAGAGTCAGGGAGCTCAGCCTTCCCCCACAGCCACAGGAACGAGACTCAACAGCCAGGCAGCAGAGCTTCGTGGCCAAAGGCCAGGGGCCGGGGGCCCAGTCCCAAGGACAGGGAGGGCACACGCACGGCCCCACACACCCTGGCCCCATGCCTCTGAAAGGCCGGGGCCAGAGATACCCGCCTGATTACAGGGGGTCCCCCTCCAAGAACCTCCCGCCGAGCGCAGGGGACACGCACAGCCCTACTTACAGGGCGGTGCCCCTGGGCTCGGCACTCCCAACAAGCCCCACAGAGCCGGAGGCTCCCACCTGCGCCCGCGTTACGGGCCGGCCGGCCTGGCTGCAGCACAACACCACCTCTTTGGGAGCCCAGGGGGCGACCTCGACCCCAACGGCGGGGAGGTCACCCCTGCCAAAAGCAGCGCCAAAGGCGCAACTGCGCCCTCCGGCACAGCGCTTCCTCAACCTGCACCCGCAAAAGGGCGAGGGAGGGCTCGTTCCTGTCGGCTGGCTAAAGCAGCCTCCCCAGCCCTGCTTACAGGGAGGCCGGGCTGCTCCTGGGGACAGAGGGCTCCACGGTTCGTGACACGTGCCCTGATTACGGGGCTGTCACACCGACCAGGCCACCAACGGGCAGAAAGCCAGCGGGGCGGGGGGAGGCGAGAAGGGAAACGGACCTCCCCTGCTAAACAGGGTGGCGACAACCTGCACGGAAGCCAGAGTGGCCTCAACGTGCCAAGGGGCTTCAGAGGTAGTCAAGGGGCAAATGCCGTGACACGCCACAACTCACGGGGGTCACGCTGGCCAGGCCGCCAGCAGGCAGAAAGCCGCCGGGGCAGGAGGAGGGGGCCGGGGAATCGGCCCTCCCCTGCTTACAGGGCGGGCTTAGGGGCCGGAGAGCTCCATTTCCCCCTCGGGTGTGGAGACGGTGGCTCTCACCCTCCTTACAGGGTTGCCACTCTCTCCGGGCAGCCAAAGGAGCAAGACGGCAAAAGGCCAACAGCAGCAACAGCAAAGACCGAGCCCTGATTACAGGGAGGTCGCCCAGCGCAAAGCCAGCCGGGCCACCCCAAAGGTGCCGGCGATGCTCTTACGTGACCGCGCCCTGGTGACAATACGGAGGTCCCTTTGCCCAGAGCGCCTTTCTCGTGGCCCCTCTTCTCCAGCCCGACGACGCTCCTCTTCTCGCTCGCTCTTGCCTCGCCGTTCCAAACGACGCCTCTTCCTTTGCCGCCGCCGCCAGCTGCCGCCAATGAAGGAGGACACAGTCACGCCTGAGAAGCGCCAATGCCAACGCCCCCGCCCGCCTGCCCGCTGGCAAGAGGGACCCCCTAAGCCCCCGGAGGGAGTTCCCCACGGCACCACCCACCCGCCGGCCCCGCAAAACGCTCCCGCGCTTCAGCTTGCCTCACCAAATCGACGCGTAGCAGAGCTCCGGCCGGCGCTGGAGCTGGGCTCGGAGGCAGGCGCCCTGGGCAAATGCAGCTGGGCATGCAAAGCGGCGGCTAAAGAGGCTGCGCCCCTGCTTACAGGGGGCTCGAGCCGCCGCCTGGACCGCAAAGCGCCTGGGACTCCAGGGCACTGGCCGGACCCCGACTTACAGGGCAGCCCTGGTCCCAAAGGCCCTCGGAGGCTCCTTCTCTCCGATTTGGGGGCACTCTGACCCGCACCCCGCTAGCGGGGCGGTCACCCCACACAGGCTGCCGGCGGAGCGCAAAGGCTCCCAGACCCGGACCCTGGTTACAGGCGGGTCGACACCCAGAGAGTCAGGGAGCTCAGCCTTCCCCCACAGCCACAGGAACGAGACTCAACAGCCAGGCAGCAGAGCTTCGTGGCCAAAGGCCAGGGGCCGGGGGCCCAGTCCCAAGGACAGGGAGGGCACACGCACGGCCCCACACACCCTGGCCCCATGCCTCTGAAAGGTTGGGGCCAGAGATACCCGCCTGATTACAGGGGGTCCCCCTCCAAGAACCTCCCGCCGAGCGCAGGGGACACGCACAGCCCTACTTACAGGGCGGTGCCCCTGGGCTCGGCACTCCCAACAAGCCCCACGGAGCCGGAGGCTCCCACCTGCGCCCGCGTTACGGGCCGGCCGGCCTGGCTGCAGCACAACACCACCTCTTTGGGAGCCCAGGGGGCGACCTCGACCCCAACGGCGGGGAGGTCACCCCTGCCAAAAGCAGCGCCAAAGGCGCAACTGCGCCCTCCGGCACAGCGCTTCCTCAACCTGCACCCGCAAAAGGGCGAGGGAGGGCTCGTTCCTGTCGGCTGGCTAAAGCAGCCTCCCCAGCCCTGCTTACAGGGAGGCCGGGCTGCTCCTGGGGACAGAGGGCTCCACGGTTCGTGACACGTGCCCTGATTACGGGGCTGTCACACCGACCAGGCCACCAACGGGCAGAAAGCCAGCGGGGCGGGGGGAGGCGAGAAGGGAAACGGACCTCCCCTGCTAAACAGGGTGGCGACAACCTGCACGGAAGCCAGAGTGGCCTCAACGTGCCAAGGGGCTTCAGAGGTAGTCAAGGGGCAAATGCCGTGACACGCCACAACTCACGGGGGTCACGCTGGCCAGGCCGCCAGCAGGCAGAAAGCCGCCGGGGCAGGAGGAGGGGGCCGGGGAATCGGCCCTCCCCTGCTTACAGGGCGGGCTTAGGGGCCGGAGAGCTCCATTTCCCCCTCGGGTGTGGAGACGGTGGCTCTCACCCTCCTTACAGGGTTGCCACTCTCTCCGGGCAGCCAAAGGAGCAAGACGGCAAAAGGCCAACAGCAGCAACAGCAAAGACCGAGCCCTGATTACAGGGAGGTCGCCCAGCGCAAAGCCAGCCGGGCCACCCCAAAGGTGCCGGCGATGCTCTTACGTGACCGCGCCCTGGTGACAATACGGAGGTCCCTTTGCCCAGAGCGCCTTTCTCGTGGCCCCTCTTCTCCAGCCCGACGACGCTCCTCTTCTCGCTCGCTCTTGCCTCGCCGTTCCAAACGACGCCTCTTCCTTTGCCGCCGCCGCCAGCTGCCGCCAATGAAGGAGGACACAGTCACGCCTGAGAAGCGCCAATGCCAACGCCCCCGCCCGCCTGCCCGCTGGCAAGAGGGACCCCCTAAGCCCCCGGAGGGAGCTCCCCACGGCACCACCCACCCGCCGGCCCCGCAAAACGCTCCCGCGCTTCAGCTTGCCTCACCAAATCGACGCGTAGCAGAGCTCCGGCCGGCGCTGGAGCTGGGCTCGGAGGCAGGCGCCCTGGGCAAATGCAGCTGGGCATGCAAAGCGGCGGCTAAAGAGGCTGCGCCCCTGCTTACAGGGGGCTCGAGCCGCCGCCTGGACCGCAAAGCGCCTGGGACTCCAGGGCACTGGCCGGACCCCGACTTACAGGGCAGCCCTGGTCCCAAAGGCCCTCGGAGGCTCCTTCTCTCCGATTTGGGGGCACTCTGACCCGCACCCCGCTAGCGGGGCGGTCACCCCACACAGGCTGCCGGCGGAGCGCAAAGGCTCCCAGACCCGGACCCTGGTTACAGGCGGGTCGACACCCAGAGAGTCAGGGAGCTCAGCCTTCCCCCACAGCCACAGGAACGAGACTCAACAGTCAGGCAGCAGAGCTTCGTGGCCAAAGGCCAGGGGCCGGGGGCCCAGTCCCAAGGACAGGGAGGGCACACGCACGGCCCCACACACCCTGGCCCCATGCCTCTGAAAGGTTGGGGCCAGAGATACCCGCCTGATTACAGGGGGTCCCCCTCCAAGAACCTCCCGCCGAGCGCAGGGGACACGCACAGCCCTACTTACAGGGCGGTGCCCCTGGGCTCGGCACTCCCAACAAGCCCCACGGAGCCGGAGGCTCCCACCTGCGCCCGCGTTACGGGCCGGCCGGCCTGGCTGCAGCACAACACCACCTCTTTGGGAGCCCAGGGGGCGACCTCGACCCCAACGGCGGGGAGGTCACCCCTGCCAAAAGCAGCGCCAAAGGCGCAACTGCGCCCTCCGGCACAGCGCTTCCTCAACCTGCACCCGCAAAAGGGCGAGGGAGGGCTCGTTCCTGTCGGCTGGCTAAAGCAGCCTCCCCAGCCCTGCTTACAGGGAGGCCGGGCTGCTCCTGGGGACAGAGGGCTCCACGGTTCGTGACACGTGCCCTGATTACGGGGCTGTCACACCGACCAGGCCACCAACGGGCAGAAAGCCAGCGGGGCGGGGGGAGGCGAGAAGGGAAACGGACCTCCCCTGCTAAACAGGGTGGCGACAACCTGCACGGAAGCCAGAGTGGCCTCAACGTGCCAAGGGGCTTCAGAGGTAGTCAAGGGGCAAATGCCGTGACACGCCACAACTCACGGGGGTCACGCTGGCCAGGCCGCCAGCAGGCAGAAAGCCGCCGGGGCAGGAGGAGGGGGCCGGGGAATCGGCCCTCCCCTGCTTACAGGGCGGGCTTAGGGGCCGGAGAGCTCCATTTCCCCCTCGGGTGTGGAGACGGTGGCTCTCACCCTCCTTACAGGGTTGCCACTCTCTCCGGGCAGCCAAAGGAGCAAGACGGCAAAAGGCCAACAGCAGCAACAGCAAAGACCGAGCCCTGATTACAGGGAGGTCGCCCAGCGCAAAGCCAGCCGGGCCACCCCAAAGGTGCCGGCGATGCTCTTACGTGACCGCGCCCTGGTGACAATACGGAGGTCCCTTTGCCCAGAGCGCCTTTCTCGTGGCCCCTCTTCTCCAGCCCGACGACGCTCCTCTTCTCGCTCGCTCTTGCCTCGCCGTTCCAAACGACGCCTCTTCCTTTGCCGCCGCCGCCAGCTGCCGCCAATGAAGGAGGACACAGTCACGCCTGAGAAGCGCCAATGCCAACGCCCCCGCCCGCCTGCCCGCTGGCAAGAGGGACCCCCTAAGCCCCCGGAGGGAGCTCCCCACGGCACCACCCACCCGCCGGCCCCGCAAAACGCTCCCGCGCTTCAGCTTGCCTCACCAAATCGACGCGTAGCAGAGCTCCGGCCGGCGCTGGAGCTGGGCTCGGAGGCAGGCGCCCTGGGCAAATGCAGCTGGGCATGCAAAGCGGCGGCTAAAGAGGCTGCGCCCCTGCTTACAGGGGGCTCGAGCCGCCGCCTGGACCGCAAAGCGCCTGGGACTCCAGGGCACTGGCCGGACCCCGACTTACAGGGCAGCCCTGGTCCCAAAGGCCCTCGGAGGCTCCTTCTCTCCGATTTGGGGGCACTCTGACCCGCACCCCGCTAGCGGGGCGGTCACCCCACACAGGCTGCCGGCGGAGCGCAAAGGCTCCCAGACCCGGACCCTGGTTACAGGCGGGTCGACACCCAGAGAGTCAGGGAGCTCAGCCTTCCCCCACAGCCACAGGAACGAGACTCAACAGCCAGGCAGCAGAGCTTCGTGGCCAAAGGCCAGGGGCCGGGGGCCCAGTCCCAAGGACAGGGAGGGCACACGCACGGCCCCACACACCCTGGCCCCATGCCTCTGAAAGGTTGGGGCCAGAGATACCCGCCTGATTACAGGGGGTCCCCCTCCAAGAACCTCCCGCCGAGCGCAGGGGACACGCACAGCCCTACTTACAGGGCGGTGCCCCTGGGCTCGGCACTCCCAACAAGCCCCACGGAGCCGGAGGCTCCCACCTGCGCCCGCGTTACGGGCCGGCCGGCCTGGCTGCAGCACAACACCACCTCTTTGGGAGCCCAGGGGGCGACCTCGACCCCAACGGCGGGGAGGTCACCCCTGCCAAAAGCAGCGCCAAAGGCGCAACTGCGCCCTCCGGCACAGCGCTTCCTCAACCTGCACCCGCAAAAGGGCGAGGGAGGGCTCGTTCCTGTCGGCTGGCTAAAGCAGCGCCCCCAGCCCTGCTTACAGGGAGGCCGGGCTGCTCCTGGGGACAGAGGGCTCCACGGTTCGTGACACGCGCCCCGATTACGGGTCTGTCACGCTGGCGGGTCGCCAGCAGGACGGGCAGCCACGCAGGCAGCGACTCAGGCCCTGACTACAGGCGGGTCACATTGGCCACACTACGACTAAGTGGCTTCGCTCCGTCCTTAGAAAGAAGGGGGAGCCTGGACTCTCTCTCCACTCGCGGGCTCAGAGGGACTCCCTGTTACTGCACAGAGCCCTCTTTCCCTCCTGGGAAGTTTAAACTAAACTGCAGCGATTTTATAAGTGGCCTAAAGGAAAATCTCACTCATTCATTCACTCCGACAAAGACAGGGACACACATACAGAACTTCCCAGAAGAGAAAGAGAGCCCCATGCAGCCAATGCCCGGGGAGCCATCCCTACCGCTGAGCAGGAGATGGGAGCTGCAGACCTGCCCCCTTGGGCTGCATGGAGGTCTGAGGGGGCCTCAACACGCCAAGGGGATTCATGGGTGGTCAAGGGGAAAATGCTGTGACATGCGTCAACTCACAGGGGTCACGCTGGCCAGGCCGCCAGCAGGCAGAAAGCCGCCGGGACAGGAGGAGGGAGCCGGGGAATCGGCCCTTCCCTGCTTACAGGGCGGGCTTAGGGGCCGGAGAGCTCCATTTCCCCCTCGGGTGTGGAGACGGTGGCTCTCACCCTCCTTACAGGGTTGCCACTCTCTCCGGGCAGCCAAAGGAGCAAGACGGCAAAAGGCCAACAGCAGCAACAGCAAAGACCGAGCCCTGATTACAGGGAGGTCGCCCAGCGCAAAGCCAGCCGGGCCACCCCAAAGGTGCCGGCGATGCTCTTACGTGACCGCGCCCTGGTGACAATACGGAGGTCCCTTTGCCCAGAGCGCCTTTCTCGTGGCCCCTCTTCTCCAGCCCGACGACGCTCCTCTTCTCGCTCGCTCTTGCCTCGCCGTTCCAAACGACGCCTCTTCCTTTGCCGCCGCCGCCAGCTGCCGCCAATGAAGGAGGACACAGTCACGCCTGAGAAGCGCCAATGCCAACGCCCCCGCCCGCCTGCCCGCTGGCAAGAGGGACCCCCTAAGCCCCCGGAGGGAGCTCCCCACGGCACCACCCACCCGCCGGCCCCGCAAAACGCTCCCGCGCTTCAGCTTGCCTCACCAAATCGACGCGTAGCAGAGCTCCGGCCGGCGCTGGAGCTGGGCTCGGAGGCAGGCGCCCTGGGCAAATGCAGCTGGGCATGCAAAGCGGCGGCTAAAGAGGCTGCGCCCCTGCTTACAGGGGGCTCGAGCCGCCGCCTGGACCGCAAAGCGCCTGGGACTCCAGGGCACTGGCCGGACCCCGACTTACAGGGCAGCCCTGGTCCCAAAGGCCCTCGGAGGCTCCTTCTCTCCGATTTGGGGGCACTCTGACCCGCACCCCGCTAGCGGGGCGGTCACCCCACACAGGCTGCCGGCGGAGCGCAAAGGCTCCCAGACCCGGACCCTGGTTACAGGCGGGTCGACACCCAGAGAGTCAGGGAGCTCAGCCTTCCCCCACAGCCACAGGAACGAGACTCAACAGCCAGGCAGCAGAGCTTCGTGGCCAAAGGCCAGGGGCCGGGGGCCCAGTCCCAAGGACAGGGAGGGCACACGCACGGCCCCACACACCCTGGCCCCATGCCTCTGAAAGGCCGGGGCCAGAGATACCCGCCTGATTACAGGGGGTCCCCCTCCAAGAACCTCCCGCCGAGCGCAGGGGACACGCACAGCCCTACTTACAGGGCGGTGCCCCTGGGCTCGGCACTCCCAACAAGCCCCACGGAGCCGGAGGCTCCCACCTGCGCCCGCGTTACGGGCCGGCCGGCCTGGCTGCAGCACAACACCACCTCTTTGGGAGCCCAGGGGGCGACCTCGACCCCAACGGCGGGGAGGTCACCCCTGCCAAAAGCAGCGCCAAAGGCGCAACTGCGCCCTCCGGCACAGCGCTTCCTCAACCTGCACCCGCAAAAGGGCGAGGGAGGGCTCGTTCCTGTCGGCTGGCTAAAGCAGCCTCCCCAGCCCTGCTTACAGGGAGGCCGGGCTGCTCCTGGGGACAGAGGGCTCCACGGTTCGTGACACGTGCCCTGATTACGGGGCTGTCACACCGACCAGGCCACCAACGGGCAGAAAGCCAGCGGGGCGGGGGGAGGCGAGAAGGGAAACGGACCTCCCCTGCTAAACAGGGTGGCGACAACCTGCACGGAAGCCAGAGTGGCCTCAACGTGCCAAGGGGCTTCAGAGGTAGTCAAGGGGCAAATGCCGTGACACGCCACAACTCACGGGGGTCACGCTGGCCAGGCCGCCAGCAGGCAGAAAGCCGCCGGGGCAGGAGGAGGGGGCCGGGGAATCGGCCCTCCCCTGCTTACAGGGCGGGCTTAGGGGCCGGAGAGCTCCATTTCCTCCTCGGGTGTGGAGACGGTGGCTCTCACCCTCCTTACAGGGTTGCCACTCTCTCCGGGCAGCCAAAGGAGCAAGACGGCAAAAGGCCAACAGCAGCAACAGCAAAGACCGAGCCCTGATTACAGGGAGGTCGCCCAGCGCAAAGCCAGCCGGGCCACCCCAAAGGTGCCGGCGATGCTCTTACGTGACCGCGCCCTGGTGACAATACGGAGGTCCCTTTGCCCAGAGCGCCTTTCTCGTGGCCCCTCTTCTCCAGCCCGACGACGCTCCTCTTCTCGCTCGCTCTTGCCTCGCCGTTCCAAACGACGCCTCTTCCTTTGCCGCCGCCGCCAGCTGCTGCCAATGAAGGAGGACACAGTCACGCCTGAGAAGCGCCAATGCCAACGCCCCCGCCCGCCTGCCCGCTGGCAAGAGGGACCCCCTAAGCCCCCGGAGGGAGCTCCCCACGGCACCACCCACCCGCCGGCCCCGCAAAACGCTCCCGCGCTTCAGCTTGCCTCACCAAATCGACGCGTAGCAGAGCTCCGGCCGGCGCTGGAGCTGGGCTCGGAGGCAGGCGCCCTGGGCAAATGCAGCTGGGCATGCAAAGCGGCGGCTAAAGAGGCTGCGCCCCTGCTTACAGGGGGCTCGAGCCGCCGCCTGGACCGCAAAGCGCCTGGGACTCCAGGGCACTGGCCGGACCCCGACTTACAGGGCAGCCCTGGTCCCAAAGGCCCTCGGAGGCTCCTTCTCTCCGATTTGGGGGCACTCTGACCCGCACCCCGCTAGCGGGGCGGTCACCCCACACAGGCTGCCGGCGGAGCGCAAAGGCTCCCAGACCCGGACCCTGGTTACAGGCGGGTCGACACCCAGAGAGTCAGGGAGCTCAGCCTTCCCCCACAGCCACAGGAACGAGACTCAACAGCCAGGCAGCAGAGCTTCGTGGCCAAAGGCCAGGGGCCGGGGGCCCAGTCCCAAGGACAGGGAGGGCACACGCACGGCCCCACACACCCTGGCCCCATGCCTCTGAAAGGCCGGGGCCAGAGATACCCGCCTGATTACAGGGGGTCCCCCTCCAAGAACCTCCCGCCGAGCGCAGGGGACACGCACAGCCCTACTTACAGGGCGGTGCCCCTGGGCTCGGCACTCCCAACAAGCCCCACGGAGCCGGAGGCTCCCACCTGCGCCCGCGTTACGGGCCGGCCGGCCTGGCTGCAGCACAACACCACCTCTTTGGGAGCCCAGGGGGCGACCTCGACCCCAACGGCGGGGAGGTCACCCCTGCCAAAAGCAGCGCCAAAGGCGCAACTGCGCCCTCCGGCACAGCGCTTCCTCAACCTGCACCCGCAAAAGGGCGAGGGAGGGCTCGTTCCTGTCGGCTGGCTAAAGCAGCGCCCCCAGCCCTGCTTACAGGGAGGCCGGGCTGCTCCTGGGGACAGAGGGCTCCACGGTTCGTGACACGCGCCCCGATTACGGGTCTGTCACGCTGGCGGGTCGCCAGCAGGACGGGCAGCCACGCAGGCAGCGACTCTGGCCCTGACTACAGGCGGGTCACATTGGCCACACTACGACTAAGTGGCTTCGCTCCGTCCTTAGAAAGAAGGGGGAGCCTGGACTCTCTCTCCACTCGCGGGCTCAGAGGGACTCCCTGTTACTGCACAGAGCCCTCTTTCCCTCCTGGGAAGTTTAAACTAAACTGCAGCGATTTTATAAGTGGCCTAAAGGAAAATCTCACTCATTCATTCACTCCGACAAAGACAGGGACACACATACAGAACTTCCCAGAAGAGAAAGAGAGCCCCATGCAGCCAATGCCCGGGGAGCCATCCCTACCGCTGAGCAGGAGATGGGAGCTGCAGACCTGCCCCCTTGGGCTGCATGGAGGTCTGAGGGGGCCTCAACACGCCAAGGGGATTCATGGGTGGTCAAGGGGAAAATGCTGTGACATGCGTCAACTCACAGGGGTCACGCTGGCCAGGCCGCCAGCAGGCAGAAAGCCGCCGGGACAGGAGGAGGGAGCCGGGGAATCGGCCCTTCCCTGCTTACAGGGCGGGCTTAGGGGCCGGAGAGCTCCATTTCCCCCTCGGGTGTGGAGACGGTGGCTCTCACCCTCCTTACAGGGTTGCCACTCTCTCCGGGCAGCCAAAGGAGCAAGACGGCAAAAGGCCAACAGCAGCAACAGCAAAGACCGAGCCCTGATTACAGGGAGGTCGCCCAGCGCAAAGCCAGCCGGGCCACCCCAAAGGTGCCGGCGATGCTCTTACGTGACCGCGCCCTGGTGACAATACGGAGGTCCCTTTGCCCAGAGCGCCTTTCTCGTGGCCCCTCTTCTCCAGCCCGACGACGCTCCTCTTCTCGCTCGCTCTTGCCTCGCCGTTCCAAACGACGCCTCTTCCTTTGCCGCCGCCGCCAGCTGCCGCCAATGAAGGAGGACACAGTCACGCCTGAGAAGCGCCAATGCCAACGCCCCCGCCCGCCTGCCCGCTGGCAAGAGGGACCCCCTAAGCCCCCGGAGGGAGCTCCCCACGGCACCACCCACCCGCCGGCCCCGCAAAACGCTCCCGCGTTTCAGCTTGCCTCACCAAATCGATGCGTAGCAGAGCTCCGGCCGGCGCTGGAGCTGGGCTCGGAGGCAGGCGCCCTGGGCAAATGCAGCTGGGCATGCAAAGCGGCGGCTAAAGAGGCTGCGCCCCTGCTTACAGGGGGCTCGAGCCGCCGCCTGGACCGCAAAGCGCCTGGGACTCCAGGGCACTGGCCGGACCCCGACTTACAGGGCAGCCCTGGTCCCAAAGGCCCTCGGAGGCTCCTTCTCTCCGATTTGGGGGCACTCTGACCCGCACCCCGCTAGCGGGGCGGTCACCCCACACAGGCTGCCGGCGGAGCGCAAAGGCTCCCAGACCCGGACCCTGGTTACAGGCGGGTCGACACCCAGAGAGTCAGGGAGCTCAGCCTTCCCCCACAGCCACAGGAACGAGACTCAACAGCCAGGCAGCAGAGCTTCGTGGCCAAAGGCCAGGGGCCGGGGGCCCAGTCCCAAGGACAGGGAGGGCACACGCACGGCCCCACACACCCTGGCCCCATGCCTCTGAAAGGCCGGGGCCAGAGATACCCGCCTGATTACAGGGGGTCCCCCTCCAAGAACCTCCCGCCGAGCGCAGGGGACACGCACAGCCCTACTTACAGGGCGGTGCCCCTGGGCTCGGCACTCCCAACAAGCCCCACGGAGCCGGAGGCTCCCACCTGCGCCCGCGTTACGGGCCGGCCGGCCTGGCTGCAGCACAACACCACCTCTTTGGGAGCCCAGGGGGCGACCTCGACCCCAACGGCGGGGAGGTCACCCCTGCCAAAAGCAGCGCCAAAGGCGCAACTGCGCCCTCCGGCACAGCGCTTCCTCAACCTGCACCTGCAAAAGGGCGAGGGAGGGCTCGTTCCTGTCGGCTGGCTAAAGCAGCGCCCCCAGCCCTGCTTACAGGGAGGCCGCGCTGCTCCTGGGGACAGAGGGCTCCACGGTTCGTGACACGCGCCCTGATTACGGGGCTGTCACACCGACCAGGCCACCAACAGGCAGAAAGCCAGCGGGGCGGGGGGAGGCGAGAAGGGAAACGGACCTCCCCTGCTAAACAGGGTGGCGACAACCTGCACGGAAGCCAGAGTGGCCTCAACGTGCCAAGGGGCTTCAGAGGTAGTCAAGGGGCAAATGCCGTGACACGCCACAACTCACGGGGGTCACGCTGGCCAGGCCGCCAGCAGGCAGAAAGCCGCCGGGACAGGAGGAGGGAGCCGGGGAATCGGCCCTTCCCTGCTTACAGGGCGGGCTTAGGGGCCGGAGAGCTCCATTTCCCCCTCGGGTGTGGAGACGGTGGCTCTCACCCTCCTTACAGGGTTGCCACTCTCTCCGGGCAGCCAAAGGAGCAAGACGGCAAAAGGCCAACAGCAGCAACAGCAAAGACCGAGCCCTGATTACAGGGAGGTCGCCCAGCGCAAAGCCAGCCGGGCCACCCCAAAGGTGCCGGCGATGCTCTTACGTGACCGCGCCCTGGTGACAATACGGAGGTCCCTTTGCCCAGAGCGCCTTTCTCGTGGCCCCTCTTCTCCAGCCCGACGACGCTCCTCTTCTCGCTCGCTCTTGCCTCGCCGTTCCAAACGACGCCTCTTCCTTTGCCGCCGCCGCCAGCTGCCGCCAATGAAGGAGGACACAGTCACGCCTGAGAAGCGCCAATGCCAACGCCCCCGCCCGCCTGCCCGCTGGCAAGAGGGACCCCCTAAGCCCCCGGAGGGAGCTCCCCACGGCACCACCCACTCGCCGGCCCCGCAAAACGCTCCCGCGCTTCAGCTTGCCTCACCAAATCGACGCGTAGCAGAGCTCCGGCCGGCGCTGGAGCTGGGCTCGGAGGCAGGCGCCCTGGGCAAATGCAGCTGGGCATGCAAAGCGGCGGCTAAAGAGGCTGCGCCCCTGCTTACAGGGGGCTCGAGCCGCCGCCTGGACCGCAAAGCGCCTGGGACTCCAGGGCACTGGCCGGACCCCGACTTACAGGGCAGCCCTGGTCCCAAAGGCCCTCGGAGGCTCCTTCTCTCCGATTTGGGGGCACTCTGACCCGCACCCCGCTAGCGGGGCGGTCACCCCACACAGGCTGCCGGCAGAGCGCAAAGGCTCCCAGACCCGGACCCTGGTTACAGGCGGGTCGACACCCAGAGAGTCAGGGAGCTCAGCCTTCCCCCACAGCCACAGGAACGAGACTCAACAGCCAGGCAGCAGAGCTTCGTGGCCAAAGGCCAGGGGCCGGGGGCCCAGTCCCAAGGACAGGGAGGGCACACGCACGGCCCCACACACCCTGGCCCCATGCCTCTGAAAGGCCGGGGCCAGAGATACCCGCCTGATTACAGGGGGTCCCCCTCCAAGAACCTCCCGCCGAGCGCAGGGGACACGCACAGCCCTACTTACAGGGCGGTGCCCCTGGGCTCGGCACTCCCAACAAGCCCCACGGAGCCGGAGGCTCCCACCTGCGCCCGCGTTACGGGCCGGCCGGCCTGGCTGCAGCACAACACCACCTCTTTGGGAGCCCAGGGGGCGACCTCGACCCCAACGGCGGGGAGGTCACCCCTGCCAAAAGCAGCGCCAAAGGCGCAACTGCGCCCTCCGGCACAGCGCTTCCTCAACCTGCACCCGCAAAAGGGCGAGGGAGGGCTCGTTCCTGTCGGCTGGCTAAAGCAGCCTCCCCAGCCCTGCTTACAGGGAGGCCGGGCTGCTCCTGGGGACAGAGGGCTCCACGGTTCGTGACACGTGCCCTGATTACGGGGCTGTCACACCGACCAGGCCACCAACGGGCAGAAAGCCAGCGGGGCGGGGGGAGGCGAGAAGGGAAACGGACCTCCCCTGCTAAACAGGGTGGCGACAACCTGCACGGAAGCCAGAGTGGCCTCAACGTGCCAAGGGGCTTCAGAGGTAGTCAAGGGGCAAATGCCGTGACACGCCACAACTCACGGGGGTCACGCTGGCCAGGCCGCCAGCAGGCAGAAAGCCGCCGGGGCAGGAGGAGGGGGCCGGGGAATCGGCCCTCCCCTGCTTACAGGGCGGGCTTAGGGGCCGGAGAGCTCCATTTCCCCCTCGGGTGTGGAGACGGTGGCTCTCACCCTCCTTACAGGGTTGCCACTCTCTCCGGGCAGCCAAAGGAGCAAGACGGCAAAAGGCCAACAGCAGCAACAGCAAAGACCGAGCCCTGATTACAGGGAGGTCGCCCAGCGCAAAGCCAGCCGGGCCACCCCAAAGGTGCCGGCGATGCTCTTACGTGACCACGCCCTGGTGACAATACGGAGGTCCCTTTGCCCAGAGCGCCTTTCTCGTGGCCCCTCTTCTCCAGCCCGACGATGCTCCTCTTCTCGCTCGCTCTTGCCTCGCCGTTCCAAACGACGCCTCTTCCTTTGCCGCCGCCGCCAGCTGCCGCCAATGAAGGAGGACACAGTCACGCCTGAGAAGCGCCAATGCCAACGCCCCCGCCCGCTGCCCGCTGGCAAGAGGGACCCCCTAAGCCCCCGGAGGGAGCTCCCCACGGCACCACCCACCCGCCGGCCCCGCAAAACGCTCCCGCGCTTCAGCTTGCCTCACCAAATCGACGCGTAGCAGAGCTCCGGCCGGCGCTGGAGCTGGGCTCGGAGGCAGGCGCCCTGGGCAAATGCAGCTGGGCATGCAAAGCGGCGGCTAAAGAGGCTGCGCCCCTGCTTACAGGGGGCTCGAGCCGCCGCCTGGACCGCAAAGCGCCTGGGACTCCAGGGCACTGGCCGGACCCCGACTTACAGGGCAGCCCTGGTCCCAAAGGCCCTCGGAGGCTCCTTCTCTCCGATTTGGGGGCACTCTGACCCGCACCCCGCTAGCGGGGCGGTCACCCCACACAGGCTGCCGGCGGAGCGCAAAGGCTCCCAGACCCGGACCCTGGTTACAGGCGGGTCGACACCCAGAGAGTCAGGGAGCTCAGCCTTCCCCCACAGCCACAGGAACGAGACTCAACAGCCAGGCAGCAGAGCTTCGTGGCCAAAGGCCAGGGGCCGGGGGCCCAGTCCCAAGGACAGGGAGGGCACACGCACGGCCCCACACACCCTGGCCCCATGCCTCTGAAAGGCCGGGGCCAGAGATACCCGCCTGATTACAGGGGGTCCCCCTCCAAGAACCTCCCGCCGAGCGCAGGGGACACGCACAGCCCTACTTACAGGGCGGTGCCCCTGGGCTCGGCACTCCCAACAAGCCCCACGGAGCCGGAGGCTCCCACCTGCGCCCGCGTTACGGGCCGGCCGGCCTGGCTGCAGCACAACACCACCTCTTTGGGAGCCCAGGGGGCGACCTCGACCCCAACGGCGGGGAGGTCACCCCTGCCAAAAGCAGCACCAAAGGCGCAACTGCGCCCTCCGGCACAGCGCTTCCTCAACCTGCACCCGCAAAAGGGCGAGGGAGGGCTCGTTCCTGTCGGCTGGCTAAAGCAGCGCCCCCAGCCCTGCTTACAGGGAGGCCGGGCTGCTCCTGGGGACAGAGGGCTCCACGGCTCGTGACACGCGCCCCGATTACGGGTCTGTCACGCTGGCGGGTCGCCAGCAGGACGGGCAGCCACGCAGGCAGCGACTCTGGCTCTGACTACAGGCGGGTCACATTGGCCACACTACGACTAAGTGGCTTCGCTCCGTCCTTAGAAAGAAGGGGGAGCCTGGACTCTCTCTCCACTCGCGGGCTCAGAGGGACTCCCTGTTACTGCACAGAGCCCTCTTTCCCTCCTGGGAAGTTTAAACTAAACTGCAGCGATTTTATAAGTGGCCTAAAGGAAAATCTCACTCATTCATTCACTCCGACAAAGACAGGGACACACATACAGAACTTCCCAGAAGAGAAAGAGAGCCCCATGCAGCCAATGCCCGGGGAGCCATCCCTACCGCTGAGCAGGAGATGGGAGCTGCAGACCTGCCCCCTTGGGCTGCATGGAGGTCTGAGGGGGCCTCAACACGCCAAGGGGATTCATGGGTGGTCAAGGGGAAAATGCTGTGACATGCGTCAACTCACAGGGGTCACGCTGGCCAGGCCGCCAGCAGGCAGAAAGCCGCCGGGACAGGAGGAGGGAGCCGGGGAATCAGCCCTTCCCTGCTTACAGGGCGGGCTTAGGGGCCGGAGAGCTCCATTTCCCCCTCGGGTGTGGAGACGGTGGCTCTCACCCTCCTTACAGGGTTGCCACTCTCTCCGGGCAGCCAAAGGAGCAAGACGGCAAAAGGCCAACAGCAGCAACAGCAAAGACCGAGCCCTGATTACAGGGAGGTCGCCCAGCGCAAAGCCAGCCGGGCCACCCCAAAGGTGCCGGCGATGCTCTTACGTGACCGCGCCCTGGTGACAATACGGAGGTCCCTTTGCCCAGAGCGCCTTTCTCGTGGCCCCTCTTCTCCAGCCCGACGACGCTCCTCTTCTCGCTTGCTCTTGCCTCGCCGTTCCAAACGACGCCTCTTCCTTTGCCGCCGCCGCCAGCTGCCGCCAATGAAGGAGGACACAGTCACGCCTGAGAAGCGCCAATGCCAACGCCCCCGCCCGCCTGCCCGCTGGCAAGAGGGACCCCCTAAGCCCCCGGAGGGAGCTCCCCACGGCACCACCCACCCGCCGGCCCCGCAAAACGCTCCCGCGCTTCAGCTTGCCTCACCAAATCGATGCGTAGCAGAGCTCCGGCCGGCGCTGGAGCTGGGCTCGGAGGCAGGCGCCCTGGGCAAATGCAGCTGGGCATGCAAAGCGGCGGCTAAAGAGGCTGCGCCCCTGCTTACAGGGGGCTCGAGCCGCCGCCTGGACCGCAAAGCGCCTGGGACTCCAGGGCACTGGCCGGACCCCGACTTACAGGGCAGCCCTGGTCCCAAAGGCCCTCGGAGGCTCCTTCTCTCCGATTTGGGGGCACTCTGACCCGCACCCCGCTAGCGGGGCGGTCACCCCACACAGGCTGCCGGCGGAGCGCAAAGGCTCCCAGACCCGGACCCTGGTTACAGGCGGGTCGACACCCAGAGAGTCAGGGAGCTCAGCCTTCCCCCACAGCCACAGGAACGAGACTCAACAGCCAGGCAGCAGAGCTTCGTGGCCAAAGGCCAGGGGCCGGGGGCCCAGTCCCAAGGACAGGGAGGGCACACGCACGGCCCCACACACCCTGGCCCCATGCCTCTGAAAGGCCGGGGCCAGAGATACCCGCCTGATTACAGGGGGTCCCCCTCCAAGAACCTCCCGCCGAGCGCAGGGGACACGCACAGCCCTACTTACAGGGCGGTGCCCCTGGGCTCGGCACTCCCAACAAGCCCCACGGAGCCGGAGGCTCCCACCTGCGCCCGCGTTACGGGCCGGCCGGCCTGGCTGCAGCACAACACCACCTCTTTGGGAGCCCAGGGGGCGACCTCGACCCCAACGGCGGGGAGGTCACCCCTGCCAAAAGCAGTGCCAAAGGCGCAACTGCGCCCTCCGGCACAGCGCTTCCTCAACCTGCACCCGCAAAAGGGCGAGGGAGGGCTCGTTCCTGTCGGCTGGCTAAAGCAGCCTCCCCAGCCCTGCTTACAGGGAGGCCGGGCTGCTCCTGGGGACAGAGGGCTCCACGGTTCGTGACACACGCCCCGATTACGGGGCTGTCACGCTGGCAGGTCGCCAGCAGGACGGGCAGCCACGCAGGCAGCGACTCTGGCCCTGACTACAGGCGGGTCACATTGGCCACACTACGACTAAGTGGCTTCGCTCCGTCCTTAGAAAGAAGGGGGAGCCTGGACTCTCCGTCCACTCGCGGGCTCAGAGGGACTCCCTGTTACTGCACAGAGCCCTCTTTCCCTCCTGGGAAGTTTAAACTAAACTGCAGCGATTTTATAAGTGGCCTAAAGGAAAATCTCACTCATTCATTCACTCCGACAAAGACAGGGACACACATACAGAACTTCCCAGAAGAGAAAGAGAGCCCCATGCAGCCAATGCCCGGGGAGCCATCCCTACCGCTGAGCAGGAGATGGGAGCTGCAGACCTGCCCCCTTGGGCTGCATGGAGGTCTGAGGGGGCCTCAACACGCCAAGGGGCTTCATGGGTGGTCAAGGGGAAAATGCTGTGATATGCGT
This sequence comes from Vanellus vanellus, assembly GCF_965231255.1. Lineage (NCBI taxonomy): Eukaryota > Metazoa > Chordata > Aves > Charadriiformes > Charadriidae > Vanellus > Vanellus vanellus. The sequence continues at coordinate 6,481,027 of NC_138926.1, read as the reverse complement.
CAACTCACAGGGGTCACGCTGGCCAGGCTGCCAGCAGGCAGAAAGCCGCCGGGGCAGGAGGAGGGGGCCGGGGAATCGGCCCTCCCCTGCTTACAGGGCGGGCTTAGGGGCCGGAGAGCTCCATTTCCCCCTCGGGTGTGGAGACGGTGGCTCTCACCCTCCTTACAGGGTTGCCACTCTCTCCGGGCAGCCAAAGGAGCAAGACGGCAAAAGGCCAACAGCAGCAACAGCAAAGACCGAGCCCTGATTACAGGGAGGTCGCCCAGCGCAAAGCAGCCGGGCCACCCCAAAGGTGCCGGCGATGCTCTTACGTGACCGCGCCCTGGTGACAATACGGAGGTCCCTTTGCCCAGAGCGCCTTTCTCGTGGCCCCTCTTCTCCAGCCCGACGACGCTCCTCTTCTCGCTCGCTCTTGCCTCGCCGTTCCAAACAACGCCTCTTCCTTTGCCGCCGCCGCCAGCTGCCGCCAATGAAGGAGGACACAGTCACGCCTTAGAAGGTCTGCATTCTAACCACTACACCCGGAGACTCTTACTCTTCTAGCACTACTCCTTTAATTCACTGTTCCCTCTTTTTCCCATAGCAAGTGTAATTTTTGCGTCATGCATCCTCCTCTTTTTTCTTTCCCAACCTCATTCTGATTGTCCCCCAGTCTCCAGCTTACTCACTGCCGGAAAACCTCTTTTTGAAGTCACTATGAAATACTGGTTGATTCTTCTTCTCCCTTCCTCTAGGAATACATGTCCTGGAATTTGTGTTGTACTTTGTGTTCAGCACTTTAAATAATTGAAAATACCATTGCTAATTTTTTATTTTGAGGGAACCCCTATGAGGATGATCTTTTTTTCATTTTAATGAAGATGCTCCCCATTGCTTTTTCAGCCCTACTGCACCTTAGTGCATAGAGCCAAAATAACTAAAGAAATTGAGAGTGCTCAGCCAGCATGGTATGCTGAAAACTTCATCTTTTCTTCTACTTTGAGCATGTTGCAGCATCGTAACATTTCCCACAAAAATGCTGCCAATGTCTTCCCTCAGGTACCTCAAATATTGCCCTCAAACATGCTCCCCCCATCCTAGCTATCTCCTCCATATTATTCTGATAAATGATGGCACTGTCCCCTGGAGTTTTCCCTATCCTCTCAGTTACTTCAAACTTGCCCCTCAAAAATACTGTTTCTGCCTCATTTAAGACACGGAAGCCCTTCCTTCAATAATGGCTGTTCTGAGCTGCCTTGTATTTTCCACAAAATTTGTCTGGTGGGTCCCCTGTAACTTACCTCAGCTATTCCTCCAAAACGCCACCTCTGTCCCCTCTACATTACCTCAGAATTTCCTACAAAAATGCTTGGTTTGTCCCCTCTGAATTACACCAGATTTTCAGGTAAAAAATGTCACCTCTGTTCCCTCCAAGCTATCCCAGATTTTCTGTCAAAAATGCTGCCTCTGTTTTCTCTGACTTACATCAGACTTTCCCTCAGAAATGTTCATTTTCCCACCCTAAATTACCCCAGATTCCCCCCTCCAAAAAAAAGGTCATTTTGTTTCATCTAAATTACCTCAGGTTTTCTGTCAGAAATATCACCTGTCCCCACTAGCTTACCTGTTTTTCCCTCCAAAATGGTCATTCTCTCCCCTTCAGGCTACTTCAGATTTCCCCCTCCCAAATGTCCCCTCTCTGTCCCTTCTAAGTGACTTCAGCTTTCTCCCCTGTAAAGCTCACTCTGGGCCCTCTGAATTACCTCAGCTTTTCCCCTCAGAAAATCCACTGCCCTCTGAGGCAGCTGCCCGCCCTTCCCTCCCCTCTGCACCCTCTCTAACAGCCCAAAGTCTGCCCCAGGGTGATTCCAAGACCCGTTATCAAACCCCACAAAGCGCACCCGGTCCGCAGCCGCGCATTTCAGCCCGTCTGCCCGCCGTTCCTCTGGCCGAACGCCGGAGCCGGTCAGCCACGGCCAGCGCGGTTTCAAACCCGGCGCCGCCTCACCGAGCCCCGGGAGGCGGGAAAGCGGGCACACGCCCGGCCGGCGGCGCCTCCCTCCTGAGGGTCACAGCCCCCTCGGCAACACACGGGGCACCCGCCACACCCCTTCGTCACCCTCAGGACGCTGACAGCCCCCCTCAGCGACATGCATGGCACCCCACTGGCTCCCCTGTCCAGAACGACTCCGCGCACATCTTCTCCCCAGGAGCCCGCCGGCTCTGTGCCCCCGCCGGCTCTGTGCCCCCGCCGGCTCTGTGCCCCCGCCTCCCGGTGCGCCACCTGTCCCCGCTCTGCGCCTCGCTGCTGTCACACTGCGTGGTCTATTGCCCCTAAGCAGGATCCTGGCCCCCGCACCCTCATCTCCTTCCCACCTGCCCCTTCTCGCTGGACCCCGGGGGACCCCCTCCCCCTTGCACTCCAGCCCCCGGCAGGCCACAGGCTGCTCCACACCTCCGCTTAACACAAGAGGCCTGCTCATTTCCTTTATTTACTTAATAAACTTTTCTTTTTTTATTTATTTTTTTAATTAACTTTCCCCAACTCTTCAACCACATGCACCCACTCAGTTTTTACACAAATACATCCACTTTAATCTTTTCCAGATTCGTGCTGCTGTTTTCCCCAAACAAATGCTTTGGCAGTACCATTCCGCTGCCAGTGACAATTCCAAAGGGAATACGCTGCTTCGCATTGGAATGCATGGTCAAAGTGCTATAAAAATTAAAGCCATAAGGCTGGTCATAAGACAAATAGTCATAAAGACATAAGACAAATGCCTATGCATTTTTAGGCATTGCTTTTATAGTTCTATCTGATCTTTCCACCTGCACAGAGGTTCTTACGGTTAGCAGAAGAACATACATTTTCCCTTAAAGTTCTGGGCCAGACTGAAACCCTGTGGGTAATTCCCCAGGGATTCTACCTGGCTGGGTAACTACTGCAGTCATTTTAAAGAGTGGGGAAAACTGCCAGAGACAAATGCCAGCAACCTTGAGTCAGCAGAGGCACCAGGGTGAAGTGATCTCTGCCTGTAAAACTTCCTTGGGACTCTGCTGGCCCTACCCTTCAGCTTCCTCAGGTAGCTATAGAAGGGAAAACTCTGAGCATTGAGTCAGTGTACTTTGAATACCAGGGCGGCATTAGCATCCCACTGCTCAATCATCTCTCTCGGCACAGCAAGCAGGAAAATGGATTGCACAGAGGCTTTGAAGACCAGACTGACAACAGTAGGCAAAGGACAGGCCAGGATTACATTGCAGCCTCATGGGTGAGGTGCTGAGCTATCTAGTGACCACAGCTCCAGGGGACTCGAGACTTCAGTCTCCAATACTCAAGAGCTTCCAAAAGAAGCTCTGAGCAAGGCAAAGCAGGACCCCCACAGCTGATTGATGAATTAGCTTCTCTAGAGGGTCTTGGCATTCTTAGGAGTTAAAATGCTGATGGTTAGTGGAACTGGAAGCTCACATTCAGGCCTGCTACCAGGTTGGAGTTACCATGCCAACAAGAAATGCTGAATCAGTTTAAGTTCACTCCATCAATTCAGGTGTGTTCCAGTATTTATCTATTTTTGTTGAAGGAGGAATATTTGTCCCAGCACGTTTATGCCAGCTGAGCTATCATCTGTGCTCCTGCAGCTGACACAGCCAGCATAAACAATTCTGTGTGTACCAGCAAATGAGACTAAAATCAGTTTGTACATTGGTCTGAGTAACACCTTCATTGCCAGGAGATCCACAAACATGTGGATCCAGTACTAATCAATGCAAAACAGCAGTCTGCTACAGCTATACTCTAAAAAGGTATTTGAAATTTTGCTGGAAGGGAACAATCTCAAAGCAGTGAACAGCTTTATAGCAGGCAATATACAGATACCAGCAGTGACACACAATGCCAGACCTGGCAGAGCAGCCTTCTCTCTCTGGTTGTTTTCCTAGGCTTTTCGTGGCATTACTTTGTGCCCAGTGAGCTCCAGGAGAGACACACATGCCTGCAGCAGTTAAGGCGGCCTTTGGCCAAGCAGGCTGCCCAGAAAGCTCCTGCCCAGCACTGAGTCCCTTACAGCTCCAGTGCCACTCGGGAAGGAGCAGCACAGGCAGTGCAGCCCTGACATCCAGCAGAGAATGCCCAGGCAGGTGGGCAGCTCAGCCCCCACGCACCCACTCAAGCCTCCGCAGCCAAACCACTTGGCAAAGTCACACAAGTGTTTGTCCCAGAGTATTCACAGTAGCAATTGGCCTAAATGAAGCCAAAGCGAGCTACTAACACAGGCTTAACCACCCCAGGGGTATCTCAGTGCTCTGAAGTGCCGCCCCCCCCCCCAGCTGGACTCTGCATTGCCCAGGACCATTTATATTGCCAGACAAATCCAGTCATCCAGTCCAGAGAACAGGCCACCAGCTTACCCCACAAACTCAGAGCAGCTGCCCTCCCCAATCATACAAATCAGGGGAAAGATTTGTAACCATGGTTTGTTGCTATATTAAAATACAGGGCATACCAGCATCCCTTCAGCAATCCCCCAGCCTTCCCCAAGGCCCCCAAAGGTCTCCCAAGCCAGAAAGTGGAGATAGGACTCTACAGAGGGGTCCTAAAGCCGTTCTTGAACAGTAATCCTCTGCCGCCCTTTTAAAGCACCCACATCTTCCCAGGCACCAAACCATTTGTTTTGCAACAGCAGGCACCACATTGCTCAGGCTAAGCTAAGCCTGAAGCACCATACCTTTTTGCCCCCTTCCACAAGCTACTTGACTTCCCTTCTCAGGCAGGGCTTCCACTGGCATTACAACAGTTCCAGGGCCACCCAGCCTCACTAGCCCTCCCTCAGCATTATAAGTATTAATTCAGAAGTAGAAAAAACTTGATGAATATCCTACCCACCCTAGGCAACCACTTAAATAAAATGTAAGCTCATTTATGAGGTCCACAGCCTCAAAAAATATTTTAGGAACTCTTACTGTTTCTGAAAACATTTACACCCAATCTCCAGCCAAACAGCTGTACCTGCCTGTTTTTCTCTGAAGCTTAATCCTGAACATATTGAGGACCCTTCCAGCACCTCTCAGCTCCCTCACACCAGATCACAGCACAAGCAGAAGCCTCCTACTGCTGCTGGGAAGCTATTTATAGGAATCCCAGCTGCATTCTTGGGGTGCTGGGGGCAGGAGCCCTCACTGGCAGCACCTGAGGGGCAATTAGCAGCATGCAGATGCAGCCCAGCCTGATTTCTTGAGCAAATCCATTAACCCTTGCATTTATATCATTCTGGAATTGAATTCTAAACAAAATATTTTAGGCCCTTTACATGTGAAAATACTGTCACTATATAGTATGTGATCAGGAAGTTATTGCTATTTTTCAGTTGTCTCCTTGGTGTTTTTTAAGAGACGACATCATCAAGAAGCCCTTCTCTCCCCTTCCTGTGCAATGGTAGGAAAAACATTTGGAAAAAAAGATTTATGCTATCTCTTTCTAGCTCTGTTTCTCAAGCCTGCATCCTTCCTGTTCCTGCAACTAGATTTGTGCTTTTCATTGCCTTGAAATTCCTGGATCTAAAACACTGGCCAGTCTGAGTATCACACTGTTCTCCTAGACTGCTAAAACAGCCTTCTGAGATATTCCAAGTCCTGAAACAAGATTATAAAATATGAGATTATAAAGCTTATAAAACAAATTTACAAACATGAGATTATTTTTTAAAAAGAAATTGCTATTGAAGTTCATATAGTGTCTTAGAAACCTTTTGAACAAGTATGTTTCTCAGCTTTTTATTGCAAGGATGAAGTCAAATTTGACTACTTGCTATGTTTATTCACATACTTTATTTACCATGTTTACTTACATAGAAACAGAAATTATGTTTATTTACATAGTTCTTTACTGTGCAGGCAGTGAGTCATGTCATTTTACTCTGTCCATGGGATAGATTTTTTTTTATGTTGTGATTTTTTTTTAATGTTGCGAATCTCTGATTTGAAGAGATTCACATTTCAGTCAAAAAGTGTGTTGGGCAAGATACTCCAAAAAGCAATGTTTAGGATTATGACCACAATGTAGGCTAAGGCTAGGAAATGGTAGAGAAAATATATTCCTGAAAAGACATGTCATTAGAATCTATGCAGCTGTTACCCAGGGGAAACATGCATGTTTCTGTGCATCTTATTCAATAAGATTCCTTTTCTTTCTGACTGTTTCTTAACTTGAAGAAAGTGTTTACAGGTATTTCTGAGGCCACACACCACTAAACTCAATTCCCCCCTGAAGAACAAGTTATTTGCAACCAAAGGAAAAATGGAAAGTTCTGTTGGTAAAAATCAGAGGCAGGGACAGAGAGGTGGGCAAAACAAGAAAGACAGGGAAAGAATTAGATGAAAAAGACATACTGTCAGAGGAAAACATTGCTACTATAATCATGCATGCACACAGACACAGGGGAAGGCTCTACTTACATACAAACACATATTTAACAAAAAGGGGATTTATTAAGCATCACAAACAATGTAATCTTCTGTTTACTACAAGAATAGTAAATAAATGCTAGGAGCCAAACCACAGCCTATTTTAATGAAATTCCTGTCTGTGCTGGCAGGCTAGGGCTACATTTCTGAAAATGTATTAGAAATAAATCACAAAAAGCTCCGCTCAAATGAAGCAAAGCTTTGTAAATATGAATTAATCAAGTGTGAATGGCCAACAAGACTGCCCTGAAGTCTCCATGTGTCCCCCTCATACAAAGCAATGATTTGATAGAGCTAGCTTCTTCCTCCATTTCCCTTAATACTACATTAATTGCTTTTGCTGTGGAGATAAATGAGGGAATTTACACTGAAAGCAGCTGAGTCAGAAACAGCTTTAGCAAGGGGAGAGGAAGAAAACAGCTCCCTGGCTTGCACAGGTGAGTGTCAGCACAGCCCCTTGCACCTTGCTGTGTGTATTTAATGGCTTTGCATGACAAAGGTAGTCTGTGTTACTGGGGTTAGGGAGGGGGTCAGTCATCATGGGTGGTCATCTCTTTCTAGCGTAGTATTTTAGGAAATCTAGAGCGCTAGGGCTCTCTCAGTGATAAAGCTGTATGAAGGGATGTGGGGGAAGCAACATGATGGTAGTATCCCTGCTTTGCTTTGGTAGTATCCCTGTTTTAGCTCTGGCGAGTAGTGGGCAGTCTGGTTATCCTGCTAGCAAGCACCAGAGGGTAGCATTGCCTTTTGCTGGAGTGTGCTTGTGGGAAACCAGTGTAGTACTGTTATTTTCCCTAACAATCCTGAGGCTTGTTGGGGTGGAGCAGGCTGGATCCTAAGGTCCTGCAGCACTCTGTTCTTACATGTGAAGAGAAACATATTGTAGGAGCCAAAAGTTCTGTTTATGGATTGCAATCCACTGGTAGGGTGGGTTTTGGTTATTTTTTTTTTTTAATGATCCTTTGGTTTTCAAGGTTTAGCCTTGTTTTCCCTAGTAGGGTAGATAGGAGGGATGAAATGAGCTTTACGGACTCACCTTGTTATGAGTTATACAGCTCGAACTGGTGTATATGCTAGCAGGCCTAAATTATTGAGGCAGGGCTGTAGTGGAGAAGCACAGATTTCAGCAGGGAGGAGCACTCCTTGCTGTACAGAAAGGTGGAGGGAGAAGTAGTTAAAAAATTCTGATCTCTTAGAAATGTACTAAATGAAGTGGTTAAAAGTAATAGCAGTATAACTTCTGAATGCTGGCAACGGTGTGTGTAATGGGTTCCACAGAGCTGTTTGGTTGCATCAAAGGGGTAAGGTAGACATTGATGGAGAGTGCTCGTAGGGAGAGGGTTATAGCATTGCTGGAAAGCCAGACTGGTAGTGTCTCAGAACAGCGTTCAAGTCTGCCTTCTCTGTCCCAGGCTTTCCAGGGCCAGCAACATTGCTGGCATACCTGTGTTTGGTGGTGAGGGAGTGAGGGCCTTAGTATTGGGAGCTCTCCGGGATTGTCTTTCCAGGCCTAATGTGCCTTTTCTTCTGCAGGTATGGACCAGGCTGAGGAAGGACCCTGAACTTGCCTTGATGGCTGTAGACCTCAGAACTGGACTGTGCTGCCTGCAGCTCAGGCTACCTTGATGTATAAAATAATTTGCAGCTTCTTGCTAAACACAACCAATAATACTTCTTTGATCACTTAAATATTTTCCTGTCCCCCATCTGGCCAAACTCTGCCTCTTTGGTACCATTTACAACTCAGGAAAAACTTCAGGCAGCAGAAAAAATTGTTTCCTTGTTTGCAAAATAAAAAGAAAATAACACTTCCGTGCTTGAGGGGCATGGGGACCTTGTTTGCCCTGCTTCAGTTTTTATGGGCAGGTTATAAATGTCTGCACAGCAAGCTCTGTAATATTGACAGACCTTTCAGTGTAGCTGCTTTAATACCTCTGCTCTGACAGCAGCAACACCATGCATCTCAGGGGATGGGATCAGAAGCAGTCGGACGTTTTCGGCTATTGGCAGGCTTGTGTATACTTCACAGAAGCCTTTATCTTGCTAAGGAAGTGGAGACCTTTTGGTAAGTGTCTCTTGGTGGGGAGGGGGGAGGAATTCGACATGAGCAAGGCAAACCCATTCCAGCCCTGCCAAAGCATCTGTTTTGCTCTGAGCGTCTGGTTACCTGCAGCAAGGACTGTTTCTCTGTGCTATGGGATATTGACAGTGTCCTGCTGCAGAGGTAGCTGCATAATTTTCTACCGCAGTAGAGTCTGGGTTCCTTCTGTGAGTGGCACTAGTGGAAGGTAAGCCAGAGCTCAACAAAGTGTTGGCCACCTGATTTCCCATGCGCTTTAATGGGATGCAATGGCCTACCTTCACCTAAGCGATGCTGGAGCATGGAAATATAGTAGCTTTCAAGGTCACTTGGCAATACTGGCCAGTGGCTCAGGGGCCAAATCCTGCAGAGTCTGCAGTGTTAGCTCAGCTCTGCATAGGGGCAAAAGCCCAAGCAAACTTTTGTGGGGTGGGGGAAACAGGACCTGACTTCCCCTTCAAGAGGCTCTGGAGAATCATTTTGGGAAGGTGAGGGCTGCAGTGTGCCATGCTCAGGTTCTGTATTGTTCCATGAGGGAGACTAAGGAGGAGCTACGTTGGGAACAAGCAGAATCCTGGCTGAGAAGTAGTTTGGACTCTGGAGCTCCCATCAAAATCTATTTTGTACTGTATGCGTACTATGACATTGCTTTTCTCAGCCCTTCTAATTTCCAGCAGTATTGGCATAGCATTACTCCAGTTTTAGCAGTAGGGAAGCAGAGTCCCTAACAGACCATGCTCAAGTAAGGTCACACTGTCTTCTGCAGACTTGGGGTTACCTAGAGATTGACAGACGGGGGCAGGGAGGAGATACGCAGAGCCAGCTGAACTCAAGGAGGAGATATGCAGCCCCAGCTGAACTTAGTCTCAGTGGTGAATCCTGCTGGAGGATAGGGGTCTGGTACCTGGCTCCATATGGAGAGCGGGACCTTTCTCTGCATCTGGTAATTCAGATCCCTGCTTGCTGGAAGCTGGGGAATTTACTCTGTCTGAATTTCCTTGCTCCAGGCACCTTGCTGGTACACTTTCTCCAAGGAGATAATTGAGGCAGAAACTTGGTACAGTATATAAGGGAGAAGCAGCCGGCAGGGAGTAATGGGGTGAACCTTGTTCTAGAGCTGTCATTGGACCAGTGTCCAGCCACCAGTGTCACAGCACTGAGGACCTGCAAACACCCCTCTGTGTTCCCTGTGCCCTCTGTCTGGCATGTTTTCTTCTGCAGCCTTTGGTTCTCCCTTATCGTAAATCCTGTAGGATTTAACTTCTAGCTACTGATCCTTTTGACAGTAATGGACCATTAACTAACTAGACATAAAATTGAAAGTGTAAATCCCTCTCCCTTGGGGAATTAGAAAGCAGGTTTAGGATGCAGGCCATGAAATGCAAGAGTTCATTGTAATCGCAAACGAGGCCTGATTAACTCTGCCTGCCCCGCATCCCCAGATCTGCGCCAGCTGATGAACAAGAAAGCAGAAGCTGAGGCTAGTACTGCAGAACTATTTGCATCTGCCAGGGGAAAGCCTTTAGTTCAGTGTTTGAGCTTCTTTATCCCATTGCCAGGGTCTTCCCTGTTAGACAGTGAGGGGAGTCTGGGCTGCTAAGGAATTATCTCCAGAGACGATGTTGTCTCTGATTGCAAGCTTGTTGTGTTTTCCTTTTTGGGGACAGGGTGAGAAAGGAAGACCAGGAGCTTTGCGCATGTCAGAGGTAAGGGGGAAAAGCACAAGGCACCTCTGCCCCAGAGGAACGGCTCACACTGCTTCTACCAGGGAGAGGGATGAGATGATGCAGCAGCTCTGCAGGTTGGTGTGTAAGAAGTCCAGTTCCCAGCACTTTCCCTGGGGTCTCCAGTAATGTAGCAAGGCTCTGCTATGTATCTGTGGGAGTGAGTTTGCTGCTGACTGTGTTCTCTACACCTTGAGATCAGTGCCGACTGATTAAAAAACTTAATTACCTTCATGTTGCAGGAATGGACTCTACTTTCAGGTCTCCCAGGCCCTTAATCAAGCATCATCTTTGAAAGAAGTTTTGATTGAATTGCAGTAAGTCCTCACTAGAGCCAGGATGGCCAGGTCAGAGAGGGATGAGTTCAGAGACATAACTGGACTCTGCTTGTGGGGAGTGGAGTGATCCCAAACTTCTCAGGAATAAGTGACTAAATCAGAGAGAAGAGGAGGAAGCAGGTTCAAAAGCAGTTTAGTTATGCAGAAATTAAATATCTTGGGCAGTCCGAGTACCACCTGGAAATTATACAGGTTGCAGTAGAAAAACTAGCTGCATACATGGAGGCTATTCAGCATGGGAACAATATAGGAGAAGGAGACAACCTGGTCTAGGTTCTTGCTGGGCTGTAGATGCAGTTTTTACAAGATTTGAGTGTTCAGAAGTAAGTAGTTTGAGGCTTTCTCTTCTCTGTGCTATGTTCTCTCTTCAGGCTCTGCTTTGCAACCACAGAGTTAGAGGATAATTTGCTCCCAAACACAGGATTCTCCAGTAATCACTTGATTGTAGCAGCTGGGCTTTGGGAGTGGCAATGCCAGCAGGGGACTGGCAAGGTGCTGGATGGCCACATCACCTGCCCTCACACTGCCTCCGAGGTTCCTCTGAGCCTGGAATGTGAGGGACTCCAGGCATGGTGCTGATGGTATGCAAGGCTGGGTGCCATCTGTATTGCTGCAACCATCGTGAACCCTCCTGGGAAGTGAACTGCCTGGTGACTGCTGGCCAGTGGCCCCTGAACACCTCAGCCAGCCTCGCCACGTGTTTATGCTCCGGCATTTCCCTCCTTTCCCTGCAGCCCACGGCCATGCTCCCGCAGCCAAGCTGTGAGCTGGTGCCTGTGCCATTCATCATGCCAGCAGCACAAGAACAACTGCAAAAAGTGTCTGGAATTCGTCACCCATGGCAGGAGCTTTTGTCCGTAATAAAAAACATTTTCCCCCTCCTCTCTTCTAGTGCTTTCCCCCTTCCCTGCTCTCATTATTATTATTATTAAGAAGCTTAATGCCATATGTCTTGCTGTTTCATAAATAACCCCTGTAATCAAACAGCACTGGGTAAATGGGCAGTCCAGCTTGTGCAATTTGTTTGACAAAATGAATCCAGAAGAATATGAGTCTGTGGAGGAAAGACAAATAGAGCAGCTTGGATGAATGTGTTAACCAAGAGAAAGATGGCTTGGCAGCGTGGTTGATGCTATATTTATCCACGCAAATGGAGTTCGGGGGTAATTTATTAAAAATAGAGTGCAGAGCTTGCCAGAACGGTCAGTGTCTCCTGGGAGGGATAGCAAGAAACGCATCCCTGGCAGGGTCAGGGAGAGAAGCTGGGCTCAGGCTTGGCCAGGGGGTGCTAGGTCTTTCTGTGCTGTGGGGAGGCAGGCAGTGCTGAGACACTAAAGGGACCTCACCCTCAGCTGGTGGCCACCCGGGCTGCAGCAGCAGGGCTAGTGTTCATGTTCTGTGTGTGTACTGGCAATGTGAGCAGCCCTGGCTTGGCCTAGGTGCTGGGCATATCTGAAGACAGACTTTGCTTCAAGGAGCGGACAGTCTAGTAAAAATGATCCGCAGGTGCTTGTTGACTCTTTGATCTTCTGGGCTTTTTTCATGATTTTCCTCTGAATCTCTGAAAGTATGCAGTAGTCCTTCCCTGGCCTTATTAGTGCATTTTAATTGCTTGTGAGGAAACCATAAGTCCTGACTCCCTGTTTTGGGAAAGAGCAGGTCAGAGCTGGCTACTGGTGAAAATGTTCCAGCCAGGAGACCCCTGGTTCCAGCTGGGAGACCTCACCAACCATGGCTCCTTGTCATCTACTGGCAAATGGGTTGTGGCTGGCCAGGGGATGGCTTGGCCTGGCTGGGGGACAGGCAGGAGGGAAGCCAAATCCAAGCCCTTGTGGGCTGGGAAAACATCTGAGATGTATGGAAGCTCAAGGGGACTCAGTCTCTGCAGCTGCCATACTGCTGAGCTCCACGCAGGGTCTGGTGAGCTTTATTTGGTTGTTCCCTGCTAAAGCAAAGTGCTAGGGCCAGAATGGGCATGCTCACGAGCAGACCAGGCTGAGCAAAGATGTCCAGCCCTGCAGGATGCTCAGAGTGCTACAGCAGAAGGGAATGTGGGAGGCTCAGCCCTTGAGCGCTCTTGGAGGCAGCAGGTGTGTGGAGAAGTTTTGTCTGTTTTTTTCCCAGGATTTGCTGTGCTCTGTTCCTCTTTCTCTGCCACACGGGAAATGTGACCTGGCACCAAGCTTTTCTCTGCCTGTTGTGGGCACAGGGTGTTTTGTTCCCCCTCTGCAGCTAAGGAGGGAGTGAGGTAAAGCCAGCCCAAAGCTTGCTTAAGCTGCAGGCAAGGCTGGTTCAGCTGCAGACTCTGCGAGCCTGCTGACCGAAACACCCAGCTGCCTGTTGCTGCAGCTGGGAGCATTCTGGCCAACCTCTCGCCTGCTTTCCCAGGCAGGCACTTTGTATTCCCTGGATGGGATGAGCGCCAGGGCACGTCCTAGGTTATCTATGTGCTAGGGTGAGCCTGGGAGGGCCCTTTAGAAGGAGGTATCTTTGCTTAAAGATGTCTCTGTAGTCCAGGCACATGCACACGCGTGAGGTGCCAGGAGGAGGGCTGGGCCTGGAGCATCACCCAGGCGACAGGAAGGAAAGGCAGAGTGCCACTGGGCTGGTAGTCCTGGCAGCCAGCCATTCTCAGATGACAGGGGGATCCCACAGAGCTACCAGCTTTAGGCTCAGGAGAGTCAGCTCCCAGCTAGGTGTGACCCTGATAAAATCACAGAAGATGTGGGTATCCGGGATTTGAAGCTGCAGCCCTTTCCACTAGCTCTGTCTGACCCTGGGCTGTGTTCTTTTTATTAAAGGTGAACTTTGTCTTTCTCCTCGGGCAAGGTCCAGACCCTGAATAGCTGCTCACCTTCCACTGACCTCAGCTAGGCTGGGTTCTCCTAAAGCTTTCTGCAGCACCTGGTGCTGCAAGGCCAAGGCTGTGGGTCAGGCTCCCCTCAGGTGCTGCTACAACGCAGTACAGGTAATGGCATTTCTAGGTACCGTGGCTGTAACTGCCTTGTTTCCCTCCGGCCACTTCAGTTTTCCTGGCAGAGGCCTTGTTAAACAGCAAGCACTGAGCACGCAACAGTGAAAGCCTTTGTCTTTCTGAGAGTGCCTTCAATGCTTTTTACACAAGGAGCTGGGCAGCGTGTGTGCAGAGCAGCAGCACGTTGGTACGCCTGGGTTCACTGGGAGATCTGTGCCTTCCCGAACACCTCTCTGCAACTGACCTCTGCTACCTGTACCCCACTGCAAGATGTACCTGAGTATATGAGTGAGCTTCTTGGGGCAGGAAAAGCTGTGCTATGCCTTTAGGCATCTCCTGTAAGGTCGTGTCTCTTCACCAGTGCTATCTGCAGTCTCTTCCATGTGAAATCCACCCCGGAAGATAGTGAGAGACTGCCTTAGCCTGGGAAGTGCTGCGACCTGGAGGAGAAATCCCTTTATACTACAGCAGGGTCCTGCCTCTTCTTCACCATCAGGCGGCAATATAGGCTACGGTGTCAGGCAGGGCTGGGATGCGCCCAGAGCAGAGATGAAGAGGAGCATTTTGCATTGACGAGAAATATCTCAGCTACTGCTCCCTGCATCTCACCTCTTACAGACTTGCCCCTTGGCCATGTCGACTGAAGAGCTGAATTTTTAATCAAAGCAATGGTTGTGCTTTTAGGTAAGGGGGGTGTGTGTAGAGGGGGATGTTTTCCTACCTCCTCACCTCCTTCCTGCCCTCGGAGCACCTGAGCTGTCTTTGCTCTGACTTTGCAAACACAATGCTGTCCTACAGGCTCGAAGAGAAGCCTGTGGGATGACCTGCGTGCTGGGATGTGGAGTGGAAAAAGCAGAAGCTGATGCTCCTGCAGACCTTTGCTGGGCCTGAGCTGTGTGCCAGAGGGAGCGGCAGGCAAAGCTGCAGTGCAGGTAACTGCACATCCACCAGGAGGGATGCTGGCTTATTAGTCGAGGAAACACCTCTCTCCTGCCTCCTTCCTTCCCCCTTCTCCAGTGGGAATGCAGCCCCCAGCCCCCATCCTTCTCCCCATTCTTGGTGTGTGTGAGTATTCTTTTTTAAGTGGCAAGCTGAATATTTTAAACAAACACTGCTTAAAATCTATAATTTATGGGGAAAGCTTCAGAAGAGGAGATCAGTCATCTCTTGGTGCCGAGAGTGGCTCTCCATCTGCAGCAGCCCCCAGTGCTCTGTTTCCAGTCAACTGCCATGGCATAAGGGATTAGCCTTGGGCAGGGCAGCCACCGAGCAGCACCTGGAAAATTCCCAGCTCTGAATGAAGAGAAACTGGATTGTCTTCTCTTGCAGGCAGGAGCAAATCAGAGCCCTGCCCCAGCATCCACCCCCAGGAGAGAGCCCCGTCCTCCTGCTAGCTCTCCTGGGAGCAGCTGGCTGGCCCCCAGGGTTTGGCTCAGAGCTGGGCTATTTCAGCCTGTGCAGCTCTCGGAGTGCAGGGTTAGGAATCCCCAGCCTTCCTTCAGCGCCTCTTGGTGCAATGTGGTGGCTCCTGCTTGGGGTGACACAGCAGCTTTGTGGCACCTCTGCCTTCTCCTGCCAACCACTTTCGGTGTTTGGGCTGGGACCCCACTGCAGCTCCCACCCCCCCCCTTACCTGGCGCTGTTTCAGCTGCGGCTGCTCCTTCTCATTCCTCCTTCAGCAGCCCTGCATCCTCGGGGGGTGTCGGGGCCCAGGAGTCCTGTGTTCAGAGGGACGCCCTGACCTTGGTCCCGGGGGGGTTGACCCAGGGAAAGGAAAGAAGTGAGTGTAGAGGAAATGATGGCCATTTTTCAGGGTCACTGCAGAGACAGAGATTCAAGAAGGAGCCTGCGTGGGCTTGGAGTTAAAACCTTAGGGAGCCAGGGCATAGGCGAGGAGTCTGAACTCGGAGAAGCTGAACTCTCAAAGCTGGCAGGCTAGACATGATGGCGAGCTGAACCAGGACCTGAACTTGAGCTTAAAGACAATGCTGGACAGTGGGATACACCAGGTCACTGGGAGAAGACCCTGCCTCTGCTGTTCTTCCTCCCTCTGTGCCCCTGCATTTTCCCCAAGCCGAGCTGCATGTGGGAGGATTCTAGGCTTGTTCGTTAATGGGAGTGGAGAGACTTTTGCTTCGATTAATTAATTTGCTGCTCTTCCCCATTTTCAGGACCATCTTTTATTCATGGCCAAGTGGCGCAGACGCTGCTGCTTGCTGCCTTCTCAGGATGCTGGCATTAATATTTCATCCCGGAGCCTGCTCGAGCTGAAGAGAGCTCATGTCCCATGTACCTGCCTCTTCCTGCTGGTCTCCTGCCCTGGCCCAGCTCACATTCCCCCCTTCCAGCCCCAGACTGGGTCTCCCTGTCTCTTCACCAGCAGCACAGCCCCTCCCCAGCTCATATGCCCTGGCAATTAAATGTGGCACCCTTAAAGCTGAGGCTTGCATCTCACTTTCTTTGTTTTCTGTGATGCTGGAAAATCAGCCCTGTGAAGAGGGTGCCATGATTTCTGTGGCAATAATGGGTTCTGGGAGAAACTTGTTTCAATATAAAGCAGCAGGGAAGGGGAGTGACTCATATTCTTCTATCCTTCTGCCTCCTCCCAGGAAAGCAGGGAAAACAGGACCTGTATTTCAGTTGCCAGAGGAGGAGCTCAGTGCTGTGGCTGCAACCTGGGAGGAAAGAAGGCTGCTGAAGAAGAAAACCCTGGCTGTACTTGTCAGAGGAGCAGCAGAAATGATGAAAAGAAGCTCTCCTGCTTCTTCACCCCTCTCCTGGCTCCTGTGCATGCACTCTCAGGCATTACTTAGCTCTGCAGAGCTCCAAGGCCAGGAGCAGCCTTTGCCTGCAGCTTCTGTGGCCCCAACAAGGCGCTCTGTCTGAACAACAGCAGGCCACAGTGCAGCCGTTTGGAGTGGCACTTCATTTACTGAATGGCAGCTCCATAATCCTCTTCAAATAAAAAGGCTGTGAAGTTTCTGTGCTGGGAGCTGGTGGAAGCCTTTGCATTCAGGCAGGTGGCACAAAGGAGTATCTCCTTGCTGGCTATAGGAGTTCTTGGGTTTTGCTTGGTTATTTGTTTTTTTCTTCACTGGGAGTTTTAAGAATTCTTCAGAGGGCCTGATAGCTTATAGCCTGTTGCCTTCTTCAGGACCAGTGTATCCTAAGCACATTGTATTTGAGGCTCTCAGTAATACACTCGTCTCAGGCTGTTGCAGTCGAGGAGGCAGATGGTTCAATTTGTTAAAGTTCAGCTCTAGTTTCCAGGGGTGCCTTTCATGTCAAAGTGAGCCTGTGGATCAGAGAGGATGTGTTTTTCCTCCTTTCTCACCTTGCAGAGGAGGGCAAAAAGGGGACTCTAGGGATGCCCACGATGCCTTTGCTCAGACAGGTGCTCAGGGAGGAGGCTGGTATAGAGCTATTAAAGTGAAGAGTTGATCCTGTTCCCAATAGCAAGGTATCTTTGGCACTGGGGCTAGTGGTTGGGATATAGTCTCCTTGACTGAAGTGGTTGTTCTGGCAGGGAAATGCTTTGCAGGTCTTGTGGGACGGGAGGAGAGGTCTCACAAGGTGTGATCTGTGCCCTTCCCTCTTCACCCCAGCTCTCAGCAGAGCCAATTCCTGGTACATCGTCCATCTCTTCAAGAGCAAGAAAGCACAGTAACTCATTAACTGTATGCTCCCAGACCTCTGGCTTAGGGTGAATAGTCCCTGCCTCCCCTGCAGCAGAGCCAAGTGTTTTAGGAGTCACCAAACCAAAGCACCATCTTAAAAGAGGTCCCAAAATTGAGGTGGGAAAATGCGTGTCTGCTCTGAACTGAGATGCTTTTGGAAAGACCAGATGTGGCTACTGGAGAGTCACAGTCCCCACATTTGCACTATAGCCCCAGGAGCCTGGGAGGAGGAATGAACAGAGTGGGGAGTTGGGAACAACTGTTCTGCAAAGGGTGGATTGTGTTGGAGAGCACACGCACGTGAGTGTGCATTCATACATGTGTAGTGGGGACGTGTTCAATTAAGAGAATGCGACTGCAGGTTGCAGGATGTGGAGGCTGCGAGTGGCAGAATCTCCACAGCCTCATTAAACTCTCATGTCCAAATTAAATGTCAGATTTGCATATGGGTTCTGTGTTTTCAGGCCCATTATGCAGCAGTCAGGAGGAAGCGCATGGGCGGGGGTGCTGAGGGAATCCAGCAGGGAACTCGAGCCCCGATGTCTGTTTGGTTGCAAGGACACACCATGGAAAATGCCCAGCAGGCTGGAGGAGGAGGAGCCAATGACAGAAGTGTGTGGAAGGCAGCGGTGGGCTGGGGGTTATAGTTTGCAGGGGGGAGCAGCCTGAACTCTTCACTGGTGCATTTCAAAGCAGTTTACCAAGGAGAGCATGGGCCCAGACCAGTTTGCCTATCGAAGCCTCATTTTATAGTTGGGGAAACTGAGGCAGAGGGAAAGGAAGTGACAGATTCACCTAGCAAAGCCTTTCTGGGGATAAGACACAGGGCACAGCACATGCCTGCCAGTTGTGCTGATAGGAGCGAGCTGCAGAGTGCCCAGCACTTCTGCAAACCAGTCCTTCCAGTTGAAGACTACCTCAATCCAGCCTGGTCCTCTCCTTGAAGAATCTGAGGTCAAGCGAGCCAGATCTTCCTTCCTCCAGAGAGGGATGCAGCCTGACCACCCCTCTGCAGTGGGAGCACTGGAGACGTGGCCATGCTGTCAGGCGGCTGAGCAAGCTCTGAAGCAGGAGTGCTGCGCAGTGCTCCACTCATTCTGGTTCTGGCTGAGGGTCCAGGGCCGGTTCCTCTCCAAAGCTGTGCTGGAGAGAAGAGATTGCTACCTCACCCCCGGGAGCCCCGCAAAGACAAGCATGTGAAATTTCAGGGAGAACTGGGGACTGACCTTGGTTTTACATGAGTCAGCGTGCTCTTATGGCTACATCCATTCCTGTAGGTGGAACAGAGAGCTGCATGTGATGGGCAATGTTGTGCTGGAGCATCGAAGCCGATCTTTGACTATGGACAGGTTCCCAAACCAGCTTCTGACAGTTTCTCACTACCCCCTTGCTTTCAGGAGACAGAAACAGCACTGCGCTGCCTGGGCTCTGGTTGTAGAGCTTCACCTCCAGCAAGCCCTTGACAATTTCCCCCAGGCTGGATTCGAGTAAGATCTTGTTTTAATCCGGATTTAATTACCTGTAAAGACAGACAAGCCTCTTTCTTGCCCCTTGGGAAGCCCAGCCAGCAGGGTAGCTTCAGGTATTGGTACAGAGCCAAACTGCAGCCCAGGTTGGTGAGCCCTTGAAGTGCACAGGAATTTCCGTTGTGGATGGAGGCAGATAAATGTGTCAAGGGACTGAACTAAGCAGCACTCAGAATCAGTGATACAACACCTGAGAGAGGCAGGTCCCCCTTCACGGGCAGCAGGAGGTTTACCAAGCTTTGTAGTCGAATGCCTATAATCCCACAGACTTCTGCCAGGGGTCTGATTGCAGAGCAGTGGGTGGCAGCAGCAGAAAGATGCTTCCTAACAGCATGCTGGCAACCGACTAGCTAAAAGCAGGACTGATTGCAGGTGCTTCAGTCCTGCAAGGTAGCAGGAGCAAAGCAAAAGCTATCCTCTTTGCCACCCCTTAGGCAGGACCAGACTGGAGACTTATGAAGGATTAGGATGAAGACTAGAGAACATCATTTGGGGGGAAAGGTGAGACAAAGTTTCTTCCTTCAGGAAAAGAATCATGGTCACCTGGGTACGCTGTTGTGTGTTGCCCCAGAGTCCCTGCTGAGACATGAAGGAGCCAGGCAGACTGTGTCTTCAGTCTCTGGAAAGAGATGGTGAGCAAGAAGGAGGAATGAGGTCTCTATTGCTCTGCAAAGCCTGCTGTCCTGCACATCTGCGAAGCATGTCACATCCTAATGGGCCAGATGCTGAAAGATGCTGAATGTCCTTAGAAGGTCAAACTCAGATGGCAGAAAACCCTCCTGGCTAATTCTGAGACACGGAAGTGACAGAGCCTACACGACAGGAGATGCCTGGGAGGCAGAGCAGTATCTGAGTCAGCCACCTCCAGAGAAAGATTTGTCAATGGCTGGACTAGTTTTCACCAGCTCCACAGCTGGTGGCAGTTTCTGCACTTCATGAGAGAAGCATCTTGTGTGGTTGACATGCTGGTCCCTGGAGGGGAGCCAGGAGAATGAGACCACTCCTTTCTCACGGGGGGTGTATGCCTGTGGACCTTATCCAAGCACTCTTTGCACTGCGGTACCATTTCCCTGGGAAGAAAAGGGGCCCAGCATAAGGAAAGAGCCTGCAGGTTCAGGGCTGGGGGACTGAAGGGTCAAGCGTCTTCTCTGGCCACCTTCCCAAACCTGGCCAACCCTTCCTGGGTTGGCAAGACTGTCGGCGGAGCAAAGTTTACATTTCCTTTCCAAGTCTCCAGCTGTGAGACAGCATCCAACTCCCTCAGCCTGCGGTGGTGTTAACCCCGAAAGCCTCTGTGCTCTCCAGGCATTCCTCGATGCATTCTCTTCCCTGTTGGCAGGAATGACAGCTGCCCACTGCAGCAGGGCAGCAGAAAGGCCGTTGTGCTGGCTGAGCGATGAAGGAGAGCATCCTTCATGGCACAAGGGAAACAGGGAGCCTGGGGCTTCCGCAGGCAGGAGAGCAAGCCATGCAGGACAGCTGAGGTCGTGGGGCTCTAAACGGGAACAGCGCTGACCTTTTATGTGCAGACCCTTTTATGCTTGCCTCTATTCATGCTGGGAAGGAAACTGCTCTCTCTGTATCCATCTTTCTGTCAGAAAATCCTTTGCTTCCAAATACATTTACTCTCCAGTCTGTAAGCTGTTTAGCACCAAGCCTGTCTAATGGAGGAGGTGAATGAGTCTGGAGGGCTTTATTGGCAGGGCAGCGCTCTGGAGAGGAGGCTGGCTCACTTGTTATCGATGGGACCCTTCACTGGCGGAGAGAGCTTTGAGGATGGGGAATTGGGAAATGGTGGATAGCCCAAGATTGCAAACTTGGCAATAGCACCCATGGGCAAACACCCAGTATCGGCTTTACTTCTGTAACAGTTGCCCTTCTGTAAAATACAGTGAAGTGTCCCTCTCTCCCCACGGATGGTGAAGCAGAAGTGTCCTCTCTCCTTGTGTTTAAGCCCCAGAGCTACTTGACTATCTATAAATAAGCAGACAGGTAGGTTGTGAAAAGGACACCACAACAGAGTGCTTGCTCAGCCTCTGCTTTCTGTCACTGCTATGACGGTGTAGAAAAATCCTTGGTTCCTTTGGCTGGATTCCCCAGAGGCAGTTGTTAATGCTGCTCTCCCAGCTCTTCCACTGAGCTGTCTCTGCCTACTGCACTCGTATAATCAGAAGTTGTAAAACCACTGACAAGTCCATAGACCAGAATGGAGATTACATGCAACATTAAAATTAAAAACGGGCCAGACTTACCAAGCTGTCTTCATTAGGCAGCTGTGTTTTATTTGTGGCTTTTACTGCCAGATAAATAATCTTTCAGGTGAGTTAGTTAAGCTGCCCACAGGAGCAAGTGAAGGTGGGGGAGGAGAAACAGTTCTGCATGGCCCCTGGGGATTCTGCCACAAATCAGCCAGTCTAGAAACTGCAGAACTGGTGTAAAATCAGGATGAAAACCTTAAAAACCCACCAACACTCCCTGAGTCCTCAATGCGAAACTACACAGAACAGTCCCTTCCAACCTGAGCCAACGCAGAGCAGGCTTTGGTGCCGAGAGTGGATTCAGACATCTGAGCCTCTGCCTCCCTCACCTCCCTCACAGCCACTGGTTGTCTTCTGCATTCACTTGGTTCCTCAGTTTTGTTTCTTTCCTTTTCTGTCAGACTTATGACTTTAGGAATGGTCCTAGGCAAAGCCTTAAGAGAAGGCACCATTGAGGATACTTAAGGCCAGTATTAAAAAGCAGAGCATTTGTGCCTCGCCATATTCCAGGACTTCTATGGAGAAAGTACACTGGTAATACATTCACCTGGGTTTCAGTGCTTGTGGATTGCATTTCACGTGGCTATGGCCAATGTCACGGTTGCTGATAGAAACTACAAAGCATTGGTGGCTTGGTTTGACTTTGCATCAGAACCAGATGAAGTCTTATATTCTTTTCTAATTTTCTCTTTGCAGTTCTAGACTCTTTCAAACCACAGGCTTGAAAGGAGTGACATTTGTTCCCCCAGGGATCAAAAAGTCTCGTGCAAGCCACTGCAAAAGGAGAGAAGCGATGCTGCCAACACTGCCAGCAAAGGAGAGTCACGGTGGAAGGAGTGAAATTTCTCATTTGCTTCCTGCCTGTTCTAGGCTGGGGTTCTGTCTCCCTGATTAATCCTTGACTCCCCGGCATGCCTAACACAGAAATCCAGCCCTTTCAATTCTGCAACTGGCAGACTGTGTCAGAAAAGCTCCTTAGTACTAATGAGGGAAGATGAAATATAACAAAGTAAGTTCAGGCATTCTCTGATTATCTGCTTCCTTATCAGAAAACTGCCTTAATGAAACTGAAATTCTTTGCAGAAAATGCTTTCATAAACAAGTAGATTTTTACAAGAAATGCGACAACAAATTTATCAGTGGGAAAGAATGCAAGATACGGTGAATCATCCCATTTCAGCATTTCCAAAATGGAAAAAAATTGCCACTTTACATTAGAAGACACCATTTTGTTCACAAATGAAAGTTAACTGATATTACAAAAAAGATCACAAAGGCTGAGCTTGTATGGGTGTAGATAGCAAAGGAGCTCTTGTCCTCCTCCTGCTCAAGGAGTTCAGACTGAGCTCAGCTGAATGAACTTCATCCTTTTAATACAAAGCAGGTCTTTTTCCAATCCACCCTTAGACTTTTAAATACTGTTCATGGCAAAGCCAGTACTGTGAGCAGGCACATTACACATTTTGCATGTTACACCAGATAATAGGTTGAGAAATAAACAGTGTGGGAAGCGGGGCCTCAATTGTGAGACACCTAGTAATCTGGTCTCCAGCAGGGTAGGGACCTGTCCCTTTGTGTGCGGCACTGCTCCATTCACGCAGTTGTCTTTGGGTAGGGGCAGAGCATCCCGTGCGAGATGCCAGCCCGGCCAGGTTGATGGCACGGGGCGCAAAGTAAGAAGACTGGCAGGGGGCAGTCACGGAGCATCAGGTTTGGATGCAGATGCTGGCACTGGTGCAGATTTGTTTCTTGGCCCTAGTTTTGTCATTTAGATTTCTCTATGCTTCTCATCTCCCTGTCTGGAAAGAAGGGAGAAAAGCAGCTCATGACCCCCCTCCCCTAGGCGCGTGATAAGGATGTGTGAAGCTAGCGAAGAGATCCTATACAATAGCCAAAGAGGTTATTTAAGCCTTGGAGACCGGTACGGTCTCACTGGCACAGATGTTAGACAATAATAAATTCTCCATGTCAGGCTTCTGCCCTTCATATGAGACAGACGGCAGGACAGAGCCCACGGCCGTGCTCGGCAGCGCGCCTGCGGCCTGGCTGTGGCTCGGCTCCCCGCGCAGCCGGGGCTCCAGCCTCCCCGCGCGGCCATGGCGTGAGGTGCTGCACGCAGAGCCTGTTGTGAGCACAGAGGGAACCCCCCCAGCCCTCAGCGGGAGCCTTTGCTGAGAGCTCAAGCGCTCCCCAGGGAGGCAGCGGGAGAGCATTCATGCTGTTTGTCTGTGTGTGTCTATGTGTGCGTTTTCCCTGGCAAAAAAAAAAATCTTTCTTGACTCATCTGCCAGGGCGTGAGGGAGCTCCGGCCTTTGCTGCACAGCCTTGCCATGAAAGACTCGTCACCCTGTGACTCTGGAGGGGCACAGCCGAATAACTGTACTTGTCCCCAGCTGTGCTTTTAAGGAGGCGGTACTCATTTGTATAATGTCCTATTGTTATGGGATTTAATTAGCTGTGGTTTGTTCGCTCAGCAGACACAAATGAGGTTTTAATTTTTTGTGTACAGTTGCAAGGTGGTTTTTATTCATCACATCGGGAGCTCTCTGAGGCCTCCCACGTCAGAAACTGCCTCCAAAAGGATGGAAGGGGCTAGACAAGACTGGGATCGTATTCCAGAAGTGTCACGGTAGGTTGTGGCTTTAATATGAGCTGGGGTTATTTGTCACAAACACATGGCAATAGAGCGTGCCCCTCCTAGCACCTAGGAAATGTCCTGTTTGCAGAACAACATACTGCTGGGCAATCACTGAATTAGGAAAACTTGTCCTCGGCAACAGTGCCAGAACAATGCAAGATTCCTAGGATCACACACCATGCAAGTACTGGTAGGAAACCACACAGACCCCCTCTCAGCTCAGTAGAGGTGTTGAAAGCATGGAAGGAGCTGCTCAAGCATGGGAGAAAGTCTTCTGGAAATTGGACGGTTGGCTTCAGCCAGCCTGAGAACCAGTCAGCAATATTGGAAGAAACTTGCAAAAGCCAGTCAAGAAAGATGGAGTGTTAGACACAACTGAGCAAACATTTTTTTGGTATTACTTTTATCCTTTTCCCTGCCTGCTTTCTCCCTTTGTTGCTTTTCTTTGCAATTTCAGTCTCGCTGTCTCCATCTGAAAGCCCCACGTCACTCTTCCTCCCAGCAAAAGGAGTGTGTGTAGTTGCTGAGAGGGGCTGGGCAGCAGGCCTGAGTTGCTCTCGAACTTTTCAGATGCTCATATCCTTCTGCTCTATGTTGTCTCTCCTCTCTACTCTCTTCAAGCACCCAGGAGCAAAATGGCATTTACTTTCTTGCTTCATGTCAATATTTGCTTTCCTTTGGAACTGTCTGTTTAATAATAATTCTTGAGCACAGAGGAGAGGTGAGGGCCCTGGGGCATGCTCTGTGAGCTCAGGCTGGGGAGGGTGGTCCTGGCACTCATGTTTTCTTTACTTTCTCTGGAAGATGTTCTGTCGGGGTTGCAGCAGTGAAGAGAAAATGCCTGGACTCCAGGGTCCTCACACCTGCTTGCAGATAGACATTTGACTTCGATGGGATGACAATGCACCCAGTTCCTACTCCTGTATGTTTTTCTTAACTCCCCTTCTCTCTGTGATGAATGCTGTCTATGGGACAGGCAGCTGCAGAGGGACATGCAATTTTTCTTAGCTTGCCAGCCATCAATCTCCTGGACAATACTCAGCTAATGAAATGGCAATGTTATCACAAGCCTGTCACCAGCAGTAACGGGGCAATCATTAGAAACTCAGACCAGACTGAGAGAAAGCAAGAAGGATTGCAGAGCCTGCCTTCAGAGTGCGATTCCAGGTGAGCTGCTTTTGACAAACTCTGGCCACCCTTTAGCGTAGGACCAAGAGTCTCCATTTGCTGGCCGACTTCGCCCACTTTGAAAGGAACACCTTCTTCTGGTACCGGGAGAAGACAGAAGTGTCCACACATGGACAGCCACTATCCTTTATGACCACACTTTGTTTTCATCTGAG
The DNA here is from genome assembly GCF_965231255.1 of Vanellus vanellus. Lineage (NCBI taxonomy): Eukaryota > Metazoa > Chordata > Aves > Charadriiformes > Charadriidae > Vanellus > Vanellus vanellus. The sequence goes on along the minus strand of NC_138926.1, from coordinate 6,456,031 downwards.
TTCACAATGTGGACACGTGTAGTCATTCAAGAAGGCACTTTCTTCTGTCTCCTTTGGGAACTGCCATTGCCAAGTGGGCAAGAAAGTTTTTGACGCTTCTTCCTTTGAAAACCAAGTGGGTTTTAAGTGGACGAGCTGTGCCCTGACCTATTGCCAATCCACCCCCTGCTTTCCCCTGCTTGGCATTCTTTATATTAGTCAGCAAAGAGCTCATTGAATGGTATTTTGTCCCTGAGGCCCTTCTGTCCACATTCTCAGTGGATCCTAAGACACAGCACAGTGAGAGAATGCTGCTGAGTTGAGCAGTGTTTTGCCTCCTGACCAGCCCTTCTGCTTTGCATGGCTTGTTTTTGTTTTGAGTGATTAAATGCAGACTGGTGATCTGTTTTCATTGTGAGGAGATGGAGCTGATGATAGATGGGGACACACTTGGAACCTGCAGGAGGCATTAATCAAAGCAGAGGTGTTGCCTGGGCCATGCTGCATGTATCATGGGGCAGACTCTTTCCTTTAATGGTGAAGAACTACCAGTTAAAATAAAACCCCTGTATGTGTGAACAGATGGAAGGAGCAACTTAGAGGAAATGAGAGATGAGGGGAAGATACCAAAGGGACAATCTTCCCTTAGCCAGGACTTTGGGCTGCTTCCAGACAGGAAAGATGACCTACACTCTAGTTCTCATCCTGCTTTGGATTATGCTGAGAAAATGACAGGTTACCCATGGCTGCGACCACTTTCCTGCAGAATCAGCAAGAGAAACTCCGGCTCGCTCCCCAGGGGTCCTGCCAGCTGAGGCACTAGGAGGCTGAGCACAGGGGCAGCGAACCGCGGGCCCTCCTTTTTCTGAGGCTGACCTCTCTGCTCAGCAACGCACAGCAGCATCCCACTGATGATATGGACAAATATCTGTCTGAACGAACACTGAGGAAGTTGGTAAAACCTCCAAACAGTGAGAAGTGCTAGAAATATAGGCGTTACGTGCACACTCTTTCTTAGTAGCTTCTGTGGGTACCAGGTACAAGTTAAGAAAGTGCTGGGGGTGTCAGGGGATGCTGAAGTTAACAAACACAGGATCTCTTAAGCTAGTGCAAATCTGCTTAGTGCGTCCAAGGTCACTGGGGCTGCCAGGATTTCTGTAACAGGTGGATCCAGACAGATTGCTTCATCCTTTAGATACTGTGGTTTACATGACTGCTCCCATTCTAGGTCTTGGCTGGAAAAAAAATGGTTCTTTTTTGTAATAATTGTCACTGAACACAGGAAAAAAAACGTAAAAAATGACCAGAATATAACCTCTTGAGAGTGCTGTAAAAAAAATTTCTTGGTTATTTACTTTAGGAAAAAGAAAAATCAAAGAGAAAAGTAGTAAGAACGCTAAGACTCTGTGATGGGAGACAAATGCAATTTTCTTTTTAAAGCTTTTCCTGATTTTAAAGTGACATACAGAAAAGTATAAATGGTTCTAGAAAACTTCACCAAAAAAAAGAGAGAAGAGAAAATAACTACAATGAAGGCAGTATATTAAGGGTCATATCTGCCTTCATCTCCTGTAAAACAATATTTGCTGCAACAAAGGCATGGATATTTTAGTTATTTATTGTTGTGTCAGCTACAAAATATTAAGAAAGTAAAAAATTATAATTTACCCTGCATGTAGTCTAGAGGCCAAGAGAACAAGACTGCCCTGGAGTATCATACTTGTATGCACAAGCAAGCAGGGTGGAGGAGAGCAGACAGCTTAGAAAGCCAGCTACATGCTGAAAGGAGTCATTGCTGGATGGAGTTACATGGAAATAAAAAGTTTGTGACACAAGGGATGGGGTAGGAAGGAGGTGTGCAAACCCCTTCCATTGTGTCCATCCATGGCTACATCCTTGCCTGCACAGTGCTGTGCAGAAAGCAAGCAGCTAAGTCCAGGGGAAGTTCTGATAAAAAGGGACACTGAATGAGAAAAGTGGGGCTGGTCCCTTCTCTCCACTTGAGGCTGGTCCAGGGAGAACAGAAGGGTGCCACGGCCAAATGAGGAATTTGAGTTCTTTAGAAAACAAAAATTCAATTGTTCAGTTTATCCCAGCTCTTTGCTAATTGCTTCCACTTGTTTTCCCCACTTGTTCTGGGACAGGGTGTCCTTGTGGTGAATTTCTGCCTTTTGTTCTGTGTTACCACAGAACCGGTGGCATCAGGTGCCTTGCAAAGACAATTGAAGGACAGCTGTGGTGTGCTTTGCCCACCCTGCAAACTGCTAGGCACAGTGAGCAGTTTGACACCCCATGCAAGAAGCCACAACACCTCACCAGACAAAGAGGAGTGACAAGCTGTGAGTAGTGCTGCAGATGGCCAGACGGAACAATGCCAGTTTTGCATAACTCACTTGGCTTTTTGGAAGCACATTTAAGAGGCTGTTGAGCTGGAAAGAGGCAGAAACATTTCCTCACACCTTAGTTGGGCTTTGGTCAAGAGTTTTTCTTGAGCTTGTCCCTTCTTGCCATGTCTCGGAAACAATCAGATGAGATGCCCAAGATGGGATCCCCATCAGTACTCTTGGTGTTAGATCCCATCCACCAAGATGATCAGGACAAAAGCAAGCTGGAGCAAAAAAGAGAGGGTCTCCATAGCAAGGCAGAGAACAATTTGCCAGCAGTTTCCCAGAAGTGGGGTTCTCCTCCGGCACTGGTCATAATAGTCAAGGCGCAACATGGCTGGGTGTAGTTAAAGGTGCTGGGACCTTTCCCTGGTGGCAAGAGGGTCTGGGAGCCAGGAGGAGCTCCAGGAAGGTGACGAGGAGGTCAGGGAAGGTTTGTTGAAGCAACTGTGGGAACCACAGGCCTCTCCAGTGGCACATTTAGCACCTGGACAACACTGCTGCCCTTGGGCTCTGACTGCGCCCGTGGGAGCAATGCTTGCAGGGCAGTGGTGTGAGAATCCCTGTGCATTTTTTCCTTTATCGTCCTGGTACCTGTGCCAACGATGAAGCCACAGTGCTGGTGAGCTTAGGGGGAGGGGGTGTCCCAGCTGCCCACAGGTGGCATAATGGCACTCCTGAGGGTCATGGTCCCGTCAGTGAGGATTGTGGGGATCTGGAGGTGGCATGAGTGCAAGGAAGAAGAGGGCTTGCAGAACAGGTAAGGTGGCAAACAGCACCTGATGGGAGAGGGCTGGACTCCTTCAGACACAATCACACCACAGATAGACACTAATAAGCAAAATTTACAAGTGCCAGAAACCCACCACCTTTTTCAAGCGAACATGATGTCAGGTCTTCCTCATCCCAGTTTGTGAACCGAGTGTTCAGAGTCGCCTACCCAGCCCACAAATCATCTTGTCCCTTTTATGTCTTCTCTTCACGCAGTTGGTATTTGCCATTAACACATTTTATTAGTCTTTGTTCCCCACCCCCAGTAAAAAAAAGTCTTATTAAATGCCAGAACACATACTGAGCAGAAGAACAAATTGTTAACGCGTTCATTAAACAAATACACTTCTCCTCCAGTCCTTGGATGGAAATTAATTACCCTCCTGGAACTTCAACCTGGATGTGTGCTTTGATTGGCAGCTGGAGATTGTGTCTGAATCCGTTTTTTAGGGGCTGAAGTGAGAACTGGCTTGACAGCACTGCAGAGCAGAGTCTGGCAGCTTGCTGGGTGTAATCACCCCAGCATGGTTTCTGATATGCCTCAGCCCTGCCCCAGAAAAAAACATGCCAAGGGCAAAGTCACACCGGGCCATTTACAGTTATGGAGGTTGGCTGTTAATTGTGGCATTTTCAGTTATGAGAACAGGTGATGGCAGGGCTCTGTGAAGGGCTCTGAGATGGGGTGAGACAACAGTTCATGGAAGGTGGGTTCATTGGTAGCTGCAAAGGACAGGAGCAAGGAGCTTGCTAACCCCATCAGCAGCTTCTGGGCTTTCTCATTGGCTTGTGGCCCAGCTAGAGGCAAGATCCTGGGCTACCTGAATCTTTTGTCATACTTACATTCATTTCCTCTTCCTGCCTCCCATTGCCAGAGCCATAGGAGGGCAGGATTCCTCTTTATCCTAGAAATAATTTGCCCGTAGACTTGGCCAGATGCATAACCCCATGCACAGGGAGTTGCAGGACCTCTCTGCCACACCAGTCCCTGCAGTACTGGAGAAAGCAGCTCCCAGGTCCAGACCCAGCACTTCCCGCGGGGTCAGACTGGCCTCCTGCCACCAGCTTGGGCTAGTGACATTTGCAGGACATGTAATTGCACTTGCTCATGACACAGGTGCATTACTAGTCCACGAGCATGTGATAATGAACCTTTTAGCTGGGAGTAGAGAGAGGGGAAAGAAAGAGAATGAATGAGCTAGGAAAGAGAGAATGACTGCGGATTCAGTTAGTTAATAAAGGGATTGCAGAAAGCAAGGTGAAGAGACAGTGGTAATTTTATGCACTGCCAGTCAGGCCCATTTGTCCTGGGAGCAGCTCCAATTTCTCTCTGAGCTGTTCCTTTTCTTTAGGAAAGGAGCTGTGAAAGGAAAAAAAAAAAAAAACAGCCCTGATTAAAATCAGCACCCAAACTGACAAGGAAAAAAGCCATTTTAATCTCTCCATCCGTAGATGTATCTTCTCCCCAATAAGTGAAACAAAGGGGAATTTAGAATATTGGCAAGTCATACAGAGCAAAGGCTGAAATCATCCAGACTTTGATGGTAGTCTTTGTCATATCCCAGTCCTAACCACAACGGAAAGCCAAATTTCATCTTTACAACTATTAATTCCCACTCATCTATGCATCTATCCACTCCGCCCTCATTCACTCCCCATTCATTCATGACCATTTAAGAACTAGCCTCCCTTAAAAACCCTTATTAGCCCTGTAATCTTGGTGCCTTATCTCTACAACCAGTTCAAATCTTCTTCCCGCTATTAAATATTCCTAATGCTGTATCGTAACTCATAACCCCTGCCATAGTCTGAGCTGAACCTGGAGGAAGAGACAGTTGCTGCTCTACCAGCACCACACACTGGGCCTCTACCGCTTTTAAAGTAACCTTTTAGCAGATCTGTGAGTGTCAAGGAGGAGTGAGATGTACTTGATGATGGTGCATAGAGTGTCAATTTTGTAATTGAGGAGAAAAAAATGTTATTTGAGGAAAGCAACTAGGAACAGCGTTTCTGTGTTTAAAATCAGGCATGGATTTTCTCCTGCAGTCAATGGGAACTCATTGTGAAAAGGCTGGTTATACTTTAAGACCACAGGATGGGGACATAAACAGGAAAGTGTTAGTATTAAATTCTAACTGAGTGGTGTTTGGGAGGGGATGGATGAGACAGTTTTGCAGCAGGTCTCTGGGCAGGTGGATGTGTTTGCCTACAAATTCGACTACAAACCATTCCCTGGAGGTGAGTCCAGTGCCTTTGCCCTCGACAGAGATGCTCTGACTAGCTGTGGCAGTGGCTTGGTACAAGGACGAGTGGGATTGAGCACATGAAGCACAATTTGTGCATCTGCATGCAGATGGAAACTGTTAGTAGAGGAGTATTTCTGCTGTAGAAGGCAATTGCCTTGGTTTATCCTGTCCTGTCCATCCACAGCTTGGCTAAGAGAAAGCTAAGGCCTGGTCAGAGTAGATGTCAACTAAGGCAGTAAACGTGAGCACTCAGGGCTGTTAGAGAAGCTTTCAGGGTTTGTCTCCAAGGGAACACACAGAAAGGTTCAGGAGCAAAGCCAGTGCATTTCTTAAAGAGGATTAAATCTGATGCGGTTGCCCCTAAGCACAGGGTCTTGCACAAAAGGCTGAGAGTGTTCGTATGTCTGTTTAACCTCTTTTAACTTTAATGCCTTTACCTCTTTACTGAGTAAGCACAATCCCCTTGCTCTTGTCTTGATGACTGGAGTGCAAGAAGGTGTGCGGGATTGTTTTTAACTGAGGAACCAGTAGTGTGTGCCCTTTCCTCAGGTGCACGGAGGATATAAACCACTCATCAGCAAGCCAAGGTTTTTCATTTTTGTATTATTACTCCTGGAGATGAGATGTGTGAGGCCTAGGAAATGAAGGCAAGCACCCTTGCTGAGTTTTGTTATAAAGGAGGATGCTGTGGATCTTAATGTGAGAGGTATTGTTTGGGTTCAGCAAAATAAGGTGGTTTGTGTGATGCCGTTCAAGCTTGAGGGGACTTTGATTTCCCAGGTTTCCTGCTCTTTTACTAGCGGTGGTCTTCTTGATTTGAGGTTGCAGTTCAGTTCTGGCACAGAGGCCCTGCTCCGGCGGATGTGATCCCATTACAGGGAATTATCAGGTGGTTGCACCTGGCTTAGAGAGCTCCAAGAAAGCACAGGGGTGCAAAAGAGAAAGCAAAGCACTGGTGGTTTATGAAATTAAAAAGTCCATGGGTGCCAAATCCACGTGCTAGAGAGGAGCTGAGAGATGGAAGAAGTCTCAGCTACATTTTATCAGGAGGTAGGACAAGGGGATCGGAGTTGAAAGCACTGTAGTGTTTGATTTGGTATCTCTTCTCTGCACCTTGGCTGCAATTTCTGCCTTTAGGGGTTTATTAGGCACCTTGAGTGAGAGCTACTTTATATGCATTCCATTGGTTCTGCTTGTAGAGGCCTTAGTATGCGTAAGGCAGAAAGCCTGTCTGGAGAGATCAGATCGAGTGTACCTTGTACCCTACTACAAAGAAAAACAAAGAGGGAAAATGACAAAAATTGGGCTTCAGGCATAGGAAGGTCGAATCCTGAAGTTTAAACTGCTCATGGATCCTCTTATAGAGGGACTGGGAGGACCTGGCACAGAAGTTTTGCCAGAGGAGCAAGCTAGACAGCTCTGTGCAAAGCCTACAGGGCATCTGTGCAATGGGCCGTGGTGTCTGGACCTCGAGCGATGGAGAGCTGACCTACTGCTGTGGCAGGCAGCCTTGACCGACCTCTGAGAACAGAGCAGGGCAGCCTAGAGGTTACAGTGGGGGAAGAGGTATCACAGCTGCTGTGCTCTCCATATGTTGCCCAAAGGGTGGCTGCCTGGCAAAAGGCCTTTTTTAAAGAGCAGAAGAGGTTCACTGGGAGATCTGCTTCTGTGGGACCTGCTGTAGAGGGGAACAGATCCTCTCACCTCTGTGAACAGCATATTTTTGGAGATGGATGGTAAGTTCTCCTGTGCACTTCCTCTTAAGCCCAGTATGCTTGCAAACAGAACCGATATTTGCATTGTAAATGTTATTGGCTTGAACGATTCCTATTTGAAAGGGGCCTGGGCAGTACCTGGCTGGCGTGTTGCTGCTGAAACGCTTCTGGGGAGATGGGTCTTGTGAGAAATGCCTGCTGGACAGGAGCCTGTGGAGAGGGGAAGGAGAGGTCAGTATCCCTCTGAAACATAAGACCTTGCTTGTTCTGAAAGAAGGGGAGAAAATGCTTGGACAGCCCTCTTATTGTAAAGCTGTGCTTAGGAGACTTGCTTTCTGTTGCTGCCAAGGGGGAGAAGGAGGACTCACGGGCAACTCTGCAGTTAGCTGAGAAAGAAATGGGCAGAATCAAACAAGTCCATGCAATGCAGTGCAGAGTGACTGTCGTTGGTCTGAATATAACAGCAGATCAGGAGATCTGCTGGGCCAGAGCTCAGCTAGTATCAGCATAGAAATGTCTGAAGAGGTCAAAGGCCTTGAATGATACTGCCAGAGAGACTGAGATTTTACTTTCTGTATTATAAAGATGGGGCAGTTTGCTGGTTTTACCTTGCGAGCGTGCTGCCAGCTGAAAGCTGGATCTCAGGAGAGTGGATCAGATTCTCCTTTGCTTTCAGAACCTACTGTCTCACCTCCACTCTTTCCTCAAAGTAAAAATCTTCATTCTCCACTGAAGGCTGGAAACCTGGATGCCACCGGGCAGTAAGTGTATTGTCAGATGCTGGTTGCCAGTGCAATGTGAATCTGGTCCTGTAGATGCTGGTGCTGATTGGAGATGCTTAGTAACAATATCACGACTTGCTGGCAGTGACACAACAGGAAATTGGAGTAGTAAAATATTTCCCTCCTCACTGCATCCCATTTACATGTTTATAATGGAGGTTTTTAAGACTCTAATGAGAAGGAATGCTCATTGCTGGGAGATGATGATTAAAGCAGAGACAGACGTGATTGCAGACAGTAACAAAGGGATGTTAATTACACCAAAGGAACCAGGAGGGCAGTGCAGCTGGAGTGGCTGCTGTTTGCCACCCTGTGATTGGGGCTGACCTTGTCCCCCTGGTCCTGGCACAGATGTGCTCATCCACAGACTCCAGACCGCAGCGAAAAGCAGCTGAGATGCAGCTATGGGTAGATAAGGACGAAACAAAGAAAAAAGCCCCAAACAAACAAAAAAGTCTCCTTCCAGCTGCAGCCTGCAATAGAAGGAGGGAGCTGAATTTGTGTGTGGAAAACTGCCTCCTTGTGCTGGGGAGACAAGCAAAGCTGGCCTCTGCCTGCCTATGGGGGAAGCAAGCAGTATTCAGAGCAAGAACAAAGATGCTCAGGAGAGGCAAAAAGAGGGGAAGGGCCCTGGAGACATGGCTGAGAACTCAGCCTGTTAGGCAAGGTGGGCTAGATAGTGAATTGATGAGTGCAGATTAACAAGCCTCTGTTGGATGTATATAAATCAGAGTCAGCTTTTGAAGCTATGCAGGAGATGCTGGGGTTGTTTCTTCTTTGCCAGCCAAGTTCTCTCCAAATTCTGATTTCTGCTGCCTTGCTGGAGCAATGCCCCAGGGAGGTATCTCCTTGGATGGAAATCTCCTTCTGTCTTCCCATGAGAGTATAGGGTGCAGTGTTGTTCTAGAAAAGTTGTTTGAGGAGATGTACACTTGGTGACAGAAGAGAGATAGGAAGAAAAGGATAAAGCAAAGAGCATGCATATAATTTAGCATAACCAAAAATAGCAGGGAAAAGAGTGAATTAATGGAAGGATGCATGAATGAGTGAAAGAATAAATGAAAAGGGGGTCTTTAGCAACTGCGTAGGGCCTAATTTAAGCAGAATAATGCAGATATTTTCTCTTTAAATAAATAAATTAGCAGAGCCCAAAGTGTTTGAGTTGGTCCCAGTCAAAGCCTCAGTATCAAACTTTCATCTATTCTTGACAGAGCAATTAAAGGGAGGGATACAGGCTCTGAAATGCAGCCCAAAGGAGTTGACTGAATATTTAATACAGTTCCAGGCTTTGAAAGTCCCAACAAACCAGTGGAATATGGAAGCTGATGACAGCTTTATCTTAATAAGGAAACGGAGGGAAAAACCCAGCCAGCACGTGTTCTGCAGAGAGGGAAGGCCTCATTAGAAGCAAAGGCAGTGCAGCACGGGCAGCAGTGCTACTCCAAGCTGTGGCTGGGAGCGTAAACACCTGTACGCTAAGGACAAGAGGGATGTGCTGACAGCCACAGGGCCATTCTTGCGGAGCAAAAGGGAAGCAGGTAGGAATGCATTGGGATGCTTTTAGTCAAGTTTGACTATTGCCTTTCTCCTGGAGTGAGGACTCCGTCTAAAAACTCAAGGGGGAGAAATAAAGCATCAGACCTGGTAGGTAGGCTTCCTGCTCACAGACACTGTAGCAGTGCTATGACCAGAGCGGGGGCGGGGGGGGGGGGTGGGGGGGGGAGTTTAATCACTGTGGCTGCTTGTATGCCTCAGTTCTCAGATTTTGAGTCGGATTTGGCCTGGTCCCTGTGAAAGCAATTAAACCTGCCAATGTGGGGCAGTCAGAGGCTCCTGAAGCAGTAATCCACCCTCGTTCATGCCTGATTTACACTGTTCCTTTGCATCAGCACAAAATGTAGCAGCAGTGCAAAATAATGAAGAACTAGCCTTAAAGGCTGGATGAGGCCATTGTAATACTGTCTGCCATGCATTATCTATGCAGAGAAATTTTGCCTTGAGACTGAGCGAATAATGTATCCCTGCCATCCTTGCCCGCAGGAAAACACAAGCTGGGTAGGAAACAGGCAGAACCTTTCCAGACTGTCTCCTTGGATGCTATAATAGTATTTCCCAAATGGTTTTTGATGGAGAGGTGAAGCAGATCTTACCACCTCTCCTGTCCTGTCTTAATATGAGTGCTGGGGCAGATATGGGTTTTCTGTTTGTGCAGTACTCTGAACAGTGACTAATAGCAGGTTAATGAGGACGCAGTGAGAGCATCCCCTCTCAAAGACAGCAGAAATGGTACCTTGCCTCCCCAGGGTGCTGTTCGTGCAGCTGTGGGGCTGGGGTGCTCTGCTCTCTGCCAAAAGCCCTTCCCAGCCCAGCAGGTGCCTGTTGTAGCCAAGGAAGTGTCACTAACTCCAGTGAGCCTTGGGAATGAATGACTAAGACTGAATCAATGAGAGGGTTTAGCCCTTGCACAAAGCCTAATTTACAGAGAGCAGTTCGGTTCAGCCTAACTGCATGAATAGCCCAGGGTCATCCCACCCCGATTTCTGTTTGCTGCAGGGAAGACACTGCCTTGTGCTTGCCAAAGAAGTCGCCCTGCCTGTGAGCACAGTCTGTGCTGTGTGTGATCGGAGACCGGGCCCTAAGACACCCAGAGGGGAGCCCGGCAGAGCAGCTCAGCAGCTAAAGAAGCTTCGGGTCCTGTGTTTTGATGCTTCTGTTTTGGTGGTGAGCGTTTTGAGTTTTACAAGTGTGTCCCCTGTTTTGCTGGTGAAAGGCATTTCTTTACCTCTGACCTGTCATACATGTAACCTTCATGGGACTGACGGGTGCTGGCCACTGTTCCAGCTCTGGGTGCTAGAGAGATTGATTGCCTGACATACGTAGCATGCAGGGCTCTCTGAGACTGTTTCTATAGTGGTAAAGGAATAACAAAATCCCCACAGCTGAGGGCAATCTCTCGGTCGGCAGCCTCTGATCAGCAGCTGCGTCCCTCTGGGACGAGATGAAGGCAAGAGCTTGTGGGAGAGGAGAGCTGGTGAGTTAGCATGCAGGTTAGCTCAGCGGCCAGAGCTAAAGCAACTCATTAAAGGGATTAGCCACCATCCCTGACTGGATTTAGGATGGTGGCTGTTGTTATCAATAAGTAATCCTGTCTCCAATCCTCTCTAGTGGCTTGGGAAAGACCGAGAAGAGAGTAAGGGTGGGAGGGACGGAGGCACAATGAGAAATGAGAGGGATAAATTAAAGGAAGTGCTGGAGACAAGGAAAAAGTCAGCCCTGAGAGAGGATGGCTTGCTGGCTAGCTAAGGAGCAAACTCTATTCCTGCTTCCTGGGCTGGAGAGGTGATGAGGAGCCATGAGAGGAACAGTTTGCAAGTCACTGGAACCTACAACTGTTTCACTAGTTTCTCGTCCCCAGAGCTGGAGGTGCTAGAACTCCTGCTACAAAGGATGGCATTGCAAAAGCAAGCTCTGGCACAGGACCCCGCTTTGACACGCTGTACAGGCTTGCAACCATCCAAGTTAAACTTGCTGGAAGAGGATTGTGCTGTGCAGTGGCTGGGGGATTGGATTTTGATTAGCTCTGACACAGTCGCTTATAACCTTTTCATTAGAAAATTATGTTTAATAGAAATTGTTCTGACACCTCTCAGCAGCATTTTCTCCTAATTCATTGCAGACTCACATGGTGGGAAGGGAGGGGAGATAAATGGAAAGGTATCTGTTCAGACACTTCCTGTTTGGTGGCAATATTTACGCTAATCAGACTGCGGTGTGAAGTGACTGGAGAACAGGAGGTGGTAGTGGGGGTGGAAGGAGCAGGAGCACAAAAGAGAAATGCTAGTGAGAATGGTTTCCTGGAACCCTGAGGGAGAAGAGGCAAAATCAACCCAATGCACACAGCAGGGAAATGTAAAACAGCTGGTGGATACAAAAACCAGACAGACAAGGAATGAGGAGCTGCTGCAGCAGCACAGGAGCTTGTGCTGGTTCCACAAGGGTGGTTGGTGCCAACAGCAACTGCTACACTTGGGGACCTAAAGCCCAAGTGAGCATCCCCAAGAAACTACCTGCTGATCTTTCCACCTGCGTGTCCATCCTTTCACTCGCAATTACTGTATGTTCATCTGAGCATCCACCCACTTAGCTCTGTTTCTTCGTTATGTATTTATCTATTCATCCGTCTACAATAGCATCCATCTCTTGTTTTCCTACTCACTTATTTGCTAACTTGTCTGTCTGTCTGTTCCTCTTTCTGCAATATCCATCCGAACAGGGGATGAGGGTGTTTACTTTCTGTTCTGAATTAAAATCCAATGTTACTCTTTCCTGTGAAATACAATTTTTTGGAAAGAAACATTGGTTTTGGGCCAACTGCAATATTTCTTTTCAATTGTGCCTTGAAAAGATAATAGTATAAAAGCCATGTTCTGACATGGCAGGTCTTAAAATGAAAAATGAAGGTGTTCCTCTCTAGCAGTGTCAAAACTATGTTTCTGCTTTATCAAAAGGCATCTCTATTTTTTAACCAAAATTTTTTCCCAATCGATGGATGTATGGGCGTTGGAGGAAAAAGCAGCAAAGCCAGCATGGAAAATGTCTTCATGTCCTCATCTGGATGATGCAGCCTAGTATCAAAAAGCAAAGACATGTGTACAGCTTACACTTTGGTGTGAAGGATGTGTGTGGGGATGCTGATGTGTCCAGCCTAAAATGCTGCTCCAGATACATGCCACGTGGGACAGTACACAGCATGTCTGCATGTTTTGGGTTTCGTAGAGGGTAAGAGAGATAAGACTTGGCAGAGAGTTTGAGTTGGTGGCAGCAGTTAGAGTGCATTGGTCAAATTAGTAATATGAGGTACTGCTGTGTGATTATTTGCATTAGCTGACTTCAGGCACAGCAGAGACTAAGTTCCCACTACAGTCAGTGGAGAGAGAGGACTCTGCAAAGGGCAGTTGTATTCTGTTTTTTTCTGTTAATGCAGAAACAACTTGGTGAAGTTAAGCTTTCTCTTCAGCCCTGTAATATTGATATCTCCCCCAGACCCCCACCTTTCTTGTGGGCTTCCTTGAACATAGAATCATGGAATCGTCTACATCTCAGCCAACAGCAGGTTTTTGCACGTTCATTGCAGCTTTGCGGAGAGGCCTTGCAATCTGCTGAAGAGCACTGGCGGCTAATCCTCCCGCCCTCTTTTCCCTGACACCATGTATGACACAGAGGGAATCATGTCATCTCGGAGTCTATTTCCATATCTGTGTGATGGAAGGGAATACCGTGTGTGGGAACATAAGGAATAATAGTTATTTGCACAGCTCTTTGAGATCCTTAAAGGGAAAACCCTGGAGAGATGTAAAGTATTATTATAAGGGCTGTAAGTTCTTTTCAGGCAGTTAAAGGGATAATAAATTCATTGCCCAGGAGATTGGTAGTGTAAGTTCTGTGCCGAGTATGGTAAAAAGGTAAGACTGCTGAAGACCAGGAGCTTTTAAAGATTGATACTGAGCAGAAGGGCAATATAGCCAGGGTTAACAAGTTGAGGGTTATCTTGTTTCTGGGCTAAAGTCAGCAGGATTGAAGGAGAGTCTGAGAAAGGTCAGTGCGTGTGAGTGTGTGCATGTGAGGAGGGTCTGTGCTGTGTGTTAGCTCTAGGGTCTGACTCTCAATTTCCTCCCCAAGGACAAGGTTGTGCAGCTTGGAAAGGGGACAGATAGGTGCATGGACAGCCAGGAACAATCGCATGGGGCACTGGTTTATCTTGCTCGATAACAAAGCTATGTTCAGCAATTTTTCCCTAGGCAGCATTAAAGGAAGGGAGCACTTGAAGAAGCTTTTTCTAATTCTCTGTTTCCTTTCTAGCAAAAGGGAATGAACCTGAGCCCGTCAATTTTTTTGTTGGTTAAAGCAACCCTGTCATAAAACACTAAATGTGTCTGGAACTTCAGAATGTGCTATTACACTAGCAGTTTGTTAGTATTTAATTACATTGTAGTCAGATATTTGGGCCTAATTTCTCATTTGAATTTCTTTAGCTTCCTCTTAGAGTCATTGGCTTGTTCTTATGTCTCTCTTTGGCAGATTAATGAGGCCTTTAGTACCTGCTATTTTCTCCCCCCAAAGGTTTTTATCTGTTCTGGTCAAGTCGCTTCTCAGTCTCCGTTTGATAAACTAAACGGATTGAGCTCTTTATGTGACCGTCCAGGGAGCAATGGATCGGTGCTCTCAGCACGCTCTGCATCCGCCTTTGGTCTTCACCGGGGAAAGCAGTTGCCCAGACACCAGCCCCGCTTCAGTGAACTGCTGTTATACGGATCCTTGCTAACCTGCACGTTTTCCCAGGCAGGTCATTTGTGAGGCTCCAGGTTTGCAGCATCCGTTAGAGAGCAGGGTGGGAAGCAGTGTTTGATTGCTCTCCTTGGAGCTGCATCCAGAGGAGGATCTGCCTCTCTGCTTCGCTGCTGCCAGGAACTGTCAGCACCAGCTGCTGCGTTACTCATCTGCCTCCCGCCCCTGCTTGCTCTGGAGCTACAGACACACCGTTCCTTGTCCCGTGAAGCTGGAATAAGCCCGGCTTCCTGAGTGATGCAGATCTCTTCCTGCAATTCCCCCCTTTATTGTGATATACCTCGCCTTAGATCTTTGGGCTTTCTGCAGATTTCATTAGTATTAATTTAGTTCTTCGTCTCAAGATATTGAGGAAAATTGAGTCCAGGCCTAGAAATATGTTAGAAATGCCACGTGCGCGCCTCTCCCTTGTTCAGTGATACTCCTCCATTGACAACCCCTTTCTGAGGAACTGCCAGAAAGCTGATTCTTAATCCGTTTAACACGTGCTTTACTGATATCATATAGCGCTAATTTTTTAATCAGAAGGCTGTGAGATACAAAGCCAAACATCTTACAACAGCTAAATGTATTACATCTTTGCAGTTACCCTTATCAACCAAACTTGTAATCTCATCAAAGAATGAAATCAGATTTGTCTGACAAGACCTATTTTCCATAAAACCATGTTGACTGATGTTAATTATATTTCTCTCCTTTAATTCTTTATCAATTGAATCATATATCAACTTTTCTGATTACTTTGCCAGGGACAGATGTTAAGTTGACTGGCCTAGATTCCCTGGTTCAGTCTTATGGCAGTTGTGAAGGACAGGCTCTATGTTTACATTTTTCTTCTGTAATTTCCTTCCTTTTTCAGGGAACTGGATAGACGTGAGCTCTAATGAATAGCAGAGCAGAGCTGGGGGAGGAAAGACAGGAACTATTTTGTACAAATGTAAGAGGTGTGTGGCGGAAAGCCTATCTCTTGCTTTGGCTATTTGCTGCTGAGTTCCTTTTGCCTTTTTTACGCTGCAGCTGGGATGCCTTTTCCAGGACATGTGGTTGCAGTTTAGTGCATCTGTAATGCTGCCTTGGCAAGGCTCGTCTGAAGAAGTCGTGAAAGGAAGTCCCAGGAAAATACCTGAAGTGGGAACTGATGCAGGACCACGTTAAGCTGGTTGGCCCCATTTAGGTTGGGAAGCCCACCTCTTCTGCACCAATGGAAGCACCCAAGGACCCACTGCAAACACTCCTGGCATGTGCATTGGGTGGGATCTTTGCGATCTGCCTCTGTCGCTCATAACCAGCTCCAAAATGACTTTGCACAAAGATTCTTCTGACCCAAATGTACCTCACTACTACTGTATCTCTTTCACAGCCCCTAACGCAGTTACCACTGGCCTGGTAACGCGCTTCCATCCAGTGACCCTGCTGACAGACTGTACAAAAGGGCATAGCTTGCCTTTCCTTGCTGCCTCTGGGCAGCAGATGGCTAGAGTGGAGATGGTACCCAGTATGAAATAAATATTTCTGTTACATTCATGTTGCACCTGGTTGGCCTGGTGTCCCATACTGACCCCTCTGGACTGGGCAGCATGGAGCTAGGCGGTGGCATTGCCTTCATGCATCTCTGGAGACAGCGTGAGGCTGTGGGGTGGGGGGCTCTGTCTGCCCTCATCCTGCAGGAGGAGGTGGTGGGCTGGGCAATCATACAAGTAGCCCAGTGTTTTGGGACTTGCTTTTGACTCTGGAATGGAACAAAGGGGTTTTCCCTTCTGGGCTGCAACATTTTTTTCCTAGTTCCACACAGATGAATGTTTCTGGATCTCCTTAAAGATTACACCAGCCCCAAAACTGCTTGTTCATGCTTTGAGACCAGATTTATCAGCTGCTAGTCTTGTTCCTTGCACAGGAGAAAAATTCTTTAAGAAAGGTCTTTCTGCTTCAGGGCATGGCAAAGTGCTATTAAAGTGGCATGAAGGAGTAGCTACAACCACCCTGTAGCATGGCGAGCTTGTACACGTGATCTATCCTCGGAGCTCACTGCCTCAAGATATGAAGTGGGGTGAAATACTGACCAAGACTCATGAAAAGCTACCTGGTTCTGGAGCACTTCCACAGGTATGTTAGATCTTATTGTGTGTATCCATCCACTTGATCAACTATCTCCATCCTAGTTTCATGCTGCAAAGGTACAAACTATTGCCTGCTTGGCAAGAGGGCTAGGATTTACTAAGTGAGGAAAAATCTGTGGTTTTGTGTAAAGCAGCTGGTACCTTTCCCTGGGAGGAGGCATGTTACCGGACTGCTCTGATCCAGTGTCAGTCCCTGCTGTAGAGCTTCTCCTGTGAGCTTCCAGACATCAGAAGCAATCAGCTATCTCCTACTGCCTGACAGTGTTAGATTTTTTTGCCTCTCCTGATAAGAACTAACCTAGCATTTTACAACTGTATATCTGAAATTAGTAGCAGCTTAATCTCCCTCTGCTGGATCACTCAGAGGTGTAATTGTGCAGAAAAAAGGGTATTAAAATGCAAAACACTCTTCCATACTTTTTCATGTTAAATCCCTTCTTCCTTCTATTCTTCTTCTAATTCTACAAGAGGTTTTTTGAGGTTTTTTACTTTTTTCTCCCCCCCCCCCATGTGTGTGTCTGTGCGACTTTCATAAAGAGAAAGAGCTGGGCACGCAGAGAGAATAATTTCAATTTCTACATAAATCTCAGAAATGAATACTTAAATTCAAGCAAAAAATACATTCTTACACCTTTAATTTCCTCTCTATGAAGTATAATGAAAAAGCCTGATTATTTTTAATTCTTCCTTTTAATAATTCAGCAGCAGAGTGATTTAAAGCTGTGGACGATAATTACCTTTTCACTTCCCTGGTAAATGGAGTTTTAATAGAAATGGAAGCTCAAATGCTGGAATTAATTCAAACAGGTCAGCATCAGGTCATCCATAGCATCCTCTGTATAAATCATTTATCTGAAAAATGGCCTGCTTCTCAATTTCACAGGAATCCCTACCCAGAGGCTACATTTAAAAAGAAGACGCAATGTTTATATCTTGTAAAGCATGGAGGGGGGAAAAAAGTGCAATCCACATCATCTTGGAAGGATTTTTTCAATGCAAATTAAACTGCTAGTTGAAGGACAGGAGAGCAGGGGCTTGTCTAGATTAGGGAAATTCAGCTGTAGCTACAATGATCATTTACTGTGGAAGCTTATATAGATCCCATTATCTGAGCAGTTTGTGCTACTCAGTCTATTTATCTTCACACTACACCTGCTACACCTGCTACACCCATTTTATAGATGAGAGATGGAGGCGAGCAGTGTCATCCAGAGGGAGCAAAGCAGCTGAGACAAGACTCCCAAGTAGGGAGTAGGCTCTAATTACTACCCCATGCAGCCACTAAGGTCTTTCAGGAATAGAGGGAAAAAGTCTCTTCAGGTCAGCCATCCATGGAGGTGTGTTTTCTGAAAACTAGGAAGGAAACAGGCCAGGTTTGGCCAAAGCTGATCTTGCCCTGTGGACGGTGACCCCACAGAGCCGGCGCACCAAGTCTTCTGGCGCAGGGAGAAAGGGAAAGGCTGTGATGGCTTCACTCTGATGAGATTCCCAGAGATTGCACCAAGGTCCTGTCCTAATGGATTGAACTGCCAAACCTTCCCTGTGGGGTCAGGAGCTCTGCTGAAATGCTTACCCTGAGTAGTCCCCAGATGGTTTCCAGCCGGGGTTGATGTCCCTGGGCAGGGGGGATGAGCCCAGCAGCCTGTTGAAGTGGAAGGGGATGGGCCAGAAGCAGGGTTTGGCTGGAATCAGGCAAAGCAACTGGGGGTTAAATTTTTCATGAGAGCTAAACATAAGCCGCCTGGTCTCTAATTAAGCGCTGGGACGGCGGAACTTTAAAGCACTCCAGCTCTGATTCGCCACAAGTGCATGGTAATGATTTCTTTTCAAATGTCAAGCAGTTTTGTTTCTATTTCCTTTCATAAATAATTGGTGCTGAGCCGGTGGCAACACCAGCATCCAGCTGGCAGGAGGAGCCCGTGTGATCCACTTCTAGCATCCAGCCATGCACTGGGGTGTTACAGCATATCCCAGGAACACAGACAGGACTGCATGACTAAAGGGTGCTGCTCCACCGTAAAGAAAAAAAAAGGGATGAGAAAGCCCTTTCCCCCTGGGTGGAAATACGTGCTTTCCTGCTCTCAGTGCAGGGTGCAAGATGCCATTGCCATTTATTTGACATTTCCTATTTCATTCTATCATGTCTTCTGTTTTCACTAAGATTAACCCAGTGTTTACAGGGCGCGTTCATAGCAGGGAGCTGTGGCTGCACACTGTAGGGATGGAGGATGGCAAAAGACATGTGCTTTTCCACAGGAACAAGGGGGAGACCTCATGCCTGAGGCCCAGGCAAATTCTGGACAGCCCTTGCTCCAGCACCAGGTCACAAATGGGGAGGAGAGGAACATAGAAATGAGAGCTGGGTGGATGAATTGTTTGCCATCCTGTGTGCTGGGGAAGGAGCCTGGTTAGACAGGCTCTAAAGCGTGTGTGTTGGGGGATTGTTTTTATCGTGGTGCTTCTGGTTCACAAGTCTGCTTACCTTTCCATAATGCAGGACCTGCCTCTGGTTGTGCTAGTACTCACTGGTCAGCCAGCCCAGCACTGGGATGTGTCCTATAGGCAAGGCAAACGCTCTCGGTCTGTGCAGAGTGCTCCTGAACCTTGGTGGAACTGTTGCCTGTCTTCCACTGAGCTGCCAGCCTGCATGTAAAAAAGCACGTGCCCAGCTGTGCTGTTCTGGCAGAGGTGACACGGGCAGGGGGTGGTTCCAGGTGAGTCCTCCCCTTCCTGCTCCTCTGCAACTAAACAGCACGTCCTGCCGAGATGCGCTGCCCTTCCTGGACCTCCACTGGTTGCTGTTTTCTCTGCCTGTTAGACTCTACACTAATACTTCCGTATCCATTACCGTTTACAGCCATGTATTATACACCATTGCCTGAGGAACTCAAGCAAATGATTGCATTGCTGGAATCTCAAACTCTATCGGTAAATACAAATACAGCTTCCAGACATAAGCAATGGCCCAATCAGTCATCAAGTCAACGAGTTCAAACTGATGTCTTTTTTGGGGGACCTACTTAAAATGCTGCAGAAGTGCTGTATGTTATAAAAATGTTCAATGCAAGTTGCAGGTCCCTATTTAGACTGACACGCCCTAATCGGAAGTTAAATAATGCCCTTTTCCCTTTCCCTCCTTTCTGCTGTCTTCAGGGTTGGCACTGGCAGTACTATAAATGAGAATTGCATTCAATTAAAAAAATCAAGTGTTTCAAAAATGTAAAAACTTTGGAAATTGGATTAACAGACAGAAAGGTGACCCGCTGAGGGACATCCTGCTCTTACTGTAATGAAGAGATTGATCAGCTAACTGTCTTTCAAAGGAATGCCTGGAGATTTTCAGATTCCCCGGGCCTATCCAGCCTAGGAAGGCAGGTGCTTAAACCCTGTTTCTGCTTGCCTCTTACTGTATTCCTTATTTAGCCCCAGAAATATCTGAAGTGGCTATGCTGCCTATCTCAAGAGGGAAGGAAGAAAATAAATCAGACAAAATAGAAGCTGGGTTGTTTGCTGAAGGCATGGTGGAAAAATGTGTGCATGGCCTTCTGCCTCAGCTGCAGGGCAGTGCCATGGCTAATCTCTATCCTTGCTCTCATGTGTCAGATGCTTGCTGGGGACAGCCAGCTTGCCCTGTCTGTGGCCACTAAAGGTAGAGACCTGCATCGTATGCATTTTGCTCACAGATCCACGGACTGGCTTATGTATAGGAGAAGTACATGCATGCCCTGGTGTCTGCCAGTGCAGCAGGTATGCGTATGCCGTGCACATATAGTCATATCCCCATGCACATGTGGCTGTCCCATATAATCCAACCCTCCGTTATGGGAACAAGCTGGAGAAATGCAATGGGATGCTTCAAACAGCCAGGGCTGCTTGTTTCCCAGAGCCTTTCCCCTGTGCTGCTTGGTGTCACTGTCCTCTGAGTCACTGCTGGTTGCTTTGCTTTGGCAGGGCAGCTTGCAGCCCCTTGTACAAACTGGCCTTTCCCCTCTCATGTTGCAGTAATGATGTTTATTGAGTCGTGCACACATCCAGTCTCCTGCATTTTTCATGGCCCTGCTCTCCAGAGGCAGTGCAGCCTGCTAATCAAACAGTACCAAAACAGGTGATTGCTTCTGTTCCCTACTACAGCTGATAATTACCCTCCTTTCCCTGCAACAAGCTCTGACAACTGCCACCCCGTTGGTTGCTAGCCACAGATTTAATTGACATGTGGTCTATTACCTCTGCTCACACAGGCTCTCTGATTAAGTGTTAGGAGAAGGCGAATGGTGCCCTGTCCGTCTTCGAGCAAAGGAGGGAAGGAAACAGGCTGTGGAGCATTGCTGGAACCCAACCACTGATGGTGTTATTCATCCCGTGATAATAAGCCCTGCCTTTTCCATCCTGTCCTCCAATAGCAGTTCAGCAGGGGGTGGTGGCCACGATAGCAAGGCAGAGCCCTCACCTTACCAGTGCTGCTCTGCGAGAGGGCCACACAAGGTGGAGAAAGATTAAAGGGTGGAAGGGAGGGTCTCTTGAGACAGCCCAGCAAGAATCTGCTGTGTGAAATAGTCCCCTTTATTTGAAGGCCTCAACCTTGAAAGCAGTGAGGTAGCAATCCTGCTTTCCTTAGAGTGGAGTTTTTAACAGTTAGCAGGAAGAATGAGATAGGGCAGTTTCTGGCTCTCTAGAGCCAGTGCTCCAAGTGCTGCAACGCTCCTGGCTAGAAGGTCTACCAGAGGATACCCTTCTTCCAGACCACGTTTGACTTGCTGGTAGGTAATGATAGATGCCTTTGCAAGGAAAGAAGGTAGGAGACCGTGTGCAGTTAGCCATGGAGGGAGTGTTGCATTATTTCTTCAGGGCATGGCCAGAGCTCTGCAGAAACCTGCCCTGGGGGACTTGAAGAACTGCAGCTCTGCCCTTGAGTTACAGGAGGGCCTGAAGGCACAGCAGGATTGCTGAAGTGCAGGCAGCCATGCTCTTGTGAGTCCCTTGGCCTTGTTCCTGGCCAGCCAGCTCAGGAACTGCAGAAACCCCTCCTCGGCAGCACAGCGTCATGGCTCCTGCATCACTGGCACGTGGTGTGGGGGCTTCTTAGAGCTCATCTGTTAAAGGTAGCTGTGTAGCACCAGGAACGTGCCGTTGCTGTAATGAACTAATGCTGCAGGAACTGCACTCCTTGTGTTCCTTCATCCTCCTTCACCTGTCGCTCCCAGAGCCCGGATTTTTTAATCCCGATCTCAGATAGAGATGTAGCAATCAAAAATAAAACAAAAAGCAGTGCTTTGGGCTAACGGCCCCTTTCATCAGTTCAGTGCAGTGCACAGCTGTCATCTATTTCTTGCTGTGTGGACACTTGCTGCTGCCCTAGGTAAAGGCAAGCTCAATTCCAAGAGCTGCTATGACTCAGCTGTACCACTTCCCCAATCCCACCAAAAAACACCTTTCCCAGTGCGTGCTGTGTTCCAAGCACAAACTGGAACACGGTTTGTGTTCCTATGGCCTCTGCGTGCCAGGAGAGCTGTTCTGGTTATGGGGTAGGAAAATAGCTGCTTGAACCACTTCACTCGTGGTATGAGATAAGGAGTCTCTGGAATATTTTGGGAAATCCCTGGGGCTGTGGGACTTCATAGTGTGAAGGAAGAAACGTGCGGGATATGGAGGATATGTGGAGGCTTGAGAGAGAAAAAAAAAAAGCATCTGTTTTTCCTACCCTTTGCTAGAGAGTTACCCTTCACTTTCTACTTGTTTGTGGTGAACTGTATACTCTAGATGAGAAGAAATAAGTCTCATGTTATGGAAACATGGTGAAATCTGAAAAGTTGTGTTCTTGGTTCTCTCTCCCTGCACAGTTCTCAGTATCCTGCCTGAATGACCTGTGCACTGTCAGGGCCCATGGTCACATGCCATCTCTCCATCTCTCATCTCTCTGAAATGAAAACACATCCTCCAGACAAAGGAGCAACAAAGAGTGGTAATTTATGAATATTGAATAATTCAAGGGACTTCCATGCCCTGTTCTTTTTTTGTTATTGTCCCTTGGGAGAATCTACCCCCCGACACACACACATGTGGTCCGCACCATGCACACACACAAGGAATGGGAGAGGGGGAGACCCTCCTGGGAGACACAAACACAATACACGCTCCTTTCTTTTCTCATCCATCCATCCCTCCCTCCCTCTTGCCATCTCTTCCTCTGTATAAACACAACCGTCTCCCCAGCTATCCCTTTCCATACTTTTCTTTCTCTCTGTCTTGCACACACACCTCAGCCTTCCTGTGCTTTACCACCACAATATCCTCCAGTGTCCCTCAAGAGCACTCCATTTCAATAGGAGATGGGACTTGGGAATTTGGCTTTAATATTTCATAAGCTTCCTTCTAAAATGTAAAGCATATTTATGTTATTTGCATCAACTACCAGGAAAACAAATGCCTTTGATTTGCAAGCAGATCCTAACCTACTGCCCATTTTTCCAGGGCTGAGCATAAATAACACAATTTATTCAAAGGAACCCTTTCTCCTATTTACATTTATATTGAATAATTTAAAACTACTTTCTCCACTTCCATAAATTCATCCTTCTAGGATGGGGGAACCTGTCCATGTCTGAGGAACATGCTTCTAAGGGGAACTTTTAACTACACAAGCACACACATATGTTCGCAAATCTGATCATGTTCATGCCTGAGCATCCTCCAGGATGGGCTGACTGTACTGAGCAAAGAAAGAGGGCACACTTAGTGTTGGGGTTCTTGATGCAGGGGAGGCAACGGGGAACCCCAGAATGAGGGCTGCAAGTTGGATCATCCTGAGGAAGAGCTTTGATTGAGGACATTAAGATGCCAGGGTGAAGCACACTGAGCACTCTGGTCTTGCACTGATAACATTGTACCATCTGTGTTAATGTGGGAAAAAGAAGAGTTCGTGTCTCAAATGTAAACTGGCACTACAGCCTGTAAACTGGGAGAGCACAGGACCAAAAATCATCTGGCCCTTTCCATATTGTATTCCTTCCTCTTTTGCCTGCATCTGAAGAGGGGATACAAAAGGACTACGTTAGAGATCAACACGCTCTGATGCAAGACTGTAACAGAACAAACTCAGGCTCCCCAGTCTTAATGTTGGAAAAAGCTTGTAGGATTCAGCCTGCAGAGGGCTGAGCTCCTCCCAGCAGCGTCCAGGGAGGCAGATCTTCAGCTGGTGTCAATCTGTGATAATCAGTGAGTTGATTTAAACCCACCGAATACCACTTTCTCACTTTCATTTCCTCTCTCCCTGGACAGGTTTAGACTCTTTTGTCTCTTATCTCTTTCTAATAATTTATGTTTTCATCACCTTCTCTTCCTTAGGGTTTCTCTGGCAGCATTCTCCTAAGTTTAGTCTGTTTGCTAAACACAGAGTTAATGTTATTATTCTATACTGGCTTCCAGACACATTGTCCATCACTTAGGCATGACAGGGAAGTGAGCCAAAAATGAATCAAGTTATCACACTCCAATGGATGGGGGAATCTCCCTTGGAAACCCAAGCAGGAGCAGTCAGAGAGGAAATTCTACAGTGAATCTAATATAGGAGTGGGAGTCCAGATTAATTAGCAATAGAGAGCGTGGAAGTTTGAATAACGTCTAGTTGCCTAATCTAAAAACTGTCTCTATCACTCTTGAGACTCCAAGTTTTCCTTCCAGCGTAGAGCATGATTCAAACCTTCCTATGCGCCTTGGACAGCTGATGATTTTCTTCACCCTGTTTTTACAGGAGATCAGGTATGATGTTTTGGATTTCTTTTTGTGGATCTATGCTAATCTCAGCCTGTTGGACCTCTCTGTGTACAAGAGGCAAGCTTGATTGCAGTAGGTAGTTTATCCATGGGCTGTAGTGCAATAGATGGATCTCGCGTGGCTGAAAAATCTCCTGAGCTTACCTTTGCTAAATGGTAATTGTTAGTTTGCTGAGGGGGAGCCAGGGAAGTGGAGGAGGACCCTTGAAGCAGACAAAAGGAGGGGTAATTGGCCATGCAAGATCCACAGCTCCTCCGTGGTAGGAACCTATAAGTTTTAGACTTGCAAAGTGACTTACAGTATGTTTGGAGACCCCTTATCACAAGTGAGATGAAGAAATATTGTAGAAGGAAGAGAAATTGCAAGTAATTTGCCTGTCCTTTGGGAGTAACTTCTGCAAGCACTGATGAGAATCACATGTAGCTTTATGGAAAAGGTCAGGAAACTTCTGGGAGGAAGGAAGAGCCTGACATAGCACTGGGGAGGTGTGAGAGCACTGGAAGTAGAAATCCTGCCTCACCAGGCAGTGAGGGTGGGAAACCTCCTCTTCACTGCAGCTTTGGTTTATTAATAAGAGGGAATTCAGTCCCTCATGTGCTTAGTCTTTGCTTGACTGCGAAAGTGGTCAACTTATTCCACAGAAGTAGCAGATCCTCAAGTGTGGACAGTCACTTGCTTGATTCAAAAATGCTCAGAGAGCACCAGAAAGTTGCCATCTCCTATTCAGGTTTAGTGGTGAAGGCTTTGGGACCCCAGATCAGAAAGCCCTTAACTTGTTGTTTTTAAGGAGAAATTTGACTGATGACCCCAAGATGATTTGTACATAAACTGAGTGGATCAGATCATGAAGGGATGGGAGTTGGTCATGTTGGGCTATCCTAAAGGAAAATTCTAACAAGCTGCGGGAATTGCTACCCTCAAATTGGTGTAAATTAGTAGCCATTCAAATGAAATCCAAAGCACGCATGAACTCTTTGGGTAAATACACTTTTAATCTGGTGTTGACTCCATTAGAAACAGAGGAACCTAATCTCTGCCTGCAATAAAACTAGAGGAAGATCCTGGCAAATCAAAGCTGATAGAGTAACAGAAGTGTTAGTCTTTCAATTAAAAGTGGAGTAAATCCACCTGCATGTAATACCTCCCTAGAACCTTCCTCCTTAAAGATAGCTTCCATTTCTTTTCTCAGCCATTACTAGAATTTCAAGGTTAGAGATTAATTATAATGGTAATATTACCATTTATTTTCCTGCCAGCTGTACAGGGACAATAAATCTAGCTTGAAAATAAATTGTGATTACTGTGTTCACACTTAAAAGCTTGTGATACTGCCTCTGTATTAATGAAATATTATTGACTAATTCTGTTGAATTTGGCAAAAGCCCTGCCTTGCTGCTTCCACTTCCACTGCACTGAGGCACAGGTCTTGGAAATTAAGCAAGAGTTCAACTCCTGGCATCTAGCAAACTGGAGCATCAGAAAAGAAAATGATGAGCACTCTTTCTTTCCTCCTTGTTAATATAAAATAGCTTGTTTCCGTTCCCCCTTCTTTTATCTTGTTTATTTCTCTGAAGCCCAACACCCAGCAGGTACCTCCTGGTAGTGTTTATGTTTAAAGGCACAGATACCCATTTAATTAACTCCATAATTATATGGTAACTGGTGGCCTTCTGATTGCACAGTAAGCAGCATATAGATTAAGACAGTAATTTCATGGTTATTTCTGTCTTTCCCAACCGCTGATCTCTTAGGGACAAATTTGGATGTCTCTTACAAAGCTTATAATTAGGCAAAGCCTCACACTCAGGCCAGGGAGAGAGACTCGTGTTCTTGGGGGGGGGGGGGGGGGGGGGGGGGGTAATGCCAGAACCTCTGCACGTGACTATTCACCCAGTTATTAATGGTGTAAGGAATGAGCTGGAGCTTCCCGCCCAGGCTCAGCAGCACTAAGGGCTACATGACAGAGAGAATCCCTGTCTCTTACACTCTTACAGCTTGTGATATGAACAGCTGGGCTGGGGAAATGGAGGCAGATGGTGAGGAAGGGTCTGATTCATTTATCAGGTGCCATGTTAGGAGAGTTGTCCTCTTACTTCCGCTGCAATACAAAGGAAAGGATAAACACCTCCTGAGGATGATTCAGCCCACCTACAGAGCTGATGAATGGCCCGTGAGAGAGAGGATATGGCATGGGAGTCGGGAAACAGCTGCTGGACTTATTGCGCTCCCCTGCATCATCAACACCATGCTCAAATCAGAGGGATGGGAGTCCAAGGCAGCCTTTCCCTGTCCAGGACCCTATTGATGTGGCAATGTTACAGGAGAAAGCAGAGTTCAAAGGGCGGCTTCAGCACCCCTCATAGCAATGCTCACCCATCACCCTTGCTGATGGAGGTGAAGGCCTTAGGCTCTGCAGAGGCAGGGCGATTTGCGGTGCCCACACCAGTCATAGAGAAAGCAATGAACAGGGCTGGAGGGAGCTGATCAGAGAAAGTTGGCAGAAAACTCCTGCAGCAAATCTAGGCCAAGGGAAAGAAGAAATAACCTCTTCTACTCCCTGTCTTAGCACCTCTTTTGCTTCTTGCAGTGTCCATGCTTTTATAACTGCCTGATTGCTATACCCTTGGATGTAATTATCTCTATCTGAAGCCATTCTCATAACTATAAAGACAGATTTCCTGTGAGCTGCTGATGTTTGAAACTGGGGTCTACACACAAGATCAGCCACAACCCTTTCTGGGGGCTGCAACCGTGTGATACAATGAACAAATCCCACATGGCTGCACAGAGCATGAAACTCTTGGCTTTATTAACTCAAACTTCTTTACTGATATTAGACTCGTTATACCCGCAGAACAGATTGCCCATTAGCTAGGTAAATTGTGATAGGAAATGACAACAAGTTCCCTCCTCCTCTCCGAGTCTATCTCAGCTGGTGCGTCATGATCTTGTTTTTCCCCTTTTTGTCAACAGGCAGCTTATGTCAGGTATGAGGTTTTAGAATCCAGAGTGGAATCAGGAATGATAAAAATCACAGGGACTTCACAGTCTCTGTTGACTATGAGACTGGGCCACAGACCTTTGAAGCCAATGGCAGACTTTTCTCCATTTGACTAGATGTTGTGTCAGGACTTAAAAAGGATTAAAATAGAAAATAAAAGGTAGGAGCAGAATGAGAAATCGGAATGCCTTGGCAAACATTGGTGTCAGTGAGCATTGACTGAACCTAGTGCAAACCCTGTACAAGATTCAAAGGTGAGATCTACTGGTAGTTTCCACTGGATCTTCAAACTGTCTTTAGTTGTGAGAACATCTGGGAACCATATGGTACCGATGGCACTTGCCACAGAGCTTGATGTGCTGCAAATTTTGTTTAGGAACCAAAATAAAATCTTCTTTCTGGATACACTTCCCAAAGACCAAAATTGTGATATCCCCTCAAGCACCAAACAGGGGCCCATTAGAATGCTTGTGTTTGAACATTTGAAGCAATTATTCATGTTCATCCAGCTCCGAATAGCTACCAAACACCATGTGTTTTTCCTCAGTGTTAATAAAAACCTAAATGATTCTTCATTAAGAAGCCCATTAAGACGACTGCAGTTTCCTTGAAGCTCATTAGAGGATATTCTCACCACTAAATTATCACACTGGAGTTTTACAGAAGTCTGAGAAAAGATGCCCTGTTGTGATTAATTGATGATAGATTTTTCTCTCCTTTGCTTGCAGTCTGTTCCCCAGACTCGGCTTTGCTAATTTCCCAACCTTTGGGTTACATGGAGAATAACAGTGATCCTTCAGCTTTGCTTCATGGGAACGACATTCCAGAGCTGTGAGGTGCCGAGCCTGCCATCTGTACTTGTAGAGCTTCCCCTCCTCTTGCATCTTCCATCAGGGCCTCTCCTCCACAGAGGTGGCCAGGCGAAAGCTGGCCTGTCCAGGACAGGGCCTTCCTTGGAACATCTCTGCTGGAGGAGAGTCAACCCCTTCTTGCCCATGGGTAATCCCATGCAAGCGGCATGCAGGGCTAAAGCAGTAGCCTTGAGCTCTGCCCGTGCTGCCTGGAGCCTTGCTCTCCAGGCAGCAAAGTACCACACTGCACCCATTAAGTACACACCTTCCTCTTCCATTGAACTGGGAACCAACCTGCTGGCTGCTCCTTAATTCTCCCCTGTAACTCTTCCATCTCCAAAGCATTAGGATCAAGAGCAACGCAAAAATCTGAAATCCAAGTGGCAAAAACAATAGCAGAAGACAGACTCATTTAAGCTAAGTCCATCCTGGGTCAGTGGGTGTTCTCCCCACACCAGGTTCTCCTCAACCCAGTGGCAAGCTATAGGAGCTGGGGATCATTGAAGTGTGGGAACACAGTCTGCTTTAACAAAGCAAAGTGGCTCTAATCTCCCACTGAGTATTAAAAATCTCATTTTATGGTACATTATACACTTGGCCTTTTGAACAATCAGTGACCATAAATGGTGTTTGCATCCTGAAGCCAAATCCAGGGAAAGAACAAGAGATAAACTGTCTGGCTGGAGAGGATGGAGCAGGAAGGGCCAGCACTGCACAATTATTTATGTCCATTCAGAGACGTGGGGAAATTAGGTGCATTAATAGGGCTGCCAGGCCCTCCTCAGAACGGGGCTTTAAATTATATTGATGTGGTGCTAATAGGTGCACAGTTTGTCTTTTTTGTATTTCAGCTCAGGGCTTGGAACAGACACTTGGATAGCAAGTTTAGGCATATTCTGTCTCTTCAGGAGGATTTGTTTCAAGGGATTTGGAGTTTCAAAAGGCTGCAGAACCCGTTTGACTCGGCAAGATGATTAGGGAGGTGTTAGGGGTACAGAGACACAGTGCCCATCCAATCCAACCCAAGCCCAACATGGGACCCCATTCGGCATGCCACTGACAGAGGGCTGATATTCACTGTTTTCACTCAGACTTCATTCACTAATCAAGGGTCAGGAGTTCTTAAATCAGGATTTTGCCTGAAGAAGGAATGAAGAACAAATCTGAATATCCCCGTCTGAAGGTGTCCTTTGGCAAGCCGTGGTTTCAGGCAGGCAGAACATCTCATTTTTAAAGAAAAGTCCAGATTTAGGACCAGCTCTGAAGCACCTGTGACAATTTCTGTACAAGCAGGGACAGATTTTGCATTTCAGGAATCTTGAATGTGCCCGGATTACTCTCTCCTTTGGGTCAGTTTCCAGCACCACAAGGCACTCTCAGGGTGGCTGTTATCCCGTAGGGATGTGCAGGTAATCTGCTGGCCCTGCCTGTGACTGGGGCTCTGTGCAGGGTGTTCCCCTGTCTGGGGCCACTTGCAGCGTCAGACGGCTTGGGGAGGGAGGGGGTCAGTCCCTAGGCAGGTATGTGCTTTTCCTTTTCTGTCTGGCTTTCTGCTCACAATTGCTAACAGGAGTTGTTTGAATTCATCCCTGAGTATAACAGCAATAATAAAAGACTGTGCAAGGTATTTGACTGAAGTCCATGGGCTGCATACAAATGAAGGCGGCACGTTCTCCAGTCAGACGCTGGGGAAGAGTTTTCGAGGGAGCTGTGTGAGGAACAGCTCATGGCTCTTCCCTGACTGCTAAGATTCTTTTAGTAATTCCATCCACTCAGTCCAGTTTTATTATTTCTAAGATTTCAATCACTTCTTATCCTTATGAAGGGCAAAATTTCTTATGCAAGTGTCATGATATCACCCCACTGATTTTTAAGGGACTGTGCTACTGGTTACCCGGTTACATTTCATCCTTAAGTGCATTCTACACCACATCCTGTTTTTGTACAGAGCTCTGCTTTGCACATTTGGGGAAGGCTTCTTCAATTTTTGAAAGTAACTGGGCAGTGACTAGGCACAAGTAAATACCGTAGAAGTGGGAATGTCTGTGGAATTCAAATTCAGAAAGAAAAGAAGAATACAGACCTTGTGGTGGCTTTTTGTGGCAGAAAGCTGCTCCCTGGCATGGGCTGTGTACTGCTTGCACATTTCTGATCTGAAACTTGATCTGCAAGTACTTCTGAAGTAGGATGTGTTAAGGCATGACAGTATCTCTGGAGCTGTGTGTCCAGGCTTTTGGGGCACGCCTTCTGCTGAAGACTGTTGCGTTGTGGGGACTTAAAGGGCTCAGCCGTTTGCTGGTCTCTGGCCTCTGGTCCAGGGAATTTCTTCTTTTGCTTTCCTAGGGTTTGGGTCATACCTCCTATAAGAAGCCACTTTTTCTCAGGTGACAGAGGAAACCTCTGTCCACTCCTTCAGACTGTGTGGCTGCCCTTGCAAAGCTGCCTAGGAAATCCCTCCCACCTATGGATAAAAGTTCCTTGTATGTGGCTTGTTCCTTTCAGCTTTAATCTTCTCCAGAATCATCTATTAAATCAAGAGTGCGTCTGATTATCTGCTGTCATCTTTGGAGGAAAAGGAACAGAATTTGAAGGCAAACACTGTTTATTCATTCAATTCCTTCTGCAGCTCAGGCAGGAACGCTGGTCTTGGCACAGAATTAGCAGAGGAAGGGCAGTTCTGCAATTTGTTGGCTTGATATGACAGGCAATTTTCAGATCTAGATCAGAAAGTTATAGTGAAACTTTTAGAAGTGGCTGCATTTGGGTTTAGATTTGGGGGAGAAGAGTGTTAGTTTTACTTTAGTTTCAGAGAAAAGATATGGGTTTTCAATATGTCATGACAGTGTTTAATGGTTCAGTTCTATTATTGTGGCATCAACCGAAGCTAGCTGAGACCGGAGACTAGTTGTGCTATGCACTGCACAAGCATGAAGCAAACAGTCCCTCCCCAAAGAGCTCAGATATGCTAACAAACATAAAGAATAACTGAGGAAATTAACCAATGAGTAATGATTCATGACAATGGATGTATGTAATACCATTATTTTCTAATTCACTTCCTTCTGATCTGAGGGTGTAAGTACACCACTTGGATCAGCTGAGCGAAGCTGGTCTGGTGTCAAAGAAGTAATTGGGCCACATCTATGCAGTGGGCAAAACAGCGTAGTGAACTTGTGCATGGGGTGGTTTACAGCATCTGCTTCTTAAGGGAAAACTTTCTCCAGATGTCTTGGGAAAAACACAGGCATCCAAGATGATTTGACTGCAACTCAGAAATCCAGGCAGGAGCCAGCCAGGCCATCTGGGCACGTGCTGCATCTGTTTCTTCTCTTTCTCTCTCTCCCTCTCTTTCTCTCTTCATGAGCTGAGATAATTATTTCTGTGCATCGTGGTTCTAAAGCAAACATCCCTGATACTAGCCCTGCCTCTTATCATGAGGCAGCTGCAAAATTGCTTTCAAATTGTTTTACAATTGGGATTTGCTTGTGAACTTCTTGATTGAGCAATGCAAAACTGACATGAGAAAAGCATTTGGGAAGGAGGGAGCAGAAAGGAGGCCAAGAGGTTGAGGCTAGGGAGACTGAAGAGATGAAAGGAGGGGTGAAAGATGCTGTATTCAATGGAAGCTCATGTGTCACAGCAGAAGGGATGGCTTCCTTAGGTTTTCAGAGTGAGAAGCAGCTCGTGTGCTGTGCACAAAGTGCTGCTGCTGCCCTGTGTCTGTGCAGAGCCTAGCACTTGCAGGGCTGGCACATGGTTAGAGAGGCCGCGAAGTACTACAGGAAAGCCAATATCTTTGTGCCTATAATGCCTGCGCACACATTATGGTTAAAATAAGTCTAGTTGTTTGGGATGGACCTAGAATCCATTTAGCCTGGTGTCTTTTCTCCAACAGGGACAGAAAAAGGGGAATCACAGCCACTGTGCAAGCAAGTATGGAATCTAGTAAGAAACGAAACCCTCCAGGTGAAATTGTGTCCTCTGAGAAGTGAAAAGTAATTTTTCTACTGACTGCATCTGACCACAGTTCCACCATCCCCCATCAGATGCTGGGCCAAAGTTAGCACTGCTGCCAAGGTATTTCCTTGCAGTGCAATAAAAATAAAATACTATCTGATCCAGCAATTCTGATAGCAGTGACTTTGTTTAAGCAACTTCATAATGAATCCTAGTTCTTCTCCCAATAGATGCCTTTGCTATAATATCCTGGAGTAGCAATGGAATAAAATAAATCAGCTTTTACAAACTCATAAACACATAGAAGGGAATGTAAACCAATTTCTGATCTAGTTGAGGTGCACTGAGATTTCACAGAGTGGCATGAAGCTTGAGTGGATTCTGAAATTGCTCTTGAGCCTGTGAATTCATCTCTCCTTTCCTCTGCCAACGAAGATGTTGCTCTTAACTCTTTGAAAGCTGTCCATGTATTCACACTTTCTTTTGGTTTCTCTCCATATATGTGTGCACTGTATTGTCTTGTCCATGCACATACTATCTCCTGGAGCATTTTAAGAATGAAAACTGAGGGAACCCAGATTTTCTTCCTGTTTAGTTAGGCAGCCACATGGCATATAGAAATGCTTTTCAGTTTTACTTGTATCACTTCCTCTTGCTGGGGTGAGCGCAGCCAGGACCCAGGCACACTGCACTGCCTTGTGATAGACCCTGAAGAAATTACATGGATTTCTACCCTCTGAAGAGCCATCCCTTTGTAGGTCCATCCCCTAGCTCATGCCTAGAGCTAGCCTCTGGGGCCCAGGGGGAAAATTTTCTTCACTGAAGAGAAAATGTGGGCCTTTCCGCTTTCCCTCCCCACTCCCCATCAGAGAGATTATTGCTGTAACCCTTCTCCATCTCTTGGAAAGGGAGGAAAACCTGCCAGAGCAAGCCAGGGAGGCAGGACACTCTGCAGGATGCGGCAGAGTGGGGATGGGGTTGGCATGGCAACAGCATGGCACCGGTGAGCTCCCTGAGCCCCCCTCACCCCCCAGTACTGGCCTGCACGGAGGAGCAGCACACAGCATTGCTGTGATGGTGCTGGGGTCATGTGCTTTACCCAGCTGTCGGAGACAATGGGAAACGGGAAAAGCGAGGCCGAATGCTAAAATACTGCAGGGAGCAGCAGGGACGGCGAGTGAGCTGCGGCTGGGAACGCTCAGGTTTGATTTTGGTCATGGTGCCTCCAGCTACCTGCTCGAACTCTGCAAAACACCCAGCGCCTGACCTGGAGGTGGCTTGTGCCATGCAGGTACTGACTGCACGGACCCTGCGGACACAGCTCCGACCATCTGCTCGGCTGCTGGAGCCCACGCTGACAGCAGTGCTCTGCATGCCCAGAGCCTGTGGATGTCTCCTGGCAGAGAGGGACTTATGATGGGAGGGAGCTCTCCTGGCAACACGCTCACAGACACCTGCAGGCCTCCCTGTCCGGTGAGGGGTATCTTGCTCAGGGTGCTCCCACTCAAGAGAGCAATTATATTCACACTTCTTTCCTTCCCTCCTTGTCTCATTGCCCCAGAGAGCTGTTCTGAGACTCAGAAGGACAGGCTGAATGGAGCAAACTGAGATGAAGTTCAGCTTGTTGGCTGCAGATCAGCAGTTGATATCTATAGAAGCATGTGTGACAAATGACTGCACAGAAAGGGGCGACAGTGTATTCCCCTGGCTCTGCTGGGCAAGTTCTCTGCTTGCTGGGACCTCGGCAGTTCAATGCCACTGAGCAGATCTGTCCTTCCCTTTCTCTCATCCCCTCTCCCTCCTTGCCCACGGGTACTGGCAGGAAGCATGAACAAGTTCTCAGTGTTTGGAGCCTATTTTCCAGACTGTGAGTAAAAGACAGAACACGATTTTCTTGGCCAGATCGATTAACAACCCCCCACCATACACTGAGTCCTGAGAACACCACTTGGTGAGGTCCACAGATACTCCCATTAGACGCGGTCAGTGCTGCGTGTTTGCAAGCACTGTGGAGCCTGCTGGGAAACCAAGACACGTTCTCATCATCAGTCTGTCTTCACAGGAAACAAATGCCCATCCACTGTGTAATTAACCCAGTTAACAGAGACATTGATGCATGCTAACTCCATGAAGCCAGCTTATTATCTGCACTGCTAATTAGCCATGGGAAAAGAGACACAGGTTTTATGAATATCTGTTTAAGAAGGGGGGAGGAGGAAATGAAAACTTGTTGAAACTGATTTTTTTCCCAGTTCTTCCTTTCCTTTTCAAAGAGACGTGAAAGCAGAAACAAACTAAAGGTGCCCATGCTAAAGCAAAGATTGGTTTGAAGGGCTCAGGCAGAGTAGGCACACTTCATCTGGGCACATCTGGCCTCTGCAGTGGTGAACAGGGAAGGAAGTTTGCTAGCCTGGGTCAGACTCTCTCCTAGGAGTGTTTTTCTTATCAAGCAGTATCAGTACCTGTACTGGAAGTGTTGTATCATGCATGCAGCTTTAGCAGCAAAGCTGGGCTTTCCTCTAGCTTTGTGTACCCGCCCCTGCCTGCTCCATCAACATTCACCTCATGACAACGTGGTTTTTCATGTCTGTCTCTTCCAGACCTTGCAGTGTTCATTCACCTGTCTGCCATGGCGAGCACAAGCAGGGAACAGAGGGACTCTCTTTGCAATGGAGGGTGACAATAAAAGGCTGATTTAGTTGAGCTGTGGCTGGTGCTGCTGCCTGGGAAGGTGGTGGCAGACCCAAGGCTTTGGAGGTGTCACGTATGGAGAGGGAGTATGGTTTTGGAGTACCATTGTGAAGAGCTGTGGGGAGATGGGCTTTGCCATCAATTCCTGTACATCTTTCGGTCACAGTGATCTTTCTGTCTGCCTGGCGATATTGATCAATGCTGCTACTGAGCATATTGCCTGACCTGGCTGCAATGGGGGCTGGAAACAGCCCTGAGCAGGTACCAGGGAAGGCAGCAACAGCAATGCAGTATCCAGAACATACATCCAGTCTTGGCTCACAAAGCAGAGCCTGTCGCCCTCAAAGGAAGCTCGGTCTGGAGTTTGCTGCCGCATTTAGTATTCGGAGAGGAGTCCAATTCACTGATTGTGCTGATGGGATATGAAAAGGAGGATAGAGTTTTACTGCAGAGCAGTTGACCTTGCTCTAGAGATATTACCGATACACAGCTGCTATTCAACATTTCAAAACACTATAGTCATTATGTGAATCTGTCTGCTAAGAGAAGCAATTAGACTTCAGAGCATTACAACCCGCCTCTTAAAAAAAAGGGCACATTCAGGTGGGAGGATGGGGAAGTTCCCTCTCTGCCTCAGTTGGTGGGAGAGCTCTGGGGGAACATACAGGGTGCCTTTTCCTCTCATCGAGGGTCCAGGCGATGACCCTTCCCCACTTCAAACCAGTTGAAGACAGGCTGACCATGTGGTTCTACAGGGTGCTCAATGGAACAGGAGTTTGTAGTGGCAATCTCCAATGGTGAGACCAGTCAGTGAGGGGTTAAACACTAGAACAAATCCTATAGACTCTTCCAAGCTCTCCTCACTGTTGAGGGAACATCCTTGGTTCCCTCAACATGATCAGCCTGCTGCACACAGCTCCACGCTGGGGGACGTTGGAGCCACAGTAGCATGGTTTAACTAATGGTCGTGGTAATTTCCTCCTGTCCACCGGCTTATCCTATGTCATATCTCATCACCTCACTGTGAGGATATACGAAGGACTGCTTGGCTCCGAGATGGACAGGAGCATGGCTTCTTTAGGGCTTCCTGTTGTGAAGGCAGTATGCAGCCTGTGCAAGAGGGGTGTATCCCCAGCCCAGGGGAGGGGCTCTGATGTGGTAAAAGCCGTATGTTTCTGCTGCAGGTCTGTTTAATGATAAAATCTGATTCACGCTGGGCTTTTGCCTGGCAGAAGTTTATCCCTTTAAACTCTTTAATACCAGCATTAAGTAAATGCAGTCCTCGAACAAGAGGCTCAGATTGACAATCCCGGCGTCCTCACCGGGGCCCTGCTCCCACCTGCCTTGTTCCCAATGAACTCAGTAGGACAACTTGATTGTTTGAAGCTGAACACATGCTTAAGGGCTTTGCTCTGCTGGGGGCCTTAGTGCATCAAACAGGTGATGGGGCAGCACCAGCTGCACAGATTTAATAAATTCATGCCTGATGCTATTTGTCAGAGCAGAGTTCAGTTTTCAAGGCTTCTTTTTCAAACACCCTGCTGCCAAAACCAGGCCAGAGGCTTTGCTGACACGCACGCAGGCAGGGTGACTGCCCGAAGTCGGGAGGGTGCAGCACCACGGTGCAAAGATGAAGAAGGTGGAGAGAAAAACTCATAGCTGGAGGGCCCCATGCCTTTCCCAGGCTGTGCATCCTGGCTAGTGGAATTGGTGATGGGTGACCTCTTTCACATGGATCCTTCCACAGGCGCCAAAGTGTACTGACACGATTAGGGTTGCTGGCTTACTAACACACATCCTGCAGGGAGGAGACATCACAGAGGGATACATGAATAAACCATATCTGTAATTTGGCATGGGCTTCACTTGGTCATGTGGTTGACTGAAGTGCAGAGGTGGCAAAAGGGGACTCTCCTTCTTGCAAGAAAGTGTGAGGCTAATCTCAAGGGCTATTGCAAAATAGGATACTCAAGGTGAGGGAGGGAGGACAGGGAAGGTTTTTGTGCTTACTAGTGAGCTGAAAGTCTGTATCGCCGATTACACTTGTTCCGCTTGTACAGCACAGGGCTGGTGGCTTGTTTAACAATGCACAGTGCATTGTTCTCACTCCAGCCCTTAACACCACAAAATTGATATTGCTTTTCCACGGGCAGAGAGATAAGACTTGTGTTTAGTACGCTGTCAGGGCCATGATACCATCGCCACATGGGGAAATTAAAAATCTTGACATGGCAACAAAGCCCCTCTTCCCTCCTCAGCACGTCACTGGGCAGAACACAAGTTCCCAGCAGGAATAGTAAAGAGGACAGCAAGCGAGACGGGATATGCCAGTGAGAGAGACCCTGAGGCTGCGGAAAAGGGAGGAACTCCCGCACAGGAGGGGAGTGTAGAAAAAAACAGGTGGATCTCACAGCCATTAGCAGGGTTGAAGTCACACCTGAGACTGTCCCCACAACTTTAGGCTGAGCCTTTAAAGCAACCAATGGCTTTTCTGCCCTTCCCATGCCAGCTCTCCAAAATACACTCTCGCAGCGAAGTGTGTGTTTGTACGGCAGAGGGTGGGAAGCTGCCATGTACTACAGTCAGGAATGAGGGGTGATTAAGAGGGAACAAGAGAACTGGAAAGAGAATGGTGAGCATGACATTGCCTCTGACAGGCAGGCACAGTGGCAGTTTTTTTACTGAGATGCATTTTTTTCCTGCACTGAAAAGTGCTGATTTGTTGCAATAGAACTATTCAAGATTTGGAAGCATTCATGATGAATTTTCCAGGGTGGAAAAACATAGTTTGAAAATTATCAAGGCACCTCAGTCTCATACAATCAAGGCACAAAGTCTGGAAGAGTCTTAGCTGAAATTTACCATTTCACTTGAAGTTTAAACTTGTATGCTTTAAAATACCCTAAAGCTCAAAATCAAAATGGAACCATCTACAGTTATTGGAGTAAAGTGTGGAGTGACCCAATCTAAACTGTATTTCTGCTGGCCATCTTGGGAAAATTGGCAATACATTGACTCCTTACCTCAATTTGAGATGGATTTCTGTTAGTCAAAAAAAGATTGGGTTTGCCCCATCCTTTTTCTCTCTGTATGGTGTGACAAGAGCACACCAAGGTATGTCTGCAGAACCCGGCTATGCAGGACCCTGCAGTCTCTGTGCCCAGTGCACGTCTCTAGGAGGAGTCTCTCTTGCTGTGCTGGCTGTGCCAGGCTGGGCACTGTCTCTGCTGAGCAGGATGGGGCTGCCTTCCTACCTCATGATGAGAAAAAACATATTTTGTGGTGCTGCTGTGCTGGTTGTTGGTTAGAACAGAAGGAACATCACATCACACACATGGTTTTGTCAGAGGCAGATGGCTCCAGGAGGCCCCTCAGTTCAATATGAGAAGAATTAATGCAGTTTTAATTAAACTTACTTTACTGCCTGTGTGGGCCTGGGGGAGAGAAAGTGCTCAGAATTTTTCAGAACCTGTGGGGTTTTTTTCCTGCTTTCTCTTCCCCCCCCCCCCCCTTTTGTGGCCTCATATCTTTCTTCTGCAGGAGTCCTGCGCTCCTGAGCAGGACATCTCATCAGAGTTGTGTGAAAACCACACGTAGCAGCGGCAGGAGACTCATGATGGGTGGCAGAGAGCTGCTGTGAAGCTGAGGTTGCATGAGGAAAGAGCAGATGGTGTGAGAGGTAGCGGGAGCCATAGGATGAAGGTAGAGCCACAGAAGGTGTGGGGTTACCACCAGGTCTGGGTGAAGCAATGCCACAGAAGCCATGAGGGGAGGGACTACCTGAAGCCAGAACAGAAATAGAGGAGAAGGAACAGAAGACACTGGCGGAGCCTGAAAGAAGCCAACATGGGCTTTGTCCAAATATTTCCATACTAAAACAAATAAAATTTGTTGCCTGAGATGCCTGGCTCCCCTCCTTGAAGGCCTCTCCTTCCCCATCACTATGCTATTAATAAAGTTGATGATAAACAGAGCAAATCCTGTTGGATAAGTAATTAATCAGGAGGCAGGAGCAGTGGAACAGCATTCGTCTTGCAAAGCCAGAGATCTCTTAGCTGAGAAACCCCACAGCGCAGGGGGATGGGAAGGCAGTATGAGGAAGGGGAGTGCAGTCATCTGTCTGGATGGTTAGTGATGGACAGTGAGAAGACGATGGATCAGGAGACGAGATGTTCAGTTTCCTGAGACTGTCTCCTGCTTATGGGGAACATGTGTCGGACAAACCTGACCAGTCCTCTGAGACTGAAAATGGCTCAGGTACTCTGACACTTTAGCGGGGGACATAAGGTAAAAAGAGGGAGGGGCTGATGCAAAGAGAGATGAGCACAGGGGATGGCAAGGAGAGACTATTGCACAGAGGTGACTAATTTCAGCTGCTGGGAGTTCTAGGCCATGTTGTCCTGCTGCTTTTCTGGGAAAGTCCCACCACAGCCTGGCTGTGACGAGAGTGGGTTTCTGTTTCCATAGGCCTCCCTGGCCCAGCACTGCAGCCAGAGAAGAGGTGGGAGGGAAGCTGAACCTCAGCCCTGGCCAAGTCAAGAGAAAGACAAGAATGGGGCACTCCGAGAGGGACAAGCTGGAAAAGAACTGTCAGGAGCACATGATCTTGCAGTAGTTTTATTCTTTTTGAGGAAGTGGCAACTGAATCCCTAAAATGAAGGTCTGAGGGACAATGAAACCATGTGGCACGTCTACATATTTAAGCTTTAAATACTTTCTTTTGTAAAAGGCTGAACCAGCATTTACTTGTATCAGACAAAAATATACTGACTGTGATTTTAAAGCCCCATTTTGTCATCTAATAATAGCCTTCACCAAAGAAAGCAGCAAAGCAAAAGGGTGGACTATCCACAGGATAATCCCCAAAGCCAACCTAAATATTCTGATTTGAATATAAGGAACTGCCAAGTTCACCCAAAAGGGAAATAATCAGTTTCTGTCTCATCCCCAGAATATGAGTTTTCTCCTGTTTCTCTTCTATTGAATTAAATCAACCTAGTTCTATGTACCCCTAGCCAGCCAGATGCTTTCCCCCAGCCTGCAGGAGGTCTGGGAGTGCAGCGGGGAGGCCGAAGCTCCAGCATACTGCCTGCTGGAAAGGCAGGGATGCCGCAGTCCTGGCTGCTGCCGGGGCTGTGTCAGACCCCATGGGCAGCTCTGCCTTCCCCTCCTCAACCCAAGCAACTTGAAGAGGAGCAGGGCTCTGGAGTCTCTGCTTTATGCCAGTAATGACTGTCTGGAGTATTCCTATTTTCATAGATTTACTGGCTTAATGCTTTGTTAGAATGATAAAAGCTAGTTAATTATCCCTTATGAGAGTCTGCTTCCCCACCTGCCTTCCTCACCCCCCCACCCCCAGCCTCCTCGTGGCTATATATTTATCTTTTGTTCGTTCATTTGATTTGGAGCTGAATAAATTGGAAAAGCTGGAGTGATTCATGTACTGTGGATTGCATATTGATCTGGCACACTTTCCTCCTTAAAGTCCCCATTAGTCATGCCGATCAATGGTTCCTTCTGGCTGGGCATCTGTGTTTGCAGAGCCAAGAGAGGAGGCGCAGTCTGGAGGAAGGTCTGTGCACTTCACAGCCCCTGCCCAGACCCTGCTTTTTTGCACCCACCTTTGCCAGAAATTTAGATGCTTAAAACTTTGCAGAGGCAGGATAGTTCTGCTACATTCGTGCGTCCCAGAATGGCCTGGCCCACATTATCTGGAAAAGCTACACCCGAGGTATCACACACCTTGAGAAGTCCTGGCCGCAAGCGTGGTTTGGGCAGTGTTTCAGATGCTGTAGGAGACAGCCTGGAAGGGGCTTGTGCAGTATGTAATCCCATGTTGGTAGCACCTTTAGGGATCGCCTGGCTGATGATAAAAGTATTCACAGCCTCTGTCTCCATAGTGGTGTCTTAACCTTTAACTTCATCTCCTGGATTCTCTCCTGAGCTAGCAATGCCTGAAAGCACTCACCAGAGCAACTGAAAACTACATGTTTCCAACTGTGCCTGGTGGAACAACATACAATTCCTCCTTGCCTGCTACAGAGATGGAAAGGCACATTCACCGGAGTTTATGAGTAGGTATGTCTCCAGGCTCACAAAATGAATTAGCAGTTGAAGCAAAGACTTGATCCCAACCACCCTGTGCACTCAGTTTAGCATCTCCATTGTCAGATGATGCATCAAAAAGCTGCTTTAGGGCTGAGGAATTGGAGAGTTTGCTGGTCCAGGTGGAGAGGTAAGGAGAGCTAGGCATTGGCCAAGGGGGACTCAAGGGCAATGGATGTTAGCATGCCAGAATGGATCTGGTGACACCTGCTAGACCCTGAACACTGCCGGGAAACTTTTCCAGCTGCAGCAGAGCAGGGAGCACATTTGCAGCGGTCATAGATATTCCACGAGGTAAGGGGAACTCAAACACAGGCTGGCTGGACACAATCTGCCTGAGATTCAAAGGTTTCGGGCTTTCCTGGCAGGGGACAAAATGAACACAGGACGATTTGCAAATCAAAATCAAGGAGGATCAAAGGCAGCAGAGGTGGAGGAGGGAGCAGGAGCTGGAGAAAGGGAAGGGGGCCTCCCAGCCGCCAGCCTCCCCACCCGTCTAGCTGTGCTCTGTCTGGGGACGGGAGGTGGCAGGAACCAGGCATGCTGAGGGGAAAGGAGACACCTCTGAGTGATGGCAGCAAGTCCTGTGAGAGCCTACCTAATGCCGTAAACACTTGCAGGAGCTGATGTTGATTGCATCTCTGTCAGTGCACTTGTTTTGATGGGCATCAAAAGTCAGGGGTGTTATTTTGCGGGCTCCTAGAGAAATATTTCCTCCTGCATGGAAACCCACAAGGTTTTCCATCAAGACAGGGTGCTATCAAAACAATATCACTCTGCACTAGCCTAGCATCTTCCAGCAGAGCTTATAAAATAGTTTACTGAGGTACAGCAGCATGATCTTCCTCAGATGCAGACACAGCCAGCGTCTCCACAACTAAATGGGGCCATTTAGACCATCATCAGAGAGACATCAGCACCACCAAATCCAGGTCTCAACTTCCTGACTCCCTGTGTTTTCTCTGAATGACTTTCACACACGGCTGGGTAATACCATACAGGAATCTGGATCCATAACACATTTTTCAGTCCTCTGATGTTGGGAAGCAGTTTTAAGGTAGGTGCTGAGGTGGCAGACACCAAAATGCTACAGGTCAGTGGTTCTCAACCTGCACTTTGAAGATTGTTGGGGTCAACAGATTATATATAAGGAGCTGCAAGGAGAAACTAAGAAAAGCCAACTTGTAGTCAGCAGGCTTAACTGAGGTCTTCAGGGGTCAGAAAAACTATTCCTATATGGGAAACTTAACAGGATCAGAAATCAAAAAAAGGCTGAAAGCTCAGTATGTGACTGAGGCTAAGTACTCAAACGCGAGGATAATGCAGGAGGGCCTTTTAGTCTGTTTAATTTTATTTTTTTTTATATTTCTTCCACTCTGGGTTCTGCTCAAGAGGCCCAAGCTTTATGTCCCATGCCAGACCTCCTTCTGAGCCAGGCGACGTAGCTCTGAGCTACTCCTGAAAATAGCAGGGCTGCTGGAAGCAGTTGGTCGTTCAGCATTGCAGCTCATGCTGTCCTGATTGTGCCCTAAGAAAGGGACCAGGAGCCCCTCAGACTCCTCCGGTTGTCCCATGGCTATTTTGGAAGCCAGAGCGGTTTACCCCACGCTCAAAGCTACAGTTTTGCCCACACTAACAAAGCAAATTCAATTCATCTGAGTTGGGAAACCTTCCTCTGCCACTGTCTCAGTCTTGGGCCATAAGCAAGTCTCCTGCTCTCTCTTCAGGACTGGTCCCAGCCTGCCTCTGCTGGGAACAGCATCACTGGCAGCTGCAGGGAGCATTTCTCCTGTGCTTCACCACATGCTGCAGCCCCAGGTGGGCCTGGCAAAGATCTGGCTGCATCTCAGACTTTCCATGCAAACTCAGTCCTCCCCTGAGGCTGCTCGGAGCTGATGCGTCAAAGCTACATGTGGGCCTGGTTGTGTCCATTCCATAGGGTCCCCTTCTTTGTGTCTATGCTAGGTACGCAGCAGAAGGGGAGATGGGTGTGCCTTGTCCTGCCAGGCTGATAAGTCCTTCAGCAGCTTCAGATGTGCTAACACGTTCTGCCTGCCAAGTTCAGGGTGATCGGAGCATCTGACAGGCAGCAGCTTCCCTGTGTGTTAAACATTAATAGCTTTCCAGCTTTGCCTCTGGATTTTCTGCTGCTAAGACCCGAGCTGCCTCTCTTGAGATATCAGTCTGCGACAGAACAATTACTACCCAAGCTCCACACTTCTGAAGAGACCTGCCAGCTTTGGTACAGACAGGGAACGGATTGCCCAAGAGTGATTAAAGGAAATACGGGGGCATGAAAGGACTGAATCGAGGTTGTGTCACACGGGGGCATGCGGAGGACAGCTGCTGGGTTGTGGAATCCATCTCCACCGAGGAAGATGAGTGGATTGATTTCAGAGAGATGTTATTTCCAATATCTGATTACTCAAGGTGGCTTGGGCAAAAACTAGGGCCACAGTACAATTCTGCCACCATTTTCATCTGCCTCCTCTACTTTCCTCATTTTGAATAACTTTCCTAGTACCCATCTGCATCCTCACCTGATACATTTCTACAGACTTTTGGCTCTCTGCTCTGCTCCTCTCCAGCGATGGCGGCTTTTCAGGGAAGCTGCTCGAGGATGTAAATATGGCAATGTTGTATAAAGTCTCAGCAGCTTTTTTTCCTTCTTTTGTATATGATTCACAATTTTGTCTTTTGGGAAAACTCATGCCAGTGAAATATGTCTTCTCTGTGAAATTTCGCCAAGCCGAGGGTTTTCCCTGCTGAAAATATCTGAAACTGCAAGTGTTAGAGGTTTTGGTACAAATCTGCCTTCATGATATTCACCATTTGGAACTGATTCAAGATTTTCTTCATGGCCACGTGATCTTTCACATAGGCTAGATTTGAAAACAAACTCATTTTCCCTGCCAAAAAGGGAGGAATCCTTTCATGAAAACAGGATAAGTTCCAATTCAGCAATGATCCATGTAAACACAAAAATATAGGGTGCCATCTTTCATAAATCTAGGCATTAAAAGATCAGCTAACAGAAAATGGCATGATTACTTTGAAACCTACATCATTTGCGCTGTTGGATGGAAAAACATGGACACATGAAATAAAACCAGCAGGACACAAGTGTTAATTACTAGAGAAACAGTCCTTTCCTAAACAGTCTGTGTCTCTGTATGTAGGTCTCTCTCTGTCTCTCTTGCTGTCTCTTCTGGCTCATGAACCACAAAGGTATTTCTGCTGGTGCTTGGTGTGGAGGGCACAAGGTCTGGCCCAGACTTGCAGGAACTGGAAAGAAGAGGTGCAGTCGAGCCTGCTTGCTGCTTCACATCTTTTTGCTAGTTCCATACTACTTGTAAGCATCACGAGACCTTGCATAGCCTCGGTGTCATTGCTGGAGGGACAGATGTCTTTAGAGGCAATAGAAGGAGTTGGGTGCTGTGCAAATCGCAGGGCAGGATGGGGACTGAGGAGCTGAGGGGAAGGGGTCCTTCAGCTCCCACCTCTGTGGTGTTTACTCTCTGCTGGAAGAGGACCAGACCAGTGCGGAAGGACCTTGCCCATATCTGGAGGTCTGACAGTGAAATCCTATGCACTCATTTTGCCGATCTTTTATCGATCCTGCATGTGACAGGAGGCAACTCAGGCTCCCTGACAGAGGGTTTGCCTTGTTCAATAAGCAAGCCCAGCTGGCAGCTCTCTGCATCAGCCCTGGGCTATCTGAGGAGGCAGGGTGCCTTGGAAAAAGCATTCCTCCTCTTGAAGTTTTTTTTTTTTTTTTATTCGTGTTGCAGAGTGGCACAGATGGGCATAAGCAGAGAGGTGTGTGGAGCGAGGGGAACTCCAAACAGCTTGCGGTTTGAGGCATGGATTTAGCCTTGAGGAAAGCACCAGCTCAACTTGGGACAGCTGTGGCCCGGGGATAAGCGAGAACAAGCTTTCTGTCATGCTG
Source organism: Vanellus vanellus (assembly GCF_965231255.1). Taxonomy (NCBI): domain Eukaryota; kingdom Metazoa; phylum Chordata; class Aves; order Charadriiformes; family Charadriidae; genus Vanellus; species Vanellus vanellus. The sequence continues at coordinate 6,411,371 of NC_138926.1, read as the reverse complement.
ATTCGCTTCCCCTGACACCGGTAGCTGCCAAAGGGGCACACCACAGCAGCAGTACAGGCATTTCTCCCCTGAGGAGCTGTGTGAGACTTGTGTGCTGGTTGTGGGGTGCTGCAGGATCCCCCTCCCTGGTCACCACTGGGACCACGTGAGGAGAACATCCCTCTGTGACCCAGAAGCTTAGTATGAAATGGAAACCCTGGAAGTGTCTCCAGCCTCAGCAGCTTTTTGCAGCAGAGGTTCGAAGTGACACAGGCATGCTCTGCAGGGAGCGTGGCTAAGTGGAGGAAGCAGCATGTTACACGGTGCTGTGTACAGCTGCTAACCCCTAAGTCCCTGCAGGTAGGAGGGACTCGGCAGACCCTTTCCTCACTGAGGAGAATGTTCCTCTTCTCTCGTCTCCTTTGCTGCTCAGCAAGGAGCACTGACGCTTCCCTGTCCCCATCTCCCCCTGGTACCACTCACGCCATCCGTCACCTGACTTCACTTAGGAGCCCTGCCCATACACCCTCACTTTTTATAGCTGCAGCCAGCCTCTGAGGGATTATATGGCCTAATGGTTCCATCCATTTGCTTTTCTAATAGTCATATTAGTAATATTGTGAGTGCTCGGAGTCACAGATAAATCCTAGTGCTATAAAGCCACTTCTGCATTTCATGCCACAGAGCCCTTTTCACTCAAGTCACTCCTCTGGCACAAAGCTCTCATCTAGCTCAAGGCATGTGTCACTATCCTCCAAGGCCCTAACCGAATTTGTTGGAGACAAGGCCTGTTGCTTTAATCTGTAGACAAAGTTTTCCTCCACTGTTTCCCCTCAACATGCACACACTTTATTACAGTGCAAATGAAAGTGTCTATTAATTTCTCACTTGGTTGTTTATCTGGTGAAATTGTTGGAAGGGGAGAGAACAGAAAGAATTTTCTTTTCATTTTCTAGAATGAAAGAAATAGAGAAAGAGAGAGAGAGAAAGAGAGGGAAAGAAGGAGAGAAAGAAGGAGAGAAGAGAAAAAAGAGAAAGAACGAAAGGGCAAAAGGAAGAGAAAGAGGGAGAGAGCACAAAAGAGAGCAAAAGATCAAGAAAGAGAGCAAGAGAAAGAAAGAAAGAGAAAGAAAGAAAGCCTGTTGGTATTTCTTTTTCTGGCAGCAAGGGACTGGAGACTGATCGTGGTGTAGACTCGCTTTTCACATAGGTAGCACTGCCTTGATCACACCACTGCTGGTACTGAGTCTGGGTGAAAACCTTCCCTTTTGTTATGGTCTCATTTACTAATGCAACCACCCCAACTACTTAACCTTCCCTGGTGAAAATAACTTGGAAGAGATGAGATCAGAAGGAAAAAAGAAATAAAGTACATATTTACCACCCTGTTAATATTTATGAGGACTATGAACCAGATTAATTTCCATGCACCATTTCACCTGCAATGCTTTCCTTCCATATTTATGTAAGGGGGAAATAAACAAACAAACAATAAGAAATCCAAATATCTAGCTTGTTTTAGATGGTGCATGAGCCATCTGTCATTTAAATCAGGATACTTTGCTTTGTGCAGAAGGAGTCTTCCTCTGCATCTTTTTGGTCAGTGGGAATCATTTCCAAGCTTCAGGCCAAGGGATGGCTTCCCTTTCAGTGTTCTGCAGCCATCTCCTATGTCAGCTCGGGGATCACTAGCTCTCAAACCAGGACACTACCTGGAAGTAAGGAATCACAATTTGCTTGGTTTTTAGGATTCAGAGACCCAGGAGGATTTTTTGGGAGAGCCAGCAGCAGTCCCTGCAGGATGGAGTCCCTTACAATGGATAGGATCCCATGCCAGGCATTAAATTGGAGAGAAAGAGAATTTGCTGCTGCAGCAGCATCAAAGGGTTGAGAGTATTATTATAGGGGCAAGAGACCCTGAGACTGGGCTTTTTCTCTGAGTGGTGCCATACAGTCCTATGGGAAGCAAGACCTACAGGTCAGATATGGGCAGGAAAGGGCCTTCCTCAGAGTCCCAGAGAAAGCAAAAATCAGGTCCGTGACAAACCCACCATACTGACAGACCATGCACTTCAGTATCCATTTGACTGCACCTCTTTATCCTAATCCCAGGTGGTTGCAGATTTATTATTCAGAAATACTACTGCTGCTGTTTGGGTACTCCCAATCCCCCAAGGAAACATTTCCTTATTGTCTCTAGGAGAAACATAGTCAAGCCTGTTTATAAAACTAGTTATTGGTATAAATTAACATTTAAAACCCTCTACAGTTTACATTTCCATTTATAAAATCTCCTGTTAGGATTATTTGATAATGCAAATTCTCATCTACTGGCTTAATAGACCCTTCAGTGTTGGGGTGGGTTTTGATTTCAATTGCTTTTTTTTTCTTCTTCTAGTAATAGGATCTGCTATACATATGACAGATTTGTCAGTGGAATTTTAACAAATAATATTAAATGAACTTTAAATGCCATTCGTATCATCAGTTTTTAATTTCAAAAGTGTCACCCTATTGCGTTTTGGGAATATGTAAATTAACAGTTCACCTACTAAATTTTATGGCAGCCCAACGTGTCTAGAATACTTTCTGCTGATATTTCTGTTTATTTAATCCTTGCAATATAAGGGAAAGATTAGCTGTTCATATTTTTTATATTTGTTTTATAGTGGTTTGGATGTTTTTCATTAATGAAATGATTTAAAGTTATGCAAAACAAGGTTCAAACTGTATTGGAAGTTGACTATGAAATACACAGCTTGGGAGGGGGGGAACGGCTAAAGAGACAGAAAGATAGTACTGTGCAACAGTGTGTGATAAGAGTATTTAAAACCCTGTATTCATCCGGCTTTACAACAAGATACATACAAAAGAGACGCTGACCATGTATATCACATCTGAAGTGTAGGAAGGGAGGATAGCTAATTTGGATATCCAGACTCTTCCATTGCAGAGCTTTACATCCTGGTAAACCACTGTTCCTCTTTGAGAAAGAGCAGTTCTCACATGGGTAATATTTTACTTACATTTTTTAAGTGTTTAGGGACCCTAAAGAGATGCTGCAGACACTGGAACTTTATTTTTGTGGAATCTTGCTTAGAATTGTTAATAATGCTTGCAGGGAAAAGGGAATGGGAAGGATGGTCTTTTCGAGTGACAGGAATGACACAGGACTTTAATGAAGCTCCGAAGGGGGAGGTGGAGAGAGAATAGAAGACTTCATGTGATCTGAACAAGTGGGTGAAGTCTGATAGGAAACAGGTTGGTGTGAAACGCTTGCAAGCTCCTAACCTGCTGTCTCCCTGAGCCTGGGCTTTAGGCTCCACATTCATGGAACCCAGTCCTCACAGATTCTGCCCTCCAAAGCAACACTCGGGGTACCCTCTGTGGACCCCAGACCTCCCGGGTGCCCCCCTTGTCCATAGTGGCTGCTGGTCTGGCTCCCAGCAGGACAGCACAGGCAGGCAAAGAGGAAGGATAAGGATGGGTCCCATTTCAGCCTGTTCCTACCAGTAGCATGGGTGCAACTGGCTCGCTCAGCCCTTTGGACTTACTCTAGCGTAACTTACTGGGTGGGAGACGCACAGCCTGAGGGAGACAATTATTCCCGCTCAGTGCAGGGGAAGGGGAAAACTCTGTGTTGCAACTCAAGTCCCATGGCTATCTGTAACAGGCCGAGGGCCCTTCTGGCTGAAACCAACCCTCACCACATCCAGATGGTACCATGCTGTTTTGCATCCAAATGGGATTGCGAGAGATGGGCCTGAATGTACCAGAATCAACCAGCTGTGTGTCTGCATGAGTGCTGGTGGGAAGGTTTCCAGAGGTGCTGCCCTTCTCCCACATATGCACGGCTTTTCCAGATGAGCTGCTGGGGATGGATGCTGGGAACCAGCCAGCTGGAAGAATGGAGCAAGCCTGAGTGCTGGTTGGTGCTGGCAGGGCAGAAGCGGATTTGTTTTTGGAGGCATTTATCTGTGGGACAATGAGGAAGGGGCTTAGGAAATGTGGTGGGAAACAGGCTGAGAACTCATCCTGACATTGCTTAGATAAAGAGCACCGTGGTAGGCACTTTGTTAAGGTAGGACAGAACAGGGAGGCCCTATGGGGAAAGCTTGAATCCCATAGGGACAGTCTGTCCCTCCCACCTGCATGTGCCCCAAAACAGGGCTGCCATGCCAACCCCTGGAGACTGATCAGGGATTGGGACCCTGTAGCGCTTGTACAGGGAGTGGGGGGAGACTGGAAGTCCACTTGCATCCATGCAAGCTCCCTGCCAGACATCTCTAATGAAAGAACCCTCCTGATCACTTCATCACTTCATCAGCCTACCACTTCATCAGAGAAAATTAGTTTAACCAGGGAGAGAAGCATCTCTCATGAAGCTGTCCAAGCGAGAGAGCCTCTCTGTCTCTTACAGGCCCTCACTTCTCCTCCAACACAGTGGGATCCCTGGGGACTTGCCAGCAAACTTTCAGGTACATCTCCATTAATTACCATGAGCTGGTTAACCAGACAGTAATCATAAATCCCTCTCATTTGTTACTGGCCAGTGATTACAGCAGCAGCAGGAGAGGTGGAGGCGAAGGGAGCAGAGAGACATTGATTCCCATGGCAGGAAGATGGCAGCTCATCAAACACAGTCTGTTGCTTGCGTGTGCCTGGGCATGCAGGTCTTTGCACAGGTAATGACTGGAGCAAACGTTGATTTGGTCAGACATAGGCTTGAGAGGCTCTTACAGGATGCTCTGTGGTATGGGTGTTTGTGGTTCTGTGGCCCAGAATGTGGTGTTTGGAGTTGGTCAGGAGGAGGGCTGGCTCCTGCTGGAGAACAGCCAAGAGGCTAACACACGGTCTTCTAACTCACCCGGGTTTCTCTCCTCTCTCACCTGAGGCACTGAAATAGATCTATCCCTTGAACTCAGCTGGCAGGGTCAGACATTTCTGCACAAGGCAGAGATCTGGCTTTTCCAGGCAGGGGACAGAGGACATGAGAGTATTGGCAGGCTTCAGGGTGTGTTCCAAGCCGGGCAGGGCAGCCCTCCCCTGGGCACTGGGTCGCTATCATACCACAGCCAGCAGGCACGTGTAAGCATGTGCTGTGCCCTCAGTGCCACCTGAGCAGAGGCAAGCAATGACTGACACACGTGGCCGGAAGCAGCTACCTTACGGTGGAATTCTTGCTTCTGCAGGAGCACAGCCCTTTACAGCTAGATAAATAACTCCCTTTGGATCATTTTGCTACACTGACTTCATGACCCATGCCGACGTGCTCAAACACAAGAAAGGATCATCTTGTTAATTGCAATCCTCTTGTTATGCAAAGTCATCAGCAGACTAATGTCCCATGTTATTACCAGGTACTACAGACACCTCAATTCAAACAGAAGCCAGGATGTGTGCAAAGAGAGACCTGAGGCCTACGGCTGGCTGGCAAGCTGGCTCGGCTCTGGGGGTACCTTGGGAAGGCAGACAACTCTCTCGTGTTACTGAGTCAGAGACTGTGACAGCAAAGGGGAGCCAGTTTTTACAGCTGAAGGAGAACAAAACACTCTCCTGCAAAAGCGCCTCTGTTGCTCTGCCACCTTGTTCCCCAAGTTGCAGTTTCCTCCTCTTCCACTGATGTCTGCCAAGCCCATAAACTGCTCATTATCATCATTGCCCTGAGACATTGCCCAGGCTGTGCAGTCTCCATCTTTGGAAGCTTTCAGGACCAAACTGGATCAAGTTCTGAGTGACCTGCTCTGAACTCGCAGGTAGCCCTGCTTTGAGCCAGAGGTTGTGCCAGAGACCCCCTGGGGTCCCTTCCCACCTGAACTTAGTCACAGGTACTAAGCCCTCAGCTGAAAATCACTCATGGACTCCACACCACAGTTGCTGAGGCCTCTGCAGATCAAGAGTTTCAAAAATACACAGTTTTGGATCACTGGTTCTTTTCTGTTGTTGTTTATTTCAAAAGAACTGGAGTATTTATTTGAGTAGAAACACGCTGGTGGGATGCACTACACTTGTCTGTGGTGTTTTCCTGCCCCAGCGCTGTTTTTTTAATGGGGGTGGTATTCCCTGGAGGATTATTTGACTCCAGTAAGCAGCTTTTGATGTACTGTAGGACACAGTTCTGCGAGAAGGAAGCTGGAGCCAAAACAGCCGCCTGTTACTGTGGGAAGCACACGCTCTGCACTGCAATGTTGATCTCATTCGCTCTAAGTGAATGCAGGGCTTTTGAAGTGACACTGATAGTAAGTAAGCGAAGTGTTCTGCTTAATCGCAGACCGTGTGTGCTCCTGAGAGAGATGGAGCCAGCTTCTCTCTCACACCCAATATGAAACATCCGGAGCAAGACAAGGGAGCTCTGAGTCCCCCTTAGGGAACCACAGTGCAGCAAATGTTTGTCCAGAGGAGGGACCCCAGAGACACTGAAGGGTGCTGCATGCTTAAATAGGACAAAAGAGCCACAGAAAATAGAAAGCCCCCTTGAGAAGTCACTTGGTATCAAGAGCCTTGGACAAACTCAGCCACCCATGCAAAAAGAAAGCTATCCGTGTGCGCAGCACAAGACAGCTTTACGCAGAACCCTCTGCCTGGTTGCAGGGCAGGGCTGGGCTGGGATCCACCCTTCACAGCAGCTTGTCTGAAGAGGACAAGGGGAGGGCTTGCTTTCAGCAGGCTTGAGAACCACCCTAAGGTACAGCTATTCTTAAAAGAGAAAATCTCTTCTTACACAAAACACCCTCTTCCAGCCCCTTGTCCTTAAGTGACCCAGCTGTGTGGCTGAGCCCTCTATGGTACCTGCTGTCATCTGTCATGAGAAACTGCCGCTGGAAGAACACTCTGGGATGCAATAATTCAGATTATTTATATACAGAGATATCCCGCCCTTTCATATCAGACGGAGTGGTACTCAGAAGGCTCCTCTGAGTTTCAACCAGAAGCTCTGGATAAAATATCGCTTGTGGTACAGTGTCAAGTGTGTCACAGCAGAATTGCTGGCAAAGTGGAAGGGCCTTAGCAAGGCCTATATTTCTCTCAGTGCTCTCTTTAGCTTGCAGCTTGCCAAAACTGGTGGCTTCCCAGACACTGGGAGAGAGACAATTACCTTTCTTTCTTGGTCTTCCCCTCCCTGGCTGCCTGCTCACACATCCTGCAGCTTTCACATCTATTTCTTTGTCTCTCCTTTGCTCTGAAATTCCCTTGTCTTTTCTCTTTAAGCTGCAGTGGCAGTAGTTGGGTTGTGGGAGCCTTCAATTTCCTATTCAGTGCATCATGGAGCAGTAATTTTCTGCACTTCCATAATTAGGGGAATTTTAAGCAAACTACCCTGTGGATGATTACAGCCGGATTCAATTTCTGTTGCTTTGATCACCAAAGGATGAAGACGCTGCTTGAATATTTGGTTATGTGCTCTGCCTAAAGAAGAACCTCACACCAGCTGCTGCCTTCCTGTCTTCTCTCTCCACTTCGCTCCTTTCAGTCCCCGTCACCCCTCCCTACCAATTCAGAGATTGTCGTCCTGCTGCTTCTTCAGTACAAGTGGAAGTAAATGCCCCTTTCTGAAAGCTGAAGCTCTGTTAAGATCAGGTTGTTTTCCCAGCTAAGAGACAGCATGATTTGATTATTAGAGCAGGGCATAAGGAAAGTGTAGTCAGGGAATTTAATTTCCAGGCATGTGCCTCAGTTTCCTCATCTATAAAGTGATGAGGGACAGGGTATTAATTTGCTGTTCTGCTTTGTAAAGGCTCCTATATGCAATGTTCCAAGGGTGCAAGCCTGATTTCTTGGGTCTGCAAGATGGATTGGGAAACCCTGTGATATCAAGGTGTCTTTGAAGTGATAATTGGTTCTTTCTGTTTTTATCAGCTTTAAGACCCAGGAATAAACAGGAGACCTTTTGCCATTACCTTTTTCCTTTAGCCATGCTTTAGCTATCTCCCTGATCAGCTGCTTTACGCTCCAGGGCTGGGAAGTCACCCACGAAAGAATGGTCCATTGCAGCATTCAATAGTTTCTAGTTGCAGAGAGAGGGAAATGACAGAGCACGGCTGAACTTGCTGAGGACACCCTGTGTGTTTCCTGAGCCTCCACGAATGTCTAGTGAGGGCCGCGGTGAGTGGGAAGGATGTAGGACAGGAGACATAGGGAGATGCATTTCAGGATTTAGGAAGAGGACAGAACAGAGGAAAGGGGCTGGGATGATCAGTAGAAGAGTCAGACCACAGCAACTTCACCCCAGCTCACATACACAGATTGTGGCAGGAGATGCACCAGACCTGCCACAGTCCTCCCCAGCACAGGGGAAGGTCAGACCTTACCTTCCACAGGTAGCTGTTCTGCATGGGAGATCACACTGAAGGAGATTCTGCCTTCCTGTTCCCAAATGTGAGTGTGATGGGCTGTCAGCTCCGGTATATTAATAGACTATTAATGCTTCCAAGTTTCCTGAGCCACGTGTATGGGTTTTCCATAGGTTAATTAGGCCATATTTCAGGATAATTACAGCTGTATATTTCTACACTAATTAAGTGGCTTTAAAACATACCCACAATGTAGCTCAGTGAATCATAATTAAACTTCCTCTGCCTCCTGCTATACACTATGGAACTAATACCCATAAAAGACCCAAATGCTGCTCCTTGCCAGCAGCAAATTAGAGCTCACAAAAATAATCTTATGGAATGTATCTTTTTTATAGAATCATGTACAAATTAATTCAAAATGAATATTACATGAGTCATCAAAATGCTTCAGCTTCCTTCTCTTTATTTATATTTATCCTCCCACGTGAGCTGTCACCTGGTGGGGACGGTGGGGAAACAGGGTGAGGGGAGAGTGACTCATTCATGAAACCTTTGCTGACAGCAATGTGCTTTGCTCTTCCCTCCTTTTGAGCTGGGGAAGGTTTAAGGTCCATGGGAAAATTGATGGTGAAATCTGCGCTTATTTCTTCCACTTCCGTCAAAGTCCGCATGCTGAGGCTGCTGTTAGGTGCTGGTAGGGGTAAAGGGGACTGGTACGGGCTGCTGGCTGTTAATGCCCCTCTGCTAGACGTCAGTGACCCTGCAGCTCAGCAGGTGAAGCGGGTTGTGTGGGGTAGCTGGAGCTTGCCCAGCCAGCATCAGCCTGATGCAGTGAGGAGCAGTCTGGTACGTCCGGGAAATGAGTGGCCAGGGACGCAGGCAGCCCAGCTGGCAGTGGCCTATGGCAGGTGCGACCAGTTTGGTCCTCTCTGTGGGCCGTGCCTTTCTCCAGCGTGGAGAGCATCTTCAGTTTGGTTATTGTTTGTCCTCACAAATACCGGTGGGTCTGGTTGCCCTGAAGGCAAAGAACCACCTTTCTGGTCTAACTGTATCCATAAATGTTTTTCTCTCTTTGCCCTCCTTTGTTGCTGTTTAGCCGGAGGACTGAAGTTCCCTCCTTTTTCCTCTGCTGTTTGTAGACACAGACATCAGATGCCCTTTCAGCCTTCACTTTTGTGAGACAAAAATGCCAGCCCCTTCTCTGCGAGGTTTGTCATTCCCTAAACAATCCCAGTAATCCCTTCTCTGTCCTGGTTTCTTTTCTGTTGCTCAAGACGTGATCTATCCCTTTCTTTGTGCCTCGTGTCAAGGTATTATCGCTGCCTCCTGCCTACTGGAAAGCTGCTGTTAAGCCATTCTAGTCTTTTCACTGGCTGCTTGTAGGCACAGCGTCCTGACACTTGGCTGGGGGCCCCCAGATTCTCCTGCAATACAAATAATAATCGTACTCTTCTCCCTTATATCAGATATTGCCATTTCCAGTGGAACTTTGTCACCCCTGAGCAAATTTAAACTATCATTTATTTTCACCCTCTTTGCCCCCGTCCCCCTTCCTGTGTCTGTGAATGGTGTTCAGCCATTTAAAAAGGCCTGGAAAACTGGGATTAGATATAGGGAAATGTTTTGGCCAGCAGTTTTCAGACAATATCTATTTGCATTTTTCAACTGATTTACTCTGGTTGTACCTACATGCCTTTGATGTGAGCTTGCAGCAAACATTCTAGTGGATGAATTAATAATTAGATGGTGCAGTCATGGGTGCTCTAGAAATAAAATTATACAGGTAGACAGATAGATAGATAGATCATTCTGACTGAGAGAAGTGAATTTTAAGCAATGTTATAGTGCATTAATGGAAATCAAATGTGATATTCTTATTCACCCTGGAAACTCATTCCAGGGGTTGAGTTCAGCTACTCATGAGACAGACACAACGCCATGTGAGTGGTCTAGCCAATCCGAAACAGCTCTCATTTCGAGGTCTGAATTTTTGCAACTAATTTCTGCTGCAAAGCAAAGCAAATTCAAAACTTCCACTAGGACTGGAGTTTCACACCCAAAGTCCCTCTGCCATTTTTATGCATAACCTCACCTAATGAATAGATTCTGGGAGAGACATCTTCATGCAGAGAGCTCACAGACAGGAATGGAAGCCAAATTTGTAGGATTATTGATGAATTATTCAGCCATCTCTGCCTGTAACATTGACATGTAAGTCAGGAGCTTAATGCCCTGAGGCACCACATTCATTGTGGGAGTACAAATCCTGGAGTGCTGGTTTATAATCAACATATTGCATAAATGCCTCTTACTTGTGCAAATCAATTTTCTCTAGGTCTCAGGCCTTAATCTCAAGTGCCTCCTGCTTGGGAACAAAAAAATTAAGTTTTGGGTGGGGCTTATTCCCTATGGCTTATGTCAAAAGTTCATACTGAGCAAGGGGGCAGGGAAACTGCTTGGTGCATTACTTATTTGTAATAAATCATAGAATCATAGAATGGTTTAGGTTGGAAAGGACCTTGAAGATCATCGAGTTCCAACCCCCCTGCCATAGGCAGGGACACTTCCCACCAGCCCAGGTTGCCCAAGGCCACGTCCAGCCTGGCCTTGAACACCTCCAGGGATGGGGCCTCAACAACCTCTCTGGGCAACCTGTTCCAGTGTCTCACCACCCTCACAGTGAAAAACTTCTTCCTAATGTTCAATCTGAACCTGCCCTCTTCCAGTTTAAAGCCATTCCCCCTCGTCCTATCACTACATGCCCTAGTAAAACGTCCTTCCCCAGCTCTCCTGCAGGCCCCCTTTAGGGACTGGAAGGCCACAATAAGATCTCCCTGGAGCCTTCTCTTCTCCAGGCTGAACAGCCCCAACTCTTTCAGCCTCTCCTCATAGGAGAGGTGCTCCAGCCCTTGGATCATCCTCGTGGCTCTCCTCTGAACACGTTCCAGCAGGTCTATGTCCTTCTTATGTTGGGGACTCCAGAGCTGGATGCAGTACTCCAGGTGGGGTCTCATGAGAGTGGAGTAGAGGGGCAGAATCACCTCCTTTGACCTGCTGGCCACGCTTCTTTTGATGCAGTTGGCCTTCTGGGCTGCAATCACACATTGCTGGCTCATGTTGAGCTTCTCGTCAATCAGCACCCCCAGGTCCTTCTCCTTAGGGCTGCTCTCCAGCCATTCCCCACCCAGTCTGTATTTGTGCTTGGGATTGCCCCGAACCAGATGTAGGACCTTGCACTTGGCCTTGTTGAACTGCATGAGGTTGGCTTTGGGCCCACCTCTGCAGCCTGTCCAGGTCCCTCTGGATGGCATCCCTCCCCTCCAGCGTGTCTACCTCGCCGAACAGCTTGGTATCATCGGCAAACTTGCTGAGGGTGCACTCAACCCCACTGTCCGTGTTGCCGACAAAGATGTTGGACAGTACAGACCCCAGTACCGACCCCTGAGGAACGCCACTCGTCACTGCTTTCCACTTGGACATCGAGCTATTGACCGCAACTCTTTGAGTGCAACTGTCCAGCCAGTTCTTTATCCACTGAGTGGTCTATCCACGTCTCTTCAATTTAGAGATCACTATGTCGTGTGGGACAGTGTCAAACGCTTTGCACAAGTCCAACTAGATGACATCAGTTGATCTTCCCTTGTCTACTGCTGCTATAAACCCTTCGTAGAAGGCCACCAAATTTGTCAGGCATGACTTGCCCTTGGTGAAGCCATGCTGGCTGTCACCAATCACCTCCTATGTGCCTCAGCAGAGTTTCCAGGAGGATCTGCTCCATGATCTTGCCAGGCACAGAGGTGAGACTGACTGGCCTGTAGCTCCCTGGGTCTTCCTTATTTCCCTTTTTGAAAATAGGGGTTATGTTTCCCCTTTTCCAGTCAGCAGTAACCTTGCCAGACCACCACGACTTCTCAAATATGATGGCTAGTGGCTTAGCGACTTCATCTGCCAGTTCCCTCAGGACCCGCAGATGTATCTCATCAGGTTCCCATGGACTTGTGCACCTTCAGATTCCTCAGGTGGTCTCGCACTTGATCTTCACCTACAGTGGGCGGTTTTCCATTTTCCCAATCCTCACCTTTGCATTCTGCATCAAGGGTAGTGTGGCTGCAGTCCTTGCCAGTGAAGACTGAGGCAAAAAAGTCATTGAGTACCTCAGTGACTCAATGGATGGGAGAGGAAAAAATGCAACAAGACAATGCAGGTGGGGTCTAAGGAAAAGCTTTCCAATTATGAGAGGAGTGAGGCATGGGAACAAGTTATCCAGGAGAGTCATTGCATTTTCTCCCTTAGAGGCTTATAAAGGTGGGCTTAGTCAGCATCTGGTAAGGACATTTTGGGTACAGGTGATTCTGCTTCAGTGAAAGAGGGAGGGATGCAATGTTGTCCTGAGGTCCCTCCCAGCTGTACATGTTTAAGACAGAAAGGATGATAATTAAATTATGGGTCAGCTGAGACAGTCCTCAGTTGTGATGAAAATGTTTCAGAAACATCGCTGAGTATGAGACACATAAGCCTTGGCAATATGCAGATTCCCCAGTATGGATGATATCTGCTTTAATTCAAACCACAGACACCTTGTCCTGCTACAATCATCAATGCTCAAGGTGGCTTTCTTTTCAAAAGGCCTATAAGCAGCAAGGAGAGAAGAGGAGGGAATTGAGCAGATCTTGGAAGGCTTCCACCTCTCCTCTGCTCTCTCCCTGGAGTCAAGTTGCATGTCCAGCAATACTGTACGGGGCTACTCCTCCCCTCAGCCAAATGTAAATCTGCCCCAAGCTTTGTCCCAAAGCCTCCAGGACTTACAATAGCAGTGTCTTATGAAAAAAAAAAAAAAAAAAAACAAAACACCAAAACCCACTGACATTGGGTCATTTTTAGACTTGTGAGGATTTTTAAAGCTGTTTGAAAGTTTTGGGTGCCCTGTTCAAGTTCAGATGGAAGGGCGTCAGCTTTCCCCTCTGCCTGCCCACCCAGGCTTGGGAACAACACTTGCCACATGCCATTAACCCAGCTTTCACGTTGCACTCCCCAGGGGGATATTTTTCTGGCTCTGGAGAAAACAAGGGGCTGTATTTTGATGCAACCTGCTAAGTGCCCTGCAACACTTAGACTGGAAGGCACCGTGTAAAATGTGAACCATTATCATTAATCGCTCCGCTATGTTGCTGCTGACTTTTATGTGGCAGGCACTGCAGTCTATAACAAGCTACTGTCACTGTAAAAATATTCCTTTACATTTGTGGCTGAGCTGGAAGGCAGATCGGCAGAAGGGGAATAAGCATTTGCAGCTGCTGAGGGGGGAGAGGGGGGCTGATGCTTTGCAGGGGTTGGCAGAGGTATGGGGAAGAGTCAAGGCCAGATGCAGCTTCAGTAGGGCTGGGGCTGCACCAGGCAGTGCTTCCAGCAGGAGTTACAGTTTGCTGCAATAACTCCATCCCTGAGTGCAAACACAGGAGGCTTGGCTCTCTGAATACAAATGGACTTTGTTGCTGTGTGGACGGCCTGAGAAAAACCAGGCACATCCTTTCCTGCAGTTGGACAGTAATAGTACACCTGTGGTGAGTTCCAGTGAAATTCTGGATTAGGGAGCGTAACTGGGTGCTGGGCATTTGATTTTGAGGACTGAAGGAATGCTGCCAGAGGGAAGGAGAGAGCAGGGTCGAGGAGGGCTCCCATTCTAGGCGACTCACAGGGCAGGAGAGGCCTGTTGGAGCAAAGCAGCGGTGCTGGCGGTACATCGAGATTGGAGCGAAAGAGCTAGAGAAAAGGAGAGTGCAATGGGGCTGCAATGGCCCTTCGTTGTGCAGAAGGCGGAGGGTCGCTGCTAGGCAGGGCTGAGAGCCCGGGCTGCGATAGAGTGCATCCCCAGGGACTCCGCACACACCACAGAAGAGCTCTTCAGGGTGTAGGTGGGCTCAACAAATGGCAATCAAGTATGTCCAAGACAGAAGAGAAGCTGACAACTACATCTCCTTTCAGAGACACCCCTTCCTGGTAGACAGCTCCTCTGTGATGGAGGGCACGGGACTGTGGCTTGGCTACACCACTGAAATCCAGCTGTGCTCCCATCTCCTCCTGCCTCTACTCCCCCTGAAAGGGGGTGCGATCCTCCAAACAAGCTGCAGCCCCTTGCCCTCGTCTTGCAAATAGAGCTGGTAACAGATTAAAGGAGAGAGCAGAGGATTTGTTCTAGAAGAAATGTTATCACCTCAGGCAGTTTTAATAAACTGATAATCAAATAAAGAACAGACTACAATAAATTAACATCTTTTACCAGGAGCCAGGCAAGACTGTCCTTTCAAAGCCATTGTCAGTGTTGTAACTGGTGAGAAGAAAGAGGGAGGGGAGAAGAAGGAGCAGCGAGGGGAAAAGCAGGGGAAAAAAACCCAAGGCATTTAACCCCGCTTGTTAGACATGCGAATCCCACGTCTAATTTCCGACGGCCTTACACCATGTGTGAGCGCTGATAAGGCCCTGTGTGAAATTGACAGCTCAGTCTGAGGCGTCTATCTGCCATAAACCATTTCTTTATTGCACAGATAAAGGAGTGAGACTGGCTGAGCATGACTGTGCGATTAAACCTTCCATCCGAAGAAGGAAAGGTGAAGAAAGAAACACATACCCATTAAGACCGCTATTAGTTAATGAGCAAGTGTGCGTGTGTGCGATGATGCAGTATTTGCACACGCACAGACACACCTGGTCCCAGGCTGTGTGTGAGAGCGGAGCAGAATGGAGGTGGAAAGGCTGGGCGGGCAGTGGAGGGAGTAGGGGGGGTGCGAGCACTGTGGTGGGTTTGGACACGTGTGCAAGAAACTGAGTGTGAGAAGCAGGTAAATAGGGAGCAGTCTGGGTGCAAACCATGTTTTGGCACAGTCAGCTGTGCTTGTGAGGACGGGCGTGCGGCAATGCCGGAGGAGCAGACCGGGCTGCGGCTGGATAACAGAGCAGCGCTGGTGCTGCCTGATGGAGCGGCTGTCCGAGCTCAGCTGTGAGGGTTCTGTGCTTTGGGTACTGAGAGTTTGATGGCTTTCCTGGGGGGTGCTACATGGCCTGTCATGTTTCCTGAGAGTGTTATCCTTGCGCTTTTGATGCTGCTTTACATGCGTCTCTATCTCTGGTGCAGTCCGCAGCTAAGAGCACTGGTGGTCAGTAGGGCAGTAGAAAGGGGAGAGATGTACAGCCCTCAGGCTCTTTCAGCTATGGATTCCTCCTCTCCTTTCCCCAGCCGGGGAAGGTCCCATCTCAGTGCCTGGACAGTGGCCTAACATGGCACTATGTGGCAGAAAGTGGTGTGCCCCTTCCTGTCCTCACTGCTAATGGAAGCCAGTGTACTGGGGAGGAGGGAACGAGTGGCCCAGAGGGCGTCAAAACACTTGGACTGGAGCAGGCCTTTTAAATCAGAGCAGATGGCCACATTAGCCCTGCAAAAGAGCAGCAGCTCTCCCTGTTCATCACTGGCCCCCCATCCAGTCTCAGCCTTCCAATTTTCTCTGCAAGCCTTTGACAGCTGCTCCCGGGGAAATTGCACTCGTGTGGTGAGCCGGGGTTAGAGAAACGTAGCCCTCACCTCCTTTTCATTACCAATAAGCACGCATTCCCTTTGTCTTCTAAAGCAATTTCATAGCCGGTGCACAAACACGGAGCCATCAAAGGAGCCTTTCACTGGGCTGGCACGAGAGACAATGGGAAGCAGATACACCTTCATCAACAAAGAGGCGCATTTCCATTTTGATAACAAATGTCTCTGGCTCCCCGTTGAACACCCGCATCTTGTTTTCCCTCTGTTTTCTCTCCCCTTCCCCGAGCCAGCGAGAGGAGTCCGCCAAGCAGAATGGTGCATACAATAGCATTTCCCCCTTCCCTCCCATTGCCAGTTGTTGTGCTGACAGATCTGATAGGCCTGCGTGCCATGGTTTGCCTTTCGCTCTAAACAGGAGAGAGAGAGAGAAAAGCAGGCCTTATTTTCCTTCCTTCAGTGTTATCTTCCTCTTTCATGTTCTCATGACAATGCCACCATGGTGATAGAAAAGGAGAGATTCAGGAGCTGCCAAAAGAGCCACCGAGCCTTTTTCTGCCTGTGCCCTTCCCCCGGGTGTGCGCACGCTGGACAAAATGTGGCTCCCGCAGAACTGGAGCGTTCCTGGGCTTGCACCGCGGCTGAGTGTGGCTCCCCAGGCTCATCATTTTAACTGGCTGCCTGGATGCAAGTAGGGCTGCACAGACACGGTGCTCCCAACCAACTGACACGTGGGAAACCCTGCGTGGACACGTACAGGGCTGCTGCCCTCTTAGGATTGGTGGACACAGCCCTAACCATACAAAGACAAGCAGACAGCTATCATAATGAGAGGACTCCACCCATTTCTAAATTATTTACCTGTTTAACCTCCTCCATGAACTAATTATCTCCAGCAACTGCACAGCGGATCTCAGCCCATGTTGCAGAAGATGAAAAACACTGGTTCCTCTTGCTTTTGCCAGACTGAGAAAGCAAAGCACTGAGTTTCCGTCCATCTCCTTGTCTTGGCCTGATGCTGTCTCATGGTTAAGGTGTTTTCCATGCTGTCTGAGCAAGACCAACATCTTGTGACTTGTTTGCATTGGAGACAAGGAGCCTGGTGTTATTAGGCATTGTGTTACAGAGGGAAATTAGCATAGACAGCCCTCCTGGTTCGGCTGCTGTCTCCCAGGCTTTGCAATATTCATGTCCCCACGGTCAGAGGAAATGTGAGCACATTCCCCTGTGAGCAGCTCCCAGCTGGGGTGTCCTGACAAGGGAATACATCAGAGAGTGAGTCAAAGCCAATGGGGACAGGGGGAGGCGAACTGGGAGAAATTCTGCTCTGAGCATTCAGACTCCAAACCAACACTGCCCTGATGTTGTCATGGCTGTCGAACATCACAGCTGATTTCGGCCACTGGGGATCCCGGGAAAGGCAGGAGAGGAAATGAAGAGCTCCAGCTCTTTGTCCTTAGTGGCAGTCTGTGACCGAGCCCTGGCTGAGCACAGCAAGGCTGAGTTTGCTCCCTCCAGACTGCTGGGGGAGGATCCTGAAACGTGGTTGGAAGGATGTGATGATGAACCATACAGGTTCCTCCCTTTACACTGTGAAGTGGCGGTCCAGAGAAGGGCTCCAGTGCCAGGAGCAGGCCAGAACGATGCTTAGTCTGTCTCCTTTTTCTGAGTCTCTGGTAACAAAATGCAAACAAGCAGTAGCAACTCCCTCTTGTGATGGTGAAGACCACATGCATGCACTTGCTGCTGGTCCTCAGCAGCTAGATAGCTTTACTCCCCAGAGCTTGTTTTTATTGCTATTATCTCATCTACCAACACTTTTTGCTCAGGTAAAATTTCCAGCCTCAGCAGAAGAGCAGTTTCTTTATCAGACTCATCCTGAGAGGATGAACAGATGCCTTCTTTCATTGCAGTACCTCTTGGTGACATGCCATGGTGCAGGGATTGAGAGAGAAGCAGGGCTGGAAGGGTAAGCTGATTTGGAAGAAAGAAAGAGTGAAAGGATGGGTGAAAGGCAACCTAAAGAGAGGGAGAGTGAAATGCAAAGAGGGTAAGGGAACACACAGGAGACCTTTATAAGGGTAGGAGGGAATGAAAGAGTGGGGAAGTGATGAAAACAGAAAGGGAAAGAAGCATTGCATATGATGGATTGTTCACCACGAATCCAAGATCAAAATGCCAACTAAATTAGGGTATCATAGGTCACTGAACAGAAATTGCACAATGGCTGAATCTCTAACAAAGGTTAAAACACAGAACAAAGACAAATAATGACACAATCCAGAGTCAGTGACCATAAACTCTACACAAAAAGGAGGGCGTCCCAGAGATGATGGGAAAGCAGAAGAAATCATTGCTTGCAATCAGTGTTCAGTGGGTCAGACTGAAAATAAAATGTGCTTTTCAGAGCTAGAATCCTAGATGCAATCACAGATGCAGGTTTGACAATGTCTTTCAATAAAATTAATACACTTAAAACGATCAGAATGAGAAGCCAACATCAGCTTAGGGACAGACAGAAACATGCTTAAAGTGTACAGTATTGTATATAAATGTTAGAATGAAGGAAAGAAACCCTGGGAATTTTTCAGTGAAGTCTTTGGTTGGAAAATAACAATTTAGCTAAATTGAAGTCCTTTGCATTGAAAAGGGCAGTTTTGCTAAACTTCTGGTTTTGAAAACATTTACAGAAAAGAATTGAAATGGTTGAAGCATACCAGTTTTAGCCTGGTTTTCTAAGGAAAGGAAGCTTATGAGATCACACCACATATGGTATGCGTGAGAAAAGTCAATTCCTTTTCTGTCCCCTCCTACAGCTTTTGAACCCTTTGAGCGGCTTCAGCCAAATTTGACAAAGGGATAGTGGGCCTCAGTGTTATTAAACTCTACACAGGTTTGTGCAAGAGGGAGGCATGTAGAAAAGATGTTGAGAAAGCAGCTGGGTTGTGACATTGAACACCGGCACCCATTTTTAGGGCTGATTACTCTGTTTTGATGAGGAACGAGCCTTGGGGTCAGTTGCACGGGTAGTCCCCATCACCTGGGGAAACCCATCCTGCCTGGCCCTGCTCTGGTCCCTGGGGTCTCACACCCACCAGCCTGGGCCCAGAGTTCCAGAAACCCTGACTCCCCCTAATCTTATACATAAACCATCTCTGCTCTCCCAGACAGGTTGTCCTCCAGGTGACTTTTGGGGTTGCTATGGCAGCAAAATTGATAACTCCCATCTAAAAAGGCAATTCAGTGTTGCACAGGAAGATCAACAGCATCCATCATGCCTGTACCCCATAGGTGCTGGGGTATATGACCACCACATCTACTTCAGCTGTATTTTTCAAAAGTCCTGTAACTGTATGCTGTTAGTTGGACCATCCTATGAAGAGGAAGCTGTAGCCCAGCATGTGGAAAGTGAGTGAAAGACAAATTCTTGCTTTGCCACAGATGTTTTACTTCACCTTAGATAATTCTCAGTAGAAGGCGGCTATGACCATGGATGCTGCTTGTCAGATGCTCAGCAGTGCGCTGCTCTTTGGGGGGATGCTTTGGGTCCTGCGCACGGTGATAGATGCTCCTTCAGCTTCTTATCTTGTTCTGCTGCGAGTCTAAGATAGTGGAGACTTGCTGGATTTCTTCAGGGTACTCTCTTTTTAATACCTCAGATCTGCCCGGCAGCCAATGAGGTTGTATAAATAGAAAGAATCTAGGGATGCAAAAGATGGAAAGGCAGGGCATGTGGCCTGTGACATAAACCCAGTCTGTTATCTCTCTCTCCAGACTGAGGGCAGATCTGGGAGTCATTCATCCTGCAACCAGTCTTACAGCAGCTGGCTTCAGATCTCAACCTGACAACTCTCCCTGCAGATGTAAGGGCCAGAGTTTGTCTCTAAGGTGGTTCATTTTCCTTGGCCCTTTCCACAGACACTGGATTTGGCACAGTGCATTCAGGAGGCAAAGCTATGGACTCCCTGGTCCCTGGACGGACCAGGAGAGGAGGCAGACCCTGTGCGCTGGCTCCCTGGAGGGCAGCTGCAGCTCACGGTAGCTCAGCAGCGCACACAGCAGCTATACTGAGTGGGAAGAAGAGAAAGGGAGTGAGGATAGACACACGGCAAAGCTGAGAGCACAGCCTGGATATAAAACCTCCTGGCTGCAAAGAATTCAGGTGACAACAGCATGTGAAAGATCCCCTCAGTGGTGTAGACATTTCTAGGGTCATCATATCTCACCCTTTTTTGACACAATTGTCTCTCTGTGAAATAATGTTAAAAGCAAACACCGGTCCTCTGCCCTCCAAAATCCCAGGCAAAAAGACAATGATGATATCCAGCTGCTTGTACTACAGCACTTAATAAATGTTGACATTTTTACAGAGAGAACTGTCTAAGTATTTTCTTGGTGTTAATATGATCTACATGGGATTAACAGGATCCCCAAAATTGTTCTCTCATCATGCAAGTAAAGGCATATTTGCTTTTGCCTCTTATTTTGCACCTGATTATAACTCTCCTTCCTTTTGATGCTGAGACGATGGAGCAGGGAGGGGATTAGCCCCCTCCAGCTCCCCAGACCTGGGGAGCCTCTTTACACCTCCCTGCCCCCTCCCTGGCAGCACGGGCACGCTGCCCTGCTCTCCTGCTGAAGCAGTTGCTGTGCTGCTCAACTCTGCTCTCCTTCATTTTCCCTTTTGACCTACCTTATTTTTAGCTGCTTCTCACAGCTCTCTGAGCTGTGTATTTCTTCAGCTTTGATTGTAGCGGCTGAGGTAGCAATAGCAAGTGCAATTTTCAAGCTATGTTTCATGGACGGTTTAGAATAAAACCCCCTGCATTAGCCTGAGCAGGCTCCATAGCGTTCACAAAGCGACTGCTTAGTACGCACCACATGCTGCACTCTGCCCTCTCTTCCATCCACTCGCCCATCCATAAGAAGGGCCGGAAGGAGGATCCAGGGAACTACAGGCCAGTCAGTCTGACATCGGTGCCTGGGAAGGTCATGGAGCAGATCATCCTCAGTGCCATCACACGGCACATGCAAGAGAACAGGGTGATCAGGCCCAGTCAGCATGGCTTTGTGAAAGGCAGGTCATGCCTGTCAAACCTGATCTCCTTCTATGACAAGGTGACCCACTTGCTGGACAAGGGAAAAGCTGTGGATGTTGTCTACCTGGATTTTTGCAAGGCTTTTGACACCGTTTCCCATAGCATTCTCCTGGAGAAACTGGCTGCTCATGGCCTGGACAGGTATACTCTTCGTTGGGTAAAAAACTGGCTGGATGGCCGTGTCCAGAGAGTGGTGGTAAATGGAGTTAAATCCAGTTGGTGTCCAGTGACGAGTGGTGTCCCCCAGGGATCGGTGCTGGGGCCCGTTCTCTTTAATATCTTTATCAACGATCTGGATGAGGGGATCGAGTGCTCCCTCAGTAAGTTCGCAGACGACACTAAACTGGGGGGGCGTGTTGATCTGCTTGAGGGTAGATTGGCTCTGCAGAGGGATCTGGACAGGCTGGACAGATGGGCTGAGGCCAATGGTATGAGGTTCAACAAGGCCAAGTGTCGGGTCCTGCACTTGGGTCACAACAACCCCATGCAGCGCTACAGACTGGGGGCGGAGTGGCTCGAAAGCTGCCTGGCAGAAAAGGACCTGGGGGTGTTGGTGGACAACCGGCTGAGCATGAGCCAGCAGTGTGCCCAGGCAGCCAAGAAGGCCAACACCATCCTGGCCTGCATCAGGAATAGTGTGGTGAGCCGGACTAGGGAAGTAATCATCCCCCTGTACTCGGCACTGGTGAGGCCTCACCTCGAGTACTGTGTTCAGTTTTGGGCCCCTCACTACAAGAAGGACATTGAGGTGTTGGAGCGTGTCCAGAGAAGGGCTACAAAGCTGGTGAAGGGTCTGGAGGACAAACCTTATGAGGAACGACTGAGGGATCTGGGGTTGTTTAGCCTGGAGAAGAGGAGGCTGAGGGGAGACCTTATCACCCTCTACAACTACCTGAAAGGAGGTTTTAGAGAGATGGGAGCTGACCTCTTCTCCCTGGCGACAAGTGATAGGACAAGAGGAAATGGGTTCAAGTTATGTCAGGGCAGGTTTAGATTAGATGTTAGGAAGCATTTTTTCACTGAAAGGGTTATTAAACATTGGAATAAGCTGCCCAGAGAGGTGGTGGATTCACCATCCCTGGAGGTGTTTAAGAAAAGGGTAGATGAGGTGCTTAGGGACATGGTTTAGGAGTGGTGGTGTTTTTATCAGGGTAGGTTAATGGTTGGACTTGATGATCTTAAAGGTCCCTTCCAACCTCACTGATTCTATGATTCTATGATTCCCTCTCCTGCTTATAGGACTGACACCATTAGCTGGACTGGTCCAGAGCTACTGTTTCCCACCCACATAGCCTGCAAACAAACCTCTTCCTCACTGGCCCTCCAGAGTGAAAAAACAATTCCTTTGTACTTCAGCAGCTCTCACCAGTGATGGAAATGAAGGCTCCTCATCTCCTGTCCACACCAGTAGGTCATCCTCCATCCCACAC
This sequence comes from Vanellus vanellus, assembly GCF_965231255.1. NCBI lineage: Eukaryota > Metazoa > Chordata > Aves > Charadriiformes > Charadriidae > Vanellus > Vanellus vanellus. The sequence goes on along the minus strand of NC_138926.1, from coordinate 6,389,047 downwards.
GGGTACCACACACCAAGACCCTGTCTTCCAGGTCCTGTGCTACCTGCTAGGCTGTCCTTCTCCACAGTCAGGGTAGTGTCTGTGACAAGCATCCAGTCATTCCTCTGGAAGCCTGCAAGAAGGCAGCAGACGGCTAAATCCAGCTCAACTCTGCGACCAAGCAGGCTTCCAGGCAGAGTACTTCCAAAGGAGGGCACGAGCTCTAAATCATTGCTTATACCTCCGAGTGTTTTCCAGCCTGCACCTCAGCCCTCCTTCCTACCTCTCTCCATGGTGGAAGAACAAATATTCACGACAAGCCACAGGGTGGTAAAGGCAGGCTCTCATTCCCTCCCAGGACTCATCCATGAAGCTGCAATCACCTTCCTCTCCATTGATCCCAGGGAAGCTCTGCAAACTGCTTCTCCACAGCCCCAGCACTGGTAAATCTCTCTTGCTCACAGCTGTTTATTCCCTGGTTGGAGCAGCTGGGATTTGCAGCTCTGTAAATGTCTCTAAGCACCACTGGGGCCCTCAGGCACCCTCATGAATAACACTACTCAGTATGGAAATGATCTGTCTGAGGAGGAGACCAGGCAGAGCCCCTGGGCTGCCATTGTTGTCTCTTGGCTGAGGGGACCTCATCTGTCTGGTGTTCCAGACTAACGCCTGTCACCTTCACGATGGTTTTGTAGGTAAAAGTTTCACAGGGATAAAGGAGATTTTCCCCACAGCCTCCTGGCTTCTGTGCAAGCCCTGTTCTTCTTCCTGACTCACTGTGTGCAAAGTCCCCAGTGCTGTGTACCCAGACATAAGGGGTATATCCATCCAGCAACAACATCACGTATGGGAAATGGCAATTCCACCTTAGTGCTTTAGGGTCTCCTTGCCAGCTGAGGCAACCGCGGGGAGAAGTCTATATGTAAGACCCAGGAAGCACTGTCAACACCCCTATTAATGGCGTGCTGAGGCACAGGGAGATCGTGTAAGCATGCAAATGGAGGAAATAATACAGACCGCAGTCCTTCCCCTGACTACCTACCTACAGCCATGTACAATCTTATTATCTTCCATTGCCATCCACTGCCAGCCCTGTCTTTCTATCCCGCTGTTCAGCGCACATCCAGTACAACTCGTGTCATGCTGTTCTCAGTGACTCAGTAAGCAGATATCTGGTAAATACACAAAAAGCTCTTGTCTCCCCCCATTACCCAGCGCCTGGGGAAAAGCTTGGGGAAAGCAGGTTCCAGCCCACTTGTTCCGATATCTCCTCGCCTGGCAAGCCAACGTGCCAGCCACCGCACCGAGCTGAGTTCAGCAACCACATATTCTCAAGTGGGTGAGCAGGGAAGGATTTAGCCAAGACCCTATCAAAGCTGGAGTCAGAGAAACAGCGAGGTCCGCACCTCATTAAGTGGAGTTAGGAAGTGTGACGGTGAGCTACAGGCTGCTGGACATTCATGTTCTGCAGAGGGACAAGTCTTGAAAGTCTTGAAAGCAAAGGAAGGGGGGATGAGAAGGGCTTTCTATTGAGGAGCAGAAACAAACCACAGATAAATGGCAAGGCCAGCTCTGTCCCTGGCCTCTAAAGGATCTCTGTGCAATTCAGACAGCTAGGAGACTTGCAGGCTGTGCTCTTTCTACTCAGGATGGCACCGGCACAAACCTGCTCGAGTTCCTCAGGCTGTATGTTTGTACAGCTTGGTCCCAAAGCAGCATAGCTGTCCCAGAGGACTTGGTACTGCTGCTGTGTTGATGCAACCTTACTGCTCCTGGTCCTGGTGTCAGAATGGTTTCTGCTTGCTCGGGAATCTCTGCCCACCTCAGGGACTTGCCTCAGTGCCAGGCTGGTGAGCCTGCAGAGCAGCTGGCTCCAGGGCAACACCTTTGCCACCACGTCTGCCTGCCTTGGCACCTGAAGCGACAGCTCCTGCCTCAGACACATTGTTCTGCACAGCTACAGTCCCCGCAACACCGGGGCACGCGTCTTGGCACAGACATTGCTGGGTGTGCAAAAGGGAACCTACCGGCTGGCGAGGGGTCTGGGCCAGATGGTGGGCAGGATTAGAGGCATTTGATTTTTCAGAATGCATCAGAAACCTAGATGGTCTAATATCGCTCCAGATGTGAAATGCCTTAATCCACGGGGAGGAGATCTTTTCTGGGGGGAAGGGACAGTCCCTGCCAGCTCCCTTCCTGGAAAGGAATTCACTTGCCTTGTGGGGGGTAGTGGTCTGGGAGCATGTTAAAGAAATTACAGCACATAGCTGGCTCACCACTCCTCACTGGCAAGCCACACAGAGCGCCTTCCCGCACAGCAGCTCCCATACCCCTCCACACAGCCATTCGGGCTACGAGATTTAAAAAAATGCCTTTATTACAGGGATTATTATCGTAAGTAGGTTAAACCATCATTGACAATGCCAGCTACCCTGAGGAGAAAAAAATAGTGACTTGGAGACTGGTGATTTCAGGCAGCTGCCCACCTCCCCTCCCAACCCCATTCTGACTAATTCAGACCTCAGGCAGAAGCCTCTTGGCTATGATCTACAATGCACAAAAATAGCCTTATAAATAACCACTATTGTTCCAAGATTGCCATCTCTGCCTCTCGCTCCTTCGCCCTCTCCCTAAGGCAGATTTTGAGGCCTCCATTTTTGCTGAGGAGACACAGAGGAGGGCTGCTCAAATCTTCCCTTTCTGCTCCGCACTCCATTTGCTTTTCTGCCGGTACACATGGCTCTGCTGCAGTGGAGACACAAAGCTGTGCTCCCCCTGCTTCCAAAGTGCACCTTGTGCAAAAGGTGAGGGGGAGCTCAGCTTTGCATATCTTCGCCCGCTACGCTCCTGCATAAGAACAGCTGCCTGCTCTGATTTATGCGTATTGGTTTCACATCTGGATTTGATTCATCTCCGTGCTCCTGAACATCCCTAAGTGAAGAAGTATTTTACCATTCAGGGAAGCATGCGCCCAAGCGGGGTTTGTAAATAAGGACCGAGAGCCTCATCTCCGCAGGACTTTGGATGCGGCTGGAGCAGCTCAGCCCAACTGGACTCCCAGCACCCAGAGGTTTTACACGAGCCCCCATGGACTGCCTGCATGTGCCCCTGCAGCCCCCAGGAGATTTGCATCCCCTTGCTAGGCTGTGCAGTGCCTTTGCAGGACAAAGAGTACATGTGTGTGCGTGTGTGTGTGAGTGTGTGTAGTGCAAGGACTCGAAACGCCAAATTCAGAAGCTGAATACTGAGGGAGCCTGAATGCAAAACTCTGCCCCTGAGCAGGGTGACAGCCAAGAGTGTTGTTAGGTATTGATGTAATGCCATCCAAAGCATGCCCTGAAATCCTTGCTGCCGTCAGCCCTGCTCAGGCTGCTGGCGGGCACTGGCTGTGACTCCAGGGAGCCAGCGATGGGCAGGCGGCAGCCTCCTGCTCAAAGGACCTTGCTGCCTTCTCCAAGGGGAGACCCTGGTTCGTGGCACGCTTTGAAGACAGCCGACTTGAGAGCCAGCTCAGAGGGAGAATTTGGTGTACTCACCCTCAACGCCCCCTCCCAGATTATTTGACTGTGAGAGATTAGGCTGAAGAAACATCCCTGGTTACAGATGGTTCCCTCTCTTAGATAATACACCCAGTCAGCCCCCCTTCCAAATTAACTTCATCCCTTCCGGCCTGAGGGGCTTAACACAGATGGAGACCCCGATTTCCCGCTTCGCCTTGCACGTCAGGGGAGAAGGGGGGGAGGTGTGGAGCGCTCACACACCCACTGTGCTGGTTTCTCTGTGTGTGACCACGGTACCGGGAGGGCAAAGCAATTTCTCCCAGCCTGGTTTCTCTGATGTGGAAACTGCAGAGCCAGGGGGTATTTTCCAAGAAGGATTTCTAGTGAAGGGAAGCCGAGCGTTCCCTGGAGCTGGTTTATGGTAGTTTTCACACTTACCAGCTGTTTGCACATGAAATTGTTTCACGCGATTAGGCAGGTAACAGCACCTTTAAGCCCTGTGTCAAATATTATTACGCAATAAAATAAAGCCCTGAAGGAAATTATCTTGACACACACCCTGATTTACACCCTGCACCGTGAAGATAATTACATTTCAGTTTGATATATAAAAGGCAGCATAGGAAGCTTGTGAAGAAGGTGCAGCTTTCTGCAGTACCTGCTAAGTCAGAAGTGTCTTGTTAATCATTGTTTTACAGGAATCAAACAAACATTAGTACAAAGAGGGACTAACAGGCCTGATCTCCAGGACGGCTGTGAGGAGGGCCGGGAACAGGACTGACTGGGGAAGACCGCTCTTGCTGAAGGGGTAACAGGGAGGGTGAGCAGTGTGACCTTTTCCTGCTGGGATAACACTCATCAATCCCCTGTGCAGTTTCTCATCCCCGTTCCCAACAACAACAAAAAACATGGCTGAAGGTGTGGCTGTAAATGTATTTGAAGATGTATTAGGCTGCTGGAGAGAAGGGCCAGGAAGGATGCATTTGCTTGGGAGGGAACTTACTGTCTAAGAGAAGGGAACATATCCCTATTCCCTGTTCCGAAAATAAGGGCATTGAGCTGTGTTGAGACTTTATTCTGCCTCTGACCTAGCCCATGGGAAGAAGTTTGAGTTCAGCGGACACTAGACCTTACCTGTAGTTCATCTTTGCCTTGCCTTAGTGCTGAAGGACTTTCCTTCTTTCTTAGTTATAAGGAAGGCACCTCATGCAGAAATCCCAGGAAGGAGTGAGATTTAACCCTGTCTCATTGCCAACAAGCTCGTGCCATGGGTTCAAGACCAGCACTGTTTTTTCCTTTTTTCCTTCTCTTGCTTGGAGGTTGGTCAGACTAATGCTTTCAGGGCATGAAAAAGGGCAGAAAGCCTGAGGCAATCAAAAGTCTCAGTCCCCACCTCCTTTCCCAGTAGAGAAGTTGTGCCCTGAAAGTGCAGCTCTGTGGTCTCTAAGCAGAGCAAGAGTCAAGAGAGGAGTAGTGTGTTACGTGGACCATCACTGACTGAAGTGAGCTGTGCAGGATATGGAGCACTTCATTTCTCAGTGGTTCATAACCCTTCAGCCTTGGCAGCCCCTGCAATTCATCACTTAACGCAAAGGAATATGTATTAGAAATGACAGGCAGATTACACTCTGGGTAGAGCCAAACCTTCTTCATTTGGGTCTGGAATTGGTTTTAGGCTGCAGGGGACCTTGACAGTGATAAATAGTGTGGCGGCCACTGCTGCCTGCACTCGCAACTCATTGAGTGGAGTGGGTATTTCATTAACATTATTTTATTAACTTCCCAGTGATGAGAGGCATCAGCCATCATGTTGCATTTTGACTAGAGACAGCACAAGACAAGCTGGAGACACAGCTGAAGGTTCACAAGGTGGCTCCTCTGGGCTGCCTTCATTGGCACACACCCAGGACAGCACAAGTGGGACTCAGGAGAGGCAGGTTGGAGGGGATATCAGTGCTGGGGGAGCGAGTGGGGAAGATTAAAGCAAGAGGGTATTTGTTGGGAGGAGAAGCCAGACCTGCTGTGGGATTGTCCCAGAGGCTGGGGCTGCACTAGCAGGTCTGTGGACTTTGCAAGTGAAGCCTGGGATGGGGCACAGACTCAGGATGGGGACAGTGGGACTGAGACAGCTGCTGGTAGTGGCTGATGAGAGCTGAGGAGAGCAGACTGAAAGCTGGGATTAACTGGATATTGCAGCATTGAATTGAGTTCTGTCCCACTCTCACTTCTTTACCTTTTTGCTTGTATGAGCATAGGCGAAATAAGCACTGTGATTAGAAAAAGAAGAGAAGAGAAGAGAAAGAAATTAATTAGTCATAAGAAACTTTTAAGATCATGGGTTAGACACTGCCTTCTTAAAAGTCTCCAAATCCCCATGAAAAGCCAGGTCCATGCAATGCACTTTACATACTAACAGAGTCTAATTCCCTGTCTGATAAAAGCAGAAGGAAAGATAAAAAAGCCTGAAGGCAAATAGGATTAATTGTGTGTCAGAGGTGCCTAATTAGAAAGAATGATGGACTGGAAGGCAACACACTGGAGGCACGAGCCAGCCTAAGCTGCTCTTAACTGCCTCTTGTGTGTATCCAGGAGCATCAGCTATACGCAACGTAAATGCTCCAGCAGCAATGAGCCCCCTTTTTCTGGTCTGTCCCTTCACTCAGGGAGCTGAGAAGCCCTTCTCTAGTAACTCTCATGTGTCAGTGTGACCCTGGGAAGATTTCATCTGTCCACATGCTTATTTACTCCATCTACCTTTCCTTTGACAAACGGATGGGTTAAAGAACACTTGTTCCTTCTTCCCTTTCCCTCTTCATTTCAGTGTCTCTCCTTCCTAGTCTTTTCTCCTGCAAGTATTTTGAGCATCTGGAATTTCTGAGGCCAACATTTATCCTCACTCTCCACCTCAGGGGACACCTGAGTCCCTAGCCTCCTGTGAGGACGCAGAGTTGGCTTTGTTAGGCTTGCCCCATGCTGGTAGGAAAGCCAAGCCACTCAAGGGACCGCATAGTACACGAGCAGGCAATAGAGATGGGGAAAAGAGCCTTTCACCCCTGGAATTATTCTCCTAGTGTAGATCAGGCCAGCACTGCTGAAGGCCTTTGTTGTCTTACTGGCACCAGGGCACTACCTATACCAGTCCTGCTGGCCTGAGCAAAGAAGAGGAGTCCAGCTGACACAGTCAGCAGAGATATCAATAGCTGGCTGGACCAGAGATATGTCCTGGCAGTGTCCCATGGCCCATTAGGAGAGACGCTGCCCAGAGAAGGCGTATGGGTTGCCATAGTAAATGGAAATAAATGGCTAGCAGAGTTGCGCTGGAATCTTCCATAAAGGAAAGCAGCTGGTGGGGATCTGGTTATTACACGTGATGGGCAGGTTCCAGCCTCTTCTCTTGCTTGAGGGCTCAGAAAGCGTGAGTGGGACTAATTTCATTTCACCTAAAGCATTCAGTGAATCCTTTTCACCATGTAAAATCCATTGCAGTTTTCTCATTAATCCTCCCAAATACAGACACTTACTCCAGGCCTAATCCCACTCTGCTATTGTGTTTCGCTACTGCAGCCTTCCCTCATCAGCTTAACGAATTCCCTCTATTTCAATAGAATATCCAAAGCTGAACATGCTGGGCATTAAACTGAAACCGTCTCCCAAGGGCTGCTACACCTTCTTCATCGGCAGCCTCGTTTCCCGGCCTGGGCAGGGAAGAATTCTGAAAGCAGACAGGAGAGGTGGAGGTCATGAGCTGTAACATTAAAAAATTGCTTCTCTGAGCCTGTGTCAGGTGAGACAAAAAATGTATCATGTCCCAGGCAAATTAGAATTGATTGCAGCTTGGTTTGGGGTGGAGATTTTTTTCCCCTTAGTCTCTCATCTGGGGCTGATTCTAACTCAGGTGGGGAAATATCTGGAGAGCCCGTGCTGGCGATAAGGCCCTGAACCTAATTAAAGACTCTGTCAAAGGGCTTTGTTTCCGAGGCTCAGCTCCGACTGCCAACAGACCCTCCATCCATCAATTTTAAGCAGGCCCTTTCTATGCATAGATACTGCAGCCCAGAGTGAGCAATATGCTGAGGACCTCTTAAAATCCCGGCAACTGGCCCTCAGCTCTTCTCCTCTCATTAGACTAGCAACGACCTCAGCACAGAGCTGCTCTTGGTAAAGTTCCTCCAAGGACTTTCGTTTCTCCTAACTTGAGTGGTCTGGTTTCTTTTCTCTGTGTTCGTTTTACTTTACGTTCCTCTTTCCACACAGAGGGAAGACTCCAGATTCCTCCTTTCCCGTGGCTATTGATTCAGGGCCAAGCTATTTCTTTCCCTTTGTGCATTCATTTGCCACCTCTGAAATGAGAATGCCTGCCCTTCCATTTGCTTGGAGGTCCCGAGGAAAGGGCTGAAAGACGGCTCTATTAATATTTTCATCTCCAACTGCTTACGCTTTGTGCACCCATGTAATTTCAGCAGCTGTTTCCTTAATTTACACCATGAAATCATGTTGTTTTCTCCTAGTCCAGACTGTGTCTCCTCCTCTCCAGTGTGGCACCTGTGAGCCATAGCAGAGAAGTGTTGCTTTAGCTCTTAGGTAGTTCCCCAGTTGGGGTGGTTATCACACAAAGGATTTCAAGCCAGGAAGAGCTAAAAATCTCCCTGGCCCAGCATCTGTCAAGTTCTGGGCCACAAAAGACCTTCTCATGACTTATTTACCAAAAGACCAACTAAACAAATGACTACAAATACTGAATCGGTTGCAACCTGCCACTTCCCAGCTATTCGGTTACTTACTGACAGCCCATTCACAATGCACTGGGGACCTGAGGCGACCTACACAGCTCAGTTTTCCTATTCTACCTGGTCCTGCTTTAGCTCTCAGGATGCACCTAACACCTAAGTAAGTTTCAGAGACGTATCTGGCCTTAGACCACTTGTCAATAATAGAGGCTAATACCATTTGCTGTGTTTCCATTTTTAAGGCATGAGTCCCATGTAAATGTTTCATTTGCTTCTGAAATTACTTTGATCTCTTCTGAATTTTTTATCTCTTTTTATTGCATTCTGGGATCATAATCCTGCTTTATGTCCTGGTATCTTTTGGATAGGCCAAATGCCTGCATGCATTTGTTTTTCAGTCTGGCATTTTCACCATGCAATTGCTACATGAGCACACTTCTGAGGGAAAGATTCGCAGTGGAAATTAAGCACAGAAGACTAAATGCTCCTGTTGAGCTGTGAGCTGTTGTGTTGTTTTGTTAAATTTTTAAGAGTATTTGGATGAAAATAGTCCCTTTTTTGGTGTAGTTTTTACAAATGTCCTCTGAGGAACCACAGCAGCCTTCTGGAATACGCAGGAAAGACTTGTCTTTTTTAATAAAAGCGAGAAGGGGAAACAAAATAAACACAGAAACAGCTATATCCCTGAATGGTCCTATGATTCTGTGAATACGGTGCAGACGGGAAAATGCATATTTGGTATATTGCATGTGCCTGTGCTGTGAGTGAACAAGATTTTGTTTTCCATCTTTGCCACAGTCTGATTTTTGAAGCGAGCTCATCCTGCCCAGAGGATTGCTCTACTGTTGGCTTCTGAAAAAAAAAAGGAAAAAACAAGACCCGTCCATAAAGGAGCAGTCTGAAATTCCCAACATTAACTTGGGGGTGCCTCACATTTCCATGCGGGATCTCCTGTGTTTTATTTTCTTACATGAGTGAGCCACTTCTGCTCCCTTAAATTCAGGAGGGGATTTAAGCTGCACATGCATGATTACTTGGGGAAAGGCCAGCTGAGGTGTCTAGTCTGCCCATTACGTATGCATATGATCTTGGTGTGTGCCGTGAATGGGTGTTGAATTTATACAGTCAGCCTCTGATCAGATGGCCCTGAGGCATTACTAAAATATAAAGCACAGGACAGGCCTAGGGAATCCTAAAAGCACAGACTTGGCATGATCAAACCCGTCTGTCCCTGTTACACTTCAATCCTGTCTTCTTGCAGATCTTTCAAAACAAAGTACAGCCAACAAGGCAATCATGCCCTTAGACAGACAAAGCAGCTGCCGGTGCTATCTGCGAACAAAGCATTTGATGCTGATTGCAACATTTAAAAAGAAATCACTCTTCCCCAGCCCTAGCTCCAGTCCACGGGCTCTCACCACTGGCAGAGTAGGTTCGATGACAGCCCCCTGTTTTCCCTTTACCTCCCTCCCTATCATTGCAGCAAGTGGAATGTTTCCACTGCGTATTTGTCTGAGTTACAGAGTTATGGTTGTTATTAAGTTTGGATATTTTTATAGACTTCTCCACTTACAATATACAAGTGTGCATACACACACGACCCTTTTGCTTTAATTTAGTTCTCTCCTTCCCTGCACCCCATCAAGTGACTTCTAATAAATGACTGAATAAATGCATTCAGATAGTGCTGTAATGGAGAAAAATTCAGTGTCTAATGAAGAGATTGTTCGTACCCTGAGACTGTAAAGATGAATGATGGTGACTACCGTTTGAAAACTCCTTTTAGTTTAAAATATTGCTCCTTGGTAAGGAAAAAAGAAAGCACAGAGAAAAAAAAAACCAATCCTGTATAGTTTTTACCAGGAAAGAGCTGCATGCACACAGAACAGAACTGTCGCAGCCAAAATTGCTTCATATATCATAGACCAACACCAGGCAGATAATGGCAAACAAGTTCTGATCAGGGAGTGATTATTACTCTCTGCTCCAAGCACTGATGTGCAGAGAACTGACTTCAGCTGGATTTTCTTTAACTGAACTGACCTTTTGAGGTTGAAATTAAGAATGTGATCACACTGGCCGGTAAGATGAGGTGCCAACCTGAAGGAAAATTCATAAAGTCAGTCCTTCCTTTCTCACGCTTACATTTTCTGTTTGAAATAGTATTGTCTGTTTCCACATTGTAGCTATACATTCTTCTGCTTCAAGAAAAAAAAAAATGGCTCTCGTCTTCCTGACCTGTTACTGACAGGTATCAAATTGTTTCAAAATCATCTTGCACCTGATGGAAATCTATGGTCAGATGAGTTATCAGATTTGAGACCCTGGCAGAAATGGGAAGCAGAGTGGACGGAATTATGATGAGATCATTTAGTTTAGTATCAGTCTGCTCTCCCCCAGCTAATCTGATGCGATACTTGAGCACCCGTCATCGCCCATGCAATCGCAGTTTCTGTGTGCTTGTTTTGCCAATGCAGGAGAAGAGTTATTCACACAGAACAAAAGGCAGGCTGCTATGAGTGATTTGGGAGCAGAGGGGCATGCCAGGGGAGGCATTTGCAGGCAAGGCACAAGGCCTGTTAGCACTATGTCCACTGGCCAGGAACGTGTAAGGAGTGCTCATCCTTCTGCCCGGTCTTGCTCAGCCTCATAGGTCCTTCGGAGAGGATATAAACCTCAGCAGACACCAGTGGACATCTGCTCAGTGCCATCTGCTCTGTTATACCCCTTTGGTCGTTAGCTCCATTTCCCTGGGTACTACTTTGTGCTCTTTGCTTTGTTTTGCTCTGACTGTACTGCCGATGCTTATGAACACATTCACGCTTTTCAGACTCACAAAAGACACCATGATCAAATGCTCTGGCACTGGAGGTTTAGGCTGGAACCGGGGAGATGCAAAGGCAGGCCCTGTTCCATGCCACTACAATGTGGTCACACAGGATCATCAATCAGCCCATTTGGCCAGGCTCAAAACTCCTCCCTTCTCCAACATTTTGTCTAGTTAGGCCATATGAGTTTCAGAACAGGGCCACATCCTGCCTGGCACAGCGCGCAGCCGGACAGGACCTGCAGAGACTGTCACAGTACAAACAACGATCAAATGCGACAACTTAATTCTGTCCACTAACAACAGAGCTGTGGGCATACCTCTCCTCCTCTCCTCCACCCCTTGAGCCCAATGCAATGGGTCAATCTATTCAGTGTTGATTTGCAGTTAATAGGAGGCTTTCACTGCAACTTTGTACCTTGAGACCAACCATTTTTTTTTTTTTACATAGTCATAGTCTCAGAAAGCATAGTAAGTTGGATGAACCCCAAACTTGATCAAATTTGGCAATTACTATGTTGCTATTATTAACATTTCACTACTGGAGAACAAGCTCCCAGCTGAGAAAGGCATCCAGTGGTTAAAGGAGCACTGTGGGGGCACAGCTCGGCAGAATGAGACATGAGCACATTACAAGTACCAGAAGGTCTCCAGAGCGGGAGTAGCCAGTGAAGAGGGGATCTCAGATTTCATCCTTGTCTAGAAGTTTGCATGTTATGTGATATGTCATGTGCGTCAGCCTGCATCTTGCGGAGATAGCTAAGCCTGACTGCATCTTCCTGCAGTGTAAATGTAAATCTAGAGTCATTCCCTTGAAGCCAATGAGCAAGAGCAAACGGAGAGCTAGAGCCAGTGTATTCAGTGCCAACAGCTTTGAGATGGAGTGCTGGGCTGCAGCTTGACTGCGTGCTCCAGTTCGGTACTTCTCAGCCTGTGTAATGGCGAGGTCAAACTGTGCAGCTTTACTGCCTGGCAGAGGGCAAGGCGGCTGTGAGCGGTAGGACAGGCTGAGCTTTGGGCTGTGGAAGGAGGGAAGCTGCCCGAACCTGCCCATCTTCTCCAAGGGAAAAAATCAAATTGACCAGGACTGTGCAAAGGTTCAGGTGCCTATGGCATGTCACTGCACTGGGCTGAGCAGTTACCCAAGATGAGTCCTGAACGGGGAGTTCAAAGTAGCAAGCAAATAATACAGCAAGAAAAGTCATGCATAGATGCATCCCCTGCCAATAAGATAAGAAGAAGTCAAACTTTCACCTTCCATGCCTAAGACAGCAATTAATTGAATGAGCCTCAGCTTTCATGAAAAAGATGTTCTATGGCTGTTCAACCGAATCCTTGCTTCCCTGAAAGATGCTTATGTGTCATTAATCCAAACTTGTGCTGCATATACTCTTTCTTGTAAAGCACAATGAGACACACAAAGCCCAGGATCTGCCACAATTTATTATTGAGTTTGTAATATGCAATTGTGGGAATGATTATAATATCACCAACTGGATTTCATCTGTCCCCACATATTCAAACATACAAGCTGAAATGAACAGTGACAGGAAAATGTTCTTGTTTGCACACAAATACTTTAATAACTAGCAATTTCAGAAAGAGAAAAGTAGGAGAAAAAAAAGTTGAAGGACAAAGAACTCACATGTTAAATTCTACAGTGCAGTTAACTCTTAAACCCAATATAATTAAGGCTTTCAATGTGCCCTGAAGAATGGTAACAGCAACCAAAGGGGTTAATTCTCCCCCTAAATCTCTTATCCAGCGACCACTACTTTGCATGCCTTTTAAGGCAGCCAGGAAACTATATTAATTTCTCTAATGTGTGCAATGCCATAAGTTCTTTTTTTAATTATGATGATCAAAATATTGCTTAAAATTAAAGGCAGCTGCATTTGTTTCTGACGGATATCATAATTGCAATTGTAAATTGGGAAATGTAATGTTTCCTGGTGCTGCTGTGAGTAATGGTTCTGAAATCATTATAGATAGGTAGATATAAATAAACCAAGAGATCTGTGAAAATAGAGCAAAAGCAAGCTAAAAGGGTAATTAGCAGAGCAAATAGGAACAGAAGAATCCAGTGCTCAAAAAATATCTAAAAATTCTGTGGAGTTCTGTGACTGTATTCGTAGCATTTTGTAAGAAAAAAGGAAACTGCTCTCCAAAGAGGGAGAAAAAAAAAAAAGCCAAACAGAAAAAGAATTCATTTAGACTCTGGATTTACCCTGAAGTTTCTTTGCTGTCTTTTGTGCCCTGCAGAGAAATAAATTCCTCCCCACGAGATACTCAAATGCAAATGCCACAGAGAGAGTCCTGTTCCTTTTGGTTTATCCTACCCTTGGGCTTGACTCGGAGCAATGCTTACACCTTATGCTGACCGCCCTGCTTTTCCCTGGGGATCAGCAGGTGAAAAGTGAGGGGTCCTGGGGCTCTGTCATTGCTGGTGATGAAAAGACAAGAACAGGTCTTTCAAACTAGCACAGAAGGATCACCTGCCTCTTTTCACCTACTGCTCCTTAAGAGGGAATGTGAAGCGGGCTTGGGCTCCTCACCCCAGGGCTATGCCTGACCAGGGGAGGGGGGGCTGTTACCCTCTGAGGGAGGGATGGAGTGACTTTGGGCCCAGGAAGCATTTCTATTCCATACAGCTGAGGAAGAGCTGAAAGTATTCTGAGAAGTCCTGAAACAAAACCAAAAAGGTGCTGTTGAGCTCCTTTTGTGTAGCTGAATGCCCTTCCAGAACATAATGCCCCAATTTGGAATGGGTGTGAGTCCAGAGGAATTCACTACACATCAGTTTTAAACCATGGGGTAGAAAACAAACACAACAACAGAAACAATTGTAAAAAGTATGGCTTGTATGGCTAGCCAACACCCATCTATTTAGACTGTAGAGGAAAGAGAGGAAAAGGTAAAACTAATCTTAACTTTAAAGTCTTATGCTCCTTTTTTTCTTTTTTAAGGAAAAGGAAAATAAAGGCTCTCTGGTACTGAGGCCCTGACAACTGGAAAATGGCCAGCGACATTTATCAGTAGACCCTGAGATGGAACAAGCAATCGCACTCCAGCTGGTTTATCATCAATAAGCAGGGATGGAATATTAGTAACAATTTTGTAGGTTTTAGAAGGTGAACACTGAAAAAAGAGCAGTTGCAAATTGGAGACCTCAGCCTGGATTTCCTGGTCTGCCTAAGTCTCTTATTCAACAGCTCCAGGTGGTGTTGCTGTGTAACTACATCATGAGAGTCATACTGGAAATTGCAGACTGAACTGATGACTCGCTCAGTAGATAAACAGATGGAAATGGGAAAGTAGTCTACAGCTGTACAAGACCCTGGAACATCCCCAGATGGAAAGACGCTATCACTGATCACTGGACCAGCTGACCACAGGGCTGGAATTCTTCTAGCACAGACAGAATGAGCAGAACGCAGAGATCAAACACTGTTTTGACGATACTTGGTAGAGATAAAATTAGAGGCATAGGAAACTGCAAAAAACTGTGGAGCTCTGATGCTCTGGGACAGACCAAACTTGGCTTTTATTGTTATATCCACAAAATTTGCAAGCAGAAGAAGAGCTGAAATCATTTAACATCTGCTGAAGAAATACATGTTCTTGCATGTGTAAGAAGACACTTTGACCTTAACTGGAGCAAAACCAAGCACCAGAATTTGACTAGCCAGGCAAAATTCCAAGAAAACCAGTCTATCCCCCGAAGTTGATTACCAAGAAACACTTTCCCTCTACTGGGGGCAGGGGGAGAAGCCTACAGACTTCTCAGGGTTCATTAGAGAAATGGGGATCGTTATTTTCCTTCTTCAGCTCATAGAATCACCTCCTCAAAGGATCTTTTGGCAGCCAGAAATAAACTTAACAAGGACACTGACCGATTGAAGAGCCTTTGTGGATTCTATAAACAGTATTGATTTTCACATTCACAAAGAAATGAATTAGATGCCAATTGTATATGAACTGAGCCATTGTCCCTTGTACACAGTGTGTCTCACTACCTGTGTGAATAGAAGTAGGTCTGCAAAACACTGGGTGCCCTCAAGGGAAAAAAGCGATTGAGGAGGGAGGGAGTACAGCTGTGGGATTAAAAAGGTTGTCTGCAGTCTAGTCCTCTGCTATTGTCAGTAAGTGCCTTAGGGAAGGCTATTTCTCAACAGATCAGGCTGCTGTATAAAACCATAGGGAAACAGATTTAAACTCCATGGTCACCATGGTGTTGACGTACATGGTTACAGACTAGCCTCCTAGCTAAAGGGGACCAGAAGAGAGAAGAAGTGGTGGAAACCAAGTGAATAGTGTGAAACTGGACTCCCCTCTGCTCCACAGGACTTTTCAGTTGCACAAATCCAACTGCGTATTTATTCTTGTGCTTGACAAATGACAAAATAGATATGTAGGCATTGAGCACCACTGTCGTCTCTGTGCCAGTGACAATGATCTTTCCTTTCCAGAGCTTCCAAACTGCCGTATAGGATGGTCATCCATCTCTGGAGACGGAGGGATGCAGAGGTGGATACCAGTGCTGCGTCCCCTCCTATACTGGCCAAATTTGACAAGGGCAGACCCAAGAGCCATGACAAATGACATGACCTCATGTCACAAAGCTCTATCTCCTTCTGTAATCTTCATCATCACCATCACCAAGAAGAGTTCAGACACTGAAGCCGGGGCTGGTAATGACTGTGAACCCTCTGTCTAACGTCACTCAGCATGACTGTTTAATTACAGTAATGAGAGAGCACGGTAGAAATGTGAGCAGTGTGAAGGAGGCACTGCACTCAGGAGATGAATTCTCTGTCACTCGGGTCCATTAGGAGGTCAGCCTGCCTGTCACTTCCATCTCCCTTGGCAGCCTATGCTCAAGGTTGGGAGCTCGGGAGGCGTGTCTGAAACATGCTGGGCTGGACCCCGTGTTCTACGTAGGGAACGTGCAGCTTCTCATCTTTCTTCCTTCTCTCCCATTCCCAGGACTGCTTCTACCCTCCAAGATCAGGCCCAGTGAAAGACCGCTCATGGCTACTCTTTAGAAGAAGACAAAGACAGTGCTCGTTAGAGAGCTGTCCCTGGGAGAGATGGTGACAGCAAGGGCTCGTTTCTTACCATCACCCTGCATGGAAGTGCTCATCATAGCTTTACCATTGAATCACAGGGAGTCCACGCAGAGATTAGGTGGGACTCTACAGCTGTCTTAGCCCTCCACTCTGAGAAAAGGTATATGGAGAAGTGACACAGAGGAGAGTCCACTGGGATACCGTTACTCTCACCCCAACCGCATAGCCAGGATGGCCTTTCCTGTCCATGGCATGTTAAGGGAGTGATTAGAGCTTGCCCTCAAAGTAGGTGCGATGTCTTTGTGGAGAAGCGTCTCACTCCTGACTGTGTCCAGCCACCTAACCAGGTTGCCTTAGGTCAGGCAGTGTAAATCCTCTCTGTGCTATGAGTGGCTTCCGCAGGCTCACAGCAACTCTGTAGCAGACTGGAAGCCAGATCTCCTGAGCACGAGTACAAACCTTTCCTCACACCACCAAACACGTTCTTTTCAGTCCTGATCCACCCTGGCATGTAGCCTGCCTGCAAGTATTCCCTTGGCTGCTCTCACTCTGCTAGGTGCACCTGATCTTCCCTGAACTGTAACGAAACGCATTTCACACTGGGCCTGCACCAGAGGTGTTGACCTTTCCAGGCCTCCCGTGGTTCAGAGACACCTTCCCTGCCTGGTGCGATACCCCTGTATGGGCACACCTGACTTTGTTCACACTTCAGGAGGCGATGCCAAGAGTGGCCAAGGGACATGGATTAGAGCCTGCCCCCAGCCAGGACAGAAATAATCCTGGCCCCACACCACTGCACCGAGGAAGAACTCTGGCTCTGAGTTAATGAACCATAAATTCCAGCTTAATGAGTTTTATACTGAGGAGAATAATTAATGTAATTAGTACTGATATGAAAATGATGGTACTCGAGCCTGGATTACAATGGGGAGGGGAGGATCTGGGGGTGGGAGGATGCTTGGAGAAAGCTCGTTCCGTCTGTGGTGCTGTTCACCCAGAGGAACAGGGCTGGATGCATTCTTGGCAGGCTTTAAAACCTCACCTCCCATCCGCCATAAAGGGAAAGAAAATAGAGCATGACAGTATAGCAAAAAAGAGATCAGCCATCCCTGTTTGCAGCAGAGATGTGGAATCTTTAATGCAGCTCTTTCCTGTGCTGTCCTTTAATTTGCAGCTCCCCCACTCCACTCCATGCTTGTGGTATATTGTCTGCCCTCCGCAGTGCCTATTTTTTGCTTTTCTATGAAAAGCTCTTTATAAAGGTGACTAGCTCCAAGGATAAAACAATAGCTCATTAGCTATATAAGTATTTTCATATTTTTTATATATTTAATGGAGTCCAAGAGGCAGTAATACCAATATTTTCATTTTATAAATACAGATTAGTACATAAATTTCTCTATACACACATAAAGTGACCCAGCAGGAGGTACTCTGTTCTCTGAGGCACTGATCATAGTACATTCAGCACTGGAGAAAGAGACCTCAAAACTCATCTTAAGTGCTGACCCTGCTTGCACATCTGATAGCGGTGTGGCAATTAGAAAAAGAAGGAGTGGATGCGTTTCACAGCACCTCTGTTTGAGCCGGCGTCTTTTCCACCTTATCTGTGCAAAGCGTCCGTGATACTAGCCTGCGTGTTTGTGTGCCTTTTCAACTCACTCAGACGAGCAAAGCTCTAGCAGGGCATTGGTGGGAGCCTCTGTGCAAATGGCACCTGTGTTATAATATAAACTGCCATGCAGGAGGTGAATCCAGATCCTTTTTCCCTGTTCAGAAAGTAAATACAGTCCTGGGGGAGATGCTATATTCCAGAAATACAGGATAAACTTGTCTGTCTTTGTGCAAAGCGAGGATAGCATTGCCAGCAGTCTGCTTTCACCATCCTGTGCTAGTGCTTGGATCTGCCTGATATCCTGGGCCACACTGTCCCTGAGGATACGTTCTGGCTCTCCTTGAACCATTCTGAGAAACCACCAAGGGCAACTCTGGAGTTCTCAGCAATGTGTGCTGTTGCTTATCTCATGCGATCCCATGAATTCCTACCTGGTAATGACCAGCTTTGGCTGCTGCTAACAGGCTGTACTCAACCCACTGACTGCAAGACAGAGATCCTTTTACCCTCCCTTCATGACCCCCCACCCAGCCCTCTGCCATTTGCTAGCCCAGATCTGTGGCTAAATTGTTCCAAAAGGTCTTTATCCAGATGCAGAGGATCTATCCTTGTGCAGTGGAGCTTTTTTATTAAAAAATATCCTGGGGATTTTTCATTCTCAGAGTTAGTGGCTTGTGCTAAAAATTCTCTAATGGTGTATTGATCAAATCTATCTGATAGGGCACCTCCTGAGTAAGCGCGAACTTCGTGTTCAGCTGGACTGGACTGATGCCCCGTTCCCCCATGAGCACACGCATGCTCGCACATGCACACGCCAGTGTGTCTGTCTGTGTATAGCTCCTCCGCGCCCCACGGGATGGTGACACGCTCGCCAGGGCGGGCAGGCATGACGGCAGGGGTCTGCTGGTTCAGGCTGGGCTGCTGGGGCTGCGGAGGCGTGCGGCTGGGCTGGGGCTGGTCTCCTGTCCCTGGGGCGCTGGCTGCAGTTGTGGGGCTGTGGAGGGAATGCCCCCCAGACAGGAGCGCTTTGCCCTCCTCGCCCTCTCACCAGACTGCTTGCTTCTCTCTTTTTTTAACCAGAGGACCCCCTTTAAAGAGGGGGGTTTATTCTGTTGCTTGTTTCTCATGTGAATCCAGCTATGGCCGATCCCAGATTAACCAGGGAGCGCTTCCTGCCAGCTGGTGCAGGGCCCGGTCCTGCCCCTGCCCGAGGTACATTTGATCGCCATGTGCTGCTGGTGAGGAAACATCCGGGACACCACGCTTGCCCGCTCACTGCACCGTGATTCACGGGTGCTAATGGAGTGTGCAATTAAGCAGGAGCAGAGATGGAGTAGTCTCCTTCCCCATGCGCTATGGATGGGGCAGAGGAGGGGACTTGGGGCTCCCCTTTCCTCTCTGACAGGTCCCACGCAGTGCACCAGAGTGCAGCAGGGGCTGTCTAGCAGTCCCTTGCAGCAAAGGCAGCTGCAATGCATTTGTTGTCTTAAAACAACCTTCAATGTCTACCTGCATACGGAACCAGAAACACTACTTGCCTGCAGAAGGAAGTCAGGGCACTTGCAAGTGAAGTGGGCTAGAGAGGAGGGGGCCCCGGGGATAACTTCACCTATACCTTCCCTAAATGAAGTGAAAGAAGCATCACTCGTAGAGCACTTGGGCATCATAATTATGTTTGTATTGCTCTGAGGGCAGAGCTGTAGTCGTAATGTGCACCAGGCATTGCCTTGCAGGTCACCTGAACACCGGTCCTCTGTTTAGCTTTGAGTCCCACGTTCCCGCCAGTGCTGCATACAGTGAAGGATGCAACATGAAAGGCGGGTTAATCTAGTCCTGAGGACAGCCTTCGCGAAGAGGCAGAACTCAGCCAGTAACCCCTGGGCCCCACTGCAAAGGCAGGAGTGCGTGTGCATGTGTGTATGCTTTGGGGTGTGAACGTGCAAGGGATGACGGATGTCGTGAGCAACTCAGGAAGAAGTCAGCACTGGGAAAAATACGCACCTCACACAAGTTTCACAGCTGTGAGAAAAGTTGTTATAACTCTTCACTTTTATTTAAGTTCTGTGATCAGTCTTCTTCATCTGCAAGAGCTCTTGTGTCAGTGCCACCAACATATGGAACAGAAATTATGACATTTCACCCCAGTAACACGAAGAATGGCTTCATGTCTCACACCAGTAAGACAGAGAAATAAAACACCAGTTCCTCCCATATACTGCTAGCCCACTGGATGCATGATCACACTCCAGTGGATTTGTGTTCAACTTGTTCAGCAATCTACACCCAACAATGCTACTGGATGGCTCTGTTCCCAGAGAAGGGATCTTTTAAAATCAATTTGCACCGTGGCAGGAGAGGAACACCTCTCATTAGCATTGCTGCAGCAGGATTTCGGCACCTGCGAGGTCACCGCAGACATGGGTAGCCTTATCATGGAGCAAAGCCAGTGTTAAGCCCGTGGCAACAGGTGCAGCAAAGTCTGGAAACAGCCATTAGGCAACCGTTGTGCGATTGTATGGAAAGGGAGGGGGGAATGAGAGCCCTGAATCAGAACAATTTCTAAATGCAGCTTTGTAAAACCAAAACAATGGACTTGAATCTCACTATCTCTTTCTTCAGGGGTTTTCCCCCTTCTCCTAGGGTACAAAGGAATTTGGTGGTGTGTGGAGACTCTCTTTTGCCTTTATTTTGAGACCAACCCAGTTCTTAAGGAGAGAGAGAATGTTAAGAGGCAAAAAGAATCAAGACATTCCTAAGCTTAATGTATGTGCTGGCATAAGTCAAACTACTGCTTTGGATTCAGCATTTTCTTGCCTTTTCCCTTTCTAAGGAGGATTGAAATCCTTTTGCTTTGCTGAAAAGCACAGTAAACCCCTTTGTGGCAGTCTTCTGTGGGCAGCTCAAATTCAAAGCTGCACAAGGCAACCAGAGTTTCTCTGTAATGCTGCAGTATGTATCTCTGCCTTCCCCTTCCTCATCAAAGCATCGTTCCTCCAGCCACAGGCAGCAGAGAAAACCACCTGCAACACGTTCTCTGCCTCCTCTGGCGAACAACCATTTTGTCTAACTTGTTTCCTTACGTATCTGAAGACCTGACCGTATTCCACTTCTCATTTACATTCTTAGATCTGTCTGAAACTGCATCAGGTGAAGTCTCCCAATCAAATCTACTTTAATTGCTGCTGTGCAGGCAGCATCCTGCTATTACAGGCATGCAAATAGGGAAGCGTGTGATGGACTTCTGCTTGCTTTTTCTCCATGGTCAGTGGTGCTGGCTTGATTCCAGGATGTCAGAGCCCCCTGGGTTTTCCAGCAACCTCGTTACCTTTCCAAACAGAGTGACCAAAGGCAGATTTCACAGACACCAAAGCATGGTTCCCTTGCTGGGGTGATTGTGTTGGCTGTGGCTTCAGTTTAGAGCACACCCAATTTCCAGCTCTGTGGTAACCAGAAAATACCCCAAGGTATGTTGCGACGAAAAGAAGAGAGAGAAATACATTATCTGAGTCAAGACACATAGCACTCGAGTCCATTGGTGTAAGGAAATGACTGGCTGAATTCTCTGGAGACTGTCAGAGGAAACGTGAATCCAAATGACTCCAAAAAGGGTTCCATTCCCGGGGGATCCATGCGTGTAGTGTCATCCTCACACAGTGCTGTGTGGCCTAACTAACTGAAGTATAAACTTCTCTCTTGTATAGAGATATATTTATTAGCCTTCAGGGAATCCACAAGGTAGTGTGAACACAGATGTGCTTCTATGTGGAGGAAGAGGAACAAGCAGGATGAGTCTTGAGGCTACTCTAGGTGATGGGAACACAGAAAGTGCATAGGTCAACTATAGCTGTTTAGATTCAGATATACAAAAATAAAATGGTGCCTCAGTGCATGTGGCATGGCAGAAGCTGGGCTGGTAGCATCCAACATGGTATTCATACCTCCTCTTATGGGGAGGCTTTCATCTTGATGGTAGTTTCACTTCTTACTTGTACAAGTAGCACTGAAATGTTGTTTGGTGTCTGGGCAGCAGGATAATGGTGGTGTCCCCACCTCTCCCTCCCACATGCACTTTGCTCAAACATCCTCAAGGTTTCCAGAGTGATGTTAAGTGTGCAATATCTGCAGAATGCCAAATACCCAACCTGAGACAAAGTAAATGCCCATCTGCCAAGAAGGCATATCCCCTTGTTCAGAACTGTCCCAGCCATCATCTCTTCTATGCCATACCTGGGTGAAACAGATTAAAGTTGTCCTTGAAACCAAGCTCTTATACAGGGTGTTCATTCCTTTTTCTACTCTTCCTCTTCTTTGCTTTTATATACATTTAAGTGTATACCTATATTTATTTTTCCTCTAATACAAGTGAACACAAATGTGATGTGGAGATAAATTCCCTTCTCTAAAACACTTTGTGGTCACAGGAATGTACAAATGTTTGGATTTACACACCTACACACATTCCAATATAAAAAAAAAAAAATTGTAGTCCCAAAACTAAGATGCTTTTAAAAAAGTTAAAAGGCCAGATTCCTCTATTGGCTTTTATCCTTCATTAAGAGCAAGAAGATTACCTGAAATCATGATGTATCCTTTATATTCTGCCTGAGTTCATTTTAAAATTCCAATCAACAGATGCAAGGAAGAGAGGGGGAAAAGATAGTGGGGGGTCATGTTAGGCTTTGAAAAGGAAAATTAGAGAGAACATTTTCCTTTCTAATTTTTTTCCCCTTTGGGTTTCAGGTTATAAGATGGTTATTTAAATGATGCTTTCTCCAAATGCGCTGGTTTCAAAATATGTCCCCATGCTGTCTGGATTTAAAGGAGTCAATCCAAGAGATTGGAAGTGGGAGCAGGAGAGAAAAAGGACAGAAACAAAACCCCTAAACCAAGCCCTTTTCTCTATTCTCGGGTTGGTTTTGAGCATCTTTCATTATAAGCATCTTACTATTTGGTTCAGCAATCTTGGTGGTTTAGCTCTGCACAACAGGGATTTCCTATCCCCACTGCCAAGGGGGAAACAAATTTCTCCAAAGGAGGGAAAAAACAAAAATGCTACAGCCTCAGATTTGAGCACTGGCTGTGCTATAAAACTTCACACAAGCTGGAACAAGGGCTGTGAAGAATCCACACCCGGTTACTCTGGTGCAAACAGTGTAGAGATTGACACAAGGGAACCTGTGGACATTTAATCAGGTTGGGCATATCCCATCCAACACAGGGCAGCGGTCACCTGCATACACATGCACACACATAGCCAGCTTGATACAGGAGGGCCAGGATGAGAAAAGAAAGATGTAAGTACTGAATGAGACGTGGGGAAAAGCAGTGTTCCCTTGAGCATTTGCAAGACAGGCAGATACTTAACCTAATCATGTCAATTACAATTGCACCAAAATTAAAAAATCAATAAATAAAATAAGCAATGGCAAAGGAGGGATCTAAAAGGCCTTGGTTGTTGAGCAACAGGGTCAAGAGAAGTGAAAAACATTAGCTTCTTCATTTTTCTGTGTTGACACTTTAAACATACTGTTCCTTAGGACAGATGTAAGGAGCCCGGGAACCAGGAGGTGGGCAGCAGAAGGAGATGTCAGAATGATGAGGATAAAGATCTTGTGGGAGATCTGACAATGGGGTATAGACATGAGGGATCTTCTCCAGATATCGATCTTCATGTGAGTAACAGCGGGTCAGGTAATCACTCGCATTCGGTATCTCTGAGTGACACTTTCCAAAGTTCTGTAAGTAGAGACAAAAGTCAATGGGTGAAAACTCTGGGATCATTGGCCATAAAACTTATAACTCTTCAGTTCCTTGCTGAGACACACATATAACAACTAGGATGGAAAATTAAATAGTTCTGCTTATGCCTCAGAAAAATAGAAAGCCAGGTGATAATTCCTCACGTTTGGAAATTTTTGTCTCACTTCCTGAAATATCCATATTGCTGATGAATATGTATAGATTTTGTATGTTTTGCCCCTTGTCTGTAAATACTTTGCCTCTCTGGTTAAAATAAGCGGTCAGCTGAGAAAGGAGAGTTTATTTTCAACTTCCTAACTCTTCCACACCTGAGTTTTGAGAAAGCAGCACTTGTATGCATCATTAATCTAATCCAGGCTCATGCTCTTTTATTTAAAGGGCACATGTGACCAGGGAATCTGGAGGCAAAATAGGTTATTGTGTCTAATGTTTACCCAGTAGATAGGAGTGCATGTACCTAGCTTTACCTGTGCGAGCAGTGCCACCGAAAGCCTCGGGGCCAGTTTTGTAAGTCAAATCAACTACGGAGATTATAAAGCACTTGCAAGATCGAGACCGCTCTGTGGTCCCACGATCTTCCCTCTGATGGAGTGTATTCTTATGGATTCTTTGCAAAATCTGATTCTTCCTCTTTAAGTGCCAAATGAAATGAAAACCCTTCGGAGTCCGAAGTGCTTTGATTTCTACTGAGATAATTTTGCAGAGGTGTGGCAAGCGCTACTGAAGAAACGCTGCTTGTCCGAGTGCAAAAGTCTCGGAGACCCTTTTGCTCCCAGAAATCCCCCTGCCAACAGCAGCGAGAGGAAGGCAGAGGCCCCCCTGCCTCCGTGCAAGCTCCGAGGAGGGCAGAGCTTTCCCACAGCCCAGGACTTCGGCTCCCCAGAGGGTGGCAGCACATGGGAAGGCTTCCTCCCGGCTCACAGAGCCTTTCCTCCGGTTTGAAGCCCTGCAAGATGACTCACGCAGGAGGGACATCTAGCGAGGACAATGCTTTTGGTCTTTAAAATCCACCCACATTCATGGGCGCTCACCAAGGGCTGATCTCTTCTCTAAGAGAGAGCAAATGCTTTGGCAATCGCCTGTTATGCCTGTGGTTTGAACTGGGGCTGGTTGAAGCAAGTAACTTGCCCATGAGTCCTTCCTTATTCTCTTTCAAAACGCCAGACACAGTCGGTTTAGTGGAAAGGACAAGGATTTGACCCTCAGGAGAAAATGCCTGAAGGAACAGAACAATCTACTCTGCTCATCTCCTGCCGGTTCCTGGATAAATATTTCACCAGGACGCTTAAAAAAATCATATGGAAAACAAAGTGTTGATGATACTTTATTGATGTCTCAGACTGCTAGAAGAGGCAACAAACAAGTTGGAGGGCTGCACAGTCTTACGGCAATTTCAGGAACAGCCTCGCTAAGAGCAATGAAGGCCACTAGAGGATGGAAAGTTTGAGCACCAGGAAAACGGCAGCAATGCTAAGGTCAATCTGATTTTAATTTCCCTGTCCTTGGCAAAACTGTATAGCACACCACTTAAGCTTTTAGAAGTCAGTGATCTTGACCTGGCCAGATAGCAAAGAATAATAGGCTCTAGGCCTAGGCACCTTCTATTTAGAATTGCTGCATTGGTACCTGAAACTCAGGTGGGCTGTTCCCACAGCTACCTCATGAGGTTTTTGTCCACTTCTGGCGTTTAATTGCAAAATGAAAAGGTGGAGAGGTGCTGTGCAGCACTGGAGGTCTTTAACCAGAGGAACCCAAGCCAGGGAATATGAGGAAACGTCACTAACTGTACCTTAACCCCTACAATCTCTTCCTACCTGCTTTAGGCAGCCCTGACTCACAGCTCTCCCATTCCCAGGTGGGAGCTATAATTACACAGAAAGTTTCGGCCTCTACAGAATTCAAGGCTCAGATTTACACTGTACCACACACAACCCTGTGGCTGGAAAACTGGGCAGGCTGTAGCATCGCAAACTTCAGGCCTGGAGACAGTTATCTTCATACAAATTCTATGGCATAAACAGGGATCCATATCATAAGGGAAGGAGGGAATGAAGAACAGCTGTTTGCTATTCTTCTGATTGCACCAGCTGATAAAAAGGGATAAAGAAGGGCCAACAGCTAGGGAGAGGGTTAGTCAGCACAGAGTGTGTGAAGGGCCTTTCCTTGTATAATCGGCTCTCAAGAAATCTCAAACGCAACAGAACTCCTTTCTATACCTGCAACGGGAAAAAAGTGCTGTGCTCTCCTCCTGCTTTGTAGAGGTAAGTCACTGATAGCTTAACTTTCTGGATAGAGCTACCCTGAAAGGGTAGTTGTCTCAATGACTGAAATTTAGCAAGACGTAGCAGGCAAGAGGGTCTCTTAGCAAGGCTAGCAATCTATTATCAATTAAATGGAAGGGTAGGTTTATATGCTTTTTGAGCATGCAACAGAAAAGCGTAGGCCTTCAATATGTGCACTCAAAAGGTCTAACAGATAGAAAGGTCTAATAGGAAAGAGATTCTCAGTTAACATAAATAGCCATCTTGTGTAGTTGAGCTGGTTGTTAGTTTCTAGCACTGAAAGAAGCAGAAGGGGCTATAAGTTGCTATTTTATGGGCTGCCTATTGACAATATACTGAGTCAGCAAAGCGTTTTTCTTTCTGTTTATCTATTGGGTAATGTGGGCATGAAACAAACACGTGTGGAGTAGGGCTAGAGAAACTAATTGCAATGCTGTCAGCACTTTTATTTGTCCAGGTGAGTGTGAACAAGCTCCTCTTTTCTTTCTGGCTAGTGTTTTGTGCTCGCTCTTCACAGGTGGGAGTGGGGCCAGAGCAGTGCAGCTGGAGAATGCCAGCATCAGGCTCAAAGGAAGAGACTTTCCTGTCTCCTTTCACCTCTGTCAAGCCAGGAGTCACTTTGCTCTGGCTTTGTTCCCCGCTCTCATTTCTAAGTAGCGAAAGGGAAGAGAACAAAATCAGCCTAATGTTCTTTAACATATTTAGCAGCCAGTGCCCTTTGACTTCCTTCCCCAGTCCCACTGTGACTCTTCCCAAATCTAATTTATCTTTAACAAAGTTTGAAATTAAATTAGGGATAATGAACTAATTAAATTGAACTGGCACACAATTCTGCCACCTTCCCCCACCTGACTTCTCCCACTTGCTTTTGTTTCCAGCATGACTCCATACAATTCTTTATTATCTGGGTTACATCCTCCCCTCTCAGTTTTATTTTCAAGATGTTGATTAAAGGGGATGTCAGCAATCTATCCATTTCAGACAGCCTGGAAGATTACCTTTAAACAGTCTTTATTTGATTGCATTAGAGAGCTTTCGTTTCTGCCATGACTTACTCTCAACCCTTCTCTATCCCCTATACACCTGTCTCCAGCTTTTCTTCTATTTGCAGATCATCTCTTTGGTAAAACTGGGTGTGCTGCAGACAGCTTTCCCTCCGATCTGACCATATTCTGTACTTGTAATCATCTTGAATTAATGAGTTCTGACTGGTCTAAAAAACTCCTTCTCAGGGTTCTGAGGATTTCTCTGCTATATTTTCCTCCAGAAAACCTGAAGACTCTATTACATGTGGGACTTGGGCAGATACTGCTACAGAGCACTGTGGTTTCTGCTATTGCTTAAAAGCCCAAGAGCCCGTTAATAACCTCTCATGCAGTTTGAACTTGTCTTTAGTCTTGCAGGATGGCTCACAAACAGAAGTAGGCTGGTATTCTCTGCGCGGCCAAACTCAAGGCAAACAGTGTACATTCATGCATTTATGGGATGTGTTAGCCTGTTCCCTGGCTGGGAAAAGTCCCTGCTGTTCAAAACTATTCAAACTTTGGGCTGCTACTACTCTGACCCTCTCCATTGGTTGGTTTTGAATTTGGGGAAGCAGCACAGGCTGATGGATGGAAAGAAGCAGTTTTGCTGAGTGACAGCAACAGAGGACTGTTGTCATACTGTGGACCAGTCAGTGGAGAGGATGTAGGTGTTGGAAGATAGAAAATATAATGGGAACCAAAAATAAGAACACTTCATCATGGTATTGGGAGCTTCACATCCTCTCCTCCCTGTTTCTAAACTCCCTGCTCAGTGTTTTTGAGCTGCTTTTCAACTTCCAAGTATGGCCACAATTTTAGGTATCTCCTGGCATGCTCCTGCTCTCTGTTTGATGCCTTATCTATGTAGGAGCTCTTGGGATAATCACATTGGATTACATTACGTACACAAACATTAATGTATTGGGGATGAGTGGGAACCAGTGTGCCTGAGCTTGCTCTTAGGAGTGGTGGACTTCTGTGAGGACAAAACTGAGGGCAAGTGGGACAGAGGGGCTTGCCCCCGGGTTCAGAAAAAAAGGCTGAGCATGAGGAAGGCTGAAATTCCCGAAATACAGGGCAAGTACCTATAATGAAGGATGCACCCACAGACACATGCAAGTATTACTTATGCAGAAATCTTGCTCATAAAGTTGCATTCCTTCTTGCAGCATGCTGTCTATAGTACGTACCTGTTCTGCGTTCCCATAGCATCTTAGACCATCAATAATCTTAAACTTTTCCCTCCTTACTGTTTTTCCCCCGAGTCCTTCTCTACCCTTCTGGAGTCAGTGCAGGGCTGTTATCCTCATTTATAAATGGGAAACTAATAAGAAGCCACCTGGGTTCTTTGCTTTATTTCTCCTGAAAATTGGCCTGGGGTGGTATTCAGGCAACCTTGGTTTTGACAGGAAGGAAATGTGGCAACTGGGAACTCAGTCAAGGCTGCTACATTTGATGGTTCTCCAATATCGCCAGCTCATTCTGCACCAAATGTGTAACTGGTGCAAGTTTAATACTCTTATAGTGACATTCAGAAAGCAGAGCTGGGAATCTGAACCCTGGGTGATAATTTGCTGGGAACTTGGTGCAAGTCTCATGGTTTTGAGCTGTTCGTGCTGTAACAGGGACGAGAAATTCCCAAACAAAACTGAACAGGAGTGTGGTGTGGTTAAGGGGGAGGAAATAATTAAAAAAAGCATTAAAAAAAAAAAAAAAAAACAAACCAAAATGCCCTGATCTGTGGTGTGTCTTAGCAGGGAGATTTTGTGGCGGTGAGATTACACCTTCAAAGCACCATATGACTGGCTTTATTTTTACTTCAGAGAAACTGGGAGAATTTCCAAATTTGGATTTGGAGGATTACTGTCCTTTTGCTGACAATAAAATCCCCTACCCCAGGGAGGACAAGGCGAGACCTCCCAAGACGGATTAGGGAGCGTTTGCCTTGTTTGTAACAGTGGGAGTGGTCCTCCAGTCCAGCCCCAGAAACTGTTGGGAATTGGAGGTAAAGGCATAAGGGAGGGGGCTGCTTTCAACCAGATCTTCCTCTGGGCTGGCATTTTCATCCTCTCTCTGTGTGCAACAGTCTGGCAGGGCTGCTGGCTGTTGGTGACAGGCAGGCAGGTGCCTGGGAGCTGGTGAGCACCTCCCTCCGGTGACGAACAGACCCCACCACCAAATGGAGAAAAGAAAAACCAATCCAAAACTTACTGTCCACTCTCGCTCGTTACGTCTACGAAGACCTTGATCCTCATTCTGGGAGCAGGGGTGGGTGAGACACCGCAAGAGAGAGAGGTTACCGTTCTGGTCCAGGCCATGCCTGCTGCAGACACTTACCTAGGAAGGCTTTTGCTACAGCAAGGGAACTACAGGGCTGCTTCCAACACAGGAAAACAGGGGACCGCAGGGATAAAGGCATACGGAACTAACCCATTGCACACCTCACAACCAGGTGTTTCTGCTCTACTTTCACCCACCTGTTAGCATGGATGTTCCTAGTCTGCAAGGAAGCACTAATTAACAGGACTGTCCAGTGGGACTCTTTAAAAACACGGTTTTTTCTCCTGCCTATCCTTCTGCACAGAGCTATTCCCCTCCTTCACAAGGATCCAATTCCCTTGCCCTTTATCATCATCTGTAAACCACCCCTCTCCGTCCCCAAGCTACTGCTTGTCTATGTGCCTCCTCTGATCTACCCTGGGTGACCTGGGAGGGATTCGGTGAGCTGCAAAGCACCTCGTCTCTCCCTTTGCTTTCTTCCTTCTCTGCCCACCCTTCTGCACCTCTCCATTGAGTACCCCTGTGGGGCTGTGGCCCCATTAAACCCACAGCCCCTTCCTCCCATTTAAAAGGCAGCAAAGTAAAGCGGAAGGAGCAAGGCAGAAGCTGCAGACACCACAACTCGGGGAATACACAGGAGCAAGGGACAGCCCTAGCCAAGGAGGGGGCTGCCAATGGCATTTCCTTGGCCAACAACTCTTGACATCACCCAGAAAATCTCCCATGGGATGGGAAAGAAGAGCTGCCTTCCTTTCAGATAGGGACCCGGTGGCTTTAATACCTGAGAAAAGGGTATGATTATAGGGTAAGAGAATATAAGAAGAGCTGGAAACACCTCTTTCTGCTGCAAACACCATTCAGTTTCAAAGGTTCATTGGTAGTTAGAGATGGTCCAAAACAACCACTTGTAGGTTTAAATGCAAGCTGAGTCCTAATCAGTCCCTGCCACAGGGCCTGAGCTTGGTGGCACTTAAACAAGGTGGTCAGATAAACACGAGGACAGGGAAACGATCAGGTCTGCTCTATAATTTTGAGGAAGCGAGAACCAAAGAAAACTTCAAACATACTGCCGGCACCAATCTCGCGCAACACGAGCTCTTTTATTTTTGCATATGTGGTCCCTCTCTGACTGTCTCTTATTCACTGACTCTTTCAGATGCAGGAACCTTTATGTGTTCCCATATTCTCTCACATCCTCTCCCACCTTGTTCTTTCACACATGCACATATGCTCCGTCTTATCTATAGTTGCTTCCATGCATACAAACTTGTTTTTTTTTTTTTTTTCTTTCAGGCAGTCCCCCTTTTTTTCCCTCCCCATCTTGTGCTGACTAGCTTGGAAAGGCCCCCTTAACATCTCCACAAGGTTTTTGGCTACAGTTTCTGCACATCCTAGTATTGCTGCTGAGCCATACAAAATTTCCCCAAACCCAGTCCCACACCAAGAGCTGTACCCTTCAAACCCACCTCGTTTCTGCCTGTGTCTCCAGCCATAATGACTGCAGCGGGGGCAGACCCCTGTTCCAAAACAAAGCCATTAACCCTCTCGCCCTCCCACATGCCTCACCTCGCTGTAGAAAGCCGAGAAAAACACTGCAAAGAGCATGCACAGAAGGCAAGACAAGGCAAAGGCATTCCTGTCGGCACCCCCAGAAGTAAGGGTAGCGAAGAGAGCAGCCATCGGGGGCAGCGTGCAGGAGGTGGAGGGAGTGGGGAGGAGGACAGGCTGGATGCACGGGGGCTGCTCCGCGGGAAGGGGAGGAGATGCGGGGGGGAGCACTGACTGCAGAGGGGTGCAGTGAGGAAGGCAGAGTGTGATAGTGTACCTTGAGGCCAGAATCTGAGGGGAAAGGGCCTAGAGTGACATGCGCTAGCATAAGTTGGGCTGGATGGTTGCATACTCGACTAGGTCTCCGCCAGCATGGATGGAGGTCCGAGGACTGGGTGACGAGGCCAGAGCGGAAGTGTCCAGCTCTGCATAGTGGACATCACAGTCCTTGTTGCCAGAGTTCTGGAGAGAAGAGAGCAGCAAGGCGGTGGGGACACAGGAGGGAGGAATTGGGGTTGAAGTGGGGAGGTGGGGGAGTGAGAACACGGGAACCGTGCAGAAGGTGGGGAATGAGTGAATGAGACGGGGAAGGCGGTGTGTGAAGGGTGGAGGGAGAAAGAAGAAAGGGGGGTGGGGGGGAGAAAAAACAGTTAAAAAGAGGGAGGTAGGGAGGTAATGAACAGTCAGGTAAAATCCCAAATCAAAGCAAAGGTCCCAATGGCACTGCTCCCCAAATCGACCACTGAGCTGAGTGACTTAGCCCAGCTTGGCAGCACTCCCAGCAACTGCCCCTTTTACTGGGGCTGCTCCCAGCAGCATCTTGCTGCTCTGATCTTCCCATCAACCCCTCTGGGATCAGCATTTTCCTTAGTTGGGGGTGGTTCAGTGAATTCAAACCCTATCAGAAACTTGAGCTGTCAGTTTTGAGCCAGGAATTTGTAAGGCAAATGCAGGGTTGGGGGCATGAGTGAAAATTGGGGGGAAAGCTTGAATTTTGGGTGTTGGGAAGGAGGTGACTGGACAGAGCGGCTTCAGAGCCATAGCTCCAAGGACAGGTTTGCAGCCGGCACATTGCCATAGGGAAATGACACTGCTTAGCCGATACTGTTGTTTTGCCCTAGCGTGGGGGCCATGGAGCTCGTAAATGCTACACTTTAACATGAGGCTTGACTGCACAGTATGCTACTGCAGATTAACTATGCGGCATGATTTTGTCATTGTAATAATGTCTAATAGATGCTAAAAGCATCCTTCTTTGGCACAAAAATATTTATGGGTATTCCCTTACTAGGCAGGCTTATCAGCAAGAACTGCATGAATGGAATATTACCCAATTTGTCTGATCATTCCTACCCCGACATCTTTCACGCTTTCCAAATAATAATGGTCAGAGAACCCTGGAAGGCAGGATGGCCTGGAAACCTCATTGCTCAGTGGGGAAAAGGAGTCACCAGGAGGAGCCCTGGTATCCTTAGCCAAGGTGTGAGGAGGTTCCCTGGCTACTTGCCCTGTGGAGTTTTTTTAATACTCGCTTTTGGGCCTGGTTTCTGTGCCAGCATTAGCCAAGCATCTGCTAAGCCTCTCTGAGAGGAGAGAGTTGTCTCTTCCAAATGAAATAGCTTTCCAATTTCTCTATCCCCTTCCCAAAATGGCTGCATCACATGGCAATTACGCAAAAGGTGTTTAATTTGAAAATGTTTCTCTTCTCTTTGTTTGGAAGTGTCCTTAGCCGTGTACCAGCTGAGGCAGAGCCGTTTTCAGAAGTTTATAGCCCTGAAATGAGCTGGTTTAGTGCCTGTTGCTGGAAGGGGTTATTCAGTGAGTGATTATCTCTGACTGCTGTGCTGTTCAGTGGTGGGGTTTGGCTCCATGCTGGTGTCCCCCAGCCACAGGGACCAGGGGAAAGGGGAACACAGCTGCAGCGGCGTTTCCAGGGTCTGGCTCCCCTGTGGCGCTCAGCGAAGCTGGACGCTGGTGGACCAGGAGGGTTGAGATCACCCTGGAGAGGTGACCGGATGGCGGTGGCAAGTTGTTGGTGTGAAAGCTGAGTATCCTATGGCCTCTCTGCTTTGTGTCTGGACCCAGACTGAGTGTCTATGGACATTTAAGAAAATTAGTAATGCCAATTGCAGTCTCAAACCTAAACCTATGCCCTGCAGAACTCTTTCCCCCTGAACTTTGTGTCTCAGTACCTTCTCTAGCTGCAGAGAAGGGAAGATTAAGTCTTTTCCTCTCATTCCTATCCTGTCTACTTTCCCTCACTCCTCTCCAAAATAGTACTACCTTCCCACTGGTGGAGTTTCCTCCATGGAGTTCCCTTGCTTTCTGCTACTCTTGGGCTTGCTTCTGCTCCCTGCTGCTTGTTTGGAGCAAAATTTATTACAATATCAATAATGTGACTTGTATACAAGGTCAAGCACTGCCACATGCAAGCGCTCTGTGTAAATCATCACCATTGGCACCCTGGTAATTGCCCTGTAAACTGAAAGGAATTATTTTGCTGTCTGCAGCAATGAAACTCTCCCTTCTACCTGTGCAAATGGGTATTGCTGACACGTACACTAATCATACTTCTGCTCCTACATGAACTCATACCTCCACCTTTCTCGCTCATACTCTCACACACAAACACACAGCATCTACGTGACATGTAGGCACTGCCATGTGCACACAGTGCGCACTTTGGTTTTTACCCACCTGCATGTTACTCTGCACACTGACACGCATGGGTACCAGCACTCTCAGACAGGCATAGCCTGTGTAGGTGTTATCTGAAACACACACTCACCTTTCCATCCCATTCACTCCTGCTTAGATGTCCTCACATAAACCAAAGCTTTTGCCTCACGAGAGCTCAGAGAGAAATGCTGCAGGCAACCCCATCGCACCCATGACCGCTTCTGTACCCTTAATTGTCTACTACAGTGGCCTTGCATATTTCTGTGCTGTCAGCTTCATGTTATCTTTCCCACAGTTTGCAACACATAAACACACATATTCATCTGCAGCCTCTGACACAGGGCCCACCCCTGCTGCCTTCTGCAGGTACCCTGTTCCTGCAGATGTGCCCCAGCCTCTCCCCTTCGCCTGGTCCCCTGCCAGCACGCATCTGCACACGTACCCGCACACCCTCTTTGTGGATTCCTCCTCCAACTGCCTCTTTTATTTTCTCCTGGCACCTCTCCCATTTCCCCCTCCCTTGTTCTTTGCCATCACTAATCACTTTCTGACTCCCATTCTAGTGCTGTGAAATTGTCAACCCCAGGCAGTGGCTTTCATGCCACTTTGTGATGAATCTAGTTTATCCCAAATTACGAGGTTTTGCACAATTCATTTAAAGCTGAATGCACCCGCTCCATTTTCCTGTAGAATCCGTTCCCTTCAACTCTCATCTTCTTCACTACCCTCCCGAGTCAAATCTCCAAGTGAAGTGCAAGCAGAACAAGAATGTCCTGCCTTTCTCTTGTTCCTTCGCCTCCGAAGGATCCCAGAACCATATATCATAGAACCACATATCGTACACCATATACAACAGAGCCGCTGCCTACATCTGCATCTGACCACAGTGGGAGGGGGGCTGTGTCACAGTGAGGTTGGCAGAGACCCAGTGAAGCTGAAGGAAACATGCTTCCCTCCCCATCCTCCAACTGACCCATCTCTCAGGTGAAGGACTGCGCAGGTCTAGCTTGCCTCGGTCAGTCCCTTAGCGTGCTGTTGGAGTGGGGTTACTGGGCCTGAGCTGAGCGTAACCACCGCCATCCCTGGAGGTTTCCATATAGCGAGGCTATCCCAGTCAGACATTCCTCAGCATCTCCACTGCAGGGAAGTGGTGTGTGTGATATGAACAGGAGGCCCCTGCGATACTTTAGGGGTGAAAAAATTGACACCTGTGAGTGGTCCCGTAGGGAGGAGGGCAAGAGCTGGCTCCTTTGCAGTGTGGCTGGGCAATGTGATGCACACCTGGCCCTGGCTGTGGCAGCACGTACCGCCTCTGTTATCTGGGAAGAATCCAGCAAAACCAGCACTCCTTGGCAGCGAAGTGACGCCTGCCTTCCCCTTGCCAGTCACAAACTTGAATAGCCTGCTGCATGCCCAAAGAATACAGCGATTGAGCAAGAAATGGGAGCAAGCCTCATCTCGTTTCTGGGGCAAAAAGCCAAAGCACGGTGCGTGTGCGTGATGGGGGAGCCCGATACCGATTACAGGGACTGCCAGCCAAGCTGACCAGAGGACAGGTCCAATTCACAGCTGTGCTAGACTTGTGCCAAGAACGGGCAGAGCTGCGGCAGCAGCAGCTGAGTCACCCAGACACCGCATCCCTACTGCAAAGAGAGTTTCTTCGTGGGCCAAATGAAATGAGGGTTCCACAGTCCATCGCCTTTTGGCTGAAACCATGGGCAAGGAGCAGCAAGTGCCAGGCGTGGGACATAGAAATGCATCTTCTCAGACCAGGATTGAGAGCAGCAAACTCAGTTCCCATGGTTACGGAGCAGCTACCCATCAGGCCCCATCTCACATCACTAACTCTGCCACTTAATTAACTGACTGCTTGTTATTTCCCAAAATGAGCTCCTCCATCCTCCTGCTGCCTGAAATTCGGCTCTCAGATGCTCTCCACAGAGCAGCCCGTCTGGCTCTAGCATCCTGTGCTTCATTTAAAACTCAGCTACCACTCAGCAAGGATTAGAAAGTGCTGGAGACAAGCTCCAGGACTGAGGGAGGGCTCCAAAGGGAAGTTTTTCTTTAGGGACGTCAGCCACGTTTCAGCTAGGATGAAGTAGATAGGACTACATCAACACAGCTCAGCGCAGAACTATGTCTCTCTATTTCCACTGCCCTCGGCATCTGCCTCGCTGCAGACTTCTGCTAGCTAAAGGTCACTGGGCCCTGTCCTTGTATTACCTGCACAGGAATACACATTAAAGGGTCATACCAGGATGAACTGGAGGGAGGGTTATAATTAGTTATGTTCATAAAATATTACTCTACTATGGGCTGATATTTATACTGCTTTCTCAAACAAATGTGTTTACATTGCTGAGATTTAGAGGCACCAGGCATGGTGTGCTGTGCTTTGCACCACCCCTCTTGGAGGAGGAGTTTGAGAGAGACCTGCAGCATTTACATGGGGATCCTGTGTCTCCCATGGAGGATGCAGGGGAGCAGCCCTATGCCATGGGATGAGGGAGGGAAAGGATATTGTCCAAGGCCTGGGAGGAGGAAGGTTTTCTGTTTTCTCATTGAGGGAGGACTCTAATCTTACTTGTTTTCTGTTTCCTATGCCTTTGCCCTTTGAATCTAACATTTCCTCCTTCAGCCTGAGTCCTTGAAAACCAGCTTTTCCCGCATGGTTGCTAGCATCTCTCCCTGTCCCTTAATCTCTCTGCTGCTGCCTCACATTAGCATCTCCCTATCTGAGGCTGAACAAATCCACGCAAAAAAAAGTTTAAAGAACTTGTCAATTGAGAGTCAAACACTGGCATGCTCAGCCCTGCAGATAATTGCTTTGTGGAGCTCTCACTGCAGCGCATGCTGCTTTTTGAGAACTGCTTCGTTCAGCTGCAAACTCTAACAGGGACTCAACTGCAGGAGGTGAAGAGGGACCAGGGTGTGAGAGCTGGCTTGTAGGCTTAGCTGTCATGTGTAGGTAAAGATGAGACTACCACAGGTTGTGATAGTCCTCTGATGAAGATTTGGAATAATCAGGGTGTTTTACTAAGGGATGACCCATAAAGGCACAGCCCTAGAACCTATGGAAACCAAGGGCAAAAGAGGCAAGTGCTGAATTAGGGTCAGTGGTATTTGAGAGGTGCGCTGAGATCGGGGTGGGGAGGTTGCCTTCCTCCAGGACAGGTTGCTCCTGGACTGTGAAGGCTGCTTGTTCACCCTCATGTGGATGGTGGGGGGTCTTTGTTTCTTAGGGTGAGAGATCCTGTGTGAAAGGCAGTGAGGCTGGGGGTGAGGATGAGGGCAGGCAGCACTATTAGCACCCTGATCTTCTTACCGGTTTGTCAGTGTAGGGAGAGGGCTCGGTGGCTGCCATGTCATAGTATGGAGTCTGCAAAGGGAGTTTCTGGATTTCCTCCTCGTGTTTCATGTTGTCTAAGTGAACAACCTGTAATAGAGGAAAGAGAATAGGGATGAGAAGAGCAAGTATTATCCTTCTGTCGCAGCTTGGGGCAACATTTGCTTCAGGTGACACCAAGGCAAGATATCACCATGAAGGGCAGTGCATCTTACCTTCTCCCTTGCTCCTACCGTGTTATTTTCCTGCTTTACTCTTTCTTTCATTGTCACTCCCCTCACCACCACTCATGACATTCAAAATGATGGGGATGCTGAAAAGTCCTCACACCTAAGAGCCCCACCATTTCATTTAGAATTCAATCCCCACTAAAGGGAGCAAGGAGGATGCAAATTACAGCTTTCAATTAGTGCCAATCTTTGGGAATTCGGGGCAGACAAGTCCTTACTTGGTCCCCCTCAAACTTAGGCCATGGACTTCTTTGCTCTTGCAAACCCATTTTTCCAAAATTTAGGCACTGCGGACGCTGCTTGGAATCGGTTTTCCTTGCTAGTGAAAGGTACTTGCAGCTGGGCTGGGGAGGCATACCTGGATGTCTTCTGCAGTCAGGTGGCTTTTTGTCTCCTGTTTCCTCTTTGGTGGAGGGGCAGGTTTGTGGGATGGAGGCAAGTCGATTCTGCAGACAAAGAAATGGTTGCTGATTAGAGAGCAAGAGAAAGGGGTCTGCTTGCTTTGATGTGCCGTAACAAGCCGGATACTGCATGCACCAAAGATTTGATTGTGTTTGTCACTAAACTGTCGATATAATCACATAGACTATTCTCAGTAACCCCCCCATGCCTTCTTTCTCACCCCAGTTAGAATTGTTAACAGAAATAAACTCCCTCCTAGCATTCTGTTCCTAATTCCAAGCAAATCCCCATGTTGGATTGCAGATCCTGAGGGTGCAGCTGGGATACCTGTCTCCCAGCATTGTTTTCGGAACGACTCCATCCTATGGGAGGTGGCTCATTTTATGGCTGTAGGGTACCAGAAAGTGTCTGGCAGTGGTCATCGCAAATCAACAAGGTGATGTCTCCCCTAGTTCAGGAGCTTATCTGGAACAGTAGCCCCTGCCACAGGCTTCCCAGTAGAGTTTGAATCTTCCCCATAGACATGCTGCGCTACTACACAGGAACATTTATCCCTGACCCCAGTCAGGGGATCCGCTTCTGCCCCAGAGCATAAGGATTGGCAGCCATTATAATCCCAGCCTAGAGACTGTCTCTGCACATTCTGTTCATATGCACAGATGCATCTAATCCTTTTACAAAACTTATTAAAACTCTGATCCACTAATTAGCTGGCTCCCCCTCTTTCTCTCTGTACAAACTTCACCAGACCTTCTGAGATGGGTGGCTTTTCTTGGCAAGCCAATGGATTCCAGTGTGGGATTAGAGTGTATGGGTGAGGGGGAGGGTAAAATAGGTCCCCAAGGCTCTGCAAAACATTGACTTTATGGCTCTAAAGAAAAGAAATGCTATTTGCTTTGGGAGGCTTTGGAGGATACTCCACAATAGAGGCAGCACCTCTGCAGACTAGGGCACCATTGAGTTTCTATTCTCGGCTAAAGTGGCTCTTCCCTGTGCCTTCGTGGAGGGCCATTGTGGGAAGTGGATTGTCTGAATGCATCTCTATCACAGGGCCAATGCTGTTGATGCAATTTCACCTTGTGGTGCTATTTTTTTGTTTGTGTGCCTGCCTTTCTGTCTCTCCTCCTGCTTTCCCCAGCTCTCTTTCCTCCCTCTCCCGCTATCCTCCGATGCCCTCTCTCAAATGGGATTAAATGGAGCACAAAATGTGGCCAAGACGTAACAACAATTGAGGTGGGGGGTTGCGGAAGATAAAAGCAACTTCTAGCCTTTGGGCTTTCCGTGCCTCCCCTATGAGAAGGGAAGGAAGGTGGGGGTGCTCTTGTGAAAAGGCAGTGACAAGATAGAGCTTTTCAGGAAGAAGCCAGGGTAAACGTTTCTGAAGAGGGCTCTGTTCATGCTGCATAGGCTGAACTCCGCACCACTGAATTCCCTGCCTGGGGTCTGTGCTGCACAGTGTAGGACAGAGCAAAGCAAGCACCTGTCAAAGAGGAGCCCCGGGACATCCCCTCTCCCTACTTTCTTATTGCCAGTATTCATGTCTTCAGGATGGCACCATATGTACAAAACTGGAATGCTGAGTGGTTGTGAATCCTTTCTGAACTCTTTGGGATACATTCAGAGGTGCTCAGGGTCTATCAGAGACCTTCTCTGATGACAGAATGTGATTTAGTCTAATTCAGAAGCATGATGCTATTTCTCTGAAAAAGGAAGAATAGGATCCTCTCCTACCACTGGAGGTGAGAGTGGCACCAAGCAGCTGCACCATGTCCCAGGATATGCTACAGCAAAAGCAGCATCTGGGTGAACATTGTTGTGTTTCAGTTTCCACTTAAGCCTTGCGATAAGAGTTCAAAAATAGCAGAAAGCAGGATGGAAAGCAGTAAGGGGCTCCAAGGAAGAAAAGAGAGTCAGAGGAGTGAGCCAGAGGGAGGCAGGCAGGAAGAAATGGCAGGAAAAACGGTTTGCCACCAGGCTTTCCTTGTGTGCGGGTAGCAGACGGGCCAGTGGTGGTCTTGGTCTGCTGCACCATCCAATAGCACCTGTACCATCAGTGTGTTGTACTTCTGCGAGCATGGGGCTACTTACAGGTCACTGTCTGTTTCAGTGCGGTTCTTTTGTTGCCGCCTGTAGACAATAATTACAGTGACAGCCACGCCGATGATGAGAACTGCTGCGATGACTCCTCCCACGATCCCAATAATGCCTCCTGGGGCACCCTGAGGTAGTGGCTTATCTGCAACACACAGGGAAGCACAGGAGAGATGGTTAGAGCATCAGACAACACAAACAGTAAGGTGCAGTAGAACCAGGGACTCCGGGAGCAAAGATGCCAACGTGCTCTGAAACTGTCTCAGGTGGCTGTGTGTGGGCAGCTTCATGGGAGGAGACAGGTCGTACTGAAATGTAGTAGTGTGAGCTCAAAGGGAACAGAAATCTGTGGCTGCAGTCGCTGCCCACTGTGTCTCCAAGAGCTAACTGCTTCCTTACTCTGTTCTGCAATTTCCCCTTAAATCAGGTGGTTATTCCTCGATCTGGTTTTGTGCCCTTGTTCTGTCCTCAAATAAAGAAGAGTTTAGGGAATAAAGGTGCTTCCAAGCTGCCACCCCATGTGGTGCAGGTGGACTCAAGTACCTTCTACTGGATATTATTTAATGATCTTGAAAGCCTTCTGCAGGGCTTTGTCACAGTGTCTTCACCAGATTCCTGGTACTATTGAAATTGAGAGTTTTGCTATTAATGTAGACCTTAGAAGAGATAAGGACCAATACTCTATTTACTGAGGTGGAGCAGAGGTATGTGCACCCTTAAACCTTACAGAAAAGTTGTCCTGAGTGTAGGATTTAGGGGTGAGGGGGAGATATATCATATCTTGCATTTCATCTCTGGTTTGCCCAATGGCTGGAGAGCTCTGTGACTTGGGCCAGCTCCTTGGTGACTAACGTGGACCTCATTCAAAGGAAACTTATCCCATGGGCCTGATGGGAAAGCACTTTGAAACATATG
The DNA here is from genome assembly GCF_965231255.1 of Vanellus vanellus. Classification (NCBI taxonomy): domain Eukaryota; kingdom Metazoa; phylum Chordata; class Aves; order Charadriiformes; family Charadriidae; genus Vanellus; species Vanellus vanellus. The sequence continues at coordinate 6,348,772 of NC_138926.1, read as the reverse complement.
ATAAAAGGATTTAATTTGCTCTACCTTCCAACCTAATTAAACTTGAAAACTAGCTAATTGGTACTTTGTACTTACAGCTCCGGCAGTGATAAAAGAAGGAGATAATTGGAATGGAGGAAGAAGGAGGGAGGAGGAAAAGAAATTCAGGGGAGGGGAGCGAGACAGGGATGAGGGAATAAGGTGCTTTGTAGAACTTGTCTGTCACACCTAATTTTTGTACTTTTCTTAATACACTGGCTACTGGCTGCTCTTAGAGACTAGATACTGGTCTATATGGACCTTATTCCGCAACAATCATGGCTTTGGGTATCATAGTGGTAGCCAGCATCTTCACTAAATTACCCATTCCCAAGACCTCAAAATTATACCCACTTTACATGTGTGCATGGTTATAAAATATATGCACACATTCCCAAACCACATGGGACAACTTATACAGGACTTTTCAGGGTGAAAATCTGCCACTTCCTTCCACCTCACATCCGTGGATTCAGCACTTGCTTAGCTTGAAGACCAGGCTCCCTGAAATCCCGTGTACCAGGTGTAATTGCAGAGCTGACTGCCCTGAATCGTTGCCAACAGCCTATTCCCAGATCTCACCTCCCAGCCTGCCTTCTTCACCTTTCAGATTTGCTGCTGTCATCCAGGAGTGAACTGAGGTGTATAAACATTTCCCCGGGAAATCCCCTCTCTGGGCAATAGCAACAAATTGCACAGCAGAGAACTGGCACATTTACTGTATCAGTATGAAACACTTGAACTCCCAGCACCATGCTGAGACACCGCTACCAATGAAGAATTTGCCCTGGGAATTGTCTTGATACTGATCCCCCATCCTTCTCCTGAAGACTCCTATGCAAACCTGCTTTTCTCTTGCCTCGCTAGGACACCCCAGAGTCTCCATCGGTCACCATCCCGCACCCCGCCTTCCCCTGTTCCTTAATTAAGAGCTCACAGCTGTGTGGCTTCGAGTGGCAGGATGCTGTAGTCATCAGAATGGAGGCTCTGCTCCGCACTGTCCTCAGCAGTAGCAGTCACTTTTCTTTCTCTTCCCTTCTCCACAAGCCACATTATCTTTTAAATAATATTTCTGCCTTGAGACAGCTCACTTACAGCCATACTCAGGCAGACAGCTGACATGTTGCAATCCAAACCTCCAGACAGCATTAGAGATTGTGGCAGGGACGGTGACTGTAAAGAATCTTCCAGTCACTTTGGCTAGGGCATTTCCGTGATGAATTGGCCCCTAATGGCTCTCTGGATGGCAGGTAGTGAGCAGAGAACATCAGCCTTCTGCTACCGCTGTAAATAAGTAGGCGTGTGCATGTGTGTGTGGGGGAAGGGGGTGGAAGGAGGAAAAGGGAAAGGGAAATAAATAAACAAATAAATAAAGCCAAAGTGAATCTCCAGGAACTTGAACAGGGCTGCGTAATAGTGGAAAGGGGCCAGGAAAATTTAAAGAGGGGAAAATGCAGCCATCGGTTTGCAGAAGAGGAGCTGTAAATATAGGGCACTGGGTAAAGACAGTAAAAGGATGAGGAGAGGGAAAGAGTGGAGGAGCACAAGGAGAAATGCAGATGTTTTGGGGTCTCTATCAGAGTACTTCCTTCTTGCCAAGCTCTCAAGACTGTGGTATGAACATCCCAGTGTTGGTACCGATCCCAGCTGCCTAAGATGGGGCTGTGTGGCAATGCACTTCTTCCACAGAACAGAAGTACCAAACAATGAAAAAATCCTACGGCAATAAGCGCTGCCCCTACATGTGCAGGTCTCTTTCTTGAGGACAGGCTGAGCCATCCTGCAAAAGCGTTGGTCACATCTTTGCAGGAGTCCAGCTAGGAAGCTGCGAGAGGCAACAGGGATAATTGCTGACAATAAGAGGAAATACCAGGAGACAAGGAAGATAAATGAGAGATGAAGGTCCTGAGGGAGCAAGAGAGTGCAAAGGAGAGAGATGAAAATGGGAAGAGGTAGAGAGAGACTTTCCTTTCTGCTCTCTTCTCCCTCCCCCCCAACCTTTCATCTGCATCCTCAGCTGTTTATCTCCTCAATCTCCCCTTCCTGGGGAAGAGCTGTGGCTAGTACTGTTTGGAGGGCTTACCTGCTACCGAGCCTATTTCCTTCCCTCCGCTGTGTGCGTTGCCTCTATAACAGGTGAAGTCAGAGGCACAACAGGGCTTTTCTGGAGGGCAGGGTGGCTGCAAAAAGGGGTGTTGTAAGTCAAACAGGAGGGCACGGGGAAAGCCTCAGGAGAAGATGATAAGAACTGGCAGATGAGGATTCAGTTACATTGACAGGGCTTTTGGGCAGCCCTGAGAAGATGTTTGCAAGGCTTGTGAATCAGGATCAGAATAAATTGGCAGGACAGCTCAGGGGCCTCCAGACTAGAGTGGGAAAAGGCTTTGCCAATTAAGAATGCAAAACCCCTTGCTCTGTGTCACGCTTGAATAATTTAAAACTCTCCAAAAAGTTTGTGTGAAGCAGTTGGCAGTGAGGCAGGTACCAGAGAACCCAAAGGGGCTGAACGAACAGCTCAGCCTTATCTGGATGTCTGAGGGCTGCTGGGAACTCCTCGTTCCTGCTGGAAATGGAATTAATTCACAGTATTACAATTAAGGAGAAAAGAAGGACACCCCACCCCCAGTCTCTTTCAGAGCAGTTTTATTCATTACTTTGTTGTCCCATGGTTCTTCTAGAGATGGAAGCAGACATAGGAAAGGAAGAATAGTGGTTATCTAGCTGTACAGCATCCTTGCCGGTCACCTGATGGCATGTGTCTCTGGGTTTCCAAAAGTAACCGGTAACAGATGAAGATCTTTTTACCAACTAGATCAATTGCAACATTCTGTGAGGTGCTGATACTGTAATTCACCAGTCCCAATGCTCAGTTAAATCACATCCAGCAGTCCAGTGCTGTCAGTTGTTCACATCTCCCAAACAACTGAAGAATGTCCACTGGAGTCCACTAGACAAGAATGTCCATCCCAGAGAGATGCATCGGGCACAATCACAGTGCCCAACTGATGCATAGTTTCATAGCACCGGCTATGAAACAAAACCCTGTCCAAACAGCCGCGGGGCTGATGACTCTGTCTGTACAGACAGAGCGGTGGTTCAGATTTACTGCAAACAGCCATGGTAGCGATTCCAAGCAGAGAGACAAACAGACGGAGCTGTCCGCACGCACTGTGCCCACGGGCTGAAATAGTGCAGCTGCCGAGCGCAATAGTAAATAATAATAGAGGAACAATGAAGGCTTTGGAGAACCAGCTTGCAGGAGAGCAGGAGAGATGTTCCCAAAGGGAACTTGAAGTGAGGCAAAGACGGATAAGCTGGAAAGCTTCCAGAGGCGGGTATGCCAGAGCAGAGGAAATGATTCACTTGCTCTTGGTATAGGAGGAGTGATGTGAAGGGCTTTGCGAAAGGAAAGAAGAGACAGGGTCTGCCATGCTTTTGGAAGTAAGGTCTCTTCCCTGAAAGTTACTTGTGTGGTTGGGACATTTGCATTGTGAAGCAGCCTGGCTGTTCTTGGGATCAAGACTTGAGAGCGGGATATGTTACATCCCCAACAAGGGTACGTGCCTGTCTGGGACTGATTTTTTTTTATGTAAAGCTGTGATCAGCCAGATGATTCTGCCCTTGCTGCAGTATGTGCATAGTGCCATCCAGGCCGAGCAGGTGGGGAGGAGCACATGGGGTCCTGCGTGAATTGCACAGACAGCTGTAGGGTGCGACAGAGGTGCTGGCAGGCAGGAAGGCTTCATTTGGATGAGGGCTGGGTCTTGCACCAGCGCTGTCTTCTTTCTATCCTGACTGTCTGCCACGTATTCAGCTGCCCCAGGGAGAGCCTGAGCCCTGTCTAATTGCTGATGCACTAAGCTGCATCCCCCAGGTAAATCTGGAAGCTGAGTCAGTCTCTGGGCCCAGTTCACTGCAGCTCTGAGCGAAGCTAGTTTGCTCAGAGAGCTGCACACTCTTCTCCTGTCCTTGCCTCCTAACTTCAACTTGATCCCTCAGTGCTTTGCAGAAAACCAGAATATCAACATACAACACCTCTGATAAGCCATTTGCTCAAAGATCCGCCTGCATCTGTAACCAATTGCAAAGCAGGGTTCCCTTTCCATTTATCCCCTCCCCACACAAAACAAATCCCCGTCTGTTTCATGGCTGGCTGGCTAGCCAAGGCACTCAGCAGTGTTCTGCCTTGCACACAGACACATTGCAAATCAATGGGAAGGAATTGTGATTCTTCTCCTTTCCTGATGTTGGGAGCTTTGAAGCTCTTCTAGCTGCCAGCCTTGCTAGAGTTAATTTTACCTTGATGCTCAATTGCATCCCTGTTCACAGGCATATACAGCTTGCGTGTCTAAAGCAGCCTGTCCCAGTACAGTGCCAGCTCAAAGTACGCCTGTCTGTGACCTGGGTTGCCACCCTGATCCAGTGGAAAGAGTTAGCACTTGCTGGACTCTTTCTGCCTGCTGAACCTTTGAGCAACACAATGAGATCAGATGATGCATATTTATAATACACTCCACCTGACACATTCCATGGAGCCTGAGACACCACAAGTTCACAGAGCTAAATTAAACAGAGTTGAAAAGCTCGGCAGAACAAATACATCTCCAGTTTGGTTTTAAAGACAAGAGCAGGATTGGCTAATTTGAGACACGCTCCAATAGCATACGCACCCCCAGGCACAAGCTAGTCAGAACCTCACGAGGCCTTGTGTTTGCAAAGGGTTAATGAAGCGCTGTTCCCAGGAGACCCAGAGATGTGAGCTGGCAGAGCTGATGGGCCAAAGGGTAGGATAAACGGCAGGGCTTGCAAGTCACTGGTGATTTTAAAGGGATCTTAAGCCTGAGGCAGGAGAGGTGGGGTGGGTTTCTCTGGAGGCAGTTCCCTTCACTGTGTGTAAGTGAATCCCTTGCAGGGACAGCTAAGCATCCAGAGGATAAAAGGGATTAAGAAGGGAAAGACACTGCTTGGAAAGCTGAGCCAGTGGCACCGGACCGTTAGTGTGTGAGGCTCAAGTGCCATCCTGCCCCCTCAGCAGCAGAATTTCCTTTATCTGTCGGAGCTGGGTCCAAAATCTTCAGCCCCTTCCTTTTGTCCTGGCCTGGAGAGGTGAGGAGAAACAGAACACATCATCTCCGTCTCCTCCCGCCTAAGCCCAGCTCAGACAGACTTTGCTCAAGCTCAGATCCTCTCCTAACTGCAGGTGGAGGTGACCAGGCTGCAAGAAACACTTGTGAAAGCACTTCACAGTGGGGAGAATCTGTCCCTGTGCAAGCACAAATCCACGGTTGATGGTCAGTTTGCGGTTTGCAGCACCCCTTAACCCCTGCAGTATCCAGAACCAGCTCTGTTATCCAGTGCTGTTCATCTGGTGACATATGGTGAGAGACAGAGGGAGTGTTAGACTTCAGCATGGCGAAGAGGAGCAATTTGGTTAGCAAAGGTGCCTGGCGGGGATTTCTGAGGAGGAGGAGTGTCTGGGTGTCGCTTGGTGAAAAAAGCATAGCAAGAGCAGAGCTGATCCAGCAGCCCTCCCCATCCCTGCCTCCCAGAGATTCCTCTAGCTACCGAAGGAACTCGGGACCTCTCTTGCTTCTGGTTTTGTGTCACCTCAGGAGCTGGAGATGCAGCCAGCCAAACAAAGGTTAAACACCGAAGTGAAGGCAGAACTGCTTTTCTGCCTCTATGCCCTAATATAAGTCAGAAGGAATTTTAAAAGCCGTCACAACCTCTCCCGCCGGGGTGTTTGTTGATGTGACTCTCATTTACACAATTAGCTGCCACACATGCGAGTGCCAAGCCACGGCTGCGAGCCTGGCACTGCCACCGCACGGGGCTTCAGCCTCTTTCCCCTGGAAATCCCCCGCCGCGTAGGCTGGGTCCGCAGGGACCTGGCGAGGTGGGCAGCTCGCCTCCCAGACGGGGCTGCTCCGCTTGCTGCTGCACCTCCCTGCAGCTGGTCCGAGCAAATGGGCGCTGGGAGGGTCTCAGTTATATTTCATATTTTGAGTGCAGCCAAAAGCTAGTGTCGGCAAGCGTGGTTAAACAAGCAAACGCTCCTGACTGGTTTCTGCCTTGTCCTTCCTCTCCCTCCCACCAAAGCTCAGGACTGCCAAGCCCCTCTGTGAGTGACCTGATATATCCCCTCTCTACTTCCTCTCCACTGAAGACCAGATGACTGGGTATCCCCTGGGTCCTCAGTACATTCAGAGTGTGGGTATCCCACTGTCTAGGTGCTAATCACAACATCCCTTTATGATCCCTGCCCGCTTTGCTTTCCCCTGTAATTTTTACCAGCCCAAGTGGCACTTAAAGACTTTGCAAACTACTTGCCTGTCTCTGATGAGGTTTTGGGAGAGCTTGGCAGTGTGGTGTGCTGATCCAACCCTCCCTGGGGTGCCTGCTTTGAAGAGGATGCCCAACTGCAAGTGGACACATGGCTGTGCTTGATATTAGTGGAGATTTCACGCACGTTCCAGCAAAGGCAGTTGCTTTGCCATTCAGCAAGGGCGGAGGCACCACGGCTCTCTCCAGTAATGACCAGCTTTCTCCCTTTCCTCTCTCGAATGGGAAGCAGCAGAGAGTCATCCTTGGTTAAGCAGCATCTGGTTAAGTAGCTGCTGGCTGCAAAAGCATGTCTGGAATGCAGCTTTAACCCCTGGTGACCTTCCCTTGCAATGCTTCCCAGTGGCCACTAACAGGAATGGGGTTTGGATAACAGCAACAGGAACAGTGTGTTAACCCCATGGGAACTGGCAAAGATGAGGACTGAGTTCTGCAGAGTAGCTGCTGTAGCGGGAACTTCCCTGGAGATACCTCTGACTGGGCTGGTTTTTCTTCCGCTCCTGGAGCATAGTGTAGCAGTTGTAAAACAGCACCTGGAAACATGGTTTGACAGCTTAGGAAGGAAGCCTTTTCTCTGTGTGAGGGGACAGAGCTTAGCAGTCATTACTGCGCAATAGAAAGAGCCCGTTGTTCAGAGGGTGCAACAGCAAGCAATTATTTGCAGGAGTGTCCACCCATAGAAACTGAGCCCCTCTGTACGCGCACACGTGTGCTACATCCCCACGCTTTCTGCTCAGCCAAGAAACATTTGCATGAACTCCAGATTCTGGGATGTCCCTGTCTCTCTGTGCCACTCTGTGGCTCTAGCAAAGAGGGGCCAGACATGGCCTTCTTGACTGTAACCCATCTACCCAAATTCACCACAAACCTCACCCTGTCCTCTCTCCACCCCACTTGGCCAACTCTGCAGAGCCCCACCCCCTCCTTCCCAGAGCCAGGGGCTTCACAGTTCAGCGCAGCAGTATGGAGGTGCCCAAGTCTGTTTTGGGGGAGAAGATGGGCCCTGGAGAAGATGGGAAATGTTATCTGACGTTTCCTCTGCCTCCCAGCCCTTAATTTTAGTTCTGCTTCATTTCCTTGCAGCTCAGCAGAGTAATGAACAATCAAATCCCTTTGGTAATTTATTTCTTCTGCTGTACAGTTTCGAGGAGGTGATGACACTTGAAATTGCCTCTCCTGGAGGGATGAAGGGGCCAGATTCTGAGCCCCATTACACCCGAGTGTGTGTCTCAATCTTAGCAGCCTGCTCTAGCTGCCCAGAGCACAGTGTGGTCCCAAATCCATGTTTAGCCAGAGATACAGCCCTGCTCCCTTGATGAGTCCATTAAGGTCATGCTATTACAAGCAGCCACCAGATGAATTCTGTCAGATAGAAGGTACAGGGATTGCAGCTCAGACTCTTATCATTTGTGTTAATAGAGTTAATTTGCTCAACAATCTTCAGCAGTACTCCTGGGAATGTCTCACTCTGCTTGGCCATGTGCCCTGGGCCATATTTGTCTCCTGTTGCCTCCAGGGTGCATCGGCACAGGGCAGCTGTATCTTGGATATCCCCAAAGCATGAGATCGGCTCTCTGTTTGCACCTGTGCTGAGAGGCTGCTGGGGGTTAGGTGCAGACACAGGGTATGTGCAGCAGGGTGAGGAGGAACTGCTCTGTTTCTCTGTTATCTGGCCAAAAGTGCTTGAACAGTTGTGCAAAGAGGTGAGCAGGGCTACAGTTCTTTTACCTCCCCTGGCGACCCCATGGACTGACCTGCTCAGGGCCGCACGTGCCTGGCAGACAGCTGCAGCAGCAAAGGGGCTCGAGGCTGCTGTGCCTCTTCACTACCCCCATTCCCTTCTCTCAAGCTTCCCAAATACCCTTGAGACCTGCTGCAGTCCAGACAAAAGAATGACGCTTCAGCCCCCTGGAGCAGGGAGGGAGCTGCCAGCCATTCTGGAGAGATGTGTGAGAATGAAGCTGTTAGATGCTCATGTGGCTCTGCCCTGGAGTCTGGTGCCGCTGCCGCCTCTCCTGCTCGTCACATGCGTCTTCCCGGCCGACAGTGCCGAGGGTGAGATCTGCTTCTCCCAAGCCAGGGCAATCACTGTGCCTGCACTGACTTAGTGAAAGCAGCTGCAGCACATCCCCGGCTGCCCTTACTCAGTCCTGCTCCAGGAGAGGGACAATGGCGCAGAAAGCAAGGCTTTATACCCCCAACCCTTTTCCTGATTTCTCTCTCCTGTTAATGGCAATGAAGAACTCCTAACACACTTTCCTTCCTAACTTCTGAAATGCCTTGCAGGCTCTGCGGGACAGTCTCTGCCTTAGCATGTAACCAGCAACGTTTAGCCATGTAAACTTATTCAGCTGGGTATTTGTTAGCTTGCACATGGGGAGCTTCCCCCATCCCCCATATAGATCAAACAGAAAAGCTGGAAAGAGAAGGATCAGTCAGTATGAAAGAGAAGCTGTGAAGGACAGGCGATTGATACAAAAGCTAAGGTTACTCTGGGGAATACAACAGGAATAAACAAAATCTCTGCAGTGCTCTATAGGCACTTTAGCAGATGGATATGGTCAAGAGTGCAGTAATGATTCAGAAAAGGCAAAAGATTTGAATAACTATTCATGATCTGCCTCTGGAGACCAACAGACGTTTGTGGCTTCTGAGATGACAAAACAATTTCTGTGTGTTTGAGGGTTATGAGACTGAGGAGCTTGCTGGACACCATCTCCTTGGATACTCTACTTATTATAAGCAAACAGATAAGTTGAAGGACTTAGCTGATGAGATCCTTAACTCACTGCTGTTAGTTTTTACTGTTTGTTGAAATAGTTAAATTCTAGAAGGTTAAATTCTAGCAGACTGGAAGAGGACACAGAGAATTACTTGAATTCTATAGGATGATTTGCTGGCACCAAAGAAAAAGGTAACACAGGTTCCAGTTAATAAAGAATTAAAAAGCAGGAATATAATCGATGGCAGTCTACATGGTTTGTGGGAAATGGGTCTTGTCAGTCAAACACAATGTCATTTTTTGCCTACTAAACCAGTCATCTCATCAAAGTAAGTGTAGAGATGGAATAGAAAATAGATTAAGAACGGCTAACTGACAGGTCTCAGAAGGAGTTGTCAAGAGGGAATCACTGCCAGCGCGCACATTTCTACAGAGTCTGCAAAGACGGGTGGTGGGCCTGATGCTGCTCAGTGCTTTCATAGGGCGTGTGGAACCTCAGTGCCTTAGCAATCCCTGGATGAGCCAGAGGTCGGTGGATTTGTAAAGCACCCCATTAAGAGACTTAGGACATTGTAATTCAGCCATTGCAATATTCTGTACCCTTCCTGAAGCACCCGTACTTTTAAAAGGCAGAGGACCCAGAAGGCAAAAATGCAGAAGATGCCTGAGTATAGCTTTTCAATGAGTCTGCTGAAACTGGACCTCAAAGGATGTTCCTTAACACCTCCCTGGCTAGAAAGAAACTGGTGCCAACCTGCAGCAGAGGAATGGGGGAACAATCAAGGGCTGGGAGTTGAACACAGGGTCCCAGAGGCTGCCAGAGCTGATCAGTCACAGGGTCCTGCTGTAACCCATGGACAAGCCTTCCCCATCTCTTTTTCCCCACCCTAATCCCCTGCTGTGTGTCAACCATTTTGGCTCAGCAGTCAGTTGAATTCTGACAGAGGGGAGGTGACCCCCTTCTGATGCATGGAAGGTTGTGGGTATTAAGGAAAGAGCATCCTAGGGAGGGGAGAGGGGTCTCAGAGCCTCTCTGGAGGGTGCAGAGCTGCCTGTGCACATTACTGTGTGCGGGGATGGGCTCCACACATCCTCCTCTTCAGCTTCCCCTATCCTGTTGCTCAGGTAACACTTTCAAGGCAGGTCCTCCAAGCAAAATTTTAGGTCAGTTATAATTGGGAAAGCTCGCATGAAGCTATAAAACATCAGTTAATATGCTGGAACTATCTAGTTAAATGCCAATTACAAAACCCCATAAGCTCCTCAACTCAAATATATTAATAACATAATTAAACATTTATTGCTTATGCAAATTAAAAGTTAAGTTAATCGGACATCAATGAAACCCCAGGAAGTGACCATTTAAGTAACTAATTTCTATTTAATTATGATTCCTTCTTATTATAAAGCCCCCATGCCATTATTTCTGGACTGCTCTGCAGTGTTTACTGGAGCCATTCAGGCTCGGCATTCCCACTCCGGTATCTATTCATAATCCCAGACAGCTGCAGCATTCATCTCAACAGCCATGGACCTTGCACAGCTGGCAGCAGCTGGACTGGGTGCCCCTCCTACTTGTTGCTCCTTCTCCTACCTGCTCCTTGGCTAAGGTGCTAGGAAGGGCACAGCCAGAATTAAGCCGCTGCCTCCAGCTTCTGCAGGTTCTGGGTGGGCGGAGAAAGGGGTATGCACTAGACCCATGGCAAGGCACCTGCTGGGGATGGCGACAGCAAGCGTGTTTGCATGTATCCCATAGGCAGAAGTGTGCTCTGGTAAGCAAGATAAGGATTTAGATCTCCCAAGTCCACCCCTGAGCCTTCCCCCTGCTTCCCCGCACACCTATGCTGAAGTCAGTTCACTTCTCTGTATCACCCCCCCGGTTAAAGGCACTCTTTTGCACAGTGGGGGAATGATGGACCTCGGGGAATGAGTGTTTTGTGATGGGATCAGCTCCTTGGGGGGACAAAACTGTGTGCCAGCAGGAAGCTCTGTTCATTATTATTGTAAAGCGGTAATTGAAAGGGCTGGAAGCTACAGCAGGGCAATGAGAGGAGGCCGGGAGATGGGAAATGAAGCGTTTTGTTCCTCAAGAGATGGAGACGTTTCCCCTGGCGAGCAGAGCCTGTGCAGCCAGGGCCATACGGATGGACTCCCTCCCTCCAAGCGACAGGCAATCAGTTAAACCTGACAGGTGTGAAGATGGCAATTTTCTTTTCAAAACTGTGAGATAAACAGGCTGGCAGGAGTTTGAGAGGAATGGAGAGATAAGGGAGAAATGGAAACATTCAGGTACCCTCTCTCCATGGGGCTAGCGGTGGCTCACCGGCAGAGGGATGGAGGAAAGACTTGGCTTTGCAAAGCCCCAGATACACCAGGGACTCAGGTGCTCAGCTAGAAAAAGGCTTGACAACCAGGCACTAATGACAAAGAGAACCCCCTTCCCCTCACAGCTCCTCAAAGGGGATCCTTTGATCGCTTAATATTTGATTCATATTCATCTCCTGGGCTTTAGCCAACACTGAACTGCTCTTCCTGAGCTCATCGGAAAGCTACGGGACAGTGTTTTCTGCAAAGGGACAGAAAGGGCGTTTAGTGCCTCTCTGCACGCAAACCATTTTCTTCCCCAAATTCTACGCAGTTCAGACAAAAACCTCTGCCTGTTTCCTACGAGGCTCTGGATTTGGTTCAGCAGTTGTGAAATTTGCGGCTGAGGGAGTGTCCCTAACTCACCTTGCGCTGGGCTTAGGCAGATCAGGCCTCAACGTCCACCTCAGCTGCCGAGGCTAAGGGAGCAACTCCAGTGGCTGGTATCCATAAATTACTACCTTTCAATAACTCAGCCCCTGGAGGGTGATGCAACATTTTTAACCTACATTTTAATCATGTACACATTTATCTTGCTGTGGCCCTGCTTTGCTTGCACGGCCATCACCGACTCTCTGATTTCTGCTAGCTAGTATGTCAAATTTTAGGAGTGCAACACGCATCCAGGTTTTTTTTAACAGGCCGATCCTTGTTCTGTAAATTCTCTGTAAGAGAGAGTCTGCATCTAAACACGTCTGGGAAGGCTGTGAAATGCCTTGTGTGGAGGAGGAGTGAACCAGCCTCCCTCGCCTTCTGGCAGGCACCACTGAGGGCATTTGAGGCTCAACAGCACTTCTCGGTGTCACAGGTCCCCCAGCTGGAATACATTTGCATAAAGCAATTTCCTCTAACAAATATGTTCACACAAATGAAACTCAAGTTTGCAAATAATCTGAAGCCATGAAAAAAAAAATTAATCAAACATATTTGCCACTACAAGTAGTTCACCCAGCACTGTTCTAAACCGGCAAGTTTCAGTTTAATTTTTCCAGCACTGGCTCTAGGAGTCTTAGTGGTATGTGTGACCATGAGTGCTCTGACTTGAACTGGAGCACAGATTACCTCTTACCTCACAATGAATTTTGGATTGAGAGTCACGTACTTCTGGACTGGTGCTCTGTGACCTGACCTGTCTCCAGCGCGCCTTGAGCTCCCAGCCCTTCATAGCCAGCCGGGTTTACCATCTCCCAGTTGCACTGCCTTATTCCTCTGTCTGTTGGAGGCCTTTGGCTCTCACACTTCCAGTTCTGAGTCTGCCATGAATGTGGATCCCTGGGAGATCCACCTGGTTTTGAGTGTTGTGCAAGGCATTAATCCCAGCATGGGAGGGACATCTCCTTCCCAGGTGCCTGTGCCCAGGGATATCAGGCAGGTTGCCTGGTAATTCCCTGATTCCACTGGAGTATCTCTCACTCACTACAAATCCTGCTTAGGCCATGTTCTTTTGTGTGGGTGGAAATAAGTGTAACTCCGTTATAGTCAGGAAAGTTGGATGCGCTCACACCTACTGGGAACCTGGCTCTGTATCTTCATCATGGACATTTCAGCCCTGAACTCTGTTCAGAAACCTTCTCCTGGTTCCAGGGAGGTAAATCTCATGGTGTTGTCTCTGGTCAAGACTGGCTTTCTGTTGCTGGACCATGCTCAGCAGTGGACATACAGCCTAAGGGCAAACACGAGCCCCTTGTTCATCTCCTCCTGCCCTGGTCCAGCTCCTCCCCTGGCTCTCTGCCGGCACCTCTGCTGATTGTCAGGGCTCTGAAGTTGCTTTTGGGGCCAGCAGTGCTCGCCTGCAGAGATGTGGCTTTGAGAAGAGATCCAAGCCACGCTGCCATTTTTCCATGGGCTACATGCATTGCTGGCATTCCCACCCCCAACGTGTTTCTGTTTTGTTCCAGAGAAACACAATACTTAGGGGCACCGCATGGGAGTCAGTTCCCGCTGCGTTCAGCTCTCTGCAACCTGAGCTGCTGAGAAAGAGGCCCCATGCAATGGGTTTTATCCATCATCACTTAACTTTAAGACATGGCCTGGGAAATCAGCGCAGCGTTTCCCAGGGGCTCATCCCAGCAGGACCATGGGCAAAGATGCCCCCTCCTTCCTTCTTTCCATCTTAGACCCCCATCCCAGCTCCCCGGTACTCCTTTTCTTTCCCCCCTTTCTCCCCACCCCCAATCTTGGCTGATGTGGCTGAGCCAGCTGCCGGGGACCCAGTTCTGTAGGATGCTGCCCCTGTGCATTGCTGTCCTGGTCACTCCTAGGGCTACCGGCCTGAGCGGCTGCAGCTGAAGCAGAGCTACACTACAACATCCGTCATTACTAAGAGGAGCTGGCAGAGAGGGGAAAATGAGAAGACTGAAATATGCGGGCATATAGATACAGCCTGGATAGTAGTCACAATTCCCTTTACCATGTTGAAGCCAGACAACAAGAGTGTTCGTGCCTTTTCCTCCTTTTGCGTCTGAGGAAAGCCTCCCCAAGGCTATCTTTAACCCCTTCCAAAGTGCAGTGCCCAGCACGCACACTCCTTTTCCAGCAGAATGACTGAGAACCAGCTCCATTAGTGGCATGTGGTTTGGAGGGAGCCTGTCTGCTGAGCAGTGCACAATGCATCGATCATCGAGCCTGGTATCAAAGAGCCTCCTGCTGCTCTGGTGCATGCTCAACACCTGCTTTGCTGCTGACAGGGAATGGACAGGCTGCACCAAACTACTCCTTTCCAGCCTAATCCGGAGCACTGCCCCCTCCACTAGTCCACCTCTTCACAATGGAGAACAGTTCCAGTTCAGATTTAGGTTAGGACCCCTCTCCCTCTCTCTCTGTGATGGGGAGTGCCGGCTTTTGGTTCTGATCTCCAGCAGATCATCCATGTGCTAAGATTGGGTGCAAAAATCCCTTTCCAGGGAGTATTCCGGTCTCTAGGACAGAGCCATGGCAAAGTGCCCATTGATATCAGTGCAAGGAAGAGCACGCACATTTTCTCTGATCTCTTGCTTGCTTTGTCTCTTCCTCCTTTGCAAAAGTCTGGGTCTTGCAGAGTTGTCTGCCTTGATCTTTGGGAACAAGGCTTTCTTTGTAGCGTGTATTCACAGTCAGGAAGCCGGAGGAAAGGGGAAAGGCAAACTGTTCTTCCCAATGCAGAGATCAGTAACGGAGATGCAGGGATGCAGTTTCACTGATCGTGCCTCCCAATGGACCCTTAGCATCCCTGTCACACTTAGATGTTTTTGATGCACAATCGTCATGGTAGCCAAGCCTTGCACTATAGGAACATCCTACTGTGTCAAATCAAAGGTTGGCCTAGCTCAGTATCCTGGCCCCGACCGCAGCTAATTACACATGCCTAGAGAAAATGTAAGAAGAGAGCAAGTGTGTATTGACTTTTTCCCAACAGCCTGTCCCATCTGCTAACAGCAACTGAAGAACTTCCTACGCTAGATACAGTGTCATAATTTTTAATAGCTTTTGATGGATTTTTCTCCTTAGGTTTTCCTAGCCACTTTTTTAGCTCAGGTTAACTTTTGGCATCAGCAGCAGCCTTTGGCAAGGAATTTCACTGTTTACATCGATAAGGGGAAACGCTCCCACCTCCTTTTGTCTACCTTGAATCCACTGTCCAAGAATTTCATACAATACCACCTACGTCAGTGGCAAGACCAGTCGTTCCCTGTCCACCTTCTTCAGGCCACTTGCTGTTTTGCAGATCTCTTAACCCTTAGCCTTCACCCTACATCTGCAAGCAACTCCCATTACAAAATACTGCATATCATGGGAACAGACCTCGGTCAGTGGAAAGCAGATGCCATTTCTGCTACTGTGACTCTCCTTACAGCTACTAGTCACAGGTTGGAGAACGACGCAATCACAGATACACCAAAAAAAAGAGAATGTCTCTTTTTTTAAAATTCTTTATTTATAAAAAAGTACATTTTTTTCCACAGCTGAGCCACTATTGGTTTTTATACAAGTAAAAGGAAGGGTGATGCAACACCCCACCCACACAAATTATAACCATGAAAATGCCCCCCCTGGACCCCAAACAAACAAATTACAAAGGATGGAAAACAAAAAAAAAAACAAACAAAAATCATAAAAGTCAATTACATTATTATTATTTTTATTTTTTATTTTTTACAAAAGCACTTACAACACAGATTACAAAAAAAAAGTGGGGTTGGGGTTGTTCATCTGTTTGTAGTCTTTATTCCACAATGATTATTACAGCAAGAGGAAGAAGAAAAAGAGAGATAAAATCACTGGAGTTAAGGAATCACGTTAAAAAAAAAAAAAAGGCAAAAGAAAAGAAAAACCAGATCCTCAGTGAGAGTACCTCCACCAATACCAGTTTATGCTAGCAGAGGATCTGACTCCATATGCTTGTTACATTCACCCCCAGGTAAATAACATATGGAAAGTCACACTGGTCCAAAGTACAAACCCAGCCCCCTCTCTAAGGCTTGGGTTTCCTTGCCTTGCTGGTGGACTGAATCCTCCCCTTCGCCCCACTGCAGAAGGCAGCACCCCTGGCTCTGGCCCCCCGGCCCTGGCCGTGCTCTGCCCCGGCCCCTCGGCCAGGGTCAGCCTGTGCCCCCCCCCGGCCCGTGCTGCAGCTCCGCAGCACCTGGGGAGAGGCCGGAGTTTGAGGAGCAATGGTGAGGCAGCGGCTGGACCCCCGGTCCTCACACCCTCCCCTGCCCCAAGGCTTCTCCTGCCTCTCTCAAGGAGTTGCTCAAATTGTCAGCAAATTGCATCAATTACGGAGAGGAGGGAAAGAGGGGGGTGAAACTGCAGGCTAGGGGAGGGTAAAGTGCTGTGGTAAGCCCCGCAGAATCAAGAACAGGCATCAGTGCACAGGATGCCGGCAGCATCTCCTCTCCCCGCCGGGGCTCGCTGCCCGCACAGCCCGGCACAGCAAACGCAGACCCAAAACTTCAGTGCCCGAGGCAGGAGTGGTTGTGAATGTGGGAACCTTACGGTGAATTTTAACCTGCTGGCAAAAGGCTACAACCTGCCCCACTGCTTCTCCTCTTAGAACAAAATATGGCTGAGACCCCCCCCCATTTAGCTTGAGGAGGAGGAGGCTGAGGGGAGACCTCATCACTCTCTACAACTATTTGAAAGGACACTGTGGAGAGGTTGGTGCTGGTCTCTTCTCACAGGTAATTAATGACAGAACAAGAGGGAATGGCTTCAAGCTCCAACAGGGCAGATTTAGACTGAACATTAGGAAAGAATTTTTCACAGAAAGAGTGGTCGGGCATTGGAATAGACTGCCCAGGGGGGTGGTTGAGTCACCGTCCCTGGATGTGTTTAAGAGACGTTTAGATGTGGTGTTGGGGGATATGGTGTAGGGGAGAACTTTGTAGAGTAGGGTAGATGGTTGGACTCGATGATCCCAAGGGTCTCTTCCAACCTAGACAATTCTGTGATTCTACGATTTCCACGGTACGAAAGCTCTGAGCTCTGTGCAGCCTTGCAGGTGTGACACATTCGCCTGGCTCCCACACTGACCTGGGCAGTGGGGTTTCCTCTACGCAAAGAGCGTAATGACCGGTGCCTGAAACTCCCAAAAGCTCTGTGTGCGTGTGCGTGCGCACTTGTGTATGGGAAAGAAAAATATCAAAGGAGAGCAGCATCTCCTGTTCTAATTGCATTCCCTTCTCTAATTGCTTGAAGATCAATCTTTTGAATCGCTCTCTCTTTCTAACCCTCAGTGATTTCTGCTGAACAGTTGTTGTGTTTCTTTTTTGACTCAACATCAGGAAAATGGCTCCCTTTGTCCCTTATGTCTTTGCAATCAATTTGGTGCTACCATTTCAGTTTGTTTGATTTTTTTTTTTACTAAGAAATCTTCAGGGTTTTTTTAATTTTTTTTTCCCCTGGCTGAATGAAAATGATTTAACAATGGGGGGAAAAAAGCTGGTAATTAAATAAAGGAAAATAACATCACTAGGGTGAATTGCAATGAATAATCCTAGCGATAAGGCCCAGCAGGAAAACAGCTGGGGTGTCTTTGTACATAAACTACAGGCTCATTTTGGGTTGTGACACAGATGTGTCTGTATCAGTACCGCTCTCTGAACACACAGAGGGAGGGAACTGGGGGCTCGTCCCAAATTCACCTGCATTTTATTTGCTGTGATGGTGGTAAGACCCAGACCGATGTACCACAGGGCTCAGATTGACCTCCCTCTCATATACCTGTTCAGCTTTCCAAACCACCCTTCTTAATCTTGAGGTACCACAAGTTTTAACTCAAGTTGCCATCTAGGATCAGGGTTTGGGAAGGCAAAAGCACCACGCTGGTATGTCTCTTCGCTGGGAAGAATCCAGCAAAGGGATCTGGACAATGATCCCTTCAGGTGGAGGTCTGGCAACCAGCAGTGTCTCCGAGGCACTTTGCCGGCACGCAGTCCCCAAGCACTGCGCTGGTGTTTCTCAGGCAGAAAGCCAACTCGGGTATAACACACCAGTTCAGGTCCAGTGTAAAACAGGGCATTTCCTGGAGAGCAGCAGCTCCCCAGCACCTCGGTGGCCAACGCTGTGCCCACAGCAGGTGCTGGGAATTAATAGAGGATCGGGACATGCTCCCCCCTGACTGGGGGAGTAGCCTGGGGGTCCCCAGCCCATCCTCTGCTGCTGGCTGTGAAGAAGGGAGATCACAACAAACAGCTGCCATCTTCCAACTGGAAGCTTCTGCTTGCTCTTTGCAAGGTCCCACAGATTTTATACCTCCTTAGCACCTCTGATGAAAGGGGGGCAGAGAAACCGGAGATTTTTCACTTGAGACAGCCTGAGGGTCCCTCGGAGAGGTGGCCCAGCCAGCCCAGCCTGGGAGCTCTGCGCAGCTGTGAAAAGTTTGTCACCTATTAAAATTGGCAGCTCGACTCCAGCCTGCCAGAATCTGCCCCGCTGAGAAAAACTGAGGCACAAAAGGACAAGTGGAACTGTCCCCCGAGGAGAGAACAGATTGATTGCCACTCTGCCTCCCCCCACAGCGCTGGCACCGGGAGGCCCTTGGGGCCACCAGGCAGATTGCCCCTCCAGGGTGACTACTGCACGGTCTCCAGCACCTTCATTCCCCTGCAGCACCTCCCAGGAAGCAGGATGCACATGGTCTTCAATTTGCCATCTCTACTGAGCCCACCCTCACATTCAGGTAGAGACAGGTACCACTTTCTTCTCGATGCTGGTGGAAAAGCTGATCTAATTATCTTCAAGGGTCCCATCACAGCAATTTAACTCAGAGAAGGGAGTGATGCTATTACTGGATCAAAACGGCTCTCAGATGAAACACCAATCTGATTTTTGCCACCACCACCACTTCTTTTTTCTTCTACCTTGCTATGGATTAATGGCTAATCACTTGGCTAATTACCACGCCAAGAGCCTCTTGGCCAATTAGCTGACCTTGCAAGGGACAGCAAGAAGCAAATTGCTGCACCGAGGTGGCATTTCTCTATGGCTGTGGGGATAATTGCACCAATGGAGTAACGCTGAAGAGCCCAAGGATGACAGGAATGCACTACTGAACCTTGAACTTGCAGGGTATCTGACTGCTGTGCCAGGCAATACTGTCTAAATCTTCCACTCCAGACTTGCCGAGGTTCTGGATGAAAAATAGTCTTTTGACCCCTCTTCTGAACCAGGCTGATGAGCTAAGTGGCTGAGCTCTTTCCTAGGCTTGTGCTCGTGCAGTACTGGGGAGCAAAAATTGTGATGTAGCAGAAAGGGAACTGTATATAGGCTCTAGCTTGGAAATACCATATTGTTCTGCTATCTCCTTTTCTTTCTCTGAGTCCCACTGGTGTTTTTGAGCCCTTATTCAGCCAACTATGTGGACACAGTGTGAATGGGCAATGAATAAGCCAAGGAGGCTACATCTCAAAAAATGACATTTCTAAGTGCAAGGCTAATAACTACTAAAGCTTATTTCTTAGGACTCCTTGTTCATATTTCCTGCAAGCCATACCTTAACTCAGGAACAGTTACACTGTCCCATTCTCTCCCAGGCCTGTCTGCTCCATTTGCAAGGCTTTGTACCTTTGATCTTTAGGACACAACTTCACTGTGGGCCAGGGCCCTGCAGTGCTGTGGAGTCAGCGCAATGTGAATTTGCTGGATCGGATCAGTGACCCCTGCCTGTGGCTAATGCAGAACGTGAAAGAATCGCTGCTGGACCCTACAGATTTTATAACAGATTATTTTCTTGCAAATTCATCTCCTTGCAGCATGTATCTGTGCTGGGGGAAATTTGCAGAGAAGGGTCTTGCCACCGATTTCCACTCTGTGCTTGGTCATGGACCACCCAGAGTTTGGTGTTGCAGACGTTGTCACAACCCTCTTTAGAGCCTAGTTGTGAAATTCAGATCTGAAGGATTATTCACTTGTAAGATGGACTTTGCTGAGCTTTACCTCTGAACCACAAACTACGCAGGATCTGCAGCACACCCCATGTTACATTAAAGTAAGCTGTGGCTAAGGTAGAGTGCTCAGCAATGCTGCTCTGTCCTGATCCAGATTACAGGGTTCAGACTTTGGGGAATTAAAGCCCTGCGTATGCTGTTATGCCAAGGCACTGGAAGGAAGTCATTCCCTCTGCAGGTTTACAAAACACCTAATAATCAGGTCCTACTAGTAATCAGAGATATGGAGGAATGTTAGAGATTTCATTTTCTTTACTGGGGGGTTGCTTGGTAGCCGGGTGCTCCTGGTGGCAGTGGACAGACATGGTAAGGTTTAGTCTTATTTTTTAAGGTTCAGTCCAAGAGATCCCAAGGGAATTTCTATCTGCCCTGTTTTGAGTGGACACAAAGCAGCCTTCCTGTGCACTTGGCTGTTCTGCCAGAAGCCAGGAAGCAGGGAGGGCTGGCAGGAACAGCAGAAAGATTATAGCGTAACAATCGGATTTCCCACTCCCCTACACCACTAACGCAATAAGAGCAAGCTACAAACTGTGGATGGCTCAGGCTGAGCTTCACGTTGCCTGGACCAAGCACCACATGCTAAAGGAAAGCATTGGAGGCTGCCTCGATCAGAGATCTGACCTTGACTCATCTGCGTGGGTCTGACTCTCCACCTTGCCTTTTGTAGCAGGATAACCGCTGGATGCTATGGAACAAAACCCAGCGGGTAAGGCAGGAGGAGAATTAGTCCAGCTATTTTTAGATGTGCATGATAATACAGCTCAGAAAACTGGGGATTTCTTTTCAAACAAAAGATTTATTTATACATCAAATTAAAAAAAAAACAAAACAAAAACAAAAAACCACACAACTAAACAAAACCAACCCACAAGAAGAAAAATAATCCCCAACCCAGTGAATCTAATTTGGATATGGTCAGTGTCAGACAGGGGGCCCTGGAATCTGGAATCCCATTTATCCGCAGAGCAGAGATAGCAGCGATCCAAGCCTCCCCATCACAACGCAGTGGCTCAAGGGAAGGAGGATGAGATCAATACCCTAGGCTCGCTCCCTCCTGCCCTGTCTACCAAGCCTTTGCTTAGTAGAGGGATGTGATATTGAAAAAGTGGCAATCAATGCAGACTAAGCAACATATCTAAGGGCTGGGGTTGTTGCTAGGAGAGTCAGAAAGAAGTGCCCTCATGCTCTGACCCCCGCAAAAAGTGTAAACACGTGACAATTAAGTCTTAGTGGTATGATAACATTTAGGGACCCGATCCTGTACAGCAGCCCTCAAAGACACTGGATGGGAGGTCTGCCCTGCCAGGCTCTGCAGACCAGAGCTGAAGGCAGTGAGTTTGTGGGAGAAGTGAAGCAGTATCGGTTGGTCCCCTTCCCCAGGCAATGGCAGCAAGGTGCGTGCACGATACGTGGCGCACAACCGTTGTGCCAGTTAACTGCTCTGTGGCTGGTACTAGCAACAGCAACGAGAACAAAAAGAGCCAGCACTTCTCTGAGCCATCACAGGGGAAAAAATGTCAACAATAAATACTCCTTTTCTTTCTTTTAAAAGAACACTCAAACAAAGACAGAAAATGAAAAGCCAGGAAATAATAAATTGTGGGAGGAAAATGGCAGCTCTGTTTCCCTGCCCTGCTATCAGCCCATGCACCTGGGGTTTGTTCTAGGGCTTTTTCTCCCCCTCTCCCCTTTTCCCATTTATTGAGTCATTAAAAACTGGAGTGGATCTCCCCAGGCATGCAGTGGGCAATGGGAATGCTACCCAGACCCCACTGGAAAGAAAGTGATTAGGAAATAAAAATCAGTTCACCTGATAATGGCACCTATGTTTCCATTGCCATAAGCTTTCCTGGCCTCTGTCCTTCTATGGACAGCCCACTTGACCCTCTCCCAAGGTTAAAAAAAAACAAAGAAGACAACATACAAACAAATTCCAGTGTTTCAGGGGTGTGGAAGTGGGAGGAGGAACCTCGGGGAGAGAAGTGGGGCCAAAGGGCACTCTGAGACATGAAGACACAAACAGAGTGTAATATACAGGCTGGGCAACAGTCGTTAAAGCAAATAGTAACACCTAAGCCACCGACCAATACAAACACCACAGAAGGGGACGAAAGTCGTCAAGAGAAATTAAAAAGCAAAACCAAAACCGAGAAAATAATTACCCAACCTCCCACCTCCCGTACGCCCCAAAAATGATCTGTAAGCAAAGCCGCCCTCCCTCCCCGCTCACCCCAGCCCGCCCTCCTGCCAGTGCTGGAAGCGTCCAAAGTCTCTGCCGAGCGCCCAGGGCTGGCCAGGGGTGTGCATGCGGCTGCGGGGGTGAGTGTGCGTGCAGTGTGTGTGCAAGCGGCCACGGCACGCTTGGTTCCGCTCGGCTCCGCTCGGCAGGGATGCAGGGGGAGTGGGAGGGCATCGCTCGTGTGTATGTGTTTGTGTGTGTGTGTGTGTGTGTAGCAATGGGGTGCCGAGCTACACGTACCACTCCTTTTTGGAAATAAAAGATCCGTCGTTCTGTGAGACCATGTTCTCCGCTATGTCAAGCTGCTCGGGGTCATACTGGAAGCCGAGTGTCCTTTCGTCGTAAGGTTCAGGGTGCGCCTCCCCCTCGTCTACCGTGAAGTAAGGCCGCTTAGCATCCTCCTCGTATTTGTTGGGGCCGCCCAGCTTGCGCTCGCCTCCCGCATCCTCATCCTCGTCTTCATAGGTGCTGCCGCCCAGCGGGCCTGGCTTCTTCTCGTCATCCGAGTCATCGGGATACTGGAGGTTCTGGGCCATGGGGGGGTGATGTTGTGGAATGCCGGCCTTGCTGTAGCCATTGCCATAAACGTGCTTCTTTGTGCTGTAGTCACCCTTGAAGGTGTGACGCCGGCGCCGGAGTACCACAAAGAGCACCACAGCCACCACCAGGACCAGCGAGACTCCTCCCACTATGCCCCCAATCACCGGTGTGGGGATGTTCGGCTGCACCATGGATTTGCGATCATCAATTGGAGACGGGGTGTAGGGAAATTCTGGGTAGGAAAAGACAGATGGAAGGGGGAACAGTGTCAAACCATGCGGAAACGCGCCCTCCCTCCATGCTTTCATTGCCATTTTTGGGGGGTGAGGGGTGGGAAGATGAGGGTAAGGAACAGGGAAGGGAAAAACTAGGGAAAGGGGAAAAGGGTGCGTCCTCACAAGGGTCAGCGCATAGGAGCTCTGCCTTAGCCAGGGGAACGCAGCGTGCCGTGCCAAGCTCGCCAAGCCTCATGCAGGAGCCCAGCAGGCTGGAAGCAGTGTTCCCCTCCCCACCCCACCTGGTTTCTCCAGATGTGCTCAGATCCCACAAGCCCAGTGCCTTGAGTCCAGACGTTTTCTTTTACTGGGTGACATTTCAGATCCAGTTTACCAGAGCATACGGACAGTCCCAGGATGCTCCTGCCAGGGACCAAGACCCAAACCCCATCCAACGGCGGCACCGAGCTGCCACGACTGCTCTCGTGGATGCCACACTAGACCCACCAGCTTTGCATCCCCCTCCTTGGCATCCCATCCCAGCCTGACCCTAACCAGTCTTGATCGGGCCAGAAGGCAGTGGCACCTTGTGATCTCCCACCCACCACCCCACAAATGATCTGCAGCCACACGGCGCTGCTCAGGGTCACGGCTGGCTCCTGAACGCGTGTGCTGACCAGGCTGTGCTCTGCAGCACAGGGGCACAGACGTCCTGTTGTTTCTTTTTCTTCTGCTGTTACTGTGGCCAGCATAGTGCCACTACTCATGTTAATCTTGTTCCTACAGTTACCCTGACCTATTTAAAAAAAAATAAATAACTCAAAAGAGAAAAAGAAAAGAGACGAGAAAGAAACTCTTCTCTTTCATGCAGTTCAACACCTACACTCCAGCACAGATAAAGTTTGATCCTGGACTTAAATCAACCTTCCCAGCACTCCCTGGGCACAGTTATAGCCCCTGGCCAAACTCAGCTTTCACAAGCTGCCTGTTGAGCATCCATGTCCAGGAGGCATTAAGCACCACATGGCCATCTCAGTCCTTCACCTGCCTCTGAATTTAGACAGCAGGCTCCTGGTTAATTCCCCCTGGCAGCCTTGCCCTCGCACACCATGCTCAGACCCCTCGCACTGCTTTTGCCACCCCCAAGGCCTGTCTGCCAGCCCTGCTCATAGCTGCAAGCCATTATTGCTGCTCTGGAGCCTCCTGGCCCACACTTTTTACCCCAGCAGCCAAGGAGAGGTGCAGGCTGACTAGCAAGCTCAGCATGCCCTCCCAGAAGAACAACCAGGATGGAGCGATGGGGAAGGAGGGGCTGGCTCAAAGGCAGCAAATTCAAGAGGGATATGAGGCAGACTGATTCCTGCCCCCTTCACGCGCCTGCAGGACTACCTGCTGCTGGCAGCCACGTTTCTGCATTAGGGCAGGAAGGGCTGAAGAAGGAGGAGCTGGGCAGGGAGCGGGTTTCCCTGCAGCACAGCTTAGCCCAGCTGCAAAGGAAGAGGGGAGAAAAGAACTTCCCCTGAGCAGAGGCAGTTCCTGAAAGAGCTGCAGGTTTTGGACAAGGGTACTGAATTTGAGCAATTGCTGGCCTGATCCTCCCAGCATGAGCATTTTGCTTGTGCCTAAGAACTGTTTCCTGCTTTTCCTGAGACATCATCCTAACAACAGCATCTTGGTTTCTGCAGTGCTGACTTGCCTTGAGCAAAGCCTCACGAGTCTGAAGCCACACACAGAGCAGCACAGTGGGCAGAACGGGCTGGGGGACAGGCAGATGGAGGGGCTCCCTGCTGCAGCCAGAATGAGGAGCAAGACGTTGCACAGGCAGGACCCAGCATCTCTTTCCAAAGACAGCCTTCAGAGCAGCAGCAAGGGCATGTATTTCAGCATAGGGAGCCGGGGTTGGGTTCTGGAAAGCCAAAACCACATGTTGCATGAACAGAAGGCTTGTCATAGCCAGCTGGTTAATGCAAAACCTCTCTGCAGAGACAGAAATGTCACGTCCATCCCCTGGTAGTCCTGGCTGCTGAGGGCTCAGCTTCAACCACACAAGCATCCACACAGCTATTGCCACCCGTGCCCACGCCACCTCCCTAGGCCGGCTCCTTGCCATCGCAGTCTCTGCAACCATGTGGTGCCCAATTCCCAAAACTGTGCACAAAGCAGGGGTCCACCTGGAGATTAGGTGGGTGAAGGGAAAGAGCAGCAAGCTGGCTCAGACCCCAGGAGCCGTATCTTTGATTTTCCCCCACCCCACAGCTCCGATCTGAAGCCTCTTCCGACTGCGCTTTTCCCCGCAGCAAGGCTGATTTTGTGCATGGGGCCATGGGTCCCAACACCCCTCCCTGAGAAGACCCAGATATGGTGTGCATGTTGGGCGCAGGGTCCCTAAAGCCATACCGATCCCCTCTGCCTCCCGGCTCTGGAAAACAGACAGACCTGAGAGGGGATGTCTGCACAATTTCAAAAGGAACTTGGCCCACTTTTCTATTAAAAGCCTCATTAACAGCCCAGGTTGGACGCACGAAATGAAAGGGGGACTGTTTTTCTACCTTTCTCATATATATATGTTTTTCCTGCCCTTTGCGCTGCCCGCCCCTGAGATAGCAGTTGCCTACGTGCCACCCCCCTGCCACTGCCAATGCAGGGTGGACATGAAAACTAACACGCTGCTGTGTTGGATTTCACACGTTGTTCGGAGAAGGAACTATTTTCTGCGATCCTCCTCCCAGTGGCCCAGTTCCCATGCCAGAGAAAACACAACCAAACTGGGAAGAGAGGGGGGAAGAAAGATGGGATGATCGCAAGCCAGCAGCCGAAATCATCCCCTCCCTACCCACATAAGTTTCCTCCCCCCCCTCGTCCACCCACCGCACTCCCCCGGGGCCTGGAAAAGCGAGTGGCTCCGGGGACGCGGCGGGGGAAGGCGGCTAAGCCCCGGGGAGGGGAGGGGGGGGGAGCACGGGTACAAAGGAGGGGTGAGCGGCCCCGAGAGGAGGGGGACAGGCTGCGGGGAGCGGGGAGGGCACTCGCCCGACACCGCCGCTGGATGGCGGTGCAGACCGCCGCCGGCTGCCGGAGCCCCTCTCCGCGGCCGCGGGGTGCAGCGCGCCGCCGGCCCGGGCTGAGGCGGGCAGGGAGGGCGGTCCCCGGCCCGCGCTCTCCCCGCCAGGCCACACGGTGCCCCCGGCAAGGCCAGCTGGGGAGCGGGGAGCCGCCTCCTGCCCCGGCCTCGAACGGCCGGGTGAATGAAGGGCTCGGGGCAGGTCGGGTTCTCAGCGGCGTCGCTCCGCACGCGCCCGCCTCCGCCCGCCCCACAAAGCGCGGCTTTGCCCCTCTGCCCACCGATTTCGTGTCTGGGGTGCAAAGCTGAGCAGAACTGCAGCCGGGGGGGGAGGGGAAAGTGTGGGAAAAGGATCCCCTTTCTGCGTTGGAGGGGTGCGTGAAATTTCTGGAAACTGGTGCGATGCCCAAGCGTGCTGCGGGCCCCATGTGAAAAATCCATTAGGAAGAGTCTGGAGAGAATTAAAGCCGCTGTGAAAAGCGGACTGGAGAAACAGGAGACAGCAGAGTGGAGGGAGGGGGAACAAGCTAGGCTTTAATGCCAGCATAAAAAGCCTCCCCCCCTCCTGCTACCCCCCAGCCCTCATAAAAAGAGGGAGTGCTGTATGAATAGGAACTAAAGCAGCAACACTATCTGCCCGCTGCCCGGCTCTGCCAGCTGTTGCATTCAGCCCAGCTGCCTGTCCCCGTGCCAGGAGCCGGACCTCTGGGGCGGCAGCTGGGAGCCCAGGGAGACAGGGGGGCACCCAGGGCTTCGCTCTAGCACCCGGCCGAGCCCGCAGGTTCCCTTTGATCTCCCCATGCACAGCGGCGGGCTCCAAGCATCTCCCTGCCCCAGCTCCTGCCTTCTCCCTGCAATCGCAGTGCTGCCACCGCAGAGACATACCAGGCCTTCCCCGTCACAAGAGTGGCTTCAGAAATGCACGTTTTTAAAATCGTATCTTTCTTTTAATGGCCGGTTTCCAATAAAAATGAGACATGTGCAAATCATGCAGCCTGCCCATCAGTCCCTTATCTAATGCTTTTTGAACCTGCTGGCCAATTTCAGTGGTATCTGACAGAAAAAGAACGAGCCAAAATTATCCCTATCATAAAGCTCTTGGAGAGAGCTGGAGTGGGATCCCTGGCAGAGGTGGGAGCTAACCCTCATTAGACATCAGAGAACCCACAAGAACAAGAGGCTGCTCCCAAGGGCAGGAAGGGCCCAGATCAGAAAAAGTGTATTTTTAGACACCAAGTAATTCTTCTGTGATATGCAGATCCATGGGAAACCAGCTTTCTAAAGCCCTTCTGCTCATCACACTGCTTAGATATTTTGAAAGATACTACTTGTTGTGGACACGTTTTTGCTTGAAGTCACATTTCCATCCTTTTCCCTTCAATCATAAGTGCCAAGTTAAAACCCAGCACCAGCCGAAATTCTCACTGTAGCCATGGGCATTGAGGAGAATGTCAGACTCCATGAGAAATTACCTTTTGGACACGTGTCAGCCCAAGCTGCTCCTTGCACGAAGCTCTTCCAGAGGAAGGCCCTGGATTTCCTTCTGCCTTGCAAAATCAAACACCTGCTGCAATGGGAAGCACGGGGGCCTTTGGCTGGTTCCAGCCAGGGTGAGCAGCAGCTCTGGGGAGGAGCAGGAACCTTAATTCCAATGGGCTCATGGAGCTTCTCAGTTTCCAGATGGCCTCAGCAAACAGTGGTGATCATGTGAGTTTTTTGACGAAACCGATTGCTGATGGCAAACTTTCCGGGCAGTACAGTCCACGCCAAATTATCCCAGGACTTTGACCCGCTGTGTTGCAGACGTGTACATGAGTCAAGATAGAGAGATAGCTCTGGACCTGCCTTAGCCCAGACAGGGCTGCAATTTGAGAAGCCCGTAGCACTGCTGTCCTTTTTCCTTCACAACAGCCCTTGCATTTATGCATGCCCATCTCCGGCTTCAAGGGATCCTGCCTTTCCTCTGCCTATCAGGGATTTCTGCTCTCCTCATGCAGAGCAAGGCTGGGGGGAGAGGAGGCAGTGGGGGTGGAAAAACCACTGGCAACTAATCCAGAAGTTTAGCAGCTGCCACTGGCATTTCAGAGTGTGACGGCTTTTTAGGCCAGATGCCAAACGTGTCTTAGGTTTTAATCTCTCTGTCAGGTCACCTATCGCTTGTCAATCAAGCGCTGCTCCCGCAGGGGCCGCTGGCACAGATGCCATCAGACAGGATGCAGCAGACACTCCTACCCGCCATCCGCAAGATTAGCATCAGACGGACCCCCCAGGCTTGCTCCTCTGTAGCCCCTGGCCCTACTTCCTCCCACCTAAAGCGCTTGCTGGTGCAGCGCGGCACGGCCCTGGCCGGCGGCTGGGCTTTGGGTGCACCTGCTCCGGGCTCGGGATTTAACGCTTCCCGGAAAGGGCTTTCTCTTGTGCTCTGAGCCCGTAGCAAACGCCTGCTGCCACACGGCACAGGGCTCCAGTGAGCCCCATGGGCTGGTTGCAGTGACCTTGCTGGGATGAGATCATCGGTGGTGTGTAAATAACTCCCTGCTGCAAGCCAAGCAAACGGGGGTCCGTCAGCCCCTGCCAGCCTTTCCTCCCCCCCAAAGCCTGTAGCACATCCAAGGCCAGGGCTGCAAAGCTGCCTGCCCACAGGTGCCACAGCCCTGGGCAGGGAACGGCACAGAGCCCCCCATCCCCACAGCCCCTTCCCGGGGCACCTGCACATCGTTGTCCTGTCTCCTGGAAATCCCAGGGTTGCGGTGGTGGGGCTACACCAAGCAAGCAACTGGGGGAGCCTGCGGTATCCTGGAGGAAAGGACCCTCTCCTGGCTTTAGGGAATAGGCGGGAGCCCTGCAGGGAGGCTGACAGCGGTCACTGCCTCAGCACAGGCCCTGCTCTCCCTGCTCCCCCAGCTGTGATTCTCCTTCAGGTTTGATGTTTGGCTGGTGCTTGAAGCCTCTCAGGGAGAAGAGATGTTTTAACATCTTTCTCCTTGTGCTTTGTGTGGCTGAAGCCAGTACACAAGTGCATGAATGGGGGGCTGGACTAGATGAGCTCCAGAAGTCTCTTCCAGCCCTGACCATTCTGTGATTCTGTGAACGTCCCCCCACATACAAACAAACACAAATGTCTACACACATGCGCATGCACTGCTGCACACAAGCCCATACAGCCAAGCACATGATCATAAATACATGCGTATTCACACATGCCAATGCACTGATGCTCTTGCGTCCTGCATGCACATGGGACTGTGCAGCAGAGCATCCCCATGCAGGCATGCAGCTTTGGGAGGCCCATTTGCATGCCAGGATGCAGATCTGGGTCACGCATATGTGTGTATGTGACCAGCTCTCTGTGCAGAACCACCGCACCCGTGTGCACGCAGGGACACGCATGCAGTCTATAACCACAGCCTTTTATTATGTCACCCAACCGCCCGTAATAAATAGTTACATGTCACACTACATGGCTTGGCTGCGACTGACAAAGGTCCTGCAAGGCAGGAGAAGCTATTATAGGAACAGATTGCAGGAATAAAATATTAAATTTCCAGTTATCAATCTCTTTAATGTGCTATAACTCTAATAGAAGCGTTCAGCCTTCTCTCCCTGAACAAACCGCCCCATGAAGGGGCTGAACTAGCCCTGCACCCCTCTCTGGGGCTGGGGCTGGGCGGAAGGATGGTGGGTGGCAGGAGGGGGGAGGTCTGTACCCAGGGACAAAGGAGGGGGAAAAGCCGCTGCAGGGTTTTCTCTGCATCAGCCTTCTGGGTTTTCCTCTCCCAAGGCTGGCTGCTCACTAGATTGAACTCCATTTATTGCATGCAGCTCTTGAAAGAGGTTTCGTGGTCCACTGACAATCCCTAAATTGCCTGCAAGACCCAAACAAATGTACCTGTAATAGCTGAGCAAGGACGGCTGAGCCCTCCCCAGCACTGGCCTAATCGGTCCTCAGGGAGAGCTGGATAAACATATTCAGATCCCATGAATTATTGAAAGCGTTTTTTTTATGTGGTGGAGGCCTGGCCTAACGGGTTGGCTGCTGATCCCTCCGAGCGGGTGTGCCCCTCCTTCCCTCTCATTTAACCTCAACCCCGCAATTCGCACCTTTGGGAATAAATTGAGATTACAGGCAGGCAGACATCAACCCAAAGTCATTCCCCAGAAATCCTGCTAGTCCCCACTTCCCAACATTGCGCTGGTTGAGCATGAGAATGATGCTCCACCATTCCCCTGAAAAACCGCAAGGAAGGGAGACATTTACTGAAGCCCGGAGGGGGAACCCACAGATCCTGGTCCCGAGAGGAGCCCGTGCCCGTGCAGGTGAGTCGGTGCAGCCCGCCCAGGCTGCAATGCTATTGTGGCGCTGAGACAGATAAAATGCTGGCAGGTGGCAGCAGGAAATATGAAGAGAGAGCTGTTATCTGGTGTTTGGGAACATGTGTCCTGAGCTGTGCAAGAGATACGGGGTGGCTGGATAGACAGAACGACAGCAAGAAATGGATGTACAGGCTATGCAGAAATGGTAAATGAGACATGGTGAAGAGATCCTGTTCCTCTCTAAGTCCTCTGCAATACCCATCCCATCTTCTTCACTGTGACTGGGGACTGAGCTGGAGGCTTTTTCCCTCTGATCATTTCAAACGTGACCCAAGGTGCTGGTTACTGCGTGGGATGGTTTTCTGTTGCCAATGGGAAGTGAGTCTGCTCAGTTTGTACCAGGCAGTTGCCCGCACTGTCCCAGAAGCACAGCGCCTTTGGTGGCAAGTCCCATGAAATGGCCAGCAGCTGAATGGATTTTGGCCACAACCTTCCCCTGGCTTCGGGTGGTTGGGCAGGGTTAGGCAGGGCGGGTGCTGCTCTGTCCTGAACAAAGAGCTTTGTTATTCTGGTGCCTTTCATTGGCAAGTGAAAAATCCCCCAGAGAAAAGCATATACCAGGAACAACGCAGCAGGCAAGGATCCAGGACAGGAGGTGTGAATTAAAGGCCTGCTACAGTGATAATGATCATAAATAAATACTTGGCAATTAGCATCTAATTAGCACATCCCATCCATTGACCTCCAAGCATTTGGATAGAGGAAGATTAGCTTGGTTTACCCATGTTACAGAAGAGGGGAACTGAGGTGGTGAGGGTGCCAAACAAAGTGTTATTGCTAATTTCAGGAGGTCAGCTGCTTGGGCCTCTTCTTTACGCTTGCTCAGCACTTACCACTGTAGAGAGTGGGTACAGGGGGCTGGAGCTCAGCCCCTCTCAGAAGCCCATTTCATCACTGTTAGCTTAGACAACTCTTCCAAGGACTGGGGCGGCTCAGAGCGGTGGCCTGCTATCAGAACAGCAGGTTCTCTGCTTTGCCGTGGGCTGGACAGCAGGAAGGGCTAACAACCTTGGAAACCGGTCCTGTATTTCCCATGCCTTGGGGAGCCCCCAGCGCACCTCACTGTCCATCCAGCTCAGAGGCACCTGTGCTCTCTGTGGCATTTGCAGGACACAGGCAGCCGTCTGCTCTCCAGCTCACCCGGCTGCG
Organism: Vanellus vanellus; assembly: GCF_965231255.1. Classification (NCBI taxonomy): domain Eukaryota; kingdom Metazoa; phylum Chordata; class Aves; order Charadriiformes; family Charadriidae; genus Vanellus; species Vanellus vanellus. Next base: position 6,317,322 of record NC_138926.1, on the reverse strand, counting down.
CTCACAGCCCCGCTGCTCTCCCCAAGGAGAGCAGGTCTGCAGCTACAATGCCCCTGGTCCCTGCTGGGAGCCCAGCTGGAGAAGTGGCTGTGTGCCGTGCTTTGTGCTGCCTGCCCACTTGGCAACGGTCCCAAGCTGGGGTGTTGGGGGAGCACCCGAAGGAGACCAGCACTGAGCCCCCCCGAGGGGAACCTCAGCAAGTCGTCCCAGCTGCCAAGCACGTCTCCCAGGCAGGCAGTACTGCTTCATCGGATGCTCACTCCTTCCTCTGTCCCCCGAGAACCCGGAGCTCATTGCAGTGTGGCAGTGCTCCAACTCACTACTGCAAGAGATACTTCCATCCCTCTTGTGAGACCCACAACTGCTGGTCACTGCCTGTCGTTACCCCACTGGGAAAACAAATCACTCCTTTTACACCTTCCCTGCTCTCAAAGCACCAACAGCCACTTTTCCCCTTTGGTGACACCTTGCAGTATCACTTTGTATCTCTAAAATCATGCTATTGCCATATGTTATTTTTTCTGTTTAACCTATTTCTTGACAACGCTTTCTCTCCCTGATGTTACCTAAGCATATCCACGTCTTTTCCTCACTCCAGTGGCTACCCTGATTTGCAAGTCATCAAATTCCTTCTGTCCCATATGACATCATATAGCATAACTTCCCATTGTCTGCATCCAGTGATGTTATTCCTTCCTGGAGCCCAGACAAAGCTTCTCAAGTGCTCACAGCCTCTTGGTAATCTGTGGCAGCCAGGCGAGCAAGCGCACAGACCAACATAGCTTTGGAAGGAGCAAAAATGAAAAATCATGAGAACTGCCTAACATCAGAAACACCAAACATCATCCTGAACAAATGACTCATCCATCTCATGCTTTACTGCCTCGATGGCAGTCTATATACTCATCCTACTCCTTCTTCTGCCTTCTAACAAATATCTCCCTGACATGTCTTCGCTTTTAACATGTCCAATGATCTTTCTGAATCCAAAGCAGAAGACAAGGGGGAAACAAACTGAATGTATCTTGGTGTAAGAAAGGAAAAGACAACAAGAGGAAAGGAGAAAAAATCCAAGCCAAACCAGTACAAAAACAGTGCAAAGCAAAGAACTTCACGGCTCCCTTTGCATCATGAAACTCACCACCCCTAGAAGGAAACACTGGTGATTAAGAGAGATGTTAAGGAGATGTAACTGACTGGTAGTTGTCACCTCCTCCTCCTCTTCCGTCTTTCAAAACACACCAAGTGTTTTCCTACCTGTGACATTGACTTCCACCAAGCCCGACCGTGTACCGATGGCGTTGGAGGCCTCACAGACGTAGGTGCCAGCCACGCTGTAGGAGACAGGCCCTTTAAAGTAGATGGTGTTGTTCTGGATTTCCACGCTCCCTGGCAGAGTCCCGTTTGGCCTAGGGGAAACAAAGATCATGGTTGACCCCAGAGACGATACTCAATAGGACCTAGCAGTATTGCAGAGGTGACACTAACATGCTGGCTCTGTGCTTGCCTTTGCAGGTCCAGAACCTGGGTGCTGGATGGAAAATCCCCATTAGTCAGCCTTGAAACCAAACCTGGAGACTGCAGCATTACAGGAAAGAGTCAGTAGCGTGTCTCCAGGGTAAATCCATTGCATGATGAGAATCGGGTTCTTTGCATGGATGGAATTTTTCTCCCTTCTCTGTGATTACAAGGGAGATTGGACATATTTGGGTTAGATACAGCCCCTTCAGTTAATGAGATGTGGAGCACTTATAGTCTATATTCTCCACTATCCAGAAAACAGACTCAGAGCCTTCATTTTCCAGCATAATCCCTGAGTTGGTACAAGCTAGGTAACATGGCCAGGTCACTCTTTTCTTTTGGGTGCCCCACCTCTAGCAGGCTCATCTTCAGAGTGTTCCTCCATCCCTGACTTTCCATTTGATGGAAAATACAGGAACAGGGTACCAGCCTGACCCTGCTTTAATCCAATTTCCTGCCCATGTATCTCTCCTGGGCAGCTGATCAGCCAGTGTTAATTGCTACTCAAGCTCGAGGAAAGCAGTGCTGATTTAGAGGCCTGCCATCTGTGACCTGCCCGTGTCAGAATAGTCAGATAAGTGTGAAACTGGAGTAATGCAAAACTAAGTCTAGAGATACACAGAATAAATGAACAAGGCAGATAAAAAATTTTAAAAATCCTTTGTGTTAGGGAAAGACACACATGGCCTGGTTATTCTTAATTACTGAAGCAAAGTAAAGTAATTACTTCTCTTAGGCAATTAAAAATTACTCAAGTAGTTCTTTCCCCTCCTCCCAATAAAAATGTGCACATATTGTCAGCAATTTGTAAGAAACAAAAGGGAATAATGGGGGTATAATTAGGTTTGTAAAGAAGTGCCTAAATGCACACGCACATATTTTGCATGTCTACATATACACACAGGCACATATGAATAGCCCACGCTTTTAGTCTTTCCCAGCTACATCAAGCCAATGATCCCAAAGACTATGGAAAAACAGAACAGTGTAACATTGGTCCTCTGCCTATGGGTGAATTAGGGCTCTGCATCTACAAAGACAAGGAGACACCTAAAAATTGTGCAGTGGGATGCTAAAGCAGGCTATTGCTTCCTCTAACAGCTCCCCTGACTGTTGCTCATGACCATCCAAATGAGAGGAGAGGAAAGCATGGCTGGTTTTTACATTCCAGGAAGGAGCAAAACATCACCAGCAGTAATTGCTTCCTGACCCCAGGAAGGAGCAGAGGTACATATGAGCACATGGATAAACCAAAGATGCTGGTGGCTATTTCTCTGGCTGCCCAGCCAAAGAAATGAGGAATCATTTTGATATTACCAAAGTGGCACTGTGGGAAGGAAGGGGATGGCCACGGATCTTATTCCCATTCCTTACCTCCCTACACACACACACGCTCTGCATGCCTAGGTGGCTGGCTGCAGTACAATTATTTATCAGGCTTTTATTGCATCTGCTTGGTCTGCGTCTTCCTCGCAGGGCCCCACTCACAGGCAGCCTGGGGCCAAGAATGGGAGAGCAGGAGTCTGGGCTGAAAGAGCTAGGGGCAACTTTGTGCCCCAACTTTTTCTTCCTCCTCCATTTCCACCTCTATTTCCCCCAGTCTCACTTGCTCTCTCTCACGGTCTACTTTCCTCTTCTTCCGTCTCCATTCTCCTTACCTTCACCTGCATTCCATCTTTCCTTTCTGTCCTCTCTCAGGTCAATAATCCTATACTCAGTCCTAACTGACCCATGAAGTGTGCAAAAAAGGGAGAGGCTGGGGAATCAGACTGAAGCACTATTGGGCTTAGAATCCTGTACTTGTTAATTCTGTTCTTTCTCCCTTTTTCTCCCCACAAAGCAAAGTATTGATTCTCCCAGCCTCTTAGTTGTAAGTCAAGAAACTCTTGCAGGCTAAAGACAGACGAATGGACGTACACACAGCTCACAGAGAATCCATAGGAAAACTTCTCTGTCACGTGTTTAAAAAAACATAAAATCAACAATCACACAAGGACACAGGGACCAACTCAATGCCTGGCTCAAAGATGTTCTGTTCCCAAGAATCGTTTCTGCCAGAGATGAATTTATTACCAGTGCCATGTGTAAACCAGGTGTGCAAATGACACGTCATATTCAGACTCAGTCATGCAGTGCCACGCTCAGCCCTGGCACCTGCATCCCCTGTTGTGTTTGAGTCTAGTTGGTAACTAACCTGCTTTCCTGCCCTGGGCTACAGAAACATCACCTGGCTGAGACAGCACCTAGTTACCCCGTGCTTCAGCTCTCAGCCTGCCTTCAGCATCACTATCACAGCAGAAGCAGACTGCCCCAACAGAGATCAGGGGCCGCTTGTGCTGCTGGCTGTGTCTGTGCACAGCGACAGAGCTCCTGCCACGGAGAGCCTGATGCCCAGGAGCTCAGCAAGCGCTCAGCCTCCAGCCCCGCATGTGAGCAATAGCGGAACAAAGGGATGAAATGACTTGCCCAAAAGCAGAGAGAAAACCTGTCTCCTGTCCCCAGCTCCACCTCACAAGGCTCTCTTCAGCTCAATTCGCCAGCCCTGCTACACGCAGATAGCCCAAACTGGCTTCTCTTCTGCCTTGGGTGCCACAGGGGGCATCTTTGCCTACAACACTTCCCTGGCAATGTTGTGAGGAAACCAGAGAGCCCCCTCGGAGTTTAAGTCGAACTGGCAGAATCAACAGAGGGAGAGAGCTGGGGATGAGAACTAGAAAAAAGGCAAGAAAAACAATCCTCTTCAGACTTTCACTGTGAACAGTTTGATCTGGGAAGCGAAATGAGACAGAATATGCCTAGCTCCTTGCAAAGCCATTTTGAGAGCCTTTTTCCTGATGACAAATGCCAGCTGAAAAGAAGATAGGATCCATTTGATCTTTCTTTTTTAAAGCTATATGAGTGCTTATAGAAAAGAAAAAGAGAACCACCTCAGGTTGCATCAATTCCCATCTGACTCCCCAGACAACCCTTGCTCACTCTTCAGTCCCTTTAGTGTGTTCAGCCAAAAGCTGAAACCCTGGAGGACAAGGAATTGCTTCTGCTTAATGTCAGTTGTGTGGGGATGAGTGCTCCAAAGGGGAGCTCCTGCTTGCAGCTCGGGCTGATTCCAGGGAAAGGTTTTTTCACACACGGATGAATTTTGTGCTATTTGTGCCCCTTTAAGGAAGGGAAATTCTGGGTTCTTTTCCAGCTCTGCCATGGAAGCACTTAGTGGTGCTGGGGAAGTTATTCACCTTGTAATATCTCAGCTGCTTCACACATCACCAGGGCAGAATATTATTGCAGTGCATGAAAATAGGAAGTTATCCTGGGTTTTAAGGCTGCACTGCAGGGTAGCAAGCTCCATCCCAGGCCAGTGGAAAGGGGGTGAGTATGGTCCTGACCCACTGCCCTTCTCTCCCTAGTCTCAACTGAAGGATGCTGGGGCAAGACCCAGCTGAAAGACAGGGAAAACCCCCGTCCATCGCAAGGTGAGGTGGCTGTGTGTGGCTCAACTAAAAAGCTGGTTCCAGCCGTGTCAGCTGGGGCCAGAGGCCATATGAAACTTCTGATAAAGCCCATCCACCCAAAAAAAGTCCCTTGCCCCAGTCGCTTCAAACACTGCCCTGCCTGCCTCAGAAACAGAGTCTGCCCTCTAGACAGGGCTGGCAGGGCAGCAAGCCTTGGTTTGGATCTGACAAGCTCAGCTTCAGAGGATGGCCAGCACAGGATGGGGTGAGCCAGAAAGGCCAAGGCTGAAGACAGCAGCTTCTCTGGTTTGCGAATAAAGAAATTAGTTCCAGCCCCCATGCAATGAAGGCCTCCTGGCAGAGCTGTGCCAGGGAACTCAGAATTGGCTCCGAGCAGCTGCAAGTGTCCAACTCTCCCCTCACATGCACGGGGTTTGCCTTGGAGTGACACCACTGACAGGAACGGGACTGGGCCCTGACTGACCAGAGGGTGACTGAGGTTTCTACAGAGACTCCTTGGCCCCCTGAGAGCAGCAGCACTGTAGGCACTTACAGCTTCCATTCATAGGTGTGAGCTGGGGGGTTGGCATCAGATTTGCATATCAGCTTCACATCCTTCCGGTTGAGAAACCAGTTGCCATCAAAGCCCTCAATAGTGACTTCTGGCTCATCTGCAGAGGGATAAAAAAGAAAAGGGGGATGGAAAAGGAGAGGAAAGAGTTATGGTAAAGAAAGGGGAGAAAATGAAATAGGAAGAGATGAAATAGGGGCAAGGTGGGAGAAGGAGAGAGATTTCAAGGTGGGAAAGATGATGGGACAAAGAAAGTGAGAGAGGGTGAATGAAGGAGAGAGAGAAGGGGAGGAACAAAGGGACACGTCAGAGGCAGAGAGAGAAAGAAGGTGTGAAAAAGAGAAAGCATATGATTATTCCAAGGGATCACTCTCCATAAAAAGAGAGCAGTTCCCCACTTCAACCCCGCCAGGAGACCAACACCTTCCCTTCATAAAAATCCTCTTTTCCCAAACCTTATCGCCCACCCTAGAGACTGACCACGGAGCATTGCTCTCCAGGCCTGCCCACAATCACTTACACTGCACGTTGAGGGTCATGCTGTCAGTGAAGCGGTCCAGCTGGTAATTGACCACGCACATGAGCTGCTGCCGGTGGGCCTCCCGGCTCGGCACCAGCCGGTACCGGCTGATCACTGTGATGGTGCCATTGCTATTCCGGATCTCCTGAAACTCCGCTTCCCCTTTGAGCTTGGTGTCCCAGGTGACAGTGCTGGGGGGCTTCCCATTAGAGGAGGTGCAGGTAGCTACCAAGATCTTTTCTGTCCTGCCAGACTTAGCAATAAGCGGCCGCTTGGTGCCCTCCATCCGGTTTGTGGGCTTGGCTGCAAGGAATTGCAAAAAGGGGAGGAGGAGAAGAAAAGGATACAAAATGGTGGTTAGAAAAGCAATGCTACCCTTCCTACTGCAACTCAAGAGACATCTAGCACCACTGAGCCTGTGACAGACCTTGTGGTGAATCCAGAGCTGCTGCAAACTGCCAGCAATTTACTCTGGGGAAAGAATGGTGGAGGTGCCTTAGATGCACAGATATTCAATGGACAGTCAATCCTTTCCTGCCATAGGTTTTTAGCCCTATATTAGAATGAGAAACTGAAATTGGAGAGCAAACGAGTCATGTAGACCTTGGGTGGGGTTTATTCACTCTCAACCCTAAGCTCCATGGACAGGCTCTACTTGTGCTTAGGATTTCTCTGTTGTCTTTTCTCTCCATTCACATGACAGCCACCAGCTCATTAAAACTCACCACTCCCTTAGGGAACAGGTCACTCTTATTGCACCTGCATTAAGAGATAGGGGAACTAAGGCCTGGAAAGAGGAAGAGGTGTTCCTGAGATAGCTCAGTGAACCACCTACTCTGGGTTCCCTGCTCTTCACCTCTTTACAGTCAAGTTGAAAGATCATCACAGGTAAAATTTACACCCAAGATTGACCTTCACCCTGAGTTCCCAGGACATGCGTCTCAGGTTCCTCCAGGTCTGTTCAACAGGAGGCAATGGTTCACACTACAAAGCTTGCCCAGTATCTTACCCAGCACAGTGAGGTTCAGTTGGCTTTCCCGGTTGCCAGTTGGGAAGGTAGCAAACTCACAGATGTAAACTCCCTCATCCTCCAGCTCTAGCCGAGAGAGCTGAATGGTGCCATCTTTGAAGGAAGGATTCCGGAAAGTCACCCGCTCTTTGTAGGGAGAGAGGATGGAGACCCCCATGGCAGGGTTGTAGATGGCCACATTCTGCTTGGTACCGTTGGTGGCTTTCTGCCACGTGACCTGCGTGATCTTCACATTGGGGAGCGGATTGGTGAAGCTGCAGTGCAGGACCACGTCTGTCCCGATAAACCCCGAGACTGTGTCATTCACTAAGACAGTCTGAGCTTGCAGCCCTGCAATAGAATGGAAAGACATGAATATACGGGTACTTCTCAGACAGAGGAAGATAGAAAAAGAACAGTTCTTCGACATCAGGCCCATGAACTCCTTTATTTATTCCCTTTGCTTCTTCTTGGCATGGCTGACACAAGAACAGCCTACAGCTACAGGCCCTCAGTGCCTTCTGCAACTACCTGCATCCACCTGCAGCTCCTGCAGCTTCATTCCTGTTCATAAACACCTCCCCTCCCACAATCGGTGTTCACACTTCCCTATGACCAGCCCTGATTTTCTGCCGCCAACCTAGGGCTCATGATCACCAAAAGGCACAAGGTTGGATCAGTAATACTTTCCTTCCTTTTGTCTTCAACTTTGGATGACACTAAATCAGTAATTGTGAATGTACAGAGCATGCGTATCTGGAGGCATAAGAAAGCACAGATATCTATCAGCATAGCATATCCTAACGTATGCTAACACACACTCAGACATCCATTTAATCCTATTGGAAATGCACCGGTAATTAAATGAGCTGCAAAGACTCAGCCTCGATTTCAGAGTAGCAATAGTTCCCATATAAGAACAGATTTACGGCAGTGCCCATACACCTTGCATGATCCACCTGCATGAGCTAGATCATTTCTGTGCCCTTTTTTTAACCCCAGAAGTGGCTGCATTTAGGAACCTTCCATCTTGATTCTGCGGAGCAAAGATGAAAGGTGCTTGGGAAAAGTGGTGGCTGGTGTTCATGACTGCTATTCTGTCTCCATTGATTCCTCCCCTGACAGCTGGAGAAAAATGTCTCCCACCAGACTGACCCTGAAATTCATCTTTGGCTGCCACTGTGTCTTTCCCTAATCTGTATGTTTAGAGATAATGCTCTGGTAATTATACAGCCAGTATTTATATGATAAATACAATAGAGAAGCAAGGTGGTGAGAACAAGAAAAGCGGGTTCTGCTCACTGCTTCTGGCAGAATCTGAAATTGGATGTATTCTGGGAGACTGAGAGTAAAGGAAAGAAAGGGGTAATAAAAAAAGAAAGAGGTACAAAGGGTGAGGAACATGAAAGGATAATGAAAGAGAGAGAGGCTGGGGAAAGAAAAAAAATACATAGCACGAGAAGCAGGACAGCATCTTATAACTGAGGGGACAAAGCATTTCGGAAATGCGTCCCCTACCCTGTTCCTCCAGGGGACAAACAGGCTTCCCGTGCAAGGTCAAAATGAACTCCTCAGTCTTAGCGCCCCCAGACCTCTGGCAGACATGCCCTGCGACTTCTGCACATGAACCTGAGCAAGAGTGGTCTCCTTCGCGCAGGCATACAAAAGTCCATCCATAAACACCACCTTTACCATCCTCTAGGCATGCTCCCATGTTGCCCCCTCGCTCCACGGCTGCTGTACTCAGCCTGATCTCGGTCCCCACATTTCATCTAAAGTTTTTCTTTCTCCCTTCCTACTTCCCTCCACACCAAGCCTGTGACCCCGAGGACAAGCCTCAACAATCCAGCCCAGCCATGAGACGCCATCAGCTGACCACAGTCATCAGCAATTAAGACCGAAACTGAGTCTCGAGAGCTTTGTGTGAACTTGCCCCCTTCCCTGAGTCAAGCGCTGGTTTGCCCCACACCCTAGCATTGCGGCTGGGTGCTGAGGAATGTTTTTCAGCGCTGTTTACAGCCACAGCAAAGCACTGGTGCCCTCATTTCCCTGCATGCATGAAGCCATCAAGTCCTTAGAGGCTGTCAGCTGAGGTGGCAGAGTAGCCAGGGCCATTTTTTGCCATGCACATCCCTCCAGAAACCAGAGGGAAGGGATGTTAACTGCCCTGATACAGTCACAGCTGGGAAATGTTTCTCCATGCCAACCAGAGGCACTGGCCAGCTGGAGAAGGATGTCCAGGCAGTAAGACACAGTGAAACACTTCCCTGACACCAGACCGGCCTGTGCCCTGTGGCACCCCATGGCCCACAACGGCCTTCCTGATGAAATGAGGGCACTGGGTGCCGAGCAGGCCTGGGTCTAGATAATGCCATGATGGGATTTGAGGAAAGAATGGGTGGATGGGGAGGGGGGAGATGTCTCCAACATGCTTTGCAGTATATGCTGCTTCTTCTGCCCCGGAGGTGAGCGAGCCTCTTGCAGAATCGCCCACACCTGGGGAGGTGAGCAACAGCTTTGCCAAGCAGTCTGGCTCTGAAGTCTTTAGAGCCTCGCAAAGCGTGTGGGAGCTTGCCGGGGAGCAAAAGCAATCACGTAGCAAAGGCCCTGGGAACAACCTGCCGCCCATCTCACGGCTGCCCGGCTGTAGGTGTGCTCAGCACTCCCTCTTTCTCCCAAGGCTGGAGGAGAGCGGATTCATCAGCACCGGTCCCCACCTCTTTCATGAAGGGCCCATGCCCGCAGGCAGAGCCTGCCCGGGGCTGGGGCGATGGCACAGCTGGCTCCGCTCCCACACAAGCTCCCTGACCTCCCACAGGCCTCAGCGGTTCCCTTTGAACCAGGCTCTCCACATCCCAGTAGAAGAGGTCCCATCTGCGACAGCAGAAAGTCATGGCCCAGCGCCTCCCCGCAGTGCCAAAGAAAAGAGAGATGAGCTGAACCCCAGCGAGGAGAAGATGGAAAGCCGCCAGCTGCTCCTCCGAGTTGCCGTTGCAGGGCAGCCAGGAGGACAGCCTGGTCTCTCCCTCACGAGGCGTGCGGATGAGCAGCACGGCACGCAGAAGGCTATGACAGGCTGAAGGCCATCACTGCCCGAGGATGGGCACCTAGGACATGCCACTTAAATAAATATATTGTCAGCCAACCTGGCAGAGAACGTGGTACATATCACAAGAGAGAGATCGATCCAATCCCTCACTTCAACATTACTATGCCCTTTCTTTATGCTATGATTTCTCTGCAAATTAATGAATGACCCCTTTAAAAATCAAGTGATTTTTCTTGACCTTGAGTGGTAGTAACAATTCCCAGTTCTACCCTGCCCCTTCTACACTGCCTCTGCCATGGAATCTACACATCAGTTCATGCACTTGGACACAGACCGGAGAAAAAGCAGACTTCGGTGCTGAGGAACCTGACCCCGAACCAGACCCCAGAATGGTCCTGCAGAACCCTCCTCTGCCCAGGTGTAAGAGTCAGACTTTTGGCTAGGGAAAAAGCTGGTGCCAGTTGATGACTGCTTGCCAACATCAAAATGCTGCCAACACTGGGATTCAGGCCCCTACATGTAGCAGCTTTAACAAAAACACATTCCAAACTTTCTAGAGGCTTCAGGGGAAAAGGGAGAAAAAAAAAAAAAACAGCAGAAGAAATAACAAAACAAACCAAACAAAAAATACCCTAAAAAACCCCAAACACCGTGCGGAAATCATGTTTCCTTTCCAAGTGACTGAATAACTCATGGCTCTTTTGCAACACAGGGTAAACTCTTTATGTTCCACTCCTCCAGGCCTCTCATCAGGGAAATAACGCACCCGTTGCTCTGCTCTGTACTACGGCAATAACACCCACACCTCAACAGCAATGATGAGGAAGGGGAACAGATGGAGTAAAGGGGTTTTGCAAGTTGCTGGATCAGCCTCCCATGCTCCCCATCCTAAATCAGAAGCCAGAGGGCAAACTAGCTACTGTCATGCTCTGGGGAGCGTTTGTTTGCAAGGTGACTGAGCTGGGATGGCGGGTCTTCCCTCACCCCGTTACACACTCAATAATTCATCAGGGCACATGCATAGATAATTGATGGCAATGAGCGTGCAAGGCTGGGAGAGGAGGAGAAAATAAAATCACTAATCATCCTCTAGAGATGCTTGAACGTATTAAGCAGGATGTGTGTGTGCATGTGCAGTGCTGGGGTTCGCCTTGCTTTTTCTTTGCTGACCGATGTGTGTGGTCGGTACGGCAGAGAAAAGGCTTGGGATACATCCTGCCATTTGCAGTTCCTATGCCAGATCTCCCAGTGCCCACCAATCCGCTCTGACACCTCCCAGGGGTGTCAGCACACGAGGAAGGATTAGCTGTATAAGTTGAAGCTTGCCGAGCTGCATTTTACTCATTAGTATTTTGGTGTTATTTTTTGTTGAGGACCAAAAGCAGTAAAAAAGGCCCAGCTGAGTGCCAAAGACATGTTGGTGCCAAGACCTCATTAGTGGAAACCTCTGAGATCCTACTCCTCCACCTTGGCCTCTGAAGTGGTTTGTGTTGATGCCTTTCCCCACGATCCCAAACCCAGATATTTACTAGGTCATGCAAGGCCTTGGGGGCACTGCGCAGAACTCACGGTGCCCTGCGGCACAGGCTGTGGGCTGGGAAGGAAGGTCTGGACTCCCTGGGCGTGAGGGGTGCTGGGGAGGGAGAAGATTAAGTGGCAGCTGGTGGCTCTTGAACCTGAAAACCCTCTCTCCTAAAAGCCCAGTAGGTGCTGTTACATTAAGGGTCCACACTTGCAAATCTAGTTCTTGCTCCCCCATATAGAAAGCTCTGGAAATGATCTCCAGGCACCAGTGAGCTCTGTCACAACAGCGAGCCTCCAATCAATGCCTCTTTGTTAAGAACCATGTGAACTCCACACTGCTTTGCACAACCGTGCCTCTCTGAGCCTCTCACCAATTTCTCTCCCTCCTGTTCCCCGATACTCATCTCACCCCAAGGGCACTGAAACAGCCCTTGGCAGAAGTGTGATGAGCCACCCTTTGGTGTGGCAATATCATGGCTGATGCAAATGTTAGAGGAATCAGTCCTAATAGTCTTTGCATCACCTCAAACTAAACTGAAGGGTCACAGTAGCCAGACCTTATAAAAGGACAAAACAATCACACTTCAACCTACAAAAGACCCTACACAAAGCACCTGCTTTTGAGACAGCTTCTTGCACTGCTCCTTGAGTATGGGCAACGATGTCCTGTACATGGTCCCGTATGCCTCACAGTCACTTCAAAAATATCTCCAAGAACTTTCCATGAGGGGAAAACTGGGATGGAACGGGAGCTCAAAACTTTTCAGCTGGTGACACTTATACATTTTTCTCCTGCTGTTTCTGGATTTGTCTTTCAAAGTCTTCCCTATTTTTAAGTGGAAATCAAGGTCTGAAATGCAACCCTTGTGGGGCAGAACACAACCAGCCTCCAACAGCCCAAAGGAACACCACAGGTGCGTTAGGCAGGGTGGGAAATGGGAAAGAAGATGATAAATCCCAGCAGGGGAATTTCAGGTGGCAAGAACCAAAGGTTTGAGCTGGCACTTGGCCAAGATGTTGGGGTTAATACCTTTTCTCTTGCCAGAGAGACTTTTTGTATTGATTGCCAGGCATTCAAATCAGTACTCTGCTGCTCCTCCAAAAGAGCACAGTGCCTGCCTCACCCCGCTTAGTCAATGGCTTGCAGCAACGAAGGAGTGGTCTCCAGTGACTCACCACCAACAACTTCCTGCAGCAGCAGACTTTCACTGGAGGTCTCTGTCATGCACTGATTCAGTTCTGCCCCACTTAAGTGTAGAGCTTGAACACCAAAGGGATTAGAAGACGAAGACTGAACTTCCAACACAAGGGGAGAGGGCCTTAGAAAGAACGTGAGAGAGGAAGAGATGTGGCAAGATTATAGTTCTAGGTGACACGGCTTTGAGAGTGAAAGGCCTGAGATAACATTGTGATCTGGTGGGGGCTCACCAAGAGAAACTGCAAGCCCAAGCATCCCTTCCCCCAGCTGAGAGCTGGGAGCTTCATGGGAGCTGACTGGAAATGGCAGCGTGTACAATGGCCTATCTGGCTCTCATCCAAAACCCTCTCAAAAAAGAAAGAACGGGCTTTGCTTTGGCTTGCAAATGGGAAACACAGGGCCTTTTACTCTAGGTCACTGGTTCATATCCAGAACCGGCATGTAGTAGCAGCAGCAGAGATGTTATTATCTGAGGACCAGTCAATGGCTTGTATTGAGTGAGGTCTCTTGCCAGCCCTTCATTGGCTGTCCGCTGGGACAGGACGGTGGAGACGCCTTTGGGACAAAGCAGGGTTGCCTTCTCCTGCCTATGTAGTATTTCCTCTTTGGATAAATAGAGCACAAAGCAGCCTCGGGATCCACTTGAATGAAAGATCTTTCCCAAAGGGATCCATTGATGCTCCGCTCCGCTTGTTCTCTGTTAAGGTTTGGGAAGTCTATTCATTGAGCCACCACTGGGATTCACACAAAGGCCCTAAATGAGACCAAGGCCATGTTTGTCCTAGGTGTTCTTCACAGAAATAGATGAAAGAAAAGCAGATGCCAGCGTGCGACTGGACGTAGATCAAACAGGCAGTGAAAAGCACAGATGAACACCAGACTAGATCACTCGTTCCTGCTGTCTGTGCCTCAGCCTTGCAAACAGCCTCAGTTGCAGCCAACCTTCTAGTTCTCTAGGAAAAGGGCTGCAAACCAGAGGAGTGGGAAGGGAACGACCATGCCTGCCTTTGCTCCTGGCTTTCCCTCTTTGCTGTACCCTTCCTGGCTTTCACACAGCTGTTTTGCTTCCCCCCCCAAGTCAAGGGGAGGGGAACATGCCCCATGGCAAAAGCAGGAAGGCAGGCAGAGCAGGGCTTCTGCTGAAAGAGCTGACACAGCATTGGGATCCTTCCTGCAATGAAGCTATGAAACGCCATGCTCAGCAACAAAGCACAAAGGCACCTCAGTCACCGCGGAGCAGCCAGCTCCCGTTGCCCGCCCTGCCCCACAAGCATGTCAGCTAATCCTTCGGCAAGAGTTGCCAGTTCCCACACACCTGAGCAGCGAACCAGACTGCCCCTTGCCTCTACCTGACGTGCACCAGTGCTCAGTACTTGGCCCACTTTCCTGTCCATGCAGCCTATCCCTCCAGGTCTTTTGGACTGGACTTTACACCAGCTCTTTTCTCAGCTCTTTTCCCACTGTGCCCTCTTACTCATACCTGTCCAGTGCCTGGCTTCAGAAGGCTCTCATCTCCTTTCCCCTGTGGCCTTGTGCAACTTATTACAGCTAAGTCACATCTCCCTTCTGCCCCTGCTACCTGTCTCCATAAGCGGGGAGAGGATTGCCTCTCAACCTCATCTTCAACACTTGTTTTTTTAACTTGGCCTCCCTCCATTTTAGCCTTACAAATCTTCCCACCCCTCTTGTGCCTCTCCAACATCGTCACCACACCCCAGGCCACTCACTTTCCTCTTCCCATCCCTAGTCACTAGTTCCTCTGGAGAGGTACCAGCGAACATATCCAGGATCATAATTCTGCACTAGAAAAAGAAGGCAGCTGGGCAGGCAAAGACAAGGGTGGACAAAGAACAAAAAATCTAAGACACTTCTCTCAAGAGCCATCTCATTGCCTGCCAGCAAGGAAAAAGCCAGGGTCTTCTTGCTTACCAACCCTGACCTGCAAACACAAGGGAAGAGTGAACAAGGGGACCATATTCAGAGTCAATGCTTATTTGGTGGTTGGGTGGGGAAGCGAGGGCAGAAAGAGCAGTACAGCTGGAAAATCAAGTGTGGAGGAGGGGAAAGAAGCTGAAGCATTGAGCAGGGGAAGCTAATTAAGCTCAGACTGTCCTGAGACCTTATCTTGATGGGCTGAGTCCCAAAACGTACATGAGTATTTTCTCTGCCCTGCCTCTTTCTTGGACTTCCGTGTTGCCTTGGATGTTGTTCAAGGAGC
Source organism: Vanellus vanellus (assembly GCF_965231255.1). Lineage (NCBI taxonomy): Eukaryota > Metazoa > Chordata > Aves > Charadriiformes > Charadriidae > Vanellus > Vanellus vanellus. The sequence goes on along the minus strand of NC_138926.1, from coordinate 6,302,263 downwards.
CCTGGTCCAGGGCTAAATATTCTCACTGTTAGAGCTCTCCAGGTGCTAAGGAGGAGGGATTTAATGAAGAGCTGTGAAGAGGGGATCAAGATAGTAACCCATAAAGAGTCTCATTTCCGAAATGAAGGAACTTGAGACTGAAGAGATTCAATAAAAACAAAAATAAACTTGATGGCACAGAAAGAGGGAACATCAGATCCTTCCTTCCTTCCCTGGGCTCAGAGCAGGAGCAGGAAACCGGGGAGCTCTCAGGGCTCGGCAGGGTGATGACTCACTCGCCTCCACAATGGGAACGCGACAAAGCCGAAACTCTGCTGACTCAGGCGTGACTTCAGCGCCAGGGTTAATAGCTGGCAGCCCTAATTTGACTACCCCCACCAGCCTCGCCACCCCCTGATTCTCTCTGTCCTCCCTCAAATCAAGCCTCTTTTATCAGAGGGGTAGATGCCAGGTCACAGGAAATTACCAAAGGATACAAACTCTCTGGTCTTCTGCCCAAGACATGGTGAAAAATGCACCCCTGCCAGACCACGCTGGTATTGGCCAAGCCTGCAATTTTTGTGGAGATCAAAACTCCTACTTTCCTATAGTTTAAATGCATGCTAACCAGTCACAGCTTTGTGATTGTGGTCTTGCTTTCCTCTTGTCTTTCCTCTCATTATCCTTTTGGTATACAAAGCGTTGCTGATATTTTACCATCTCCTTAAGTTAAGAGAAATGTTTTCTACTATTGCAAGAAGGAATGCCATGCTCCGTTCTACTATAATTTGTTCGAAGATAGAAACAACAATTTTACTTGTGACCAGAAAAATGTGAAATAGGTTCTAGCGGCTCATGACCCATCAGAGCTGACAACTAGGAAAAACTTAGCAAAAAACCATGAATGCAAACATGGCACCCAACAGATGCAACAGACAGACAGCCTTTGCCAGCTGACTGCCTGTGATTTCTCTCGTAATGTGTTTTATCTTGCCCTAGAGATATTTCTACAGGAAAGTGGAAGAGACTCAGACCTCCCAACTTTTTCTGGGTTGTTTAAGGATTCCTGCCCATGAACAAGAGGCCATAAAGAACGGTGTGTACATATAAACCAAAACTCAGTGCCCTGCCTGATTTCTAGCCTGCTGCCGCTCAGCTTTCTTATCATCAAGTCCTCGTGCAGGGAACTAATTTTACAAATTTCACCTCTTCCCAGACTTATGATCTCCACAGTGCGGACACCACGCTTCAGTCCTACCCGGGTCCCATCTGTAGGAATAAGTCTGCATATTTATGGAAAGCTTTGCATCTTCAAAACGCTTTTCAAACAGTAACTAATTAATCCTCCAACACCCTGAGAGGCAGGAAAGTATTATTACCCCTGCTTTCAGGGATGGGGAAATCAGAGGTGCTGAATGACAAAGAGATGTGCCCAAGGCCACCCAGGCAATCACTGGCAATCTCACCTCAATGGCTTGGTTCAGATGTGGGTATCTGCACACTATGGTGACAATTCTCACCTAAGGAGGCAGGTATGGAGGCATTTGTGGTAAGGCCTCACAGCCCCACCCACCACTCATGCAAATAGAAAAAGGTCACCCTCATTTTTATGGCTGAGGAAACAGAGGCACACACAGGGAGATGAAGTGGAAAACCTTGTCTATCGACAGAGCCTGGAAGCAGACCTAAGTATTACTTACGTCAACAGCTAGACTGAAGGTTCCCAAAATGCGTCTCGCATTTTTCTCAACAATGAGCAAACTGGCTGCAACCAAATCTATGACATTTTGTGCTAAGAACATGCCAGGAATTGTGAGAAATATTGAGGCTGATGGTGTCCCATTCAACATCTGAGCAAAGCCAGCTCCACAGTCCCAGTCCCCACTGCACCAAGGAGCTGACACGCGCTCCAGGTTTGCCTCATCTCCCTCCCTTGCCAGATCAGTGGCTGCCGTGATCCTCCTAGCCCGGGTTTAGAGCTGGCGTGATCCGCTGCAGCTCAGCAGGAATGCCACCTCAGCGGGGAGAGCTGTCTGTACAGGGCAGATTTGGGTGCATGGGAGTCCCTTTGACTCCAGACCCCACAGCTGGTGGGGTTGAGCGGAGCACAGCTGGCAGAGAGATCAACTCAACGCTGGATGGAGATGCAGCTTTCATACCTATTAAGTTCACAGCCTTCATCCAGGCTGTCTGAGGCATGATTGCTGAGCTTCAAAACGGCTGCACAGGTGGGGGCTTAGAGGAGCCTGCTGAGCTTGTAAGACGCAGGACTGTAAACAAGTGACAAGACCACCCATTAAAGGCAGCCTGTGCTGGCCCCATCCGAGCACTGGCGGGGGGATGAAGGCAAGGGGTGAGGGTCAGAGCCCTGCGGGGAGGCCTCCCACAGGGGGTCACGCTCCCTGCCTCGCCTGGCGGTGGCTTTGCTTTTCTGGGGATGGTAAGGGAGCCCAACGCAGTTAAACGCACTCCTCCCTGCCCAGAAAGGTGAGGGCAGTCAGTGAGGGCTCACTGTGCTGTAAAGCCAGATAGCGTTTAGCCCAGAGCAGAGGGCAAGTCAGGAGGAGCAGGAGTTCAAAGGGACTTCTGCAGAGGAGAATTTACAAAACAGGGACCACGTTACATTTCCCTTTGGACAACCCTCAACGGGAGCAAGGCTTGCTCTTTCTGGTGGGGCAAACAGGGGTAACTGGGGACTTAGAATTTTGAGTTGTGTATACTCAATGATCGCAGCGCAATGGGGGAGGCAAGCAAACTTCCAGGAAGAGAAACTAAGGTCTCCATGCCTTATTATCTCCTCCTCAAACAAGGTGGCTTTGTGCTTCCAGGTAGCCCCAGGGAGGAGCTGAGTTGTGATACAACACTCAGGGGAACTGGATGACAAATGTCACTCAGGAGGTGGAATGACACACTGTACCAAGTGACTCATTGGGCTTCTTATGTCCAGGTACAAAGATGTCCCTTCATACACCTCCTGGGAGGCATTTCAGCTATGCATCACCCAGAGTCTGATGGATGCATCAGCAAGCATCTACACTGGATTGCTGCTGTTTGGGCTGGCTTTTGGGGCCTCTCTCAGCATGTTTCACTTTTTTCCTCAATCCGGAGATGCCTAAGCAGGAAGGCTGGGATACCAACAACTGTGACAGGAGCTGTGGGTAGCTATAAGGCCTGAAACCCTATGGTGGGCTTGAATCGCTTAATTGCTCTAAACCTAACTGTTCCCGAAGTCTAGATTCATGAGGGACAAGCCAGACCCAAAAAGCAATCAGTTCCCCATAAAGATCTATTAACAGTTGACAGGATGGAGCAAGCCCAGAGCCAACATCCCATTTCCAGCCTCATGCTGGAGAAACTAGGCCCAGAGACCGAGGGTTAAATAGCTTAGCTGGCCTTAATTGGCACATTTCATTGACTTTCATAGCTATTTCATTGACCTTTGTTGAAACTACATCAGCACTAGGCTCCCTGTTTTCTTTCTATGTAGCAATAAGCCGTGTTCAAAAGGCTGGCCATGTGGACGGGAACAGCAGGCTGCTCAGCCGGGCAGGCGTATTTTCCTCTGTGCCACTGGGGAAAGCTCCAGTGAGTCATCCTGGTCTTCAAAGACCAGGAGGTCAACTGCTCTTTTGGGACTTCTGTCTGCTTCGTCCTGGCTGAAACCAGGGACTGACGAAGTTTCCACAAAAATGGAAAGCATGCGAAAAAAAAAAACTAGAGCTAGTGGAAAATTTTCCAAGACGGCATGTTTTTCTGATGGAAAGTGCCATTTAGTCCAAGCCAAAACTATCCACTGGAACGTGCTGATTTTGACAAAATTAAATTAAAATAATAAAAAGCCCTTTGATAAGGTTGAAATGGTCTGTGCTAGCCTCAGAACAGAATGTTTCCTTTTTTGTGGTTTTAGTTTTTCCCATTTTAACAAAAGGGTTTTCTCATATTAAGACTTATTAAATTTATTGTAGAACAACTTCTTCTCTTGGACTCTCATTTCTTTTAAATGGTACATGGTAAAACACTGACCAGAACCGCAACCAGAATGAAATACTTTGGTTGTAATGCAATGGGACATTTTGGATTAAGCCAGACCAAAGTTTTCTTTTGAAATTTCATTTCCGTGGAAATTTTCAAATGCCAGTTTGTTTCAAAGCAGAAGGAAAACTCATTCTGAAACGCCCAGCATCCCCGCTTGCAAACCCATTCTGCGTTTTAGTCATCTCCACAGCTGACCTTTCCAACAGCTCTCACACCCAAGGAGAAAGCACCTCCCGCCTACCTGTCAATCTCCCCACCTCCATGTTCCACAGCCCACTCTGAGCTCCAGTCCATCTGGATCCATTCTGCAAGAGTCTCATCCCACCCCGTGCCCGGGTTAGGAGCTCTCTGGGGCCTCAGGCCAACTCGCACAGCCGTGTGATGCAGCCCGGGACGGGACCACTCCAGCTCCTGTCCCTTTGGACTCTGTGTCTCTTCCTCCCTCCTGACAGACGGATTTGCTCCCACCCTCCACCTGCCTAGTGTGCCCACCGCCTCCTCCGTCTGCTGTTTGTGTCTTCCCACTTGCTAACAACTACAGGGGAGGCTATTTAAGAGAACTCATGTTCTTTTCAGATTGGGGGAAAAAAAGAAGGAGAGAGAACACAAACCAGACTATTACACGTTTTAACAGACAGGACAATATGGACACAGTTCCTGCAGAACGTTGTACATTTTTAAAGACAAACCTTACCCAAAAACGTCAGCCAGCTCCCCTGGTGGGAGGAATAATGAAGAAAATAAAGGGTCCTTCAGGTTTCCAGCAGAACCTTTATATTTTCCCCTTGGAAAGCTGGAAACAACTGGGCAAGATCTCTCAGCACCTGGCTGCACAGCCGGGAGCCAGGCCCAGAACAGCCAAGGACCATCAGACAAGTGAGGGAGCAAGGGAAGGAGGAGCTGTGAAGAAGGAATCCCTAGGAGACAGGAACACCTCCCCTGGGGTCCCGATGCTCCGCAGAAGGAGGGGACAAGCCTGGCCAGGGCTTCCCTTGGTGCTTCACCACCTCTGGGCATGGCAGCTGGGCATGAAGTGCTCACAAGCTGCACAGCAGCTCAAGTGTCCCTTGTTTGCCACCCCTCCTCCAGAGCTAACAGCTGTTAAGAAACATCGTTACTTGTTGCTTAGGTACCAAGGTGACAGATATAGCACAGCTGGATGCTTGACTACCTAAGAAGATGGATAGAAGGATATAAATAGCTAACTGCAAGAGAAAAGAGGACAAAATGTCCCATGTCAAATTTTGTAAAAAGTGACCAGAATAGTAGTAGAGGAAGACTTCCAGAAATAACCACATGGGTATTAAATGAATGGGAAAAAAAAAAAAAAAAGAAGAAAAAGAAAGAAAGAAAAAAGAAATCAGGGAAAAGAGACTAAAGAGAGCTTCTTAACTTGTTTGAACAGTAATTCTCCCATCGTGGAAAAAGAGTTAATGTCACCTGGATGCCACAAAACATTACTGGCAGTAAGGTACCCAGATACTTCAGTGTGGGGATTAATGGAGTAGGCAGTGGAAAAGAAAGATAAGTATGTAGATAAATGTCATTAACTCCTATTAGTGTGGGGGTTAGAGAGTTCAAAGGGTCAATCTTCAGTTAAGGGTAGAGGTTTCAGGGGCCATGTCTGGCAACAGAGGCTTGTCTGTAGAAACTCTGACAGAAGGCAAAAGTGGGCAGAAAGAAACACCAGTTTTAAGGCATGTTGTCACCTTGGGTGAACACAGAGCAAAGCAAGACACGTCCTCGTGGCACAGCACAGTGCCATGCAGAAATAGATTAACTTGCTCATTAAAAGTAAGCTCAGGCACTGGAAAATGGTATAGCCATTCTGGTAGAGGACTCGTGCTAAACAGCCTGGTTGATCTAAGCAAGGGGAATGCTGCTGCAAGACACAGCCTGGTGCCTTGCCAGTATATCCACAAGTTGGATGAAACAAAACAATCATTCATTACACCAAAAGCTAAGTTTCTTCCCAGTTCTGGAAAGGCACCAGACTTGAGAATCTCCTGTTTCTGATGCTGTCACAGAACCAAATCTATGATAGTCATGGGGAACAGGTTTTTGGACTTGAACTCTCAACAGCTCAACAGTATGTCGAGCAGATCAGTCCACACTGGAATCACCCGTGCAAGAATGCAAAAGTGACGGGTTCTGCATCTGAAGTCACCCTGTGCCCAGACCCAGCAAAACACACAGGCAGTGAGATGGAGGAAACAGAGCACAAGAGGATAAGAATGATGTGCCCCAAAGGGAAATGAAAAGACTTCATTTAGGGAAGAGACACACCTTCCTCAGGACAGATCCCATCAGAAAGAAATAACACCCCTGAAATGGAAAATAACTGCCTCTTTGCAGGGCTGAAGGCAACCTAAAAGGACAGCCCAATCTTATCCCCAAGGCTATTTTCAACCCTGCGGGCTATACAAGCTCAACAAGCACTAAGAAAAGGACTGGGATTTTTTTGCGGTGGATCTCCTCAAGCAAAGGACTCAGACAGGGAAGCAACAGGAAGCCCAAGAGGAAGAGGAAGTTTACAGTTGTCCTCAGAAAAGTGAATGTGGCCTTTTCTCTCAGAGCTTCTATATCCCTTAGGAAAGCATACCAGCTTATATGCAAGTCTGCACAGGACCCTTTGGGAGTCTGAACCTCAGGCCTGACAACTCCCTGGCATAGTGTAAATCTGAAGTAATTGCATTGTTTGCTCTGGGAATACTCCAGATACACTTGGCATAACTGAGAAATAGACTCCAAATTCTCCCATTGTAGGATCTACAAATCCTCTGCTCTTTCACATCTCTAGGATCTGCTTTTTCTCTTCTCTCATGCTCTTTCTGTTGCCTTGATCCCAGAAAAAGGTATTTGAGTTTCTGCCTTCACTCTCTCACTGTATAATGAAATCCTTGTATCCTCCAAACATGCCTTGCAGTTAAGGGGTTCTCTGGAGCAGACAATGAGGTAAGGGTCCCTTGGGCATAGAGACAAGTTATCTGCAGGCAGCTGTTTGGGCTGCAGGGTTAAGCCATTTTAATTACCTGGAAGCAGAGCAGCAGCCAAAGAATGGTCAATGTGTAAAGCAAGCCCTGCTGTCCCAGCGGGGCTGGGATGTCTCAGGAAGGCTGCCTGCTGATCTTCTGCTAGATTAAATTCTTCTGTGAGAGCTGGCCTACAGTTTTATGGCAATAGGGATAACTTCTTTCCTGCGCCCTAGAGTCCCTTGTTTGGTTTGGGGCAATGCCTGTGATCCCACAGCAGTGCAACTGAAAACCTCCCATCTGGATTACAACACGCCCTGCAAAATCCCAGGAACCATGACTTCAGCAGGGTTTGAAGTTCTTGCTTTTCCATTCCTATCATTGCAAAAAGGCAGATCCCACTTTCTCAGACCCGTAGAGCTTCAAGAGATCAGTTTGTCTTCCAGGATGTGTCATCCCCAGAAACAGCCATTGCTGGGTGAGAGGCCGTGGACTTATGGTTTAGCACAGTAACCCCAGAAAACTGATACACAGCTCGTTAAGAGAGTGAGTTTTTTTTCTTTCCAAAGTAAGGACAAATTAATCAAGGGTGTGTGTGTGTGTGTGTGTGTGTGTGTAGGAAGCTGTATCCTGAACTTCCCAACCTGTTTTCTATTTTTTGTTTTCTTGCAGTTCAAAGGATTCTGATCACCTTTATGCCTCCTAGCTGCCTCTGCAGTCTCAGTTCAGGTTGGCACCCGCTGTGGAAGTTTTTCCAGAACAGCTGTTCTCATACGCACTGTCCTCAAGTAAACTGGTGCCAGGCCGAACACCCTCACCGTGGCTCAGCCTAGGACTAAACGGGAACGTGGGACTGAGCTGTGCAAGGGCACTCGCTCTGTCATGATCTTATCTCACCCACTCAGCCGGTTGCCTGCACCTCTGGGCTCCATCTGCCTATCTGAGTCCATTTGTCCCCACCCTACCTAGCCCTACCCAACTCCCAAGAGTTCCCCATGGCTCCTGGTCCCCTCATATCCCTGCCAGCTTCCTCACATGCCCGCAGCATACCCATGTGAAAGAAAATGGTGTTTGGGTGTGTTTACATGTAGGCAGAGGGAAGGAACAGATCTTTCCCAAGAGACTAAGATGGGAGCCAATGCAGGGATGGCCATTTGCCTGCCAGCTGGGTCACCCTGGCCCTGTGTGAAGTCAGCTGAGGCTATGCCAGCGTTTCCCATCAGAAGCTCAAATAACCCGTATGGGGCATACTGCTTGGCAAGCTGTGCTGTGCCTCTACTGAAACTCCGGCACATGCCTAACTCCCCTCTCTGCTCTTCCCCTGCCTCCTTCCCAAGCACCCTGCAGGGCAGTTCAAGCCCTGTCGATCCCCAGGGAATTCAGTGACGTTCCCCAGGGTAAACCTGTCCCCTCCTAGGTGGCAATGGCTCTGCTCCGTAGACCCCACATGGAGCTGCTCTGCCGCGCCTTCTTGGCTCCCTGCCTCCTTCCCTTCTCTCTCCGTGTTTGCAGGTACTGGGAAAGTCACAGCTTGGTCCCATGGGACTTGGGGTCTCCAGTATGGTCCTGCTTCCCTTGCCCTGCCGTGTGGGAAGCCGCACCCTGACCCCTTCGAGCTCTGACTTGCTTTTCCAAATTTGACTGGTTATGGGTAGGACATGCCGGGGCCTGCCACCTCCTCCCCGTCCCTTTGAACACAGACACGTAGGCAGCGAAGCACGCTGAACGCAGCTGCACACCGCAGGATCCAACCCTCAGACTTTCGTGTGGAAAAACCACAAAACCATGAGTCACCTGGATTCAGCCCGCAAACGTTCCTGTTCTCTTCCCTTTCTTGGTGGGACAGACGTGCTCCCAAGACACCATGCCTCCCTCCTCCTGCCCCAATAACCAGCATAAGCTCCTGGGGGGGACACAGGACAGCCTTCTGCCTGCTAAGCTGTACCGGGCTTCGGGAGCGGGATCTCGGACCCAGACCTCAGAACGGACAAAGGGGAGACCTTTGTGCAAGCTGGTGTCCCTGCTGTGAGAAAGGGGAGGGAAAGAAAGGACAGGGATGGCTGGTGCCACAGCAGGGAACTAGAGCGGGTGGCTCCCTGCAGAGCAAGCCACAAGTCACAGAGGCCTGGTGTGCTTCAGCCTCGACTCCTCAGCAAAGGAGTCTGCCTCAGCTAAAGGATTCTCCGTGCTCGACACTGACCCCCCTCTCTTTTCCCTTTTCTCAGAGACCCCCTCTCCTCCTCATCTCCATTATCTTCCCATTCAGGCGCTCTCCTCCTCCCACCAGCTCTGCCGGTGCCTCTGCAAGGGTAAGGGGAGGAGGGTGAATTTGGTGTGGGAAGGCTCCTGCCCAGCACTGGAGGTGCCATCTGACAAGCAGGGTACGGAACAGGGTGTGCTGTAGAAAGGACAGTTTGGGGAAGAGGAAATACACACTGTATTACATGCATGCACACCGCCTCTCAGGGCTCGGCACAAATGCTTCTCAACTCCCGCAGCCCAGCTAGAAATCCCCCCCAAAGGCCATTTTCTCAGCCAAAGAGACAATAGAGATCTAACATAAACAACCTTGTACGGTTAGCACGCGGGTAACTAGCCTGCCCCCACTGCTGCCTCTCTTCCCCCTCAGTGGAGCTGAGGCTAGCGCGACACAATGTGTAATTAGGTTAATGAGCTAAGCATGGATTTTAATTGGGATTCCCTGATTTACTGGTCTATCTCCTCCTTTTGTTTTACTGTTGATGAAGGTTCCTAAAAGCTGCCCTTGCTAAAGGCTCTGATATCAGAAAGGTCTTACGGATCTTTAATTGTATTTAATCATCAAGGTAATTAATGATCCTTGAGCAAAATGGAGATTGCATCTAGAGTAGTTCCAGTCTTGCCCTTCAGCGTCTGTTGTGTCTGGGCAGAGGCACTCTGCAGACACACAGGAAGGGGGGTGAAACAGAGAAAGACAAAAGGATAGCGGAGAGTGGAGAAGGATGGAAAGAGAAAGGGTTGGGAAAAAACCACAACATTTAAAATGGAGAAGGAGCTGAATACAAGAGAGGGAAGTAGGGAAAGGGAAACAATGCTATTTCTTCTCATCTTATGTGGGCACTGCCCTGTCTCATGGCTCATTCATGTGATGGAGGGACACCAGGTGCCCCAGCCACATGTTCAAGGTGCCCCATGATGCTCCTCTGCCTTTCCTGCAAGCCATCCATCAAATGTCCAGCTATCTGTGAAACAGTTTGAAGTTTGCACAGAGCTCTCAGCGAGTACAGCAACAAAGCAAAGGGGAGGCTGGCTTCCACCACTGGAGCCCAGATCCCAGAGGCAGAGATCCAGCTGGGGGGGGGGCCTGGGAACTCAGGGGACCTTCCTGGATTCACATGTCCCTGCCTGAGCTACCAGAGTGGTGTGCCACTGGGGTGGCATTCCCCAAGGGGACAGAAGACTACAAGCCATTTAATTCCAGAGCCTGGCGCAATAGCTCATGGGGGATGGCTGGTCTTCCCTACGCCTCCAAACTGTACAGCCTCAACAGGTGCTCAGACTCTAGCAAGTTTACTCCCGTAAGACAGAATCACCTGCTTCTGCTGTTCCCCTTTTTCCTTCTTTGTTTCCCTCTGGCACCATTTCACACCCCTTTTTGCAGGAAGACATTTCCAAAGTTCAAAATGCTGAGGGAACCAGGGAGAGGGGGAGCAATGGGCAGCAAGTTGCAACACGTCCCCTCTCTCTCAGGCCACAACCATGCAACTCCCATCCCAGCTGAGGCCTGCAGCCAACCTCTCCATTTCTCCCAGAGCACAAACAAAGCCTGCCCAACCAGAAACTGGGCTGCCTGCTCCGACTTGCCCCAGAAATGCAGCTTTAGTTAGAAACGTCAGCGGGAAAGCAGAAGGGCCGTGGAATCAGTCCCCGTCGCTTGGGACCTATCAGACAAGGGCCATCACAAACACTGGGATGTGCAAAGCAGGGAGACGTGTGCGTCGGGAGGGGGGTCTGTGCTGGCTTGTTAAGGAATGTACTCTGGCTCTCAGCCCTAACGACAAGGGATGGATTTAGTGCAGAAACACCATTGCCCTCCCCTTCTCCAGCCTCAGCAAGGGTGGGCAGGCTAAATGCAGCTGCTCTGGTGCGGGAATCGAGGACAGATGCAAATATTGCATACGAACCAGGGGAAGGATCAGTGGAGCCTGGGGGTGGGGTGATATTTGGGACTGCATGAGTCCACTGTAGAGGAAAAATCCAGCTGTCACAGCAGGATCCACCAAAAAGGTTTCCTCTCTCATTCCTATTCTGGTGGGCTCTCCACGGCTGAGCACAAGTGAAAGGTCCTGGTGTGGTGCTAGAATGAGCCTGCTTTTATACTGTCATTGTAAATTAGCCCTAGCGTGGCTTCAGATGGGACCCAGATAAGCTCTGTGAGTTGTGACTTGCAGAGAGAAACTGTTGGGTTGGGCTTGCATTTCAAACTGAACATAAACTGGGTTCACAGGCTTCCTCAAGCTTGGAGCTGCCTGAAGTCAAGGTTAAGGGCTGGGGGCAGAGTTCCCCTCCAGATATTGAAAGCCTAGTTTTTCGTGGAAACCTTGGCCCCCATTACCATGAGAAAGGGACTGCGCAGAGCCAGTCCTGACTGGGAATCTGCCTCTTCCCACTCTGGAACAAGCCTCCTCACCAGGCAGGTTTCAGCTTGCTTGGGCCGTCAGCTTGGCGGCTCTCATTTCTAGTGGTTTTTTCTCCTTTATTGCCTACCTATTTGCCCCGGGGCTTGAGAAAAGGCTGCCTCCTTCTTTATAGCATTAGCAAACATGCCAATTTTCCCCACTTGGAATATTTCATACACAGGCCCTTTTCTCCCACGCTCGCTCCCTACCTGCCTTCTCCATCCCACGTTCGGCTACGGCGACCACGGCAGCTTGTCAGGCGTGCGTGTTCAGGTGCCGGCAGGCGCAGGTGGGCAGGTAGTGTGCCTGTTCCCTCTGCTTTACCCCTCCAACCATAGCACAACTGAGCAAATAGGAACACTGGATGTGAGATATAGGGAGAGGCAGAGTGCCAGGAGCTGCATAGGAAGGGGTGTCACCCAGAAACAGGGGACAAGGAGCAAGCCAGCACAAATGCACACAGAACAGGAGGGGAGGAAGTTACAGGCTGGCTCACGTCCGTGCACAGCGATGGGCCTTGAAAAGCATGGCACTGCAGTGGGGAAAAGGAGGGGGCCGGACAACTGGGAAACCGATCTGGCTACAGCGGCAGCATGACACTAGGGTCGGTCGTGCTTGCACAAAAACTCCCCTCCCTGCAGACAGAGCAGGGTCTCGGTCTCCCTACCAAGGCTGATCTCTACAGACCCTGATCCTGGGAACAGCTAAGCTGATTGCAGCAGCAATGAAGATCTGGATCAATCCTGTCGTCCCTCCCAACACATAAGATCAGGCTGCCTGATTGTGTCATTTATTCCCCTGTAAACAAAGCAGCCAAAAGAGAAACCCAGCCCATAAATGAGAAACCTTCCTAGAGACACAGCTCAGCACGGAGCAGCTGGGAGAGCAGGAGGAGAGCAGGGCCAGTGCTTGCTGGCCTGACCTCATTTGTGAAGGAGCTGCCTTGGGCTGGAGCACGGTGGGCGGCACAGCACCTTCCTCTGTACCAGCTGCCCTGCTGGCAAAGCCCCCGGGGTGCCTGGTGGGCCTGTCTTGCCCCACAGGACCCATGCCCTGGTGCAGACCACCTGCGGAGAGGACCCTCTACAGAGGAGACACCCCTCAACCAAGCAATGGGGTGATTTGGTGGATGTGGGGGGAGCTGGCCAACACTGTTATGATCACAGGCATGTTACAGGGACAGTCAGGCTTCCCCTTTGGATCTGGGCAGAATGCAAATAGTGCATTGCTTCCACTGGCACCGTCCAGCTCGTCCCCTGCACCCCCAAACCCAAGAGCTGCCTTTGGCTGAGGCCAAACCATGACACCTAGGGATGCTTCTCTGGCAGATCCTAGGGTCCTGCTCCCACGGCCTGCTCTGCCCTTCTGCTTCCCAGCCTGGAGAAACAGGGAAGAGTGAGGCTGGAAGTGGCTTCTGCCACGACAACTGCGCCTCTGCCTCTTTCTAGGGTGCCCTCCCACCAGTGCCCTCCCTCTCCTCCTGTCCCTCAAGGCAGGCCACCTGCAGGGCCCTTAGCCATAGCTCAGGAGGAGAACACAGACAGCATTTCAGCCCTTGTGCTTCAGGGCAGGAGCTGATCATGGCTTGCCACACCAGGGAGGAACGGCCCCTTCAAGGCACGTTACTTACTGTCCATTCTTTCCTACTGCTAATACCAACCACTTTCTCTTGGTTGAAAGGCAGGACCTAGGTCCAAAGCCCATACCTGCAGAAGTGGGGATCAAATCCTGCTGCCTGCGAGCAACTGGGCTATTTTATACCCCATGAAGGACAGACTTCAAAAAGCTCCTACAGCTCACACCATCCTGTTGGGATGCAGACTGCTGTTCAGGGTGATTTGGTGAGAAACCCCCACTGACAACCATAGCTGTGATCACACACAAGCATTTAAAATTGTCCCATTGTCACCAGACCGCTGCCTCCTGCCAACGGATGTCTGCAATGAAGGAGATGCTGGGTAATGTGAGCATCCACAGGGCCGGGAGATCCTGACGCACAAGGAGGAGGTGCTGCGCTCCTCTGTTTGCCAACTTCAACCTGTGTTGCAGCTTAGCTCTGATGTACCTAGAAGCAGAGCTCCAGCTCCCCTCCAGCTGTTTCCAGCGGCAGGGTCCCGAGCTTCAGCGCACACTCAACCAGGGCTGTACTGCACCAAGGAAAGCCCGGGGCTCTCTTTGGAGCCGCTTGGCATAGCTGTGGTGCCAGGGCCTGCTGGCAGCATCCCTGCCTTCTCCTGGGCGATGGCGTGCGGGGGAGGCAAGCTGTGCTGGAACTGCTTGCCTTGGGGTCCCTGCCAGCACGGTGATTTCCCACTCGCGTGTCAAGGGCAGCCGACAAAGAGCTGGCTGCGAAGCTCCCCCTCCGTCTCTCAGCTCTGCCTTCCCGGGAGGATGGGGAAGCAGAGCGGCAGGCTCAGAAACATGCACAAATGCACCTGACTTACACTTTCTATCTCCTTTTCCTTTTCTCCCACCCTCCATACTGTCTTTTGCTCTGCCCTTCTGGCACCTCTGCACACAACAGCATTGTCCTCTGTGGGAAAGAGCAACCTGACATATTTAAAGCAGCAAAATCCAGCAACAGCGTACAGGGAGCCAGGTGTGTGGGAAGGGGAGAGCCGAGGCAGCTCACTTAACCCTATCTCACTGCAGAAACTTCTCCCTGCCGCCCTGCCTTGAAACATCTGCACTTCATAAACACGAATGCAAAGACATGCAGCAACTGGAAGCACCATGACAGTAGTTTCTAGCCACAAGTCAGCAAAGAGCCCACGCTGTCCTTGTTTGTTACTGCTTGCCCAGGAAGGATCAGGCCCAAGGGTCCTTGCAGTATGCAGACAGCTTGTTTGAAAACTGATCTCGATCCGCTGCCTTTGTTTTTTACAAAGAGGTAGAAATAGAGCAAAGGAGGATGCAGAGAAGTCGCTGACTGAATACACAGCCCACGAAACCTCACCAAGACATGAAACCTTTGAACCATTGTTCAAATAGATTTTAAATAGAGTCCTAGGCCTTGATACGCTGAAAGTGATGGAGAATAAAATGAACCAAGAATTTTTCAGTGCCCACATAGAGGACAAATGGCTTTTTCACTGATAATGCCAGGGGCTGAAGCCAGGGGATTCATCAGCATGTTTTGGCATCCTGCGGGACTGCAGGATTCTGCCCATACTAGTGTTAAATAACGCATTAACAGGAGCAGAAGTGCAAGCAGGAGCGCAAGGCCTCCCAGCAGCTGGAAGTACCACATAAGCTGTTCCCAGACGCAGTCAGGACGCCTCACCTTTCAGAGGCAATCCATCCTTTAGATGAATGGTAACTCCTGCAGTGCGGACACCAGTCTGCAGCCAGGTCACTTGGCTTGGGTTGTCCCCTGCAACACTACTGCTTCTGTCCCAGAGGAAGCACTGTACTGGGAATTACCCCCAGTGGGCACAAGCAGCTGAAAGGGAGGCGATGGCTTAGCTTCTGTCCAGTCATTCCTGCTCTGTCTTATCCTCAGCTTTCTGCGCACACCCATCCAGAGTGCCAGGATGGCACCATGCCCTGCCTGCCCAAGCTGTGTGTTTTGCTGTTCATTCTGCTTAGGAGGCTCTTCTCAGCCTTGCTGTCGCAGTAATGTGACTCTTGGGACCAAGTCACTGGCGTGTGGGAACCCAGGCAAGGAGATGAATCTTATAGACAGTAATGAGTTCTGTCATATTAATAAATTAATAAATCTCTCATTTATTCTCCAGATTTAATTTCCCATCCATGTGTTCTCTCTTCCTGTCACACAAACACACAACTAAAGACCGTTGGTAGGCACAAGGAGTTATTGAGAGAAGCAGGGAAGGGGAGAAGGAGGCTCCAATAAAGGGGCCATCTTCTACCCTGTAAAGCTGTTTAGCATCTCCAGAAAATGATGTCAAGCTACTGAAATGGCTCCTAAAGTTGCAGTGGCAGAAAGGTGAGAGTAGAAACTCTGCCTGCACAACAAGCAGCCCTCCTCATGGAAAAAATACAGCTCACACTGCACAGTGCAGACATCTTCATCTTAGCTGTCTGTCTGCACTAACTGCGGAGTCAATGAAGAGAAATTTCTACCACGTAATTCACCCAGCTTGGGTGGGTGAATAAGAAACCTACCTTGGACTGGATGAATCTTAGCCTGAAAGTGCCTATTTATTTCCTTGGATATGAAGGCGTCTGGATGATTAGGTCCATATTCCCACTGGATGTCAAAGCAGGATCTTGCGGGAACCCGTCCCAGTGAAATCAAGCCTTTCTCACTGACCTGGACTAGAGAGATGGCTCTGCTCATTCAGCGACTTATCCAACAACAGCTCAAAATACTTGTTCAGGAGCCCTTAGCCTACCTTTTCTAAAGGGGCTGCCTGGCTGCAGACCCCATGTCATCAGGGCCTGTTCCTTTCAGAAATGAAGTGCTGGACTCCTTAACAGGTCAACGCTTAATCCAGCCTGTGTAAAACGATGCTTGGCCTCTTCTCTCTCCCACCCCCTCCTGCCCTCCTGAACAGCCAGCCCATGAGACAGAGGCAGTGGTAACCCAGATGATGTATTTGTTGCAGGGAAGGAGGCACTGACAGTCTGATGCTGCAAGGACCTGCAGGAGTAATAGGATGTTTCCCATCTCAGCAAAGAGAGGAGCTCAAGGGGAGCATCCATGGGGAGTAATAGGATGGGGAGGAAACTTAGGATCTTACTATGGGCCATCACGTCTTTTCCACGAGGAAGGCACGCACCGCATCCCACATCCCCTGAACGACCCTCTACTTCCCTACCTTGCTTGCCACTTCTTGCTGGCAGAAACACAGACAGAAAGGTGTGAGGTTTCTTGCCAAAAAATACATGGTCTGACCGGCAATAAGAGCAGGGACATTACAGGAGGGAGTCCTATGTATAACCAAACTCTCCTGCTCAAAGCGTTCCTCTCCCGCGCACCCCAGACAGCAGGGTGTTCGCCTGCGCAGATGCCGGGCTAAGCCGGAGTTTTCTTCCATTTGGGGAAGCAGAAGGGAAAAACCCCCAAGGCTGCCCGCAACCCATGGCCGTACTCCGGCCCCATAAGGCAGAAAGCAGCAACAAAAGGCAGCGAGCCCTCCCCTGCCCCCTCCCCGCCCCCCGCAGATGGCTGCCGTCTAATCCGCCCGGGCAGCCCGGCACCAAAGCCGCCCGCCCCGCTCCGCGCGGGTCGCCGGCGTCACCCCGCGGGAGGGCAGCGGAGCGGAGCGGAGCGGAGCGGAGCGGAGGGGAGGGGGAGCGCAGGGGGAGGGCGCGGGGGGCGGTTTTAGCGCCGCTGCCGCCGCCAGCGGGAACAAAGCCACGGGGCCGGGAATGCCGAGCGACCGACGGCGTTTCTATGCTAATGAGAGCTGCGAGTTAGACCCTGCCGCCTGTGGCAAATTGGAGTGAAAACCCGGGCTTGAAAGGATGCAACTTTTATGTCCGGTGAGCGTCGCCGGGCTCCGATGCCGATCCTTCTCCCTCGGTTTATTTTTAATTGACTCCTACTAAGCCAGAGCACACGTTCATCCGTTCCAAATGGAACAGCTGTTGAAACTGAAAATCGGCATCATAAAGTGCGGACGTATATATTTCGTGGTGTTCGCTTCTTCGCACTCCATTTCCAAACCTCAGCAGCCCGCCCAGAACAAAGGATGCCTTGGCAGAGAATTAACCCCATGCTGCAACCCTCACATCCCCTCGCGCTTGTGCAGAAAGGGCTGCGGGCTGGATCCTGCACTGAGCACCACCTGTACGCTGCCCAATGCAGCAGTGCAAGGTGACAGAACGGAAAAGATCTATCTCACGTGACCTTCGTAACCTGTAAGGGATCTTACCCGCTCCTCCTTTTACATCACTATAGAACCTGAGACTCAGGATACCAGCAATAGAAATATTTATAGGAAAGACCACAGAATCAGTCCCAAACTGTGCAGAATGCCCACGCTTTGTCCAGCTAAGAGGACATTAAACCAACTTGCTAGGTCTATAAAGGGTGCCAAGTCTTTTATTGGCTTCAAATGGGCCATTGCATATGGCCTGAATGACAGGTCAAGGAGATTACAGGCCAATACATGGTAGAGGGGGTCTGCCTGTCCCAGCCCGCTTCCTTTCCAAAGGCAGTAGGAAGTGGGTACTCAACACGCTTTGCCAACTGTGAAAACCCCAACCTTACGCACCTCTGAGCAACGCCCTGTCCCTGGGAATTGCCCTGCTCCCCATTTTGCCAGTCACTCCCCAGGCAGCTCACAAAGGCAGTTACACCTCGGTCAGCCCTGTGCTACAGCCCCAGCAGGGAGTGCTTTGATCAACAGGGTCAGAACCAAGGTCTCTGTCCTTTGCATAACTGTCCACTGACAGGCAAGCGCACAAAACCCTGCACCCTCAGAAACAAGACCTGACAAGGCACTGGCCCCTGGAGGTGGACTGCTGGACGCCATGACCTAATGCAATCACTGTTTTTTAGCAGGCACAATGTTCTGGTCATCAGGCAACAGAGCCGACATGCTGGTGCTTGGTCCTTCTCACAAATAAACCATGCCCTCCTACGCAACAAAAACACCAGCTGGCTAAGTCTTGGCCATCCCACTGCTTAGTCTCAAGGGATAATAATCCAGAGACCTGGAACTGCAAAATACACTGGAGAACCCCATGGATTGCCAAATTTCTCCAGCAATCCAAAGTCAACATGGAAATGTTGCAAACGAGAGCAACTGGGATCCAACCTGGGAGCTGTGCTCTGCAGAACAGGACCCATTGAGCAGGGATTGAGCTAACACAGAGCTGTGGGGTCCAGCTGGCTCCAATTATGGGCAGGGTTCACTCGTATCTCCCTGGGAAGAGACCGTGTACTTTGAGGTGAAGAGGGGGAACAAGAAGTTTCTAAGGCTGGTGTGCCAGCGCCCTTCCCAAATGAAAAGACAAAAGGGGCAATAAGACCTCCACAGGGCCCAGGAGAGGCAGGATGCTGCAGACCAGCTGGTGAGCATTATCCTGCCTCTGGTACTCCGGTAGGTTCAGGGCTTGGGACAAGGAGCATTCCTGGATGCATCACTCTCAATGTTACAGCTGCCACCTTCCAGCTGGCAATAGCCCCCTCAGAAGCCTGCGCGCCTCTTCTGTTCTCTGACCTTGGCCTGAAGGAGTCAGAAGAAGAAAAGTGGAGCAATGACCCAGATAGCCTGGCCATGGAGTCCAACCGTAGATACCCACTGGCAGTGTTTCTGTAGGCAGCAAGGATTGCTAATAGGGGAATCGAAGCTCAACCTTTCTGCCTTAAGAGTTTGCAGCAGGGTTGCTACGCTAACAGTCATAAAGGCCCTGGATCCCTAATACCAACAAAGCCAGAGGGAAGACTTCCTAAGAACTCTAAATCCTGCCGCAGGAAGGATATCCCTCTCACCTCCTGCCTGTATCCTGGGGAGCAGAATCCAACCATGGGAACAGACCTGAAGGAAAACCCCAAGAGGGAAGATGAGAAAGGGGGGTGGATGCAGATAACACTTCACTAGCATGTATCAGCAGGACTTTTCCATAAATAATATTTCACACCAGGGGCATGCTGGGTGCCAGTCATTTCAAATGCTTTGGCATTTATTAGGGTGGTTTGCTGGGAGCTGCTTTGTTTAGAAAACCTGTCGCTGACCAGTGTGCTGCAATCTTAAAATAATTGATTAATTAAAAGCTGACCCTGAGCTTTTTTGAAAGCCTGGCCCTATCTGCCTAGCTCTAAAAACAGAAAAAGCAATTTTTATGTTTTGGCAACCCAACAAATCCAGCTTCAGACTTCTGATTAAATATTAACTACTTTGCACAGACCACAAGCAAGATCCACAGCTATTTATTGCTCCAAAGGCAGCTGCAGCAAGAAACAAAACAAAACAAACAAAACCAGCCAGGAATGAACGGTGTCATCCACATCAACAAGTTTCCCATGTGTGCTTGAGTCAGCTTGAAGCCAGGAGGCATTTAAGAGCACGTTTCACTGGGCTCAGCGCTGAGGGACCCGGCGCTGTCGGTGCATTGTTCTCCCTGGCCCACATGCCTCCCAGCACCTACCGCTCCTCCCTGCACCGCATGAGTGAACCCACTGCAGGCCCAATCCATAGGCCAATGACGTCAATGATCTTCCCTTTGGATCTCACTACAAAACCTCTGTGATGCCTGCAGAGCTAATATCACTTTGGGAGGGTAAACCGGCGACTGCCTGATTTATCCCCCTTTCATTCCCTTTTCAAAGCCCACTTTGGGACCAGCAGCGGCCCGGCAGTGACATTTAGAGACACAGAAGATGGTAAGCGTGTTCAAGAGGCGCAGCCCCCGTGGTGGGACTGCTGCTCTGAGTAGTGCTCAGCCAGCACCGTCAGCCTGCAGCCGCAGAGGTCGGTGAGGCTGCTGTTGCAATGTCTGGCCCTGTGCAGTGACAGCTAGGGCACAAGTGTAGGACACCGGTGGGAACCAAGGTCAAAACAATGTCCCCATGCCAAAACTGCCCATTTCTTGCAGCCCTATTAAACACCTGAGCACACCGTGACAGAGATTTGTCTGTTTTAAAAAAATGTATCGGATATTTCTCTGGATGGTACAGCCTTCACCTCTTCTCCTCCTCCTCCTAGGCAGAAGGGCCATAGCATGGGCATGAGAGTTGTTTCCAACTGTCCGGCATGTACCCACCACCAGTGTGATGGTGGGCAGTGGGTGTTCAGGTCTGCTCACGGCTGTACCCCAGGCAGCTGCCCAGTGCTGTGCCATGACATGAAGCACTCACGCAGCTGCCTCTCCTTAGGGCTCCTCACGTGCTTAGAGTTAAGCGAGTGCTGAAGGGCTGCAGGGAGCAGAGCTGCCCTCCTCCTGTGCATCTGCTCAGGCAGGTATTTGCAGCCTTGGGTGACTCGAGGGCTGGCTAAAGCCAGGCGGAGGTGGGGCAGCCTGCAGCCCTGGCTGGGCTTTGGCACATCAAGTGGCTAGGTAGTGTTAACACCCCTCCTATGACCCATGCGTGTCTTTGAAGGCTTCCCCCCGGGCTTCCTAGTATCATTTGATGCCCTGGAGCAACAGGACAAAAGGGGATTGTTCCCCATCTTATTTCTAGTTATTACTGGAAATAAAAAAGCAGCTGTGCTCCTGTTTGGGCCCTGAGCCAGCCCTGGTTCTCCCCCCCTCCGCCTGATTTCACAGACATATGCTCAGGTTTCTGACGCACAGAGATCAAATAACCCATCACTCAGGGTAAGATATTATCCCCTATTACCAATTCAATGCAAACAGCTCTAGTCTTCCCCAGATTAAAAGCCAATTAAAGAACCTTGCTTTTCAAGGGGAGAGGAAACGGAGAGGAGTTTTTTGTGGGGTTTTTGTTGGTCTCTGGCAAGGAGGCAATATCCCTCATAAGTGTTATTAATGAGTTCTTTTCAAATCACCCTTTGGGGCTCAAGTCTCCAGAGAAAAAGAAAATTATGGAGAAGACAACAACAAAATCCCAACAACCCGTGTCCTAAAAAGGAAAAAGAAAGAAATTTTACTTGCGGGAGGATCAATGGCGTTTGCTGGAGTCAGCAATTGGTGTTTTGGGTTTCAAAACTTTCTCAGAGCACGGGCGTCTTACTCTCAAGGTGAAGAGCAAGCTCATAAATCTGGGAGAAGCTTCAAGACCAAAATATGCTGATTCCCCACTGCAGGGAGGGCAGAGCCAACAGGAAAAGGGCATTTGCTCTGCAAACAAGAAGCAGGATGAGTGCTTGTAAATCGCTAGTCACAAGGGAACAGGTGACATTCAGTCCTGCTGCACTCAGATCTGGGATATAAGGGGAAGAGAAAGGTGACTTTAAGCCAATTCGGCACTCACAAGGGCCACACGAGCCCCTGGTTTCTCCTCACGGCTCCCAGAACAGGTCAGTGAAGCCTCGGGTCTGATACTGCATTTCCCACAGCTTTCACTGGGAAACCAAGACTTGGCTTGGCCCTGGCCCCAAATGCCTCCTATTGCCTCACTGCCCTGGGAGCAGCCAGGTCCAGAGACATGTCCGGTGCAGGGGTAAAGCCAGAGATCAGAAAATCTCCCGCTGGGACTGCATCCAGCACAGCGGGACTCCAACGCAACGGTATACAGTGATAACTCGCTTCATCAATCCCATTTCCCTCCATTTAGTAGAAACAAACAAAAAGCCTCGTCATCGAAAACCCCAGACTGCCTTTCCAGCAAGTATCGCACCCAAAAGGAGCCCCGTGTTTAGGCTTCCCCCCAGCAGTTTTACTCGCTGCCTGCTGACCCCCTGCCTCTCTCAGGGCCCATGCCGCTCACAGCCCCGTTGCCGTCAGTTTGCAAGTGGCGTGCGGGAACCCCCCCGGGCTCGGCCCCACAGCTCCTGTCTGCCATGGCCCTGCAGAGCCCTGCCCCGAGCGCGGCCTTCTCGTGGCCGCCGCAAGGTGAAGGGGTGTTGAGTTCTTGTCAGAGGGCGTTTAGCACACCCATCTGCTTCAGCAGGTAGGTAGATGACCTCCTGAGGTCCTTCACAACCTGAATTATCTTCTGTTTCTATCAGGATGCTAAACTAGCACAAAACCATGTCTTTCTTTCAATCTGTCACTTTGCGTTCGTTTCGTTTTCATTTGTCACACATTAGCCCAGATCTTACTCTCTACAAGCAGACAGTTATTTATTGTTTCCTCTTTTGTTTCCTTTTTTAAAGCCATTTCCACCTGAAATATACCGGCACACAGGCATACGTACACAAATAGCAGGGCACCACTTTCACCAGGCTTATTCTCTATTCCAGGCTTATTTAGTGAGAAAGTCTGGGAGTGACTTGGTCTGACAGGTGACTCTCTGCATAAAATGGACAGCCAACCTGCCCCAGCCTCCCCTCGGCCGCGCAGCCGGGCCGGGCGAGGGGATCTGCCCGGCTTCCTTGCGCAGCCGGGACTCAGCTGGTGCAGAGGCGGAGCGGGAGGCCAGGTCACGTCTACACCGCCAGCAGCACATCTCAGCCCGTTTGCCAGTCCACACTTGCCCACCAGCCAACGTGTTCCCATGCAACCACAAGTTTTGCATCGGGAGAGGAGGGGCCCGACCACGGCCCGGCAAGCAGGAACCCAAAATCTTGCTCCCACCGTTTGGGCTAAGCATGAGCCCAAACCAAGCCACCCACCAGCGGACGTCCTGAACGTCCTTGTGCTCAGCACCGCACGGGTGACTTCAGCCTCAGCTGCCACCAGACTGAACGCCACCAGCCCAGACGGAAAACGGGGAAGCGGTGGGACATAGACCACAAGAGCGTCTCCCCTGGGCCAGCAAGCGTGTTCCAGCTGCACATGTGCCGGCGCAGGGCGCTGGACGGGAACAGCACCAGGGCTGGGGGAGAGGCTGCGCAGGAGGCACCGCGGCCCCTCCTCGCAGCACCCTGGGGGCTCCCTGCCTGCCGCCATGCCGGGGGAGGCAGGACACCTCCCAGCACACACCTGCACGGCCGCAGCCCAGCTCGCTGCTGCTGCGTTACATGCACGGAGACCCAAATCGGAGGGAAAGGGAGAGAGGGGAAGGGAAAGGAGGGCGAGCAGGAGGAGCCTGGGGACAGGACAGCTGTGCACGGGGAGGAAGGAAGGGACGCAGGCTCCGCCAGCAGGATCCCTCCCTCTCCCCTTCATTTCCGCCCAGGAAACAAAACAAAAAAGGAAGATTTTTCCGTGCCTGCATTTTTTTCCCAGCGTCCCTGGTCGCCGCTGGTGAAACCCCATCTCAAGCCACCCCGTCGCCATGGCGACGGGCCGAGAGGAACAGATGGCCCTGGCCAGCCAAATCCCGATGCAAGGGGAGCAGAGCGGGGCGCGCGGCAGGGCCATGCGCTGGGGGGACATGGTGGCCATTCCCCTCGCCCTCGTCTTCTGGCCGTGGCGAGACATTCATGGGCTCGGTGCCATGTCAGGGTGGCCTTGCAGGAGGGAGGGACATGTATGCTCCCTTCCCGAGGGGCATGTACCCTCTGAGACCCACCATCCCGTGACCTAGTCTTCTCCGGCTGCGAGAAGAGCCGTGTTTTCTCAGACATCTGGAGCATGCATCTGTCTGTCTGCCTTTAGCAAACCTCACCCCCTAAGATGGGGATCGCAGAGCGGGCAGGCGCAGGGACCAGACCTTTTCATCAGTGAAGTGAGTGGCCACAGGGCTCAGCTGGCACAGCCTTGCTGGGTCTCCCAGAGGGATTCATCCAAGCAGACTGGGGATGAGGACCCGGGTGGGTGAAGATAAAACTCAGCCACTAATCTCCCTGTGGATTAACTGTCAAGCCTGTCCACGTGGGGCCGTGGTGTGGGGCTTTGGAGCAGACAAACAACATCTAAGCCCTCCTGGAGATACCCAGGACTCCTCTGGAGTATCTGAGAGAAGCAGCCGGGCATGCCCCAGGCATCCAGAGAGAAGAGGGTGTTTCTCAGGGGCGCAGACCTCTTCTCATCGTATTTGTAGAGTGAGCTGCAAGCCCGATACAGCTTGGCGTGGTCAGCCCCATAACTGGTTGCATTTTGGGGGAAAGCAGCAAGTATGAAACTGCACTTCAAAGCCTACAGAGCTGTCTGCACCTGCAAAGGGGAAGGACTCTCTATGGGGAAACATATGCTAAAGACGCCAAGGAACATTGTTGCAAGAAAGGAAAAGAATTGGCTTTTCCTTTAGGAACCTTAGCTCCTAGCACAGGCTGTCTCAACTGCTCAGGCCCATTTTCTCCTGAAATACCCAAAGCAACGGCTGGCTCTCCAGAGCCAGTTTTGGAGCTGTTGCCATGATTATCACAAGTTCCTCAGCTCCAGACAAGTTCAGTCTCTGTGGATCACAGCTGAGTTTTGCAGCCCTGTCCCCAGATCCACGGGGCCCAGACAGCTGCTTTTCTTGCCCACGGAGTCCCGGGGAGCTTTCATCCCAGCCGGGAAGCAGTGTTCTTCAGGGCTCAAGGGCCAGAAGAAGCTGGGGACGGAAAGCAGGCGGTCCCAGGGTGAGAGATGAGCATGTTGGGAGGCTGCACGGAATGCTGCGGGGAGGTGGGGAGCTAAACCCCCTCCTGCCTCATAGCAACCGCTTCTCCCCGCGCCAACCGTTCCTGCGCCAAGCTGCTCCCTTTCCCGTGGCCCTGGCACGCTCGCGGAGGTTCTGGCCTCGGGGGCCCAGCCCGGCCCAACCGGCTCCCAGCCCACACCCGTGAGAAGAGCGAGAGCCCGTCCTGCCGCTCAGGTGTGGCCCTCCGCCTCCGGGCTCCTGCCCGGCGAGAGCGCCGGTGCCAGCTTGGATGTGGCCACTTTTGCCGGCGAGAGAAGGGGAGCGGGAGCTGCCGGGCAGCGACACCCTGCCAGGGCGGTCTGTGCTCGCGGGAGGCCGCAAAGGCTCCTGGTGTGGACGGGGTTGTCCGCAACACCCCTTTTCTGTGCTTCCTCTCCTTCGGAGGGGGTTCCCAGTTTTTTTCCCTGCTGGCGTCTGGGTTCAGCCCTTTCTTCCCCAGCCCGACAAGCCCTGGAAACCCACATCTTTTCTCTGCAGAACAGGTTGGGTGCAGGAGCAGCCGTGCCCGCTTCCCACACGCCAGCACAGCCCAGCCTGGCCCACACCCTCCCCCTGCCCCAATAGCCCATCTTTTGTTTTTCCCCTCTGCTCTCTTTCCCGGATCAAAGCTGCCTCCCCTCCCTGTATTACAAACATTATTCAGCTGCTAGATAAGAAGCTCTCCAGCAGCTCTTTATTAATCCCACTGGAGGCAGAAAGAAGGCAGAGAGAAAGGACTCAGCGTGGCCAGGACAGAGACTAATGTTCCACGAAACACCTTTGCAAAAAGAGGCATGTCTTTTTCCCACAAAATCTCTTGGGAACCTTGGGTAATAATTAACAATTATCGAACTTTAAACCCTCCATCTCTCTCTCTGTCCTGACCAGGATTTTGTAATAACTCATCCAGTCTGAAACACTCCCAGCCTGGTTTGCCGGGGCACACCGGGGCAGGAGGATGCAGACAGATTCTGGGGCAGGCAGGAGGCAGCTGCCGAGCCTGCTGCTTCCTTGTTTTTACACCGAGCTGCAGTGTCCCAGCTCCAAGCTTCCAGGGAGCTTGGGTATGAACCTCCTTTCCCTCCTTCAATGCATCTTGCAGCTCCTTTGGCCACAAAAAGCAATGGTTTGTTGGGAAGTTTACCCCAGCCTGGGAATACCATAGACTCCTGCATATGGCTAAAATCATGATCTATCCAGGAGATAGCTTTTATAGCGTAAAGACACTTGTTTGAATCCATCTGCTGTCTGAGGCGACTATAATCAGTACCATGTGATGGCTTACACGTGAAACAAGTTGGATGGCTTACGGGGCCTGGGTTTGCAGTGCTACCTGCCCCCTCTTATGGAAGGACCACAGAGTTTTTGAAGTGCTCGTTCATGCAACAAGCAGGGTATTTCTGTTATCTGCATCCTACAATGGGGCAACTCGGGTGTTATGAAACTTGCTCGCAGCCACCCAGGACACTAGTGGCAAAAGCAAAACATGTTGCAGATATCTGCAGACTTCCATTACCGTCCCCAGCATGCAGCCAGCCTTCCTGCCTCAGCATTCACAGCAAATCCACCCAGGACAGGGCACAATATGAACCACTGTCACCTGTCCTGCCCAGCACATTGTCCAGCAAAGAGCCAGGGTGTGGGTGGGAGCTGCCCTGGGCTGGCAGGGCAGCAGGGCTACGGAGGGCTGTCCAGCCCACACCTCTCAACTATCTGCAACATCCCCAGACAGGGACTGGAAACCAGAAGTGACCCAAATGCAAAACTAGTTGAGCGAGAAACCAAGAGGCCTTTGAATTAAACAAGGCAGGGAAGCCAATGGACCATGTTCGCCCACTTCCATGATTTCAACCCACACATTGTGATTTCAACCCACACTCAGAGCAGTAAGAAACTGGGCCCAGTGTTTGCACTAACAGAATATTTGCACATCGATCTCTGCAAAACAATTTCTTGCCTTCTAAAATCATGGGGCAAGGAACTGCCGGCTCTTGGCTGCTATGAAAAATGACAAAATAAAGGGGAGTCACCTTTCCTTGTGCTTTGCAAATGGTCTCCTGCTTGTATAGAGTAACGTCGGGAAGATCAGTTGTGCGAGGCGCCCGGCAGACACAGGGCAATATGAGCAGAGAACAGAGGGACTGCTACCGGCAGCTTTTGACACGGAAAGGCACACAGAGGTGAAGTGAGCTAGCCAAGGATATTCCAGGGAGCTTGTGGCAAAGCCAAGAAATGATGCCAGCCCTTCTGAGCTCAGCCTGCCTTTGCCATCACCTCCAGGCCATTCCTTCCCTTTAAGTAAAAGCTGATTCACACCTGCTAGAAATCAGTGTGAGGCAGCAGATATTCCCATTTCCAGCGAGAGACCGTAAGGCACTCTGCAGGCATGGCAGCAATTGGGACGTCAAGAATAAATATATATATATACCTAAAAAGAATGATTGTAGCCTTTTATATCCGAAGTGAGTTCAGAGCCAGTGAAAGGTCCCAGATCAATACCAGCAAAACTGCAAATTGGAGTCCTCCCCTTAGACACAGAAAGGGTACAGCTGAGACAGCATCTGCACGAACAGCCTGCCCACAGTCTCTGCCAGCGTGCCTCAGCTCTGACCTTGAGGAGTTGCCTTGAAGTGCAAGAGGGAAACTCCCCTTCCTCCTTCCTCCCCCTTCCCATGCAGCCCTGGGCTTTTGTTCCCCAGCAGGGAGATCACTGCTGGTTTATTTTACTTGGGTACATTCTGTCTAGAGAAGAGACTGAGTCTTGACAAACTCATTTCACACGCACACCAAGAAGACCTGCTTCATCATGTGGGTAAAAAGAAATCCTAAGGGGTTCAAGGGGATTTTGCAGCACAGATTTTGAGGCAAATCCAGCCCTAGAGAGAGCTTAGCTACCAGGCTGGCTCTGGAATTTCAGGTGGTGAGATGCAGTTGCCTGTTCACGTGCTCCATTATAAACAGGCCTTTCTTCCCTCCTGCCCCACAGCTGTACATGCGCTCAGCCCCATGCCCCAGGGACCTTCGAAAACTGCATTATAGGTTCTCCCCATACAAAGTTTGGATCAATACAGCTGTCAGGCTTTGGCCACATTACCCCTGCTAATTGGAATTACAATAGGCAGACTGCAGCTTTCACTCCATCTCTCGGTTGCTTGTCATAACGTAATCAAAATCTTTCTTGCTCTCTCTTTATCATGGAGCGTGACGGGAGCAGAGGCGCTGGCAACCACGCGGCCTCCAGAGACTACAGATTCATGTGGATCAGACTGGGGCTGGGAAGCTTTGGCACAGGGGTGGGAAAGGAGCCCCTCACTGCCAAAACTCTCCAGCCTGCCTTTGGCCAGGCAGGTAAATGGGAGAGCCAGCCTCAGCCCCCCAGCTGGGAAGGGACCTGGTGGGGCAGAGCAGGGAGACGGAGGTGGGGAGTGAGGGGTGCTGGCGGAGCACGTGCTTCGGGAAGGAGGTGCAGCGTCGGCTAAGACCAGAGGCAGCGACAGCTTGCTTGCGGAGCTGGACATTGGCCAGCAGCTGAGCCCAAGCCCTGAGCTGACCATGCTGAGGAAGGAGCCTCCCTCCTCAGCCAAGCTGTGCCCGTGCTGACCAAGCGTGGGGGCACAGGGAGGGTGCCTCCTCCTTGCTGCCTCCTGCCTTCCCTGGCTCCTGCCTCCTCGGCAGTGCTCAGCCACCCCCACGGCAGGGGGTTCCCACCAGCTGCCAGAGACAAAAGTGAGCAGGGCACCACGGGACCAGCAATGCGGCAGCTTGGCATGGGCACGGCACGGGGCACTGACCAGGACTCAGGTGGCTGGACAGGAATGAGCCAAAGCTTTGCGCTCACGTAGGAAGCTGCCTGCTTCTTGCTTAGCCCTAGTACAAGCGAAGCTGAGATAGCAGATAAAGGCTTTAGCTAGGTCAGGATCCCTGCCACGCTAGGTGCCGTGCAAAAGTCCCTGCCCCCGCGAGCTCCCCACGATGCTGACTCACAACCCCCTGCCCACGTCTTGCTCGCTGCTCCCCGCCTATGTGCAGCAGCCCTGCCAGCAGGAGGCCATGCGCATCTTGCTCACACCGGCTCCGAAGGCTCGGCCAATTTACGGAGCCAGGGTGATACATAGCGGGCAATAGATACAGCATCCGTGATTTGTTGATCATTATCAAACGGCAGTAATGCAGGGCTGAATTACCCAGACGACGGAAGGATCGGTAGCCCGGACCTACTCAGCTCCCCAGAGACTGGCCATAAACAAAACTTAAATAATTAGAGTGCTTGGGCAGAGACGCAGCCTCTAAGTATTCTTAGGCTCACGCAAATAAAGGAAATAAATTCTTGGAAGGTGCCAGGCTGGATGGGGCAGAGGGAGGCTCATTTTCCACATCACTTGAGAGCAGCCGTTATAAATCTCACTGAAAGATGCACCTCCCCAGGCTAGCGATATTTTTAAACTCCGGGAGAGAGGGGAGAGAAAAAACACATTTTAGTATTTACACCACAGGCGAAAAGGGTATTTAAAAATCAGGGTACATTTTTGAAAGTCTGTTCCTGCCATGCCAAGAAAGAAAGAAATGATTTTTTTCTATAGTGTGATAGCTGGAAATATTAGCCCCAGAGAATTCATTCCTACCACCATCCTTCTGTTGTAAGCTGGGAAATCAAAACCCCAGAAGGACTGGGGGCTGGGGGGAGCCAGGGCGTAGAGGTTCTTTCACTGGCAAATTGCTAGTTCAGTTCCCAACTGAATCAGTAGCAAATGCAAATCAGCTCCCCTGAATCCTGAGGGGTGACTTCTGCACTGTCCCTGCTTACTTGGTGTCTGGGATAATGTCCCATAGGAGATGAGACGACACGGCTTTACGCAGCAGCACTCTCACGGGAACAGCAGTCTGGTTTGCTGGCCCAGGAGCCCGAGCATGTAACCACGCACAGCGGGGATGGGACGCCGGGGCACAGGGACCTGCTCGTGGATGTCAACTGCAGGATGTGGCCCTGGAGTTAGAGCCAGGGCAGAGCTCCACGTGGTGCTTTGCCTGCTGGAGCAGCGTGTCCCAGCTGGTCCGTGTGGCAATGCCACCTGAGCTTTGCGGCAAGGAAATCCATGCATCGGCTTCTGTAGGATCGCCAGGCTAGTTTTCCTTTCTGATGCTTTATTGTTCCTCCAGTTGGTTAGCGTTTCCTTCCCTGGGCAGGGTGGGGAGTTGGGTGGGCTCCTTTTTTGGCAGTCATCTAGGAAATCTTGTCAACGGCTGACTGATCACAGGTCAACTGATTTCAGATTGAACCACACTGCGTGGCAACAGTATGTGTCACGTGAGAGTTCTCAACCTCGCTCTCAGGGGGTTCCTAGAGGACCCAAAGATAAACTGCCCGAGCACTGCCTTCCGCTGCAGCTTTCCTCCTGCCAAACTCAGTCCTCCTCCTAATTCCCTCACAGGTCCTCAGGCACCGAGAACATTCCCCCTTTTCCAAGCTGTGCTCTGTGCAAGCCTCTCTCCCTCCCATCCCTCCCACCTCTTACCAGGACTGCTGTCATCCTCCCAAAAGGATCCTATTCAGCTTGTATCAAAGGGATACACGAGCACACCCATTAGGCATCAGAGCATCAAGCAAATCCCCAAACAAGCCGCCTCTAAATATCACAGCACACTGTAATCACTCCTTCTGCAAGGAGATCCCAATAAGCCCTCCCCCACTTTCTCTGGGTTCTTGCTGAACCCAAGCACGAGATACATTTGGCAAGCTCAGCCCCAACACTAGTAAAAGTCTCTTCATAAAACTTGCACACGCAGAGCTCCCAGCCCCTCCCTGTTCCCCCGCGAGCCCGCTCCTCCGTTTCGGCGCACAGATGCTCAGAGGCTGCCCCAGCCCTCGTGCCCTGCCGCAAGGAGGGCATTGCCGCTGCTGCTGCCCTGAAGGTCTGGGTCTCGCGTCCCTGCCTGCCGCCGGAGCGCACCACCCGGGCTGGGCAGCAAGAGGGGCTGCCCCAGATGTCACAAGCAATTGCAGCAGGTCCCCTCCCCTCCCTGCTTCCCCGCAGGAGACAGCAGAAAACCAGTGCAAGCTCGGGGAGAGGGGAGCGCTGGCAGCAGGTGGACATGCCTGCACGGGGGCCAACACCAGGACAGAAGTGGCACTCCGGTACATGCATGTTGATTCACGTGTTGGTGCACACGAATGTCTTTCATAACAATGGCCTCGAAGAGAAAAGCAAGAAGCCTTTTCCAAAGCCTTTCGTAAGACACGGTGTGCTTTACCAATATGACACAACAAGCACAGCACTTGGCTTTGAAGTCATGACAACAGGTGTCCTGTAGATTTGGTTCCTGGGCTGGTCTGAGACTGCCCTTTCTTCAGCATCTACCACCTAGGTCGCAGCCCCTTGGTACACAAAAATGAACTCATCCTTCCCAAGCAAAATACACAGAGCTCTAGTGTGTCCAGCTGTGCGGTGCAGTGCACAGACCAACAGCACCCAGCAGCACTGCCTACAGAGCCAAGAGGGGTCCTGTATCCAATGGAAACTGTGGCAGCTGATATAAATTACAGCATGGCAAGGATGCTGCTATGCAACACATCCCTGATCCTTAATGACCATAAATGGGCACAGCCTTGGCTCTCCCCCGCACCCAGAAGATACCCCTTCCTGCAGCTCGGTCCCCAGCCACCCTGCCGGTGCAGCTGACAAGGGGAAGAGCGTGAACAGGCCCAGTAATGAACAGCTCGTGCAGTTGTCTCCGCTGCACACCACCAAACCGCTAGCTGCTGCCTTCTGTTCCAGCCCTTAAAACAACATTGCTTCTCCAATGACACAGGCCTTGGCTAAGCGAGTAAGGTGACACAGGCAAGAGCAGCAAAGCAATACTGTGCGCTGCGACCTCTTCCGAACAGGGGTGATCTTTTTCTTGTGTGTACTTACAGCCCCTAAACCGTCTTTGATTATCCATCCTTAACTTTTCCTCTAGTTTTGGCACCCCCAGGCTAGGAAGGCCATCGGCACAACTACTCCTGTGGGAACGTGACTCAGGGCTACAAGGGGTCTCGGTGATGATTATCTAGCCCAGGAAAAGTCAAAGAGTAAAGCCCATTAGATGCCTTTCCCTAAGAAAAAAAAAGGAGCCCTAGCTTGGTGCAGCTTAATTCTCCAGTGAAACCAGTGTACTCCTGACTGACTGCAGTTTAATGTGCTGACAGCAATGTGCGCCCTTCTCCTGCCCACCCCAGCATTCCCTTTGCTCAGCGTAGGGCACTCAGCAGTCTCTGGGGCAGTGGCTGCAGTTCCGGCAGTTGGAAAGCTGGGGCTGTAGCACACCGGGACAGCCTCTTTATTTCTAGTCCCGGCCCATTGGGAAAGCGAGGAGGTGTTTCCAGGCAGGGGAAGCCTCCGTCACGGCCATGGGTTTGGGTGAGAGGTGAGTTGTGACTTCACAGTGTGCTGATAATTCAGCCGGCCCCGAACTCTGAGCTCAGCTAGCTCATGTGTTTGGGCTGTTCAAGGACGCGGCAGGGTTCGTTCTTCCCTTGCTGCTCTCCCCTGTCCTGAGTGCCACAGGACCTCGCACAGGCCAGCATAGCCATCGTGTATCAAGCTGCTCTACGCAGAAACCCGGACAAGACAGTGATGGAAACCCTGACCTTTCTCCTGAACTATCCAGCTCTCTGTATGTGCCTCTGAGTAAACCCTGTTCGTCACATTAAACCTTCCCCTAGGTCTATGACTTCTGCCCATCACGGACAGTTTGTAACCCCTGGCCTTGCTAGGACACTCAGCACAACAGCCTCTAATTATAGGCTTCTGATTGAGCTCTTGAGTCCCACCAGCCTCTTCTACCCATTAGCATTAGAGCCTGAGTCCATAGCCAGATCTCTGGCCCCAGACTACTGCCTTGGGCTGTCTTTCCTATGGACAGTGAAAATGGTCAGTGAAAACCTTCTCAAGCAGTATCCCGCTCGGTCCAGAGGACATCTCGCCAGAAATGAAACCTGATTTTGCCAAGTGCAGGATCCTCAGTGCAAAAAGTCGATACCTATAAGGCCAGCTGAAATCCAGTGTCCCCCTGGATCACCACAATGTGGCTACAGACCCTCCTCTGCAGCGGCCTGTTCTGATCGTGTCTTTAGCCTCACACAGAGAACGAGGCTGGTTTTGGTCTCAGGTGACCACACGGCACTCCGCTCCAGCCCCCTCAGCTCCCACACAGATGGGCCTTTGTGCCAGGAACCGCTCTCGCCTGCCACCAAAGCAGAAACGCTGGATGTTAGCCACTGGCTGTGAGCTGCATGAACCCTCTGTCACTCCTGGCCGTGCCTCCAGATGCCTCACTCTAGCACAGGGGGGAGGAATGGATCTTCCAAGGGAAAGAAAAAAGAAACTCAAGATCAGTCTGATTACGGGGTTTTCCCAGGTATCGAGAGAACTGCTGAGAAGAGAGATGGAGGCAAAGTCCTCTTGACTAACCAGGCTTGGAGCACCTGCTGTCTCATAGCCAGGTGGTCCATCTGGTACCTGCCGCTGCTTCAAGGCAGTGATGTGATTTGCAGGTGCTTCTGTTGCATCCCTGAATGGTTGGGAGCAGACGGAGGCCCTTGGCTATTTCCTGCAGTTAGAAAGGCAAACAGGCTGCGATGGGGAACAGAAAACTCCATCCTCATGTTTCCTCATTCAGGAAGGAGAGTCACATGGCTCCTGCCTCTCCTTAAGCTCTTCCCTCCTGCCCACCTGTAGGTTGAATGAAGATGGAAAGCAGTGCCATACACCAGTGTGCAACTGGACTGGCTCAAAGCCAGGGAGGGCAGGCCTGGAGCAGAGCGAGGAAGAGGCAGAGCTGGGTGGATAGTGCTTAGAAAGGCTTTCCTCCTGCACCACACCAAATAATGTCAAAGGAAGATTATAAACCTCCTACAGGGACAGCTTTATTGTGGGGGAACAGAGAAGAGATGGTTCATCAAGTTGGGTTAGTTCCTCCTATCCATCCCCAGCACCCCACAGAGATGCCAAAGGGACAAGAGACCGCTGGCCAGACTCCCCTGGCCCTGGCTACTGCAGACCTGTGCCATGCTGGGCACAAGTAGCCTTCCTAGCCTGGGACCCCCTGTCCTCCTGGGCCAGGCGGAGAGCAAGGGACTGAAGCTCTCCCTCCCCGTCTCATGCCCAGTAGCTGCTGTTCGTCTGCCTTGGGATTGCTGCAGAGCCGAGCTGCCGCAGCTTTTATGATGCCAGCCTGCGTGAACGGCTGCATCAGCCCCAGAGACAGGGAGAAACAGCGAATGGACAGCATGGCGTTAAACTCCCCATGCTTCCTCGGGTGCCCATGGAGGCAGGCACACACAGAAATAACAGCACGGGGCATATAAAATAACACAGTGCTGGGAAGGGTATCCCTTGCGCCTGCAAATTTCACTTCCCACTTCTGTGTGTGACAGAGACAAGACTGGAAATGCAGGACCTTAACGTAGCATGGTTGCACAGTGGAAGGACAGGGAGGTCCCTGTCTGGCTGCCACGGGCTCTCCCTCGCAGACCGAGAGGAAACTGTCCTTCCTCCCATGGACAATACTTCTGCATTTGAGCAGCTTAGGCAGGAGTTTCTCTTCTGCTATGGAGTCAGGGGATTACCCCTTGAAAACCCAGCTGGGAGGGTACGTGCATGTGTGCTGGGAGGGTACGTGCATATGCGCTGGGAGGGCCATGCATCAGTCTAGCCTCGTCTAAACGGTCACCGGGAGAAGTGAAAAAACTGTAAGGCCAGGAAAATATGTGCAGCTCAACAGCAGCAAGAAGGAAAGCAAGAGGATGTATCATGAGAGGTTTCATTCCTTAGTTAAACAAATTTTCACCTGAAACAATAATCTGGGTTAGGGAACCCTCACTGCAGGGTTCTGAATTCTCTGTGCTGGGATGGCTGTGCTCTGGTAATTAACACAATAGGTGTCTCAAATGCAAACTGGGTCCCAGCTCCAGTGGCTGGCGGCACCAACTCGCCCCGCATCACAGCTGCCCTGATTTAATCTGACGTATTTGAAAAAGCAAGAAGATCTCTAGGGGCTGCTCAGATTGGAGTACCTTTGTCCCTCTCTCATTTGTTTCTGCTTTTTGCACCAATATGCCTGGCTGGCCTGTGAAAAGGACTGAGCAAGAGCCATCACGACCTCGAGCAATGATGTTGCAAGACGCAAACCTTTTCTCAGAGGCCCGGAGGGTTATGGCCATCCATCTGAGGACTTACCAACTCATCCCTGCAGCATTCACAGCCGCGTGACTTCTGCTCTTCCAAAAAATCTTTTTTCCCCTGGCACTGCCCCACCGTCCCCCCCCCATGCCTGTCTGCTGGTGGTGCTGTGTCACTCCCCAGGGCGCAAGAGGTGGGCAAGAGCCTTCCTCTGGCTAGAGGTGGCCTCTCGCTGCTCTCCCCTGCCTTATGGCAGGCCGTCCCCGCTGTCCCCAGCCTCAGCGGCACTAGCAGAGGGCAAGGGGTGCCAGTGGGAACGCAGGCCTGGGAAGCAGGTCACGGCAACCGGCTCTTCTGGTTCCCTTCGTGATTCAGCTGAGGTGTGAGCGGTGCCCAAAGGATCCTTCTGGTGCCTCCCTGTAAACTTGGCTTTGTGGCTGGTACAGTTGCAGCCCAGAGGAGGGGCGATGATGTGCCAGGCTCCGCCAGCATCGGCATCTCGTCAGCCACCAGTTAACTGTGCGCATTGGCCTGGTGCTAGATGTGTTGCTGGATGTGGTAATGCCCCGGCTTCTGTACATCTCTTTGCAAACGGATCCATGTGCACTGGGCTGGGAGCTCTCGCTTGATTAACGCTGCCGGTTCAGAGAGCAAATAGCATTAACCACGGTCCTCCCCTGGCTCTGGCCATGGGGCAGACACCCTCCTGCTGATGGGCTGAGCTGGCTCTCAGTACAGCCTCTCGCCTCACCCACACTGACACAAACATGAGCTCATCAATTCACGCCAGGTTAAAACTCGATGGGTCGGTTCCACCGCAACAAGCGAGGCTTAATGAGAAAATATCAGCAAAAGACACACTTTTGCTTCCTGAAATAGTCTGATGTTGTTGTTTCTCAGTTTTGGGAGGAGATAGGTGGGGGAAAGAAAAAATAACAACTAAGAACTCAAACCAAAGGCTGAAAACAACTCTGGCAACTTTTTGCCTTTTGGAAGCTGCTTTGGGATATTAAAGCAGCTCTGCAGAGTACAAGATGGACCAGATCCTGCAGTGACACACTGACTATTCCCAGCGCTTCAGAGAGCTGTCGTACCTCCCCAAAAAGGAACCCTCCCTCCAGCTGCAGCCAAGTTTGACCTAAGGCCTCCAGGTCACTACGGCTCAGTCAATGCTGCTTTCAAGCGCTGTGATGGAAAAACCCTGTGTCAAAGCTTCAAACACCTCTCCAGCTCTCCCCTGCTGCGGATCTCAAAGCACTTTGCAAAGAAAGACTCACAGGCCCCTCTTGGAGCCCAAGAGGTAGCCCAGTGATAGCAGACAAGAATCTGTCCCCAGACAGAGGAGAGCATTTGGAAACAGAGCCCCAGATCTGCAGATGCAGGACCAAGCACAAGACGAATGCCTCTGCTCTGCGTGGTTGCATTTCAAGCTGTACTGAGTTTCATGGCGGGGATAAACAGACAGATTGTTAAGACTTGTAAAGCATAAATTTAACCGCAAGTGTTCCTAACCTCTGAAGATCAGCCGCCTAGGATCTCTTCTCGCCAGTACCCCACGGCTCTTCAATAAGCCCTGTCCATATGACTAACGTGAAGCCCTAATGCCATAGCCTGAGTTGATACCTGGTTAATGGTTCCAAGCGGACAGGCAGGCAGATTTGCATGGAAGGCTGCAGGAACCTTGAATTGAATCTGTTCTGGACGATTGAGCCGATCACATTAAAGACAATTTGTAAAGCAGGTTTTTATAAGGGACCCCTTACAGCTTTTACAGCAGGGAACTTTTATTTCCTTATCAGAAAAAAAGCTAACATTGTCAGAAGGGGGAGGTAGTATACGTGGATGGGAACAAAAATGAAATGGCATTGATCAGATGAGCATGAAAGGTTTTCCAGAGAGCAGGTAGTGTCTCCTGCCTTCCTCCCACTGTTCTTGGGTGCTAGGTACCAAACCACATTTTCCAACAAAGTCCACAGTTACTAATTCACTTATAATAGAGGATCCTAAGTTCCCCCCTCCCCTTCTCCTTGATAAGCACGCCTGTCTGCATTCAAAGCTTACATACGGCTCGTTATACATACACCCTCAGCTGATTTTGGCAAATGCATCGTGAACTTGAGGAACTACCTGCCTCAGTATGGCATTCATACTGTGGTTTAGTAAGGACTGCAGTCTGCTGTGGCTCTGTGCAGCACCTAGCACAGCACAGTATTGTGCTGGTCCTTCCCCGCTCTGGGATGAGTCCACAATACAAATAAGTGCACAAATGAATGAAATGAATGAATGAATAAATATGTAATACAGGATCAGTCATTCCTGCAAATGTGGTGCATCCACCACCGAGACTCTCGCCCACACAGGCTTCAGGGTACGCGGTGATCACAGACAGGGGTCGGGAAGGATTAGCTTCGCGGACCATTGCAGAGCTGGCTGTACCCTTGCCTTGGCAAGGCACCACTGGATGCACCACTGGCTTATCCTGGCAGAGCTGTCAGCAGGACAGTGCAAGACAAACTATCGGACTACTGCAGAGTGGCAGGAGACGAGATTGCCTGACTGCTGGCAGCAAAGCCTCGGGAACAGCCAAAAATAGAGTAAGTGGGGAAAAAAAGTCTCTCTTGGCAGGACAAGGTGAGATGCCAGGCTGCCTCAGGGTCACTATCTGTGTGTCTCCTTGGTGAAAGCAATTCCCAGAGGGACTCGGGGAGCATAAACCCCTTTTGGTTTATCCAGCGCAGTCACCGCAGCATTACTCCACCTCCAGTGCCTTTCCCAGGGGTTGCGGGGAGGGTTTCCTGCATGGGGCTGCCCGGTGGAGGGGTGAGAAGGAGGGAAGACCAGGTGAAGAATGGCACAGAAAGTCCTGAGACTCCTTGTGAGGAGCCAGAGCTCAGCCAGGCACCTGCCTGGAAGCACAGGGGAGTGCAGGGAGCCCCAGGCTGTCCCTTCCATCGCCTCTTTTTGCAATGCACAGCAGAGATCCCTTTGTCCTGGGAGTACAGAGGTATACCCAGACCTGGTTTCTCATCCCTCTGTTAACCTTTTCCCTCTCACAGTCTCCCTGGTTTCTTGACCACCCCCCCCTCCCCTCTGTCCTCACCCATTTTAGCTGGACCATCTGGTCACTGTCCTCTGTTGCTCTCCCATGCCCTGGACGTTATGATCTCTGTCTTTGCTATCATTGGGGAACTCTGGGCCCTGGCATTTGCCCAGCTGGCCTGTTTTTTGGCCCAGACCTTGCTAAGCGTGGCCACATCTGAGAGTCACAGCCCAGCCAGCCTGGCTGCTCTGCTAGGACGCTGCCCCAGCCCAATGAGAGGAGTGGAGGCAATTCCACCCTGCCTTCACTGCAACTTCTCCTCTCCAGCTGCAGACCCCGCTCCTTGTGAGGGCACAGGCTGCTTCTCACCCCTGCAGAAGGCTGGACACTGGCCCAGGGGTGGCACATGCGCCCGCTGCCACGCACTCCAGACCCAGCCACCAGGAGCCTAGCCTCAAAAAGGCAAAAATCGCTTTTATTTGCATTTCCCTGTTCATACACAAGCACTGTAAACCCACACTGCTGGTCCCCCTTCCACATCTCCAACAGCCGACTCCGGAAAGCCCTCCAGGATGGCATTAACCCATTCTGCACCGGAGCAGAAGAAAAGAGTCTCCCCCAGGGCACTTCACAAAGTGGGTCACTCTCCGGCTCGTAGGAGCTGTGCTAGAGCCCAGGGCAGGACCAAGCCCTGGGGTGGGGACACACGGGCTGTTCTGCAGCCGCCAGGATCGGTCCAATGAGCTGGGGAGAAGTCTATCCAAATCTTTGCCCATCTCCTCCTTTCCAGGGATGGATCAGAACCAACGGGACGGATCAGATGCCATCAGACACCCAAGTGCAAAAGCAGCGAAAGGAAGGTCTGAAAGGCGGGAGCAGTCCAGCCCCTCCGTGGGAAGGGTGTCCACTGCGGGGAGCGGGGGTTTCGGGGATGCTGGACAGCTGAAACCTCCCACCTCTCCTTCCGAAACATCTGTGCTCGTTACCCAGCCTTGTGGCTCCCTTTCCCGGGAAGCCTGGCTGCTGTGCCTCGCTAGACGCTGCTCGATCCAGAGAGCAAACAAACCGCCCCAGCTCCCAGGACTCCGGAGCCCACTGCCGGCAGCTGCTTCCAAAACAAACGATCGTGTTGTTCCTCTCCAAAGCCAGAGATGAAATCGGCCCCGGCTCTCTCCCACCCTCGGGCAGATGCTTCCACACCTGCTCCAGACCCGGGCGCGCACCCCAAAACGCCGATCCCGTCCTTCCCCGCCGCCCCGCGGCACTCCCCGCACCCCTCTGCCCCTCCGGCACCCCGCAGCCCTCCCCCGGGGCTGCCCCGACCCCCGCGGCGCCCCGGCAGAGCCCACCGCCTCCCGGCGGGGCCCGGCCGGCAGCGGCTCACCTGGTAGGAGCGCGGCCGCCAGGATGCAAACTCCGATAGTCCACCAAGATGCACGGCAACTTGTCTGCAGCCGTGAAGCCATGAGAGTTCCTTAGGAGAAATGGGCCGGGGTCGGTCTGGCAGCGTCGCTGGGCCCCCCACCCTCCCCGCCCCCGCTGATGTTCAGGTCTGCTTTTTCTTTAAAAAAAAAAAAAAAAAAAAAAATTTATTAAAAAAGCTGTAGGTGCGGGAGGACAAAGAGGCGGTGCGCCCAGCAGGCAAGCCGGCGGGAGGGAGGGCGGGCGGCCGGAGGAGGGCTTCGCCCATCCGCAGGGGCCCTGGGGCTCGGCGGGGCGCGGGGCCCCTCTCCGCGGGCGCGGAGCGGTCCGGCCGGGCTGCGGGAGCGAGCACGGCCGCAGAGCCGGGCGGGCGAGGAGGGGAGGGGAAAAATAGAATTAAAAAAAAAAAAAAAAAAAAAAAAGAAAAAAAAAAGGGGGGAGGGGGGAACAAATAAAGAAAAGCGAGGGAGAGCCCTCCGCGGGCTGCTGCCGCCGCTCGCAGCGCGGCGGTCCCGTGGCTCCGGCGGCGGGGCTCGGCAGCCCCCGCCCGCTGCCTGCCCTCCGCTTCCCGGGGCGCGGGGCGCCGGCAGCCCGGCGGCGCTCAGGCGGCGGCGGCGGCGGCGAAGGGCGGGCTGCGGAGCTCCATGGCCGGGCGGGGGGCGCGGGGCCGGGCCGGCCGCGGGGCGGGCGGGCGGGCAGGGGCCGGGGGGAGGCGCGGGCTGCCCGGGCTGGGAGGCACGGCCGGCGGGTCGCCGTACACACGGGCACACGCACACACAGTCCCGGGCGGGGCGGCGGCGGCGGCGCTCGCCCTCTCCTGCGTGATGTCAGTGCACGGCGGAAGGAGGGCGCAGCGTTAACTCTTTGCGCGCCCCGCGGCCCGCCACGCCGCCGCCGCCCCGCCGCCGCGATCGCCGCTCCCCGGCGCTGCCCCTCGGCGCAGGGGCGCGCTCGCCTGCGGGGCCGTCGGGGCGCCCCCGGCCTCGCCCCCCGCCTCCCCTCCCCGCCAGCCGGCTGCTGTTGGCAGCTGGCTTTTGTTCGGCCGGGGTGCGGCGGGCTTGCGGGGCATCATCGGGCAGCCCGGGGCGCCCCTCCGTTGGTTTCCTGAGGTGCTCTTGGGCTGCGCCCCGGCAGCCGGGTTGTGCGGACCTGCGGCTGCGTTTTCTGAATTCCCCTACGGGTGGTGGAACGCCCGGGCCACGGCCGCAGGCAGGGGCAGCAGGCCGGCTGTCCGGCCGGTGATACCTCGCGTAAAAACACCTTGGGTAAACCACGTGTGAAACAGACATAGCTATCCATGGAATCTAGATTTACACTCCTAAATGCTTTTGCACGTTGATCCTAAGTAATATACAGCGTTCTCATGGGGCCTACTGAAAGAAGGAGCTTGCTCTGGACACATTCTGTGCGCGCTGATAAGCGAGGGGATTCAGAATCAGCACAAGGGCTGATGCACTGGAGGAGGGAGGCACTGGTTTGCTGTGCTTTGTAACAGCCCTTATTATGTGGACACAGACACAGCCTTTGTGGATGTTTTGCTAAGGAGGTATTTAGCCCGCTAATGCCAGCTCCTGAGCTGCCCTGGCCTCAACAAGGATGCTGAACCCCAAACAAAGATGTGAACAACAATGACAACAACCAACAACAAAGTCATGTTGATTTCAAGCTCCATTAGAACAACACAGGAACAAATCAATGCCTGGCAAGCAGAAAAGGACAGAATCAGTGGGGAAGGATACCACACATAGTGGAGAAGGGAAGGGGGGGCCAACCGGCAGCTATAAAAAGATACCTCTAAGGACCCCTTCAGCAGTCTCCTCCTCCTTTTAATTCCTTTAGAAGTTAATTCCTGTTCAAGGGAAGGATGGGCAGCTCTGTAACAAAGCGGATTAGCCAGATACGAGGTTTGTTCCAAAATAACAAAAGTTATTACGTAGTAATGAGGTTTAGTTAATAGATTCATAGACTTTAAGACCACTGGGATTCCTCTGGACATCCTGCTTGTGGAGCGGAGGCTGCTGAACTTGCCCCAATGATTTCTGCCTCCTGCCTCTTCTGTGAAGCCGGGGGCTGGAGTTTAGGAGCGCAAGCCCCTGTCCTTGTGGGCAGGTGAGCTACGGAGAGCTCCCAGCATCCTTGCAACAGTTGTTTTATTGGTTGGTTTGCCTGTCCTTGGAGGGTTTATCAGGCTAGTTGAAACTAGCCTGATTAAAGGTGAACCTTTAATCCATAAATTATTTTTTTTTCCTGTCTCCATTAAAGAGGCAACTCTAATAAGACATTACTCCCCTGGGCAGGTCACTCTAAGTTGCGATAGTCTCCCACATTACACAACGTTCCAACTTACATATTTCCCAGTGGGATACTCTCCTGTCCCCCTGAGCTAGCCTCTGCTGAGATGCGTGGGGCAAGCCAGACCTCGGCACCAGCGTTTTAAGCTTTCTGCAAACCCTGGCAAGGACATTTTGGGTCAGTTACCCTCGTTTCACACGTTCAGGGTTTCCTTCACAGGTCCAGCAGCTAGAGGTTTTCTTCTGTGAAAGGAAGGAGAATAGCCAAAGCTGTGGTTATGCAGTATACCAGGCGGGTCTGTTCTCACCCTCAGCAGCCCCTTGGTGCACTGCTTGGCCGCGGCGAGCAGTGACGGTTTGGCAACCGCTGAAATTGCCCGAGTCATTCACTGTGAGGGCTCGGAAAGGGAACGCTGTTCCTGGGGGCTAGCAGGTGACACAGAATAGACATGGCAAATGCAAGACATTCCTCCCCAGTATGTTGCAAACTCAAATCTGAAATCAATCGCAGAAAGACAAACTTGGGATTGATCATAGCTTGATCTAAGCGAGGTGACATTTCAGTGCTACGTCTGGGGTGCGATTAAGATTTCCCTTCAAGAATATGGGGAGATTTGATAGAGGCTTTGGCCTTGGCCTCCCAAATCACAGACCTCAAACATTTGAGACAAAAATGGAAATCCATTAGCAGCAGCAGCAGTAGACCATTAGCCCTGGTGCATCAGGCCTAACTTATTGAGCCAGAATGTATTATTTTCATGATCCTGTGCAAAGCAAAACCCATCACATTTGGCACAGTTCTGGCTGTTAACTTCTAAGATTTATTACATAGTGCCATGGGGCCTCTGCTCTGCAGCTTTTTGTGAGTCCAAAATTTCCGTGAAGCCCAAGGGGACTTCTGCATGAGCAGGAAAGGCAGGAGTAGAATTCTTCGGTTTGGCAGTTTTTGTTATTTCTAGGGGAGGAAGATCATAATATGTAACATATTTAATTGCATCATACTTGTTTTTTTGATTTGAGGAGGTCTCTGTGTGCCTGTCCTCTGAGGGGCTGATAGGGCTGCCTTCTGCTTTGCTGTATCAGCTGGTTTAGCCCATTGTTTCCATGTTTCTAACCCTCGCAGCAGCAGGTTTCTACAGCGCATCCCAGCCAGAGACGTGGGAGCGGGAGCCCGAACTACTTAATATGCCATGGTGCCTGCAGTAATAGGGCAGGGGTTTCAAAGGTTGCCCATCCTTTCCACTCCTAGTACAGGAACACACGAACCACTCTGAGGCTCAGATATCCCTTTCATAAATGTATAAAGATATTCCGCTAGAAACAGAGAAAAAAAACCAACCTGGTGCTTCAGATAGTCCAAAGGACTGGGCTGAGAGGAATCCCCCTTCCCCAAGGAAAATCATTCCTAATACTGTACAGAAGTGATATTTACCCCTTCCTGATTTTTAGGGATAGTAGCACTCTCATTTTAGATGGCAACTA
This sequence comes from Vanellus vanellus, assembly GCF_965231255.1. Classification (NCBI taxonomy): domain Eukaryota; kingdom Metazoa; phylum Chordata; class Aves; order Charadriiformes; family Charadriidae; genus Vanellus; species Vanellus vanellus. Next base: position 6,259,194 of record NC_138926.1, on the reverse strand, counting down.
GCCATCAAAGCAGAGATCCAAAAGTTATACGAGCCCCTTCCTCTACCCCCATGTGAAATCTGTTTTAGGCAGAGATGCTAGAAATGGTGTAGTAACTTGGCCGACACTTACATAAGTTGTCATGCTAATATAGTTCTTGAAAATTGCAATTAAAGCATGAAACAACATTTGGCTGAAAAAAAAAAATAAAGGCTTGCTTGTAGTCGAGCGCTGTTTTGTCCGCCCAGCATTTTGGCTGTTCAGCCAGCAGAAGAGTTTTCTGCTGATGCTGACATGTGAGGTAACGTCTCTGCAGCAACCTGCTGTAATAGGACGTTTCACGCGCACCTCCCAAAATCCTTCCTACTGGCTAATGTGGTTGAGCTTGGTCTTTTGGCAATGTGCAGCAGGGCACGGGATAGGTTTGGTAAGGGTTCTGCAGTGACACAACTCCTTTGGACAGGGTCTTCCCTAGCAAGCTGATGCACATCCTTCTGGGGCTGAACGGCTGCTGGGCTGGAGTTAGGGCAAAATGGCTCGGCCGAATCTTCGTAAATGCAGCTCCCATCTGCTCTGGGATGAGCGCAGCACATGCTCAGGAACAATGGGGCTGGGCTGATGGATAGCGCTCAGGGGACCACTGCGTTTCCATCCTCGGGGCTGCTGCCTGTCACGGAGGAAGAAATGTCACCCAGGAATTCCCCCACACTGGTGAACTCCAGTTCCTCCATGGGTGTCCGGGGCTGTGCCTCCGCTCCCCTTCCCGAGCAGTGGCTGCTCTCCAGTGGCTCCCTGCACACAGGCTCGGTGGGCACGGACATCTTATTTAGTTATGATTACCAGAAGGGACTGGAAGGAGGGAAGAAGGAGGGTGGGGGGAGGAATTGCTCTTTAAAACATTCCACAGTGGGTTTTCTCAGCTGCTTTTGTTTGATGAAGAGCCCACAGCAGAGGCCTGTCATTCTGAGCTGGGAGCGCATTTGACACTCCTGTCTCC